>NC_092661.1:623061-1243623 GCF_032118995.1 Asterias amurensis
AAGACAAAGGGGAAATACCGCAGCAATATTCTTCATAGTTTGCAATAAGAACAACAATAGCGACCTCATGCGTCAGCGTAGCTGCAGGCTGTCCTTACAGATCAAAACCACTGTCAGTTAACAGTTGGTAAATACAACAAAAAGTTCAATCCAAATAGTCTGCCATAAAACTACAAGGGAACAATGTGTCGAGTTTGTGTTGGTTGGTCCTTGAAAAAAAGGTTGATATTTTGTGAGCGTGTGTGACCTTGATTAGGAATTACCGCAAGTTCAACTCCGGTGATTACGGCAAACAGTACCTGACAAGGCATGGGTCTACAGGCCGCTCTAGACGGCACGATGGCGACGGCACTGGACCATTACTACGGGTAATTGTCAGCGTAGTATTATCTACAATGAAAGATAGTAACAGCTTCAAAAGTGATGTATTTCCTCCAGCGTAAATTGAACTGGAAGTGTGCTGCTCTACATGAAGTAATACCGATTATTATCTCAGTGTTAAATGGAGCAAGCGGTAGCTTTATTGCACGTAGGGAACTTTACGCAGGATGTATACAGAGTTCAGGGACTCTGGTGTAACACGCATAGCGTAGTTCGTCCAACCATCCATGTTTAAACTGTCGGTAAGTTTTAAACTTCTCTGTTTTTACTTTTGAGTTTGGATTTTAGCTGTGAATTGAGGAGAATTAAGTAGGTTATAATAGTGGAATCTTATTATATTATGGCTTAGCGCATTTTGGTTATCCCACTCAGTAACGCCCAATGCGCTTTAACAGTATTTTTCTGTGTGGATACGTTTGAATTATGAGACCTACTCATTTTACATAGCACCATGTAATGTTTTTTTGAGTCTTGAGTAATTTAAAGGAACACGTTGCCTTGGATCGGACGAGTTGGTCATAACTGAGCATTTAAAAAAAACCCAGTTACAAACGCTTGTCAAAGACCAACTCGTCCAATCCAAGGCAACGTGTTCCTTTAATCCACACACAGCTCACGTAGGAAGCTAAACTGGAATGGTGCGTTGGTGGCGTCATTGGTCGACGGTGCAAGGTGCGAAGAGAATAAATAAATGAAAAGGAAACGAAAAGGTTGTGTACTATTTACATTGTGCAAGACTGGGTTTACAGCATCCTAGAGCCAGGTGCTGTGGCGCAATATGCAGCCAATCAAACCAGAAATAATATACTATAGAATGAGTGGGTCGTCGGTTCGATTCCCACTCCGGCGTAATGATTTAACGCTACATACGAAGTGTGGATCTGATAACCAAAAAGTCCACATAATGTAGAGACTTGGAACACTATGTGGACTTACACACGTCCACACAGTGTAAATGCAGTGTTGAAGAATACGATTTTTCTCAACCAGAGCAAGCAAAAGTGTCCATATACAGTGACTGTAACCAGAGCGTTGTGTGTTTGTGGGTTGTTTTTTCCTGCAGGACTCACGACAACAATTCTCCTCTCTAAATCGGTGTATTGTGTATATATATATATATAAAAATATATATACAAAATACAAAATACAAAATACAAAATAGTAGTGAGTAATAATTGTGTAAGGTTTGTGAAGCTTTCGAAACAATTCGCGCATTTTTGAATTTTCAGTTTATTGATGTTAGTTTGAGGCTCAGGTTTAATGTTATAATCTCAACGAGTACATAAGAAAGATAACCTTCACACTTAATCTAAACACGCACGACGCTTCCTGGTTGCACTCTGTGATATACAGTGTTTGTTCTGTTCTGAAGACAAATGCTGTAAAGGGCTAAAATTATTGGTTTCATATTTTGAGATTGTGCCACTAGTTTATCAGCCTAAAGCAGATCCAGTTCTGTATACATGTATGCTCGCCTCATAGTTTGTCGCGTTCCCCGTACAGTATAAACCATTAATAGCGAACATTATCTGTGACAAAGGAACCAGACTATAAGCTTCCTTTACTCAATTGGTTTTACTGAGTTTGAGTCTCAGATAAACAACCCAATAGTAGAAGTGAAATCAATTTAAAGTATCTCCACGAAAAGTAAATCATTGGTAAAAGGAAACAAATGTAGGAAACAAAAAGAAGGAAAACGGAGAGCAGGAAATGAAATTGAGGGGGGGGGGAGGGGCACATCAAAAGTGAAAGTGGATCAACAAATAACAAGTGTTATAATAAAGTAGGTTAGGCCGAGTGGCAGTTTCTAAGCTTAAAGGAGGACGAGCATTTTCTCAATATTCGCGCGTTGAACCAAACATGATTTGACTTTTTAATAATTTATTGAAGCTAGGACGGAGTACCAAACCAATCAATATAATACCACCAATAACAATTGTATGATACATTGTATAGCGAATAATGCAGGGGTCTCTACACATACCATTAAACAATTGACATGAATGATATGAAGCAATCTGTTACAACAGTTAAGATTTAAGCAAATGAGTCTTTAAAAGTCTCTTTAAAATCTGAAGAGAGGCAGCTTGGCAAATGAAGAGGTAAGTCGCTCCATATCAAGGTGCAATGGAAGGCTCTATGACCATATAATTGTATTGGAAAAGGTAGTTTGAATCAGTAGGGATTCGCAAGCAGAGCAAAGAGGACGGAAGGGAATTTGTGGAGAATATTAAATCCTAGACAGGGAAAAGGCCATGAAGAGCTCTGAAATTGAGGAAATCTAATTTACACGATACGTCATTTGATCGGGAGCCAGTTGAGTTCTTGTTAGATGGGAGTAATGTGAGAACGAGGTTACGTGATACAAAGCGAGCAGCAGTGTTTCTGAAGACGTTGAATTGGAAGTTTTCATGAGATAGTCCGGTAAGAATAGAATGTCACGAGTCGAGTCTAGGAGTGACAAAGCATGAGCAATAGAAGAGTCGAATCATCTTCAAGATGGTATAGAAAGAAAATCAGAAAGAAAATCATCAATACTGCTACGTGCGCAAAACTAAAAATTCCTGTATAAGCTCTTCAGAAAAAGAAAAAAAAATGTTTACCCCCAACGCCGAATGAAGCAATATACTTCTGGTTTACTGTCGTATAAATTTAACAGCTTGTTAAAAATATAACTAGCTCAATCATAATTATGTAAAAAAAAATATATATATATATATATATAATAATAATAGATTAATCTTATTTGGCGCAAAGCATAACTTGAAGAAATCTCGATGCGCTTTTCACAAACTCAAAAATTAAAAAGAAAGAGAGAATGCAAGTTGAAATAGGTTGGTTTGAGTTCTGTCCAGGATAGTAGCTGGGATTGAAGAAGGTAGGGCATTCCACACTGGATCCATATATTCCTTGAATTTACATAAATAATAACGATTCAAAATTGCCCTTTTATGGGATATTAATTCCAGTGCGTTTGTTTATAATAGAGCAATAACTCGGCACTCAACAGAACGGCCTACATCTTAAAGGCACTGGACATGGTAATTACTCGGAATAATTGTTAGCATGAAAACTGACTTGCTAACGAGGAATGGAGAGCTGGTTATAGTATAAAACAGTGTAAGAAAACGCCACTCCGAAGTAACATAGTTTTGAGAAAGAAGTAATTTCTCACTCATTGGTAAAATACTTCAGCCGAAGTTTTTTTATAATGCGTCTGAAAGCACACACATTGTGCAATATTTGTTCACCGTTCTCTTGAAGCTTCGATGACCAATTGAGCACTAATGTTCACAGGTTTGTTATTTTATGATTTTATTTTATAATACACCAAGTGAGAAGACTGGTATTTGCCAATACCTAATGTACTCATGCCTTTAACGGGAGGGTACACTATTGGTAATTGTCAAAGACCAGTCTTCTCACTTGGTGTATCTCAACATACGCATAAAATAACAAACCTGTAAAAATTTGAGCTCAATCGGTCATCGGAGTTGGGAGAAAATGATGCAAGAAAAACACTCATGTTGGACGAATTTGTGTGCTTTCAGATAGCAATAAAAGACTTCTAGATTTAAGTGAGAAATTACCCCTTTCTCAAAATTTATGCTACTTTAGAGGGAGCTGTTTCTCACAAGGTTTTATACTATCAACAGCTCTCCAATGCTTGTTACCAAGTCAGTTTTTAAGTTAATATTTGTTTTGAGCAATTACCAAACGTATACCTTCCCTTTATGACAACCGGAAGCGCGTATGGTACATTCAGCATCCATAAGCTTTTAACGACCAATAATAACATTGATGTATTTGCGCTTGAATAGTTCAAGGGTATACAACCACGGAGTGCTGTGAACTTGGCAGTGGACACTATTGGTAATTACTCAAAATAATTATTAGTATAAAACCTTTCTTGGTGAGAGGTTGATGGTATAAAACATTGTGAGAAACAGCTCCCTATGAAGTGCCATAGTTTTCGAGAAAGAAGTAATTTTCCACAAATTTGATTTCGAGACCTCAGATTTAGAACTTGACGTCTCGAAATCAAGCATCTGAAAGCACACAACTTCGTGCGACAAGGGTGATTTACTCTTTCTTAGTTATCTCGCAACTCCGACGACCAATCGAGCTTAAATTTTTCACCGGTTTGTTATATGCATATGTTGAGATACAGCAAGTAAGAAGACTGGTCTTTGACAATTACCAATAGTGTCCACTGGCTTTAAAAACGCAATCTATTTTTCTTTTATAGGAACATTACATAATTCACGTTTGCTAACAAAACATTTGCTGGCAGGGGAAGCACTTTATGTAATCAACCATAATGTGCATGTTGGGCGCGATCGGTCAATCTGCGCGATCAACCGATCGCGCCCAACATGCACACACTGACAAACCTGTAGAAGTTTGAGATCGATCGGCCATCTGGGTCACGAGTAAAGAGTGAAAAAGCGATTACACATTTTGCATGACATCGATTAAAACAAAATGAATGAAACGCTCACTGAGCGATAAACTCCAAACGGGAAATTAGTTTGATTGATTTCTCATCAAATAATGACAGAGATACTACAAGGGATGTTTTCTACTATTCTCACCATTAGATCGACGTGTAAGTTAATGAAAAATCTGTGATCTTATAGACGAGTTTTTCTCTTACTTATTCTGTTATGTTCCTAGCCTTAGGGTTAAAGAACTTAATCTATTTTGTCTTAAATTCTTTTTAAGCAAAATCGCCGAACACAATGCTAAGAGCCACTCGTGGTGCGAGGCTATATATAAGAAAACATTAAGGATGGAAATAACTTAGTGGAGCACCGTAGAAATTGACAATAGTCTTGATTGTAGGATGGAGGGAAACATGCAACTGGCAAGGAGTCCAAAGTAGATACAGTATGTGGAATAAAACTGTTGCAATGGCACTTTTTATTCTATCTCAGCAACGGAAGAGTGTATTGGTAAGAAGAAGCAGAAAGCCCGGTTTCATATCGGTACTGATAAGAGAAACCAGGTCGGAATGAAAAAACAAAAAACTGTAGAGAAGACAGAAGCTGCGTGACTACAGATAAAAGGTGGGAAGGAGGTTGGATATAACGTTGACCCTAACACTTCACCAACAAGATTTATTAAACTTATTAACAATACGTCTCTGCACTCTATCTTATAAAACTGTTTACTCAAGTGATGTGTGAATGAACACAACATCAAATCATAATATACTACTACAACTCAATGTGCAGTCTACTCTAGCACCCCGTGTGCCCATTATTTTTTCCAAAATGGTTTCTTCTATCATAAGCTATTGCAAATCTTTCAACACACACTTCTAAAACCGACATGCAAATACCACATCTGTTGAAGAGGGGTTTGGTCTAAAACACTAACTAAAGTTTAAAGCTGACGTCATCGTGTCGATCATCGAGCCGCGAGTGACCCAAACATTTTTCTTTTCTAGTTTATTAAGATGAAAATCTCAATCAAACATTCCTAGAATTTTGACTTCAAGATCGAAGGTTGAAAAGGACGAGAAATCACGTTCAATCGCTCAATCTAAGTAGTTGTAACGGCCCATCTGGGACCTCTACTTCATTATTCGATTAAAGGGACTTTACTTCAACGAATTAGAACAATCCATTACAGTAATGGGAGATGCAGTGGTCAGATATTGGGAATGAGGGGTTAACTTAATTAGTAAGACAATTCTAGAACAGCATTCACGAAACTGTAATTACGCTCCCTCTTTAGGAGCATATCAATGTTCTTATATTTGTTGCTTCATTCGAATTGCACCGATTTAAAGGTTAGAAAAGGGTAAAGTTTTGTATTAAGCAGATGGTGAGTCATAGGTTCAAAAATTATGTAAGCATTAGGCACTGGACACCTTCGGTATTGTCAAAGACCAGTATTCTCACTTGGTGTATCCCAACATATGCAAAACTTAACAAACCTGTTAAAATTTTGAGTCAATTGGTCATCAAAAGAGCAAGAAAATGAAAGAAAAAGGAAAGAAAAAATCCCTTGCACTATTTTGTGTGCTTTCAAATGCCTACAAAAAAACTTCCGGCCTGAGGTATTGATATTTGGAGTGATAAATTACTCCACCCACTCTCTCAAAAACTACGTTACTTCAGAGAAAGAAGTATCTCACAATGTTTTATACTATCAACAGCTCTCCATTGCTCATTACCAAGTAAGTTTTTTCATGCTAAAAATTATTTTATGTTATTCCAAAAGTGTCCAGTTTTGATCTAGTCCAGCGAATGAGTAACAGTTCAAATGCTCTGTAAACAGTAAACAGCTCGAGTTGCTAGGGCAACGGTAAATTCAAGATGGTACAGTGCTCTCGAGGAAGTCTTTCCCAACATAAAATTAGTTTCTCGAAACACCTCCAAGGACCAAAAATACAGAATACTGATTATTTTCTGACCTTTATCGAGTTGGACAAGCCTTGGTTTCTAAGAGAGAGTTGGTTCAATATTTGATCACAAATTATCAATGATTCATAAAATTGACAGCGAGTTTAGACCAAAGGTCTGGTCACCCAAGAAACAATTCCGACGTAACTAGGATTGGTTTAAAACTGCGACACCAACGAGTGTCGTGTCCAACAACTAAGGGAATTACGTTCACGCCTTGTCAACCTGTCATGAAGAACTAACCCAGACATGTTTGCGATTCTAGAGCTAGGCTGAATCCAGAAGATTGAATTACAAAACAATCCAATTAGTCTAAGTGATTTGACACTGTCAATGAGCAATACGATACATCAGTTTTGCTATTTTAAAAGTACAGTATATTCGTTCATACCATTTCATAATGCTTTATTTATGCCCTTCTGCCCCAATCAGGACGACATAAAAGCCACTCTCGTAAAAGGGTTCAAGAGTAAAACATCCTAACGACGTTATTAAAAAGCTACTTGAGCGACAAATTTCCAGGAATGCGTTAAACTTGTTTCTAATGTGCATCAATTAATTGTCATTTTGATGTTTGTTACACTCATTGACTTTTCATCAACATCGATCAAAAGCATAGCTACACTTCTGCCGTTGGTGGCGTGCGTCAAAATGACAATTGTTGACGTCATTTGTGGGAGGTTGATGCAACTAAATGGAGCTTTTTTAAGTAAGTGCTTGGGTAAATGTTTTGCCAAGATTCGGCGCTCCATACCAATCAGCCAGTGCGGTTTATTTATCAACAACGGAAATCTCTGTATGATTTCAGAGAATGATTACCCAGGGAAAATGTCTCGTAGCTTCAATTAAAGGCACTGGACACCTTTGTCAAAGACCAGATTACTTGGTGTATCCCAACATATCTGTGAAAATTTTGACTCCATTGGTCATTGAAGTTGCAAGAGAGTAATGAAGAAAAAACCACCCTTGTTGCACAAACTGTTTGTGCTTTCAGATGCCAATAAAAGGCCTGAAGCCTTTTATTGTTTGAGTGAGAAAATACCCCTTTCTCAAAAACTACGTTACTTCAGAGGGAGCCGTTTCTCACAATGTTTATGTATCAACAGCTCTCCATTTGCTCGTTACCAAGCAATGTCTTATGCTTGCAATAGTTTTCAGTAATTACCAAACGTGTCCTAAACAAAAGCAGTCACCAACAGTGAGGTGATTGTTTTTAGAGAGACCTTTGCAATTAAAACGCCCGACCCATTAAGTAGAGTGTTTACTAATTGTTGGAGCGGAAATTCATCTTCACTTATATTGTAACTGACCTCGTGTTAATTATTCCTAATAGACTATCAATGCACAATCATATTGTAACAATTTGGGTTGTGTTAAAGGGTTTGGGTCACGGAAATAATTTTCCTCTCAGGAGACTAACATTATTTTAGTATGTAACTTACTTACAAGTATTTGTATTTAGTTGACTCTCCTGAAAACATCGCTCTGTGATTTTCACTTTTTTTTTCCTCAAAAACTTGACGACTAATGAAGCTGAAACTTCTACAGGTAAATTGAATTACATACATCTTAATTCACAGTGAGTAGGGATTCATGTCATGACAATTGATCTACAAAAGGTATCAAACCCTTTAATGTTCTCGTTTTTCTATTTCTAACAGCATCTTACTGATAGAAGAAGATTAATGTTTCATGGGGTACTTTAAAAGGTTGACCCCTACCAAAATTTGCTGGACCTTTCGCGATGGACATCCAATGAATTTAGTGAAGTATCTTTGAGGCAAACCCAAATCAACTGTCATGGCCAAAAACTTGATCTACAAAAGGTAACACAACACTTTAAACCAAGCGTTTATCACCATCATTTTCTTATTCAACCTCCCTTTCACGAGTGACCGATTTACCAGCGGCTACCTATTAATTATAAAGGTGTTTTGTTTCACGCACTCAAATATTAACCTAAATTAAGTGTCATTTTATCATTATAAAACTGTCAAAAAATAAGACATTGTAAAATTTATAACAAATCATTGCCAGGATTTAATTTATGGCGAGGTCTACAAAACCTGTTGTGTTCATTGAGTGTTTATTTATTACTCTTAAAGGCAGTGGACACTATTGGTAATTACTCAAAATAATTATTGGCATAAAACTTTTCTTGGTGACGAGTAATGGGGAGAGGTTGATGGTATAAAACATTGTGAGAAACGGCTCCCTCTGAAGTGCCATAGTTTTCGAGAAAGAAGTAATTTTTAAAGATTTAGAACTTGAGGTCTCGAAATCAACCATCTAAACGCACACAACTTCGTGTGACCAGGGTTATTTTTCTTTCATTATTATCTCGCAACTTCGATGACTGATTGAGCTCAAATTTTCACAGGTTTGTTATTTTATGCATATGTTGAGATACACCAACTGTGAAGACTAGTCTTTGACATTTACCAATAGTGTCCACTGCCTTTAATCAATAATAGAGGTGGCTTCTTGTATAGCGCACATATCCGTCGCTCAGTGATGCTCAAGACGCTTTAACATTCAGTATTTCCTGCAAGGTTTATGCATGGAGGAAGAAATAAATGCGGGACTACGTTTTTTGAAGTATGTGACTCATTCCCTTATTCATGAAAGCGAAACAGTTCTCTCGCAACTCTTTGCGAGACTTCTCCTCATGCGAGACTTCTGTTTCTTAAACTACAGACCTATTTGTAGTCGTGAGCCAGGCGTATCGCGAGAGTATAGTGTAGTCTCGAGAGAGCCGTTACTGTAATCAACGTGATTTAACGACTTGTTCACAAGTCTACAGTGGATGTTGGACTTTCTGTTGTTATATTGTAGGTTGCCATCTTTAGGGAGTAAAAACGCATTACTGAAAATAGTTTTTCCTTGTCGTTAAGACTTGGAAGATATCGCCACACAAGTATTAAACAATATTAATGATTGAACTTTATCCACAACATTTCAGTTATAGACCAATATCAATGGATGCGTTTGTCCTAACTGTCTTATACCAATCTGATAGTTTACTCTGTCAAAGGCTTACAAAAGTGTATAGCCAATAACACCATAGAGATACAGATAAATGTTAAAGCCCATCTGTTCCCTTAATAATATTATCAAACACTTTGAGAAAACAACATACGTAACAGTCACGAAAAGATGAAAAGAACGTGAGAGACTATTCATAATGGTGAGCAGTTCACCCTTAAATGATCAAGCTAAATATTTCTACCAAACTCGCGTCTAAGCAACCCGTAACGACCAGATGACAATTGGATTTAGAATTCACAATCCTTGGAGTCATTCCTGTTTGGATTATGGTCGCTATGGTTAATAGAGCGTGTTGAGCAAATAGGCATTGGTCATATATTGCTCTAACTGTATTGTGACGTAGTTAATATAAGTCTACATGTATTGAAGCATCTGTTTGCTTTCCCTTAGGGTAGTGTTGATATTTGCTGCTTAGTTATAAAGGTCCATCTGCAATGTGACATCTGCCAGCTACCTTATGGGAATGGTGGATAATTTCTTTTCAGTTTCATCTATGGGTCTTTTCTTTATAGAAATGTTTGTTAGATAGTATGAAATGAGTAGGGTTGAAAGCTTTAGCTTCCGATCCAAATCGGGGGTTATAAATAGTTGCATAGGTCTATCTGTATTGTGACATATGCCAGCTAAACCTTAAGGAATGGTGGCTAATTTCTTCTCGGTTATATCTAAGGGTCCTTTCTTTATGTCTATATAAAAAATATGCTATATATATGTGTCTATAACTGCATTGTGACATCTGTCAGCTTCCCCGAGGGCAAAGTGGTAAATTTCTAAGGAGCGAGTGAATTTGCATTCAATTGATATATTCAAACAGTGTTTTTACATGATATTGTTTGGTGTAAAACAGCCATCAAAATTCAGTTTGAAATGTGTTAATACAATATGATGAATTTAAGTTTAACATTCGTACTCTTTAGACTTTTGTTTATTGCAAATCAGAAAGGATCAAACTGACCGAGAAAGAGTCAAAATGTACGCAGAACCCGAGTTAAAAAATTACCCTTTAAACACTCTCCGGGTTAGTCTGTCAGGCCCTAGCCAAGTGACCTGGAATCAGTATCAATTCTGAGTCTGACAGAATAATCCTTTACAAACGTCAACATTGAACCTTGGATAACGCGAAGCTTTACAATCCAACAAGATCAAAACTTCCACAAAATGTATTATGGGTTTATCTGAGGTTTATCTCCAGATAGCAAAATGCTAAAGAGCTCCAACATATACTAAATTAAAGCTTAGAATATGGCCTTGCCATCCATGTATGTAACTCCCGAAGTAAAATGTTTGCAGAGCGTGTTACATTTATTGGTATGAGGCGTTGTCAACCCGTGACCACCAAAAGAAGAAAAATTGTAGCAGGCTACAACTTGATCGAGTATGGACTGCTCTTCACTAAACATTAATTACATTTACGTCATGCAGAGCCTCTCTACGATACAAATTAACCCTCCACATGATACCGTGAATAGTATAGCGCCCTTCAATTATCTTCATATTTATTTATTTTTGTTTTAAAGGGCATGTTATACGTATTGCTACCACTGCTAAAATTAATGCCACTAAAAACATTTGGTCAGAAGCCTACAGTAGCTTTCGATATAAATAGAACAAAAAAGCATTATGAGAAACAACTCACTTGGTTTAAAGCCATTATACACTTTCGGCACAGAGAAAAAAAGTTCACGATTTACAAATAACTTACAGGGTTTACAGATAAGGTAATGGTGAAAGACTTCTCTTGAAATATTATTCCATGGAATGCTCTACTTTTCGAGAAAACATTTAAACAATTATCAATTCTCGTTGTCGACATTTACGGATTTATTTTACACATGTCATGACACGGTGAAACGTGCGGAAACAAGGGTGGGTTTTCCCGTTATTTTCTCCCGACTCCGATGACCGATTGAGCCTAAATTTTCACAGGTTTGTTATTTTTTATATCTGAGTTGTGATGCACGAAAGTGTCCAATGGCTTTAAACAGGTGAGATTTATATGCCCAAATTTAAATCTGAGAAGCGTTACCGCGGTATCAGGTTGTGTATTCCTGTTGACGGAGTGTCGAAGGTATCTGAAAAACGCGACAATCTTTTGAAATACTTGTGTTCATATGTTAGTTTAAACATCTACAAGTATAGGTTAAACCAATCGAATCTTTGTACTTTGACTTTAAGGCTTTGAAACTCATGTAGTTACCCTTTAACAAATGCAAACGTGTATATTATGCCAATACCACCCATTGTCCTTAAAATTGCTTAACGGTTTCCAAGTTACTCGAGGTATGTGCACGTATATCTAATTAAAGGGAGTAAGCCGTTCAAATACCTTTCCCCTTTTAGTATAACTTTATTAACAACCGTCAAAGTTCAACAATGCTGAACTTAAACATTACTGTAATTACCTAAATCTATATTGCCCTTCCTTTGTGCAGTTTTTTTCTAATGTTATTGCTAACTACATTAAATCGTTTAGCCCTATTAAAGCATTCCCTCGTTGATAGACATGGGTCCAATTTCACAGAGCTGCTGAGCACAAAAATTTGCTTAGCATTGATAAAGACAGGATTACCAACACAATTTCTATTTGTTGCATATTTCTTGTTACATGGTATTCAGCTGTTGTTTGCTTATCCTGATAATCACGAGGGAATTTTGTTGGTAATCCTGTTTTTATCGAGAAAGAAATTTCCTGCTAAGCAAATATTTGTGCTTAGCAACTCTATGAAATTGTGCCCTGCTTTACCAGCTACAGCCATTACGTGATGCAATTATATTATCTGAAACTTCAGAGGAATACCACTTCCTTCCTCTTTCATTTTCATTGAGCGCTTTCTAACCTTAGGAAAAGGCGCTATATAAAATGGTATTATTATTATTTATTATTGCTGAATTGAAAGGAAAAAACCTTTCAATTTCGCTGGAGTATTCTAAAAGGATGTGTGTTGGGTGTGTTTGAAATATAAATGACTTCACTTTGTGTTACGATTACCTCATTTATTCTCAAGAGACGATATCTTAATTTTCAGTACATGTGTGTGTATTGGATTATAAAATACAAATGCTTGGTAATTTTTTTTTACCGAGTTGACCCAAATAATTTGATTTCAACCTGAAATCTTGGTTCAAAACCCCATATATATTTATATGTTTTGATGCAAAATGCTGCAGTTTTAAATAAATGAATGAAAATACTAGTGGTAGCTATTTCTAAAGATGGCTTCTAATTTTCATAGAAGTCCGTCTCCAGATTGTCGCTGAGGGCTTGCTTGAAGAGTTGCCTCAAAGTGGACGAGTTTATAGACTCAAGTCTGCATCTTGAACTACTCAGCACTCCTTAAGTCGGTCGTCCATGCTGTTTAATCATCCATACAAATGTACAAGTACAGGAAGGAGTTGATATGTCCGTTCAGTTTAATTAGATTGGTGTTGACTAGGATGCAAGTCTAATCTGCAACCATCGGTTGAGACTCACAGCAGTGTAAAGGGGATAACCTACTCTAGAAACAACGACTTTAGGCCCATTCACACGAGCGCTGCAAACGAGGGTCCCGTGCGATTTCATAACATCGATGTTATGAAATCGCAAATCCACGTCGTGTGAATGCTATGTATGTTACGAAATTACCTGGGTCCCGTGTTGTTCATAACACAGATCGAGACCTCCTCCAAAAAATCGCATCGATGTTATAATCATGGGGAGCCATCGTCTGAACCGAATGCCTGCGATCGTAACGAGGGACCGCTGCGTTGACACGTGTAGAACTATGGAGGAAGAAATGGGCGAACTATAGCATGCATATACATGTACATGTACATACACGTGATGTATATCTGCTCAACGCTGGACAACGATCGTTTGGCTGGTAGGTTTTGTGGCCGGATGCTAGACCAGTCCGAACCTTGAAGCAAAAACACCGTTCATTCGGAAGCAGAATACGTCATTTGGTTAAGCTTTTCGATGTTTTAATTCATTATTTGGTATGTGTTATCAATAACTTCATATCTATAAAGCATTTCCATTCAACAATGTAGCATTTTTAACGTCCCAAAAGCTATTTGAATCGTGTTTTTCCTTTTTTAGCTTCGAAAACGTAACCCCCTTCCCGCCGGCCGCCGGGATGAGAGTTACGTTATCGCAAATGTTTGTAGAATATTCTACATTTAATGTGACTTAAAATGAAATTGATTTCAATGAAATTGATTTATTTTATTCCTTTTAACTGTAAGGTTTTTGTTTTAACTCAAACCTCTTGCTTGTAGACTTTAGACCATGCAGTCAAGCCTACCCAAACGAGGGACGTATGTTTACATGTGTGTGTGTGTGTCGTGTGAATGCTCGCTAAAAAATCGCACGCGGTAAAGGTGACAGACGGCTGGCGCCCTTAACCAGGGACCCTCGTTTGCAGCGCTCGTGTGAATGGGCCTTTTGTGTTGATTCCGATGCTGAATCACTTTAACCTTTAACCTTTGACCTCGCACTGACCCGAAATTATTTGGGATTCAGATCCGGGCATTATTTTGACTGAAAATAATGGATACCAAATTCATGGAAAGTGTGAAAAGAACTTTCACACTATGTTGTCCAATGTAATTACATTGTTAATAATAATAATAATAATAATAATAAGTAATTGGATCCCCGTGTATTTGAATTTTGTATTTCATTCGATGCAGCCAAAGAAAAAAACACCATAAATCTCTCGTGTGCATATTGTGAGTTTTTGAGGACGATGGACCATGGTGTGCATGCATGAATACAATGCTTTTCTAGGCAACATAAAACAAAACTAAATCAAGCATCATAAATAAAATAATGAATGAAGATTTTTGGCAATGCGAAATAATCAATCAAAAAATTGTTGTTTTTACACTTATAAAACGTACCATCAAATATTGTTAGTGGGTCAAATACTCAAGTTCACTAACATGATTTCATTAATCAGTAAGTTATTAAGTTTGTACTTCATTAACTGAATTTCTTTTTATCAACTTCAGGTTGTTATAATTGATTTAGGTCTAATACTTATTTTCACGAACTAAAATAATTTACTCAATCGTTAAACTTATTTATGTACTTGATTAACTTCATTCCTTTCTATCGACATGGGTTCTAAACATAAAAAGGATACTATACATTTGGGAAATGAATATATATTTCTAATCGATTCAACGCGACGGTCTGCGAATAAATGTTGACATTTTGATTTCCCCATTGGCCTGAGAGGAGTGTATTGAGATACTTTCTCTTCAAACACTTGGCCATAAATTGACCGAACGTCAAGCAACAACAGTTAATGTGTTTCCATTGATTGCCTCGATTATGGAGGCAGGGCTGAGGTAATTAATTGCATGACAACGAGTATGCAACTAGACAGCTGGAAGGACCCGATTAGCTGGGCCTGATTACATAGAGCTGCTTAAGGACTAAAAGATGCTAAGCACAACCAGATTGTAGTCACAGCCGATGTTCTACCTTCTGTTGTGTAGTAGTTAAAAAGCAAGACAGTTCTTTTCAGTACTGGGAAGTCTCCCGGAAAATCTACTCCGCGGTTGTAGAATATAAAGCAAGACAGTTTTCTAAAGAACAAACTCTACCGGGCAAGTATATACACACATGGTGTTACCACAAACCAAATCCATAACTAATGAATTATTTTGCTTACCAGAGTAATACCATGTCACATGTACAAATTGTGATTGGTATCCTACTAATTTCTGCTCAGCGGGGAGTTGTTAAGCAATATTTTTTGCTGGGGTAGCCCTATAAAATAGGGCCCAGATCCGAATGAAAGAGAATTGATTGTTACTACGTAGACCCCCTATGATTTATTGTCCCGGTTTAGCATTGTATATTTATTCTTGGTAAATTTCTGCCATGCCTTTGTTTTGGGGTTTTCATCAAACTTGCAAACTGCATTTTCGATTGTAATTTGTTTCTATTGTATATTATGTTTTGGACTGTGAATTATGTCGCAATTCAGAGATGACATAAAATAAATATACCATAAACTACAAAGAAGATACTAATTGGCGAAAACAATTACCTCTTGCAACAGTAAATCATTTGATCTACAGTGTAATGCCCAATGATAAATTATATTAATTTAATATTTATTGTGTCCATAAACTAAAACTGACTAGGTAAATTTTAATTAGTTGTGGGTTGAACAAAGGCAAAATTACTATTTACTATCAGTCTGACCGTTAATCTAAATCAATGTTAGTTTAGGCTGTGTTTGTCGTCACCCTTTGTCCGTATAAGTGGTTAGTTCTAATTAATAAAAATGAGTTATGAGTAGTATAATACAAGTGGAAAACGTGGTATTTGAAGATGAACAATGGCGACAGAAATATGTTTTTATTAAATCTAGTTATCGCTTTCGCGCACCACTGAGTCAAACACTTTAACAGTATCTAGCAACAGCGTCCAGCATTATCCTTAAGATGACCAAAGCATACTGACTGAAAGGTTCCTCAAACACAGGTTCTTTTCAGAACCAACACTACTCAAAAGGAGATAATATTCACATGGTGTTACCGCAAACCTTCATTAGTTATTCTTCCACCATGCAAACGTTTCAAATACTACCTGGAAGTATCTATAATTGTAATGCATTATTCAAATATTACACATTTAATGTACTGTTTGAATGCTGTACATTAGAAAACACAATTCACGAGACGAACAAATAAATGGACCACATAAAATTGAATTAAATATGTAAGTATCAATTGAATGGCCACAATTATTAATAACAATAGACTTGCACCAGTATGTCCGCGTCTTGTGAAGAATCTCATACTAACGTGAGTATGGAATAAATGGATTTCTTATGACGTCATTGACCACCATCTTTGATGAAAACCAATGAGAAAGTGCGCGCGTGTGTGCGCTGCACACGACTCTCAGCCAATGAAAGGCTTTCATGGGTGCATGTTTCATCGAAGATGGCTGCCTGTACAATTGGCTTAGGCAATGGCTGAGGCTGAACCGCTGAACACACATATACTTCCACATTCTTCATAACATTGTTCTTGCAGCTTGAAGCCAAAGCCGTAAACACGTTTCATTAAAGAATACGGCCAATTCATGTGGTATATTACATGCCTGCATTACGAATTCATGATGCCTGCATTACGAATTCATGATGCATTCGTAATGTACTTGTTCTTCGTGACATTGGTCTGTGACGCCGGAGATAACACTGATTTTTTTTTTTTTTTTGTATGGAGCTCTAGGAATCCGTTTATACACCGATGTATGTTAGCATTGTCCAACAATTCAGCAGAAGTTTTTTGAGAAATGTTGAAATAACACTTAAATTGTTGAATTAACCCTTTTTGCGTTACATCAAAAACTTAAAATGTTAGATTTAACAAACACAATGCTGGATCCAACACTTTCAAAGATAGTCACTCACCGAACTCATGCAAGTGTTGGATTCAACTCTTAATTTTGTGTATGGGTCAAAACCAAAATTAATAATTCCTTGGACGGTGAAATAACCCAGATTTACCAGCAGGCATTTCAATAAGCCCACTGAAAGCTCCAGAAAGTCCAACGACCTTGCAATACACAACACCTTTCAACGAAAACATAAGTATTATTGATTTAGTGAAAACCCAATCCACTTAAGTGTCACCGTACACCATAATGCCATAAAGTGCACAACTTCTCTAATGGGAACTCTAGACGCAATGCGACATTTTAACGACACTTTAACCCAATCAAATTAAAAACCTTTCTGCTCTCCAATTTTATTAATAAAATTGAAATCCCACAAGATCAGATGTATCTCTTCTTGCAATTTATATCGTGGATAAGTTAGGATTTACCATCAGTAAAAAGATATTAGTCACAATTTGTCGTTTGATCTTTCAACGTCTATTAAGCTCTTTTATAATGACTTCTGGGTCTTTGGCGGTTGTATGTTAATATCACATAGCCTAAATCACAGGAGCGTCCTGGCTTAAAGAGTTTAAAACGGCTTGATACAAGACCACCGCCTGGTCCTTCAAAAGTCTAGACACAATGTCAATGACCGGTCTTATTGAATGCCAACAAACGGCTTGATACAAGACCACGAATAAAGATTACGCGTAATACAATGTTGATATGAAGCAAAAACTAACTTTCTGGGGTCTACTTGATACTGTAGGTGATCAAAGTTAAATGGACTGGACACTATTGGTAATTACTCAAAATATATCTGCATATCAAACTAACTTGGTAATGAGCAATGGAGAGCTGTTGATAGTATAACACATTTTAAATAAAACGGCTCCCTCTGAAATATATATTTTTTTAAAGAGGTTATTTCTCATTAAAACATTTCAAATTGAGAACTTCAGGTCCGAAGTCTTTCTCAGGACTCTGAAAGCGCACAACAAGGGTGTATTCTTTCATTACTTTCTTGCAACTTCGTTAACCAATTGAGCCTAAATTTGCACAGATTTGTTATGTTATGCATTTGATGGAATACAGCAAGTTAGTGAGAATATTGGTCCTTGAAGATATCCAAACGTACCAGTGCCTTTAAATATTTGCCACGACTCTCAAAAATCACTGTTACTGAGCAACAACTCAAGGGAAGGTTAGGCATTTTCGTCAATAGTTGATTTTCAAACGCAATCTGCGCAAGTCTGCGATCGATTGTAAATAGATTAATTTTCTTTGCTGAAAAGTTAATAGGCCTTAGATCTTTTGCTAAATACATGATAATAAATGTACCTAACCAAACAATTGACATTTGCAATTTACTGGCGCTTCACTGAGTGTATGTATCTAGAGACTTTACTAAAAAGGTCGCTTAACAGCCAGTCAGTTTAGTGATGCGCATGAAGTTAAAAGGTATTTGGAGAAGCGGAAAAGGTCGCTAAAAAAAGCCCGTTAGTCTAGTAATGTGATGCGTATAAAGTAAAAGGGTATTTGAAAAAGTAAATATTTTCCCAGAAATTCAATTCAACATAATTGTTATTCCCATTTTCGCAAAACATTATATTTACCTGTGAGTGTTTGCAAAATAAAATATTATATTTATTTATGGGGAGAGGGATTCACTTTTCGGTCAATACTCTCTTATGAATGCAAAGAAATTGACGACCATTCTCTTGAAGACAAGCAGGGTATACTGTTTGAAACGTCGAGACTAAACCGCCTCTTTTCGGAGCCAAAACTCCCTGCCACACAACAGGGAGTTTATACATTACCCACAAGTTTATACATTTCTAGTTACCTCTGACAACCCTACGTTTGAATTTGCGCGCCTCCCTGATCGTTTATAAAACAGTGTCTAGTTTTGTACCAGTTCCCTGTTGGTGCAAAGAAGTACTTTAAAATGTCTAGCACCATTACACGGACTTCCTAATAATAATAATAGTAATAGTAAGACTTGTAATGCGCACATATCCACCCTATTCAATATCCTGTTTGTTCCACGATTCTTGTATAATTGTTTTCTTTTCTTTGTACAACTACAGATGAGACAACATTTGTCACCAACAGTGCCAGTAGCAACACCATACAAACGTGATCTCACGCTAATAATAGAGTTCGTTTATTTGCCACTATTCAATCGGTGGGTTGTGGCACCGACAGTTGAGTAAATAAAAACGAAGTACCACGTCATGGACAGGGCACTTTGCAACGAGTTATCAGTCAAACCATTGGTTGAACTCCCCTCACCGACTGTAGTGCGACTTGGCAGTAGCGCAACTTAGCAGTACTGGGACAACCAAGTTGAATTCGAGCAAGTTTGCCAGCAATACACCAATCTTAGTGCGCACATCCTTTGGTGATAGCCTTGCAAAATGAATGTGGATTTTGATTTTCTCTCGAAATAATCTAAGCCTCGTGTTTTACGAAACAATTTTTGGTACTTCAAGAAGAAAACATCGAAGTATTTCCAGCGACATTCATTAAGGACTGATGACAAGAGCAAGTTCCGGTTCGTGAGATGTAACGTCGAGGAAAGTTAGACTTTGACCCTGAAGATGTTATATTAGATTCCTGACACACAAAGAGGGGTAAGTCATTTGCTGCAAGACGTCGTACAGTACAAATTGCTACCACAATATGCTTAAAACATTTCACAATGTTTAATGCAATCAAAGAAGATGAAGTCAAGTTTCTTTAATCGTTTGAGACAATCTCCTAAAACCTTATATATCTCAACTTCACTGAGACGTCTTCAAGTGTTTCTGCTCATTTGTGTCTTAACTTGCCTGCTCCGTCCAGTCAAAGGTACTGAACTTACAACTCAAACATCAGATATTCATCAAATTCTCCAAGGCGTAACGAATACACCACCGGATCTGGAAGATGCTTCGGAGTCTAGCTTCTCAAGAAAAGGAGAATTTTATCTTGGAGGACTTTTTGATATTCACCTGGAGCAGGATGGAGTTTGCAAAGCGATAAATCCAAGGGGTTTGAAGTGGATGTATGCAATGGTGTATGCGATCGAACTTATCAATGCTCAGCAGGATTTGCTTCCCAATATAACACTAGGTAAGTATACCAACAGTAAGAACTACTTCTGTTTTATTGTGGACTTTTTGTGTGTGACTTCATGCCTGTATATGCTTCGTTTTTTGAAAGGACAAGGGTACCAAGGCAATTTATCCTTGGTAAAGCGAACACTAAGGGGAAATTACAATATTACATTGTGTACCCTTTCTGAAAATTGTAAATATCGGAGAGTACCTTTGAAGGATTTGGGTACTTTTTTCAAAATGTCCATAGGTTAACATTAAACTTACATGGTGTGAAGATAATGATAGTGGAAAGCTTCCCTTCAAACCTTACTTACTGAGGTGCTGTAGTTTTTGAGAAATGAGTAAAACAATGTCATGAAAATACGAGACGAAAACTATTTTCATGACATTGTTTTACTCATTTCCCAAAAATTACAGCACCTCAGCACGTAATATTTTCAGGGAAGCTTTCTACTATCATTATCTTCAAACTGTGTAAATTAATTGTAAATCTGTGGACTTTGTGTTTTTGGTCCTACAAAAGTTACATAGACCCTTTAAAGCATAGGTACAGTAACGGAGACAATGTGGTATTGTTTTGCCCCTGTTCTTGATGAAGCACTATTGTGCACCCTTTCTGACAGTTATAAATATCTGTGAGTACCTGTATTCATCGTACACTACCAGAGACAATGGGGCATTGTGTTGCTATTGACTCTCATACAGGTAGAGTATAGATTATGAACCATTGATTTCCCCCACCCCCTCCTACGCGATTCGCTCCGTTGCTTCTCAGATTGTTCAAGTGTTAATAAAATAGAAGGGATCGTTTTATTTGTTCGATTGGGTTTTACGAAAGGACATGTTGAATAAGGCATGAGGTTGCTGTTTGGTTATTATATAAAATAAGAGAATCTACACACGTAGGCCATGGAAAAAGGGGCCTATACCTCTGCCAAAGTATATGCCTATACCACGTGTATGACATGGGTTTGGAACAGTGCATGTACAAAATGCATCGTACAATTTTGTAAACTTCATGTGCTTTTGATTTTGTTACCTTTCTATTGCACTGGTGAATTCTCAAATTCAATTATTTGTCAACAAGAGTATGAAATAAACGTGATATTGAATGTCTTTTATTATTGTATTGTATAGACCATACATTTTAATATGGAATAATTGTTAGGTGATATTGTGTGTAAGTCATGCTGGCACTTTTCGAAACTCGTTTTCGGTTCATAAGGAAATATTGGGCAAGCGGGGGAAAAGACAACATTCAGTGGAGGGCTGTTTAATGTATCGAACATTGTACTTACTTGGTATCGCTTTGGGGCAATGTGGGGGTAGGGGAGGGGTTCTGTTAAGGGGGGGGGGGAGTTAAGTACCACGGATTACCGAATAGTACTGCGGTGTACTAATGAGTACTGTGGGGCAGTGCAAAATACTGCTGAGTAATACGGAATCCAGCTTTAATGTTTTCCCTGCCTAGAGTTATTTTGTACAAAACAAATCTCATGCAGTGACATTGTTGACAATTATTTTATGTGCCTATACAATGTTTTCAAATAGTACCACAATCATTCCTTGAAGTTGAGTATCCCGTACTTAATTTGCGTTCATGCACAGAGATAATTCATCCAAACATTGAGGGTTTTTGGCTATATCACCCATTAGAGTTCGGCTTCTCCTAATTACAAAGTCCTTATAAACCTCTTACGGCAAAGCTTGACTATTGACTATGGGAGCTGAACAGAATCTGCAGTGGGCAATTACAAATAAAAGAACCAAGACCGAGTAAAATGGAGCTGGGAGTCTTTTGTACATTTTCCCAATGAGTCACTATGAAAAACCTGTGTCATAAATCCTTACCTATATCTTAGTGTGGTTTTGCTTTTCGTTTCGTTTCATTACATAAAGATACTCTCTTAATGTAAAAGAGTGAAAAGCTCTATGAAGAGCCATATGAGGGACAACTCTTTTTTGAGTGGTCTTCCACTCTTTTAGATTGAAGTTACCAATAATATGCAGGGCCTTTAAAATGGTGCATCACATATTCTTCTGTCAGTTGCTGTCAGAAGATGGTATTTGCACAAGGTCTATAAAAGCAGTGTGTTTCGCTCCCAATGCATTCAAGTGTATTTTTAGGGTAAAGTATTTTCATTCTAAACACGGTCTCCTATTTTATTAAGCCCTCTATAGGGGATGCCCGAGTAGAAACAAATGTTCAGTAAATTAGATTTTTATATTATTTTCTTTCTGGCGCACTTTCCAGTCGGCAATAATCACTCGGTACCTCACGGGGCCGCTAGAACAACCTTAAAGGTGCCTTGAAGGGACAAATTTTCAGGTCTGTTTTGAAAGGACAAGGGCATCGAGGCGTTTTCTCATTGGTAAATGGCACCCTGTGAGGACAATGTATACACTGGAGCGTTTCAAGGGCACGAAGGCATTGCTGACCAGAGGGCATAGAGCCAATCGCCTTAAAGGGTCACATTTCTTGGTTAACCCTCTAGTCCCTGCACCGCCCGAGTTGCCGAAATAATTTTGTTTTTCTTTTCAAGATTCTTGCAGTAACTTTACTGAAATCGTAGTTCAAATTTTTTAAAGATAGCCAAGGCTTATTATTTATAGTTAAACGCACAATTTTTGACCCTTTCGGTAATATTTGTACAAGTCCTCATTGGGGAACAATAAAAAACCCCCAACGTTAATATTTATGGCGATTATTTTTGTATAATGATAAAATGGATACAATAGCTTTTCAGGGCATTTATCTGGCTCAATGCTGATTATTTGCGAAGGCATAAGTTTTCGAAAATATCACCATGAATGATAAATACAGTTTCCTTTGTGTTTATTAATAAGCGTTTTGTTGGGTAAGTGCTAAATTATTTCATCATCAATAGCTTCGTCAAGTCAACTGTGAAGAGAAAAATGAATAATGATGTAAAAACAACTAGATGGATTCACCAATGCGTAGGTATACTATTGACTACCTATAGTTTTATTTTGATGTTTCTTATTTTCTACAAACAAAAGCTATAGCGAGGTTTCCTCCTACCGCATAATACAGTGTATCGCTTAAGGTGGCTGGGCGGTCCAGTGGCTAAATGGTTAAACTATTTCCCATAAACACCATGTTTATAATAACAACGGTGGAAATAGTACAGCACAGTTACAATAATTGGAATCGTATTAATACAATACATGTTTCAATTTACGACAAGTCAACAGACACAACGTCACTGGATGGGAGAGCACCAACATTTATTATCCTCGTTGCCTACGTGAATTATCAGGCCGGTATTGATTGACTCCGAGCATGAAGTAAACTGAAAACCCCGCAATTTAAATGGAAATTTGAGTGAATCGAATATTCTACTTTTACAACATCTTCCCAATTATTATTCGTCTCCCAACAAAGTGCCGGATCCGAAGGCAATGTGTGTGTCCCTTAAGGGTACACAAAATATTACAGTAAGAATTCTTTTACGAAATGTATACAAAAACCCTAGGCCTACACAAACCCTAACCCCAACCCTAACCCCAACCCCACACCAGCTCAAGCGTGTAGATCAAAAGGGGTCATCTCTAAGCTTAGGCATAAACACAGATGTTTTAGCTCAAACACAAACAAGTTTCTGCTGTTTAGTCTCGGAAAGTCACCAGTCTCCTCCAAAAACTTGTAAATAGACGAACCAAACGACATGCAAACACGTATGCTTGTTTTTGAAAGGGCAAGGGCGCAAAGGGTTTCTTCTTGGTAAAGGGTACCCAATGAGTAAATTAATTGTAAATTTCTACAGGAGCATGTCAAGGGCACCAAGGCAATGACCAGGGGGCATGGGCGCAATCACCTTCGGTGCCTACTTGAAGTATCACATGTATATGTTCAAAGTACAAATAAATATTTCAGCAAAAGTTCTCTCAACTCGCTTTCGGAAAAAGTCACCGTGTCAAATAAATTTCAGCATAAAGAGCAATATAGCGGATACACATGTATATTAATCATCATTCGCTGTAAAACATAATTTATCTTATAGTGAAACCTAGTAAAAGCTATGAATGGTGTTGACTTGCAATTAGGGAATAAGTTTGTGGTTACACCTTGTCATCAATCTCTCTTGAGCTTAGCTCAGTCGGTTTATTTGTAAACACAATTCACGAACAACCCACAGTCATATTCTTTAAATATAATTTAATACAAAAAATAACATTCTTAAAACGAACATTGCGTTTTGAGTTCTCTAGTTCCTCTGAAAAATTAGGGCCGAAGGCCGGAGAAAAGTAAGATGGGAAAGAAAATTTAATAACATGGAAGTGGGTTAAATGTTTCAAGTCACACCTCACATTGAAAACGTGTAAAAATATCATTTTATTTGATAATATTTTAGAGCGAAATGTGAAATATGACGTCACCGAAGAGCAAAAACAAACTGGGCTGTACATCCCCATTAAAGAAATTTCTTCGGCAGACATCAAGCTCAAATTAGCTTTTGTTTTGATTTAATATCACCAGAATTCAGGCAGACATCAAGCTCAAATTAACTTTTGTTTTGATTTAATATCACCAGAATTCAGGATTGAAGTATTACATTTTCTATTCGTTTTTAGGATATCACAAAAGAGTAAACCCAAACGGTTTCAAACACAGTGGCATACTGCGCCATTTACACATCAGATAAAGATTTGTAGTTTTCCTCCCCTTTTTACAAACCCTCATCGGAAAGTGGATGAATCACTAAAATGAGTTTAACCTTTACTTTAATGGGTATTATTGCCAAGATTATAGCTATTACACCAAAGCCAACTCTTTCTATAATGGAAGCGGCTCATTATTACCAAAGCCAGTGTAACTTTAACAGTCAATAATTCATGATAGTGCATTATCAAACAATGGACTGGCAGAGTCAAGGTCATTATGAAATACTTATGCCTTCTTAATTTTAATCCAGTATTGGTTGTGGGGGATGCTTATGTTTCTTTTGAATAGTCTTCCTGTGCATATTCGCCAAGCTAATTCTTCACAATGTTTTAAGTCCCTGTTAAAAACTTCTTGTTTAAAGCTTCTTTTTTTGCAATTTGCTTATTTATATCTTGTATCTTTCTCTCATTGTTTATTTTATTGTTTCTTTTATGCGCTTAGAGGCTTTTGCATTAGGCGCTTTACAAATGTCTTATTAATATTATTATTATTATGTGCACATCTCTTGAATAGGGAATGAGCACCATTGTTTGTTGTTTGCTTGGTTGTTTGTTTGTTTCTGGTGGTTGCATTGATGTATGCTTCGTTTTTGACAATGCAAGGGCACCAAGGCATTTTCTCCAAGGTTGAAGGCCGTGGACACTATTGGTAATTGTCAAAGACTAGCCTTCACAGTTGGTGTATCTCAACATTATGCACAAAATAACAAACCTGTGAAAATTTGAGCTCAATCGGTCATCGAAGTTGCGAGATAATGATGAAAGAAAAAACACCATTGTCACACGAAGTTTTGTGCGTTTAGATGGTTGATTTCGAGACCTCAAGTTCTAAATCTGAGGTCTCGAAATCAAATTCGTGGAAAATTACTTCTTTCTCGAAAACTATGGCACTTCAGAGGGAGCCGTTTCTCACAATGTTTTATACCATCAACCTCTCCCCATTACTCGTCACCAAGAAAGGTTTTATGCCAATAGTTATTTTGAGTAATTACCAATAGTGTCCACTGCCTTTAAGGGCACCCTATGAGGAAAGTGTAAATTTTGTGGAGACTGGTGTACTGGAGGTAAAATGAACACATGTGACCTTAGTGTTATACTTGTCGAGACGTATATACGTGTAGCAACTCTGTTAACACTCTTTGATCGCACGACCCAATTTCTTCTCCGTTCTCTTTATTTCGGTCCAGTTATTGACCAAATTCACTCTTTTTTCTATGAAAGGTGAGAGATTCACCACCAACCCTCAGAAGTAATTTCACAAAATTTCAGGTGTTGCTTTTTTTTTTAGACGCGCTTTGGATTGAATACTACTGGAGCCGATGATACATTACATCCATCTCACGATGACCCGTCTGTATTACTATAGTGGTTTTAATTCTGACATCACCATTGATAAATCTTAGTTGTGAAATCGAGCTCATCCTTTAAGGCACTGGGCACTATTGGTAATTGTCAAAGACCAGTATTCTCACTTCGTGTATCCCAACATATGCATACATTAATAACAAATCTGTGAAAATTTGGACTCAATTGGTCATTGCGAATGGTCATCGCAGTTGCACAAAATACGTGTTTGCTTTCAGAAGCCATTAAAACGCTTCAGGCTTTTTTTTTTTATTTGTGTGAGAAATTACTCTAGAGGGAGCCGTTTCTCACAATGTTTTTTACTATCAACAACTCTCCGTTGCTTGTTACCAAGAAAGTTTATATGCTATTACACAATTGTGTTGATTCAGGCCTGATACTTCACGAAGGCAACGGATGTGATTGCCCCCATGCCCCCTGGTCATTGCCTTGGTGCCTTTAATCAGCCCCAGTAGAAATTCCAAATTCCTCTTAGGGTGCCCTTTACCAAGGAGGAAATGTCTTGGTGCCCTTGCCCTTTCAAACAACGAAGCATACATGCCTGTTGATTGACTAACCAATGGTGTCCAGTGCCTTTAAAAAAAATATATAAATTTCCAAATCGGTCTGCAATAAATATTCACCGGCTCAGCCGACTTTTAAATATATGAGACTGTGCACCTCTGACAAATGGATTTACGAAAAAGCGATTCGTTCACACTACGCATAGTCAATATCAATATGTTGTCATCATGATTGATTTGTCGCCAAAGGCTGACTAACAATTGAAAGCACTCTTGATAACTCAACGACCCTCCAAATATACAAGGTGTTCAATTCAGTAACACTTGCCTTTACACCTAGCCCAGATCCATACAATAAAACCCGATGAAGAATCAATCATATAGTTCCCGATACTTGTAGCTTGCAAGACTGAATACTAAATGTCATGGGGTAGATTTCACAAAGAGTTATGACTTGTCTTATCAACAGTTGGAACGAGTTACTCGTCCTAACTTAGGACAACCTCTAAAGAGTCTCATGTCCTAACTTGGGACTACCCTGCAACCATTATCACGAAACGCTATAGGATTAATCCTATCTCGAGTTAGGATGAGTAACATCCTAACTTAGAGGGTGTTTTCAATGCATTCAACGTGTTCGGTAACAGAACGTAAGTCATCTGAAGTCCTAAGATTAATCTTAAGTTAGGAAGAGTTTGGTGAAATCGACGGCTGAACTACGAAAGAGTTATGACAACCCTTGACTTCTAGGACTAGTCCTAACTTGAAACCACCCTTCACTCCTAAAGAGTTATATGACTAGTCCTAACAAAGGACTACCCTTAGCTCCTTAAGAGTTAAACAATTCTCCTTAAAGCCATTGGACCCTTTCGGTACAGAAAAAAAAAAAAAAGTTCACAGATTTACAAATAATTTACAGGGTTTACAGAAGGCAATGGTGAAAGACTTCTCTTGAAATATTAGTTCATGAAATGCTTTACTTTTTGAGAAAACGGTAAAACAATATAAATTCTCGTTAACGAGAATTACGGATTTGTTATAAACACATGTCATGACACGGCGAAACGCGCGAAAACAGGAGTGGGTTTTCCCGATATTTTCTCCCGACTCCGATGTCCGATTGAGCCTAAATTTCCACAGGATTGTTATTTTATATATAAGTTGTGATACACGAAGTGTGGGACTTGGACAATACTGTTTACCGAAAGTGTACAATGGCTTTAAGACGAGCAGAGTATTCTGTTTGAAACGTCGAGACCAAACTGGCTCTTTAGAAAACTAAAACATGGTTGTAGCCGCAAGTTTACTATTATTATTAGTTTAGTCTTATCACTCATACCATGCATGCAAAGCTTCAAACATCACTTCACAAAGTTTGCTTATTGCAAATCTTGGACTATACACTTCATGGAATAACTTTCTAAATTGAGTACCGGAAAAAAAAAATTCAAATTTCAGAAAGACTCTTTCGATTTGAAATGCACGGAATAATTAAATTAAATTTCCAACTATTAAAAATTACCGACAGTTCCGTGAGAATACTTATTACTTTATAATTTCTTTTGGCAGGATCTTGGCGAACAACTATCTTTTAAGTTGATGTTTTGCTTTGCAATTACACTACAACGAATGAATAATTGTGTCCACGGTAAACATTCAAACAATTCCGAGCGGATTCAATCAAAGTTATTGGCCGTCGACGCCCGGAAAAATTATATTGAATTCTAAAACCCCGGATATTTATGTTGAAGTATTCAAATTTGTAGTTTAATAAAAGCCATATTAATTTTGTCAAGCATCCTTTTGAGGTTTTTTATATTTGTAAAGACTACGAGCTTCTAGGTTAATTTGTAAAATTCTATTCGGAGCTGATTTGTACAGCCCTCGATGAAGTTAGGATTTGCTCTGTTTAAAGGCAGTGGACACTATTGGTAATTGTCAAAGACTAGCCTTCACAGTTGGTGTATCTCAACATATTCATAAAATATGTAACCTGTTAAAATTTGAGCTCAATCGGTCATCAAAGTTGCGAGATAATAACGGAAGAAAAAACACCCTTGTCACACGAAGTTGTGTACGTTTAGATGTTTGATTTCGAGACCTCGAGTTTTAGATCTGAGGTTTCGAAATCAAATTCGTGGAAAATTTCTTTCTCACAATGTTTTATACCATTAACCTCTCCCCATTACTCGTCACCAAGAAAGGTTTTATGCTAATAATTATTTTGAGTAATTACAAAAAGTGTCCACTGCCTTTAAGTGTATAGTCGGGAACCTGTTTGACATCATGTAGCCTAAAGTGTTGAGCCTCAGTATTAATTAATGTTTTCGCTTACAATATACGGTGTCAGGACACTTCGTACCTTGGACACTTCGTTCCTTCCTACAAGACAATTCATACCTTCTTACATTTTAAAACCTTTAATGGACAACACAAACGAAAAAAGTATCTGGCCTCGGAGGAAAGACATTGTGGATGGGGGAATGGTTGAAATTTTATGTGAGAAAGTCTTAAAAACTGAGACAAAATAGTCAGCTTGTTTGTGATGCTTAAAAAACAAAAACAATCAACATGTTTTGTTTATGGTCACACTGTTTATCGTTTGACTTGCTTCCACACACGACTACCAATGATTTCACTCTTCTCTTTATATACAAGTTTATGCAAATCATACAGATTTACAAACAAAAGGAAAAGAAGACGTACAAAGAACTTTCCAAAGAAACTTTGCCACTTTTTACCCTATCACACCACCAATACTCAATAGCAAGAGTTTTACAAACTACTTTCTTGAACAATTTGTGTATACAAATTGTGTCGTCACAGGGCCAGCTTAGATTAAAAACAAGGGGGAAAGATAACACTGGTTTTACAAACTACTTTCTCAAACAAGTTGTGTATTAACAATCTGTGACGTCACGAGACCAGCTGACGTAGTTCATTGAACCAAGCTGCACTGGATTTTCGGCGGTAGGTTGAAGCGCTTGCACTTTTAATTTAATAAAAACCCTTCTACCCACATTCGAATTTACGTTCTTTACAAATATTTACCAAGTCCGAAGTTTAAGCAAACACAAAACGAGTACAAAAAGAGAGAGTTGTAAACCACCGCAAAACTTCAACTAGCGTTTATATTAAAAAAATAACAAAGTAAAAAAAAAAAGGAAAGGAAAAAGAGCCGTCGCCAGAATCTAATAAACAATAATCACATCACGCAATCAACACTGGCCTCAGATTGAATACAATGAAGGTGAGGACCTAATCAACACTCTGCCGATGATCTAAGATTGAACAGCAACCATCGTCAGCGCTTCCAACATTATTATCTTTCCTTATTTTATTAAGCTATAATTACAGCAATTGATGACGGTCTATGACGTTGAAGACAGTCAAGATAATATTTAATAATTATGTTTTAATATTATTTAGAGTCAGGATGTGTAAGTTCAATGACTGTACTTTCCATATTCTTTAGAAACTTGTTTTGTTCATTTAATAATCGTCATCGGAACAGGAGCCACGACAAGTTCACACACACACAATGGAACCTTTATAAGAGCGGTATTGACTCAAATATATTCAGCTCTTCAAATTTCCAAGAGAGGACAGTTCAATTAATTTGTGATATAAGTGAGCTTCCTCTACCCGTCATATGGCAGCGTCCCATTACACAATACAACAATGAATACAATTTGAATAGAAGGTTCATTCGGCGATTTCTTTGGTATGAGTTCTGTGTTTTTTAAGAGTGCGTTACTAAGTTACAGAAACATCTAATGGTGACGTAATCAGTTTCATAGTTTGAGAGCAATGTTGTTTCATAGTTTGAGAGCAATGTTGGACAGTGAAACAAACTAAAGTAAAGTTTACTGTATTGCATTGACTTTACAAAAAGAGAAGAAAACCACACAATATTATAACAAAGTTAAGGTTTAAAAGTATAAATGTGAAGCGACAGCGACGGTAACATCGACAGCGAAAAAACAGCAGAAACAGCATCAGCAAAAGCAAAAGCAACAATAACAAGAGCAACGACGACGACGACGACGACGACGACGACGACGACGACGACGACGACGACCATAAGGACACAAAATGTAAATCTAAAGAACGTTCGTTAAGCAGTTTAGACAATTTTCCAAAATGACAACAGCACAATTGTAATTATTCCCATGTGTACAAATGACATTGTAAGATGATTCATAAATACCCCAGGCAGTTTCGCTGTTCGGCCTTCAACTCGGGCCTTTACCGCACGGCCACGGCCATTTAAGAACTCGTCGCTATCCCTTTTATTATCTTATTAATTAGCGAAGCCAAAGGTAAACTAACAAGTAACTTTATGCAAACACGATTTACAAAATCAATATAGTCCCTCATGTTGAACAAATATTAATTAGTAAAATAATGTTCCTGTTCAAACATACATAACGTGATCGTGGAGCATATTTAAATGTACTGGACGCTATCGGTATTAACTCAAAATAATTGTTAGCATAAACACTTACTTGGTACCGAGCAAGAAGAGCTGGTGATACTATACAACATTGTGCACAATTGTGGGAAACAGCTCCCTCTGAAGTAACGTAGTTTTTGAGAAAGAGATGATTTCTCACTCAAATAATAAAATAATCCAGGCCTGAAGCATTTTCATATTATTATTATGAAAGCACCCACATTTGTGCATAAAGGATGTTTTTCTTTTGTTATCTTCATGCAACTTTGATGACCAATATTGAGCCCAAATTTTCTAAGGTTGTTTTTGTGTGCATGTGTTAAGATACACCAAGTGAGAAGACTGGTCTTTAACAATTACCATTAGGTGTCGGAAGTGTCTTTAACACGTTGCATCTATATACACATCTTCAATAGCAATTAAGATATTTACAACGAGTTAATGAGATATCGATTTGGATATAGATGCTTTTAATATTTGTTTTAATCATCAAGACATACATTTATGCAAAAGAACAGCTTCACTGATGTTTGCACTGTACTTCACTGATACAAGATAAATTATGCAGAGCACAATTAAAGGCACTGGACACCTTTGGTAATTGTCAAAGACCAGTCTTCTCACTTGGTGTAGGCTATCCCAACAAACTAAAAAATCTGTGAAAATTTAGACTCAATTGGTTATTGAAGTTGCAAGAGAACAATGAAAAAAAAAACACATCACCCAGCTGCATTACTTTATGTGCTTTTTTTTTTAATTTGAGCATTTTTAGTTAGAAATAACCTCTTTCTCATAAAACTACATTACATCAGAGGGAGCCGTTTCTCACAATGTTTTATACTATCAACACCTCGTTACCAAGTCAGTTTTATGCTTACCGACCTTCATTAAAGTAAAAAATATCCTTCCTTTTTTCTTCAAGTTTAACATTATTTTGGAAGCAAAGGAGGGAGACACTTAAAGATTGAAATCCGTAAGGGATTTTTATTGGAAACTGTTTTGGATCTTAAAATGTTTTGCTTTTAAAAATCTGGGACATTTACTTCCAAGGTTTTTTTTGTTAGATGTACGGGCTAGATATCAGATCAAAGCATGCAACCCTTCAATGTTTGATCAGCTTATAGTTCATGCAGCGAGCTCTGCAACTACTATCTATAAATAAACAGTAAGCGTTTTTTTTTACGTTTATGTTTTATTTTGTTCAAGCGTGCTTCTCAAGAAAAACACCTGTCATTGCTTTTGTTTTATCAGAGATATCAGAGACGGATAAGTTTCATTTCTGTTCGTGACAAACATAAGTGACGAACCATTTCTTGAAGTAGTTGTAAATACTTCTTAACTTTTATCAATGTAACAATTCAAGTTGGGTTGTCATAGCTTTTAAACAATTAGGACAACGGCGCTCCAGAAAATGTAAAACATTAACATAAGAGGTAAGCTGCAGTTTCCATTTAGAGACGTATAAGTTTCATTCCTGTTCGTAACAAACCTAAGTGACACACGACTGCTGGAAGTAATTTTAAATACCTTTGAACTTTTGTCATAGTAAAAGTTTAAGTAGATTAGAATTATCACAGCTTTATAAGTTGATTTAGCACCTTAAAATGTAAAATAACGAACAGATATAGAGAAAAGCTGCAAATTTAATTTATTTCAACTGTCTTCCATTTATGATTTACACGCACCCACACGTGATTACATTGTTACACTATTTCTTATCAGACTGGTGAGAAATTAAGAACGTATGGCTTACAAAAAAACAACAATTATATGTGTGACTGTTTTAGTATGCATCATTTGTGAATTGGTTTAGGTATTTTTTGCCCATGGATGTACTACATATGTTTATAAAACCTTTAACGGCAATAAAATCGTTTCTCAAAGCCAATGTCGGCATGTTATAAGGTTAATGCCATTGACACGACGGTAATAGACACGTAGGCCTAAATTGCATTTACAAGTAAAATCCTTTTTCTAGACTTCGTGGTCGACATACTGAACTTAAAGCACATTATTCATTTTGAATGTCAATATATAACTAAACATCTCACACTACTGTCAGGAAGTACTGTATAATAAAACATTTAAACCGAACCAGGAATGCTGTTAATGGATTGGAGTATATAAGACCGAATGTTCAATGATGTATTCGTGACTAACTCAAACGAGTCGTGCACAGTTGCTCTTTTCACTATTCATTACCCAAGTTATTCAAATCAAATTTATTTTACAGTAATGTTTGAGGACAGGTCAAACTCCTGGTACGACCGCTGTTTAATGGCACGCTATATGAATTATGATATAATAATCATTTTGTGCCACTGTTTATTTTGAGCGGTCAGGGCCCCAGAAAGTGCAGTTAAAGCGAGAAAATTTTGGCTGGTTGTCAACAAACTTGATATTGTTTAAACTACATATATTTTTCTGTCAACTCGAATAGGGTCTGTTTATATACGTTTTGTAAAGACTGTAATGTAATGGTTATAAAACACTTACATGGTAAGAAGAACATCATTTTGAGAATCAAACGTTTTACCTTGAAGTACTGCGGTTATGAACAAGTATACAATTTTTATCAAAATTTTTGAATTTGAATTCGAGAAGCGTTACCGACAGTAACGTTTCTCAGATTGTGTATTTCAATCGAAGATGCTTTAAAATGCTACCACTTAATGAAATGCACATTTTAAAGGTTAGTTTTATGGTATCTACTACTATATAGGATTGAAAAAAATAGTGGGTTATAATTACCACACAAATCCAATCCCTTTAAATAATGTTTTCAAGAAAGCATTTTTTTTTATACATTTACGGTTTTGACTCACAGCTTTCTGTTGAGAATTACTGCGTCTTGTGCCATAAAATAATGTTTTAGAGCATAATGTTAAGGCTAAGTGGCGGTTGGATTTTGACCAAGAAGGTAAAGTGTTTGTTTTGGTCATCACAAAAGGAAACTTGTCACAGAAAAGGAAATTGAGCTTGCCAAAGAAATAACTGAAAATATTTGTTTCGGTCATTACAAAAGAAATCTAGAACAGAAAATGAAATTGAGCAGGGAAATAACTGCTTCATGTGCCAAAATCAAATAGTGTTTTTAGAGCATTACTTATCAGGCTAAGGGACAGTTGTATGATGACAAAATTGGTCAAGTGTTTGTTTCGTTCTTTAAAAGAAAACTATAGGAACAGGAAAGAAGACTAAGCAGGAGAAGGACTGCTTCTTGCGCCAAGATGAGAACGTATTGTTTCAGTGCGTTGTAAGGGCCAGTTGGTTAATGACAAAAAGGGTCAAGTGTTTGTTCCGGTCATTACAAGAAGACTAACTTGTAACAAAAAAGGAAATCGAGAAGGAAAATAACTGCTTCATGTGCCAAAATGAAAACGTTTTTTTTTTTTAGTGCGTTACTAAGGCTTAGGGGGCAGTTGGTTAATGACGTGTAAACGTCGTTTCGGTCAATACAAAAGGAAGCTTGTAACAGACAAAGGAAATTTCCTTGACGTCGGGCACTTCAACGTCAAGATCACTTAGTAATTACTATCGCTAAGTGTCAAGGGGTGTACGTCCTAATGGATGTACGGTAACTGTACAATACTTAATAGCCGTCATCAAAATTGCATTAGGAACGGTAAAAGCAGAAATCGTTACCAGACGGTGGTGGGGACAATATATAAAACAAATTGTACTTATAAGTCAGCAAATTACCAAATAATACAAGGCGCTGAAAGAGTAGGGAACACAAATAGGCCTAAAAAATACAATTCAATACTATTGTATCTCATTAGTACATAGCTACACTCTGGTTCTAAGTCACACACAATGTTAGACTGGTAAGACAAGTACTTAGTCCACAACTGAGGTCATATAAAGCATTAGACGCCAATATTACGCTCTCGTACAATCACTCGTACGATCACTAGACAGAAAAGTCTCGCCACTTCAACGCATCAACATTCCACCAGTATTTAGTTTAGCTGATATTTCAAGTTCAAAATAATTTCACATAAACACATCCCCGCTGTCATGATGTTTACATGAAGCCCAAACACTTCATAGTTAAAGAACCAGACGACTCTTGGTCAAAATACTTTTTGTTCCTTTCCATCAGAACACGTGTTTACGTTCATTTATTTGAAGTGCGAGCGCGGAGAGTAAAAACCCGACGGCTCTTGAATGGTGCATATTTCGGCTGCTCGGCAAAGAAAAATGTTAATAAAGTACGATCACATTGAAGTGATTTATAAGTGTCAAAGACTGACAGGGGATTGAATTAAAGTGACCTATCAGTTGATAGTACAGATGCAAGGATTGGGTTACTCACATTTTGTTTTCAATCATGGAGGTTGCCAAATAGAGAACTTGCGACGCAAGGGTAGTAGACCACCTTAATGAGAAAGATAAATACGAGAATATAATTAAATTCTGGCTTGAAGAAGATGGATTGAATGTTTACATTTTCGTTGATAATCATGAAGAGTGCAGACAAAATGACTTGTCTTCTATAAGAGACAAAACCTAGCTAAAAAGGAACACTCGAAAAGCAAAAACCTGGTCTTCCAGTTATTTTAAAGGCACTGAAAACGTTTGGTAATTGTCAAAGACCAGTACTCTCACAGTATTCTAACTTGGTGAATCCCAACATAGGCTATGCATAAAATAACAAACCTTTGAAAATTTTTGCATAATTGGTTATCGAATTTGCAAAAACACCCTTGTTTAAACACAAAATTGTGGTGCTTCCCAGCATAGGCTATGCATAAAATAACAAACCTTTGACAAATTTTGCATAATTGGTTATCGAATTTGCAAAAACACCCTTGTTACACAAAATTGTGGTGCTTCTATAATACGAGGCTTCAGGCCTGAAGTCATTTAATATTTGAGTAAGAAATAACTTTTTTTTTTATATAGAGAGGTTTGCGGTAACACCATGTAATGACTATAATGAGTTGGGGTGGTTCTGAAAAGAACCGTTGGTTTCAACTCTTCTAACTTATTTCTAAACACTATGTTACTTCAGAGGGAGCTGTTTCGCACGATGTTTTTTACCTTCAACAGCTCTCCATTGCTCGTTACCAAGTATGTTTTCATGCTAATAATAATTTTGAGTAGTTGCATATAGTGTCCAGTGCCCTTAAATCTGTACGTTGTTTCGAGAAACTACAACCTGTTGGATTCATCCTGAAATTTGTGATGAAGTAATGGAACTGCAACAATTAATTAGTTTAAGATGACCGACTGGTTGTCAACACGGATAACACGGGTAAGGGGACACCATTTCAACCGATTGGTTTTGCAATACGGAATTGCAACGGTAAGAAAACCCCGGTTGAAACCTGGAAAGCTAAGCCTTTCTACAACTTACAAACTCCCCAATAATGAGAATTTTATTCATGAGTCTTGCTAACGATCATTAACATTGACTAACCTATTAAACACACTTGAGTTATCATCGGTTCGTGACTGTCAAATGGCCATAGGTAATGACAGAGTTAGCATTATGGAAATTATACAAGCATCATTTACGATCAGTAAAAACTGAAATATTATGACAATTAATGGAGACAAAAATATGGGGACCAATATACGTCTCCCTTAGTTTGCATATCAATTTGGATAACTAGGGCTTGTTTTTGGTGCAATGCATTCTAACACTATCAACATTTCTTGGGGGAAAATAATCCTCAACAATGCCCCCACCCCCCAGTATACCATAGGCTACTTGGGTAAGTTGCTGAGTACAGACAAATAATTTTGATTCCCGGCCAAAACGTAATAAAGTTTCCTTTATTTTTGCAACTGGTGCCTATTATGTCACGTACAACGTATTAACCGATATTGGTATTATACCAGTACTGGTATAGTAATTCGTTTGTACATGACAAAAAATGTTGGTCTAGACAAACATTTTTTTAGTGACACTGTTTTACTCATTCTCAAAAACTACAACACCTCTCAGCAAGTAACATTTTAAGGGAAGCTTAAACTGCTTGTTGATGCTCTATTTTGGTGATAATTTACAGCAAGATAAGGGTGAATTTAATACAATTTTCCTTCCGTTCTCGGATGCAGGATTCCACATTAAAGACACGTGTGGTAACCCTAATGTAGCTGTGACGTCATCACTTGATTTCATCACTAGTTCAGCCAACCTTGGAACTTGTAAAAACGAGTGAGTAAAATTAACAGAAAACTTTTGATTTTTTCTCCAATTTGTTTTCAAGAGTGTTTTTAACAAGTTTTTCAAAGTGGACTTTTACTGAATTTATTTTGGACTTTCTCAAACGGTCACTTGAAGGTCAAAATGGAATAGAAGAACTCCCTGCATTGATTTCCAATTGTTATCCAGACATATAAGAGGTCATTGAGTCAGTACGAGCCTTCAAACTGTAGTCATAAGTATTATTTATCCGGCAAACATTAGACAGTAAAACAAAACAGTGTGTGACAAAAATCAAAATGACCAAGATTATACACTAAAGCCAGCAACACATGCCTGAAAAAAAAGTTAAACTTATAACAGTGGCCATCATGGGCCTTGGTAGTCTCCGTTCACATCATACATGAAGTGTAGTCGGGATCACAGACGCTAAAAGGCAGTGCGTTTTTATTTGTAGACTAATATGAACTATCCATGCACAAATAACAAGATTATGTCCACATAATAAACCTGCACATGGTGTGTCTGAAAGCTTTTGTTTGAATGAATAATAAAGACAAAAAATAGTTAATGGCCTGACGTTTCGACCCTAGCAGAGTCTTTCTCGAAGGCTAAATGACAACACAACAAACATGAACAGGTAACTAAGTGAAACATAAGCAGTGAAGTGGAAATACATGAATGGGGTTAGAAAGCATACATAATAAAGCAGGGGTAAACAATGAATAGGGGGACAAAAAGGGGGGTGAAGGGAAGGGTTGACCACAAGTAATAAGATGGAAACACAAAGGACAACATCAAGGGTGAAACTTTCATTTTAATGATAGTAGAAAACATCCGTTGTAATTATTATGGTTTCTGAAAAACAAAACTTATTTCCCGTTTGGAGTTTATCGCTCAGTGAGCGTGTTATTCCATTTTTTAATCGAATTCAAGCAAAAAATTTCATCTGTTTTTCACTATTCTCTCGTGGCCCAGATGGCAGATCGATCCCAAACTTCTACAGGTTGGTCAGTTTATATATATGGTGGATTACATAAAGTGCCTACACTGCCAGCAAGTGTTTTAAAGGATTTGTATACGTTTGGTAATTGGAAATCACTGTTTGTTTAAATCATAGTTCATGTAGATATACCATGAAAATAGCCAGTACAAAATCATTCTGGTTGTAGCGTTTTAGAGATATTGCCGAAACCCCGGAGAGGTTATGTCCACACACATGAAGAATAATCTCCTATAAGAACACACTATGTGAGAAACGTTTCCTTGGCAACGCTTTTCTGATATTTTTCCAATAATCGCAGTACTTCGAAGTGACCGGTTTTTCAAAATGCATCATACAATCCAAAGCGGCTGTAGTTCTTACCAAGTAAATTTGTATTGCATTTGATTTCCAGAGTAATTACCAATCGTTTACAGATTCTCCAAACGAGGTTATCTCAGGCCTGAATGCTTTGTTTTTGAAAGGGCAAGGGCACCGAGTCATTTTCTCCTTGGTAAAGGGCACCCTATAAGGAAAGTGTAAATTTCTACCCGGGCATTTCAAGGGCACCATGACAATGACCAGGGGGCATGGAGGCAATCGCCTTCTTTGCCTCCGTGAAGTATCAGGCCTCTAACAGTCAAACGTTTAGTTTTAATATTTTAATAAACTTGTCTCGTCCCTCTCATTTCTAACAGTTCAACGACAACAACCAGCAGTGGCAGATTGGGAACTATTGTTGCAGTAGTAGGTCCAGCTACAAGTAACGCAGCTGTATCGGTGGCGAGTCTATTTGAGTTATTTGAGTTACCAGAGATTAGTTACTCAGCAACCAGCGAGTTACTCAGTCACCCCAGTTTTAGGTAATAACAAATAACAACGGTAAACAAATTATATTAATAATAATAATAATAATAGCTATTTATGTAGGGTTTCACACACGTCTCAAAGCGCTGTAACATACAGTATTTTCTGCAAGGTATGTTGGACTCAATTGAGTTATGCGACCTACTCCTTTTTATACATGGCACCATGCAATGGTTTACTAGGTGATGTGGCGCAATATGCAGCCAATCAAACCAGGAAAACCCGGTGCACTGGGTTCTTTTAAACACACGGGACCAACGGCTTTACGTCCTATATCCGAAGGACGAAAGAGATGAAGTTCCCCATCTTGCACATTCGTCGTTCATAATCTGTGATCACGAAAACCGTCGTTCCATCTGTTTTATTTCAGAGCAGCATCTCAAAAGATTCAACCCATAATAACGATTTTTGTTTGTGGACTTTTGTTTCCAGTTATTTCACAAGAGTGGTACCAAGTGACATCCACCAAGCCACCGCACTAGTCGACATTGTGACGCATTTTAACTGGTCTGTCGTGGCCACCGTAGCTACAGATGACTTGGCTTACGGAGTGCCTGGTTTAGATCAATTTCTGTTGAAGTCGAAATCAAATGGTGTTTGTGTTGCATTGGAGAGTCGCATTGGTAGCAGTACTACCAAGGAACAACTGATTGATATCGTCAACCAAATCAGGTTAGTTGAACTGGACAACAGAGGGCGTCCTATTATTTTCCCGAACAGATCCGTAGAGAATTGTTTGCAACATTACAGCCCGAGTTTTGTCAACCAAGGTTAAAAAGCTATGGAGAGCCATAAGTACAGGCTGACAATAGCCAATCCTCCCTTATAGTGTACAAACATTGGACTAATATTGTCTAAGGTTATAAAAATAATTTACATAATATGATACAGTGCATAACGCAGGAGCTCTTACGAAAAACACACAGCATAAAACATTGTTTAAAAAAAGTCTTTAAATATCCCTTGAAAATCTGAGGATAGTCGGCATGACCCATACGAAGAAGTAAGTCGTCACATATTAAGGAGCACTGATTTGGCTCTTTGACCATAGAATTTAACTTAAAATAAATTAGAGTGTAGGGATTGGCCAGCACGAAGAGGACGAATAACAATGACTTAAACAAATCAATAAATTGCGATTCAGTAACCAGGCAAATTTCTTCTCGTAACAAAATATGAAACAAGATGTGACATTACTAACGATACCCCGTTTGATCTCGTTTATTTCAGAACCTTTCCGAAGATCAAAGTGATTGTGGCGTTTGCAAATGAAGCTCCAATGTTACGTCTTCTCGATGCCTTTGCGGAACTCAATGCAACTGGGTATACATTCATAGGTACAGACGGTTGGACCGCCTCACCTGTTCTGACGTCAGATTCAAGGATTTCCAGAGTAACTCGTGGGATGCTTGGGTTACGTTACAGAGCCCAAGAAGTCCCAGGATTCATGGAATATCTTCATGGAATATCACCAAGTAAAATCGGATACCAAGATCCATTTCTTACAGAATATTGGCAGGAGACTTTTAACTGTTATATTGATGACGGATCGAATGGGTCTGGTGTCTTCACCAAGCAATGCACTGGCGATGAGATGCTACCAAAAGGAGACACTTTCTTCAAAGGAAATTTAGTCTCTTCAATTCTTGATTCTGTGTACGTTGTTGCGTTGGCTCTTCACAATGCTTTGAAGTGTAACTCAACAATGTGTGATGCAAACTCAGATGCTGTGAATGGTAGGAACATCTTATCCCTTATGAAAAATGTGAGTTTTCTTGGTTACTCTGGATACAATATAGAACTCACGACTAACGGAGATTTGGGATCCAGTGCTTCTTATGATGTATTTAATCTCCAACCTGTTTCATTGTGCTCAAATGAAACAGTTACTGAACGAGTTGGTAGATGGAACTTAAACCAAGCATTTACAATCAATGGTACTATTACATGGCCAAGTGATGACTTATGTTCACAAACAGCGCCCTCTATTTCCATCTGTAGCGATCCATGCCAGCCTGGTTACCGTCTTATAAGCAGCAGCCAATCCAAAACCGAGTGTTGTTGGAACTGCGTCCAATGCCCAGATAACCACTATACTATGCATATAAACGCCCTCACGTGTTCAAGCTGTCTCAGTGAGGAGATTGTTAATGCAGAGCGCACTGGGTGTGTTCCTCTGCCCACCGTTTACTTGACTGCAAACAGCCCGCTGGGTATCGTCATTTTAGCTTTATCAACTCCAGGAATCCTCATAGCTTGTGTGTTTGGTACAATCTTCCTCCGTAAACGTAACACGCGGGTTGTGGTTTGCGCTCATGCCGGTCACAATGTCGCCATTTTAACCTCTGCCGTCCTATGTTTTATAATGTCATGGATGCCTCTGATTTCGTCCAGTGACATCTACTGTATCATCAAAGCTGGCTTGCAACTTTTACCACTGGCTCTGCTGCAAGGAACTTTAGTGATGACTGCCACTGTGAATGGACTGGATGTGATTTTACAACTAAAATGGAAAGGCTATTTTTTGGGATGTGATTTTGGGTAAAGGATGTGATTTTTTTCCAAATCACATCCAAGCCAGAAATCACATCCGTGTTTAATTGCCAATTATCAAAATCACATCCACTGCTAGCGGCATTACTAAAATCACATCCAATGCTGAGGCCTTAGCCAAAATCACATCAGAGACAGAAATCACATCCATGTTTAATTGCCAATTATCAAAATCACATCCACTGCTAGCGGCATTACTAAAATCACATCCACTGTCCAGGCCTTAGCCAAAATCACATCCCAGTCAGAAATCACATCCATGTTTAATTGCCAATTAGCAAAATCACATCTATTGCTAGGGGCATTACTAAAATCACATCCACTACCCAGCCGTTAGCCAAAATCACATCCAAGACAAAAATCACATCCGTGGTTAACTGCCAATTATCAAAATCACATCTACTGTCTGGTTGACACCAACATCACATCAACTTAACCAGTATCGCATTCTCAACCCAACGTCCAGTACGTCATGCACTGGTTTCGCAAGCGTTTGGGTTGCGAGCAAGTGGAAGGGGTTCCACGCACTATGATTATGAATGATACAAATGGAATGAGAAGAAACTATTAAATAACTATGGACTGGAATGGTAAAAACTAAAACTTTGAACATTGAACGAGTCCAGGAACTACACGCTTTTATTTCTGAAATCAAAATTATAGCATCATGCACTTTGGAAACCATGACTGTGTGTAGAACCAGTAGAACAGTGCGGCGTGTCGAGTCTGGTTTAAAAACTTACTCGCCTTCCCTAGTTGTACATAATTATCCTTGCGGGATGTGGACTATCATACTATTGTACCAGCATAACCCAAACCCAGAATGGTGAAAGGTCTATGCCGAAAATCATGCAGTACCGCAATCTAGTTTCTAGGCGTTCTTTAACTCCCTTGCACTCAGTACAGTTGCTCAGCCAGTGGCTGTGAACACAATTATAAAAAGGTAGCCTACCGATCAATAATCATCATGATCAAGTCATCATTCCCCAGGGTTGCAAGGGAATCGAATTGCTACAAACTCCCAACCAGTTTACTATCGTATGAGTAAAACAAGGAATAGAGTAACAGAAAATGTCTGAGTGCCGTTTTTAACCTTCTGTTATTTAATTTTCCCCTTTGCAAATTGTCACCTGTCCTGGTTATTGTAGATGTAAAGTGACAGTTGTAAACATAGTTTCAGCCGAAGCATTTTAACTTTTTAGTTGTTTTATGTTATATGGGGGTGCGTGCTATTTTCATTGAGAGAACATAGTTGAAAAATGAACAAACAAACCAAAAATTTAACGTGTTGACAGTGTGTACACAAGCATATTGAGTCATTTTGTGCAGATTTTTTTTTTATCACAGTGTTCACGAAATATTATGTTTGCATCGGTGACACCTAACTTTATATGGTGAAACAAACTTTTGCATTATAATTACTATGAGTGAAAAACCAATGGATGCATTTTTTTTAACATGACCCCCACCCCCCCCCCCCCCCCCCACCTTTCTGCCACCTAAGTGGAGACTTTCTTAACCTGTACATCCCGATATGTGGAGATTGTGCAGTTATTCACCAGAACCAGAACCTTCACCACAGGCTTCGGAATGTCCAGTAGTCATAGCAACGATCTGACCTTTGCAAAAACCTTGTCCGATTATGTAACCAATAACTTACAGATGAATGCTCTCTAGAAGTGGGTCCCATGGCGTACTGTATGCAGTATCTATGTGTGTGTAGACTGGATTCAGTGTTCCCCCTATTTTCACCATGGAGGAATAGTGGTTTCACCATTTAGGACTATGGAATCATGATGGTCTCAATATTTAAGATATAACCATGAAATAAAAGGTTTTCAAGTAGGCCCTACACAGAAGAACAAGGTCTGTCAAGGACTACAATTGTTTTACTGATTTATTTATTCATTGAGGGTCACCATAATTGTAAATGTATAAGTCAATGATGTACTTCATAATCCCCATGATTATAAGTGTTAGTGCAAGTAGGCCTACACAGCAGGACAAAAATAACAAAACTACAATTGTTTATGTTCCAATAATTTGTTGGCAAATTCATTACTGTATTTTGTTTTCGAAATTGTAAAAATCAATCTGACATATAAAACAAAGTGGTGTAAATTTAAAAGAAACCACAGAAAATAAAAAGCTATTGTCTGATAAAATGAAATTTCAAAATCTGAACAGCTGAAAAATTATGTACATGCATGATTTGAAAACCTCGTTTTAATGTCACAATAAAACCTTGCTTCTTTGAAATTAACACCACTCAGGCAATTTTGAAATATACATTATCTATTCGGTGGTAAACTTTCTTTCCTTTCGATTTTATGTTGAGATTTTGTTCATCAATTTGTTATTTAGTTGGCATAAATGTTAACTCTGCCATGGCCTGACCCACAGAGCTGTGTTACATAACCTAATTACTAACGGGTGACCGCCTTCCTGCAGTAATGATGGTCCCTAAAACATCCCTGAATACTATTTACCAGTGCTGGGGCAAGACCAGCTGTCGACAAATGTGGCCTGTTTCTTAGTACCAGTTTATATTAAGCTTGTTCGTAAATCAAGAACATTGCGTCTTGAAAACAAGTGAACACCAAGGGACAGCATTTCTCAAATTGTCCTGTCAAGCCTTGTGATCTGTATTTTCAAATTGTCTGATAATACCAAAATTATTACCTGTCTGAACAACTTTCAACTCTCTTCGGCTTTTCCGGTCATAGAGGTATTTTCATCATTAATGGTTTCGCCATTATGCTCCACCTTTTGGGATCATGGACCGAAAATATTAATGATGGTCTCCCTAATGTAGCCTAACTGTACTTTAGGATATCTCCATGAAATAATGGGTTTTCAAGTAGGCCCTACAAAGAAAAACAAGTTCTGTCAAATAATACAATTACAATGTAGTATACTGATTTTGGGGGAAATCAATCACTGGATTAATTACTTTGTGTTTTTGTTTTTTTATTTGTTTCCCCCCCCCCCCAAAAAAAAAAAAAAATAAATAAAAAAATTGAGTAATCAATTCAAAATCGCAGACTTTGTTACAAATTCAAAAGAACCATACAGGCTCAAAAGTTAGCAGTTGGATGCTCAAGCAGGATAATATCTTGAGAAAATTGTTTTGGGAAATGCTGCCATTATGGTGATCCTTGTTTAAGTTTATTTTCTTTAACTTAGAACAAGTTGTGTAATAAACAACTTTCACCTCAGGTTTCGGATTGGCCACTAGTCATAGCAAGTTAAATATGATGACGAGACATAAAAAGGTGTAAAGTAGTTTAGGAACCAGCATCATTTGTTGACAGCTGGTCCTTGCTCTGGCACTGGTAAGTTATTTAGGGATGCCTGCAGTAAGGTATCGTCATAATGCATGGTCATTATGCAGTATGACCATGGGCAGAGCATAGAGTAAGGACAGAGTAAGGCCAACTCCAGTCATATAATACATTCACCTAACAACAAATGTTGCAACACTGTCATGCTGACAGTGACAAACAACAACTATTGTTCAAAGAAAACATCAGTTCATTCTGCCTCAATCGGAAAGCGACCACGCCCTTTCCTAGAATGGTCATCCTGCTTCTTAGTCTTACGGTTAATAAGCCGCGCATTCGAAAATTACAATGTCCACAGATTGACTTACACCGTGTGAAGATAATGATCGTCAAAAGCTTACATTCGTCAAATGCTGAGGTGGTGTAGTTTTTTTTTGAGAAACGAATAACACAACGTCACGAAAATACGTTTTACATGCTGAAATAATTTTCATCTCCTGACACGAAAATTATTCGCCTAATTAGACCCTTGGACATTAAAAAAAATCTGACATTATAATGTGTGGGGCGGGTCGTCGCCGTTACACTTCTTGTTGAAAAACTAAATGCCTTTGTCAAGTTTGTTCACATAATAATATTGGTTCTAATAATGGGTGCTACGTATGACTTTTGTGCCATGAAAGTCGAGTTCTGTACCCCCATGGTTGCATTCAATAAATAAGTTAACCATGAGTAATGACTGAGCACGAACTGTTTGTGTGCAAGTCATATGTAGGGGAACATTACAAAAACATGCAAAAACTATATTTGCCTTAAAAAAATTGTTTTAAAGTGACAGGTTAAGTTTCTCATCATAAGACTATAATGGGAGTAAAGGTGAAAGACATTCGTGGTTATAAAGAGCCCTATCCCATCCAGTACGTTGTCCCATGGAGGAATAAATCCTTCCTATAACATTGTTGTCCATACATAAACATTCGACAGCCTTGCATATCAGTTGATGACACTAAATGTAATGCAGACAAGCACACCAGCTTTGGTGGAGACATTTTTACCCACCACATCCAAATGACTTTTTCCTTTGCCGCATCTGATTCATCATTACTGGATCTCAAGCACCTTTCGATATCTATAGTGTACAAAGCGGTGATACATGTAGATGGAATAAAATTGTCAGATGTTCTGAACCGGGTCAGAACCTTTATTTTGTGCATTCATGGAGGCTATATAACCGTTAAATTAATCAACATTGCTGTGATGAAGACAGTCAATGGTCTCCATCATACAAGAACAGAAACCGTAAACAGAAAACCAGATGGCGTCGTCCCTTGCAGCCTGTTGTGCCGTGCAGGTGGAAAGAATAGGGCCTCTGAACTAACTGCTTACAAAAAATAGTTTAGTTTGGGAATCAACATTATTATTAACTACACCACAATCAGGTACTTGGTACATCATTTAAATGGTGTGTAAAAGCTAATGCTTTGAAAATGTTTTATGCTTAATTACATATTTTGATGTTTGTCTTTGTTTTCGGTTCTCTCGATGCATGTTAACAATCCTTTATATTATTTTTAAATCATGGCTATCCATGCAGCCCGGCCGTGTAAGCGCTGAATCACGCTTACGTAGGCGCAAAGTTCTTTGCAAAGTAAGCAGAGCCATGAAATTCGGCCGTGCACATGCCTGGCGGCAATTTTTTTCCCTGATTCTTTTTAAGGATTCCCTCTTTTAAATCGATTTAGAGAAAAGAAAGCGGAAAAAATCCCATTTAAAAGCATTATGAGAGTGGCAATTTCGTAGGAAGAAAAAAAATCCATTGATCAATCAAGTTCGCGGAAAAGAAAAGTAAATAACGGAGGGGGTGTCTAGGACATAATATTAACAGTTTGAATTGAAGGTGGTGTGATTTTGATGCATATGATGACTCTTCTACATATATTAAACGTTCTTTTAATATTTATTTTAAAGTATGCGGTGAGGAATCGTGACACGACCGCTATAAACTAAATCTTGTCATGGTTAGTTACAAATTAGGCAGTTTGTAAACGGATTATTTAAAGATTTGACTCGTACAGACGAAGGAACTTTTGCTGCGTTTACGCCGGCAATATTATTTGTTACAAAATACAAGCAGTACCAGTTGCACTGTTGGCTTTTCTCCATGCTTTTACTTAGTAAGGAATACGGTTATTGTAGTTTTATGGCTTGCAAAATGTAAATAACCGTGTTGAACATTCAGCAGAGGTTTGCAACTCAAATCTGCCGGTTTGTGAATTTCTACTTCCTAGCTGGAACAGGGTATGATTTTATCATGAATTGATAGACTATTAAATACCTAAATACCTTGCAATCTTGATTCTGAGCCATCCCCATATAGGCTGAGCATTCAAGGTTGATGCTTCCGGCCGGCAGCCAGGCACACAGGGCACTCCATTTCTCGCAGAGACATTTCCACTTTTCGTTGATCCAAAGGGCTCACCGACGAAATAATTATAATTCCGAAATTACTCTGCTTGCATTAAATGACGATCCATGGTTTCTTTGGCCGATTTAATCATTACTTTTCAGCAGATTCGGAAACTCAACAAGTGTGTGTGTGCCACTGTTTGTTGTGTAACAAACGTTGTTTCAGCTTGATGTTTTTGTCTGTTTCCCGCGAAAACCAGCACTTCGGTAGGGGCCGATTACATAATGCAGCACATGGGTGGGCGCTAGCGGCTATTAGGCCTTTTTTTCTCTCTGTCGACTTTGTTATAGATCTATCTGCTGTGTGATGTACAGTGTATCAATTGGATGAATAAACAGAGAGTAGTCCTAGTAAAACCTGCTGGGCACAGTGATGCCTGGTGGGATTCAGCCAGAGCAACATTTTCAACTGATAAAGCTTGGTGTAACAATTTGCAAAGCATAACATTTGATTATTAAGGAGTCGAGACAGAAACAAGTGAAAGACATTATCACCAATCATTAACCAATTTCTCCTTCTTCAGCTCCTTTCAACCCCCCCCCCCCCCCAACCAAGACTTCTTCTTCTCCTCATTCTTTTACCTCCAATTGTGTGTACGGAAAGCTTTTTTGACAGATTGAGGTTGTTAACGCAAAATCTCAAACCAAATGTCGGACAATTCTTGTGTTGCATTAAAATTTTACAAGCAAAAGGTTATTCGTTTGTACTTAACTTTGCAAAATACAAAAATGTACAAAATGTAACAAAATGTTAAAATACAAAATGTAAAAATTCAACATTATTTGGGATACCTTTTTTTCAATTGTGTTTATATGGATATATGCTTTTTTGACAGAGTGGAGGTAGTTGACATGTCATCTCAAACAAATTTTGGGCCATTCTTGTGTTGCGTTAACATTTTACAAGCAAAAGGCTATTCATTTGTACTTAAGTTTGCAGGCATTGGGCCAAACATTTTTGAAAATAACTTTTTTTAAATTGGGTTAATGAAAATACGCTTTTTGACAGAGTTGAGGTAGTTGACGCGACATCTCAAACCAAATTTGGGGCAAGTTTGTGTTGTGTTAACATTTTACGGGCAAAAAGCTATACAGCTGCAGATAGAGGGCCAAAATGTAAAAATTCAACATTTTTGAAGATAACTTTTTTTCAATTGTGTTTATGGAAATATGCTTTTCAGACTGAGTTCAGATAGTTTGCGCGACATCTCAAATCAAATTTGGGACAATTCTTGTGTTGCATTAACATTTTACAAGCAAAAGGCTATTCATTTGTACTTAAGTTTGGAGGTATTGGGCCAAAATGTAAAAATTCAACATTTTTGAAGACAACTTTTTTTAAATTGCGTTAATGAAAATACGCTTTTTTGACAGAGTTGAGGTAGTTGACGCGACATCTCAAACCAAATTTGGGGCAATTCTTGTGTTGTGTTAACATTTTACGGGCAAAAAGCTATACAGCTGCAGATAGAGGGCCAAAATGTAAAAATTCAACATTTTTGAAGATAACTTTTTTTCAATTGTGTTTATGGAAATATGCTTTTCAGACTGAGTTCAGATAGTTTGCGCGACATCTCAAATCAAATTTGGGACAATTCTTGTGTTGCGTTAACATTTTACAAGCAAAAGGCTATTCATTTGTACTTAAGTTTGGAGGTATTGGGCCAAAATGTAAAAATTCAACATTTTTGAAGACAACTTTTTTTAAATTGCATTAATGAAAATACGCTTTTTTGACAGAGTTGAGGTAGTTGACGCGACATCTCAAACCAAATTTGGGGCAATTCTTGTGTTGCGTTAACATTTTACGGGCAAAAAGCTATACAGCTGCAGATAGAGGGCCAAAATGTAAAAAATCAACATTTTTGAAGATAACTTTTTTTTAATTGTGTTTATGGAAAATATGCTTTTCAGACTGAGTTCAGATAGTTGACGCGACATCTCAAATCAAATTTGGGACAATTCTTGTGTTGCGTTAACATTTTACAAGCAAAAGGCTATTCATTTGTACTTAAGTTTGCAAGCATTGGGCCAAAATGTAAAAATTCAACATTTTTGAAGATAACTTTTTTTAAATTGGGTTAATGAAAATACGCTTTTTTGACAGAGTTGAGGTAGTTGACGCGACATCTCAAACCAAATTTGGGGCAATTCTTGTGTTGCGTTAACATTTTACGGGCAAAAAGCTATACAGCTGCAGATAGAGGGCCAACATGTAAAAATTCAACATTTTTGAAGAAAACTTTTTTTCAATTGTGTTTATGGAAATATGCTTTTCAGACTGAGTTCAGATAGTTGACGCGACATCTCAAATCAAATTTGGGACAATTCTTGTGTTGCGTTAACATTTTACAAGCAAAAGGCTATTCATTTGTACTTAAGTTTGCAGGCATTGGGCCAAAATGTAAAAATTCAACATTTTTGAAGATAACTTTTTTTAAATTGGGTTAATGAAAATACGCTTTTTTGACAGAGTTGAGGTAGTTGACGCGACATCTCAAACCAAATTTGGGGCAATTCTTGTGTTGCGTTAACATTTTACGGGCAAAAAGCTATACAGCTGCAGATAGAGGGCCAAAATGTAAAAATTCAACATTTTTGAAGAAAACTTTTTTTCAATTGTGTTTATGGAAATATGCTTTTCAGACTGAGTTCAGATAGTTGACGCGACATCTCAAATCAAATTTGGGACAATTCTTGTGTTGCGTTAACATTTTACAAGCAAAAGGCTATTCATTTGTACTTAAGTTTGCAGGCATTGGGCCAAAAAGTAAAAATTCAACATTTTTGAAGATAACTTTTTTTAAATTGGGTTAATGAAAATACGCTTTTTTGACAGAGTTGAGGTAGTTGACGTGACATCTCAAATCAAATTTGGGGCAATTCTTGTATTGCGTTAACATTTTACGGGCAAAAAGCTATACATTTGCAGATAGAGGGCCAAAATGTAAAAATTCAAAATTTTTGAAGATAATTTTGTTCAATTGTGTTTATGAAAATATGCGTTTCAGACTGAGATCAGATACGTGATGCGACATCTCAAATCAAATTTGGGACAATTCTTGTGTTGCGTTAACATTTTACAAGCAAAAGGCTATTCATTTGTCCATAAGTTTGCAGGCATTGGGCCAAAATGTAAAAATTCAACATTTTTGAAGAATTTCTTTTTTTCAATTTAGTTTTTGGAAATATGCCTTTCAGACTGAGCTCAGATAGTTGACATGACATCTGAAACGAAATTTGGAACAATTCTCTTGTTGCGTTAGCATTTTACAAGCAATTTTTTGACAATTAATTTTGTGTATGGACGTTTTTCAAGGCCGTAGGAAAAAAATTATCCTCACATTTTTCCAATCGTGAAAAACAACAGAAGTGAAGTTCACAGAACTGCGTTTAAAGAATTTCTTAAAGGTCCATCAGCGAGGCACATTGATACAAAAATTCTAATGAACTTTGCCCCGCATCCTCTATCGGCCAAAGTTGTTGATGGAAGTGGCCTTAATCCAAGGCTGTGTATAGCACAGAATTCGTGGACGTCTGCCACGCTGTATGCATACAGCAATTCACCCGGCCCATGAACAAGTACCAGTACGGAGTTGGAGTCTAGCCAAGCGTTCTTGTACGGAATACAGATTGCGGAATGTCTGCTCCACACAACAGAATAGTGCATGGACATCTCGACCGGTGTGCGATCGAACGTTGCCCGAACCCGGTGTGGATCTCGCTTTACATCATACTATAAGGAAGTTGGGCTGCACGTTTATCGCGAGCTAAACGTAAAATGTGAACGTCAGAAGATTGTGTCGATTCGGCATCCAAAGTTGCAGGAAAACTGCCACGACCTGTAGGCTTTTTCACAACCCGTTTTCTCGATACATAAAATCAGCATACATACGATGGAATGTTTCAATGGGCCTAGCTGACTAAAATTAAAATAGATTCGTCGCCGGGCGAAAAACATAAATAAAACGATGGTTATCAATTTTCAAGACAAACGGTCACCGCGATCCGTAGACTAACCAATACATTGGAACGGCCTCCCTTCATTAAAACAGTTTGGGCTAATACCAGATATCATGAGTTTGGGTGAGTAGGTACACGTAGCCTAAATACACTTCCATGTGCATGTACTGGCCACTGAGTGAGTGTCCTAAAGTAAGGTCATGGTCTGAAGGTCACTTGATCCCTGTGGGGTGTTAATTCCACTTAGATCAGTAATTGAATGATTCACTGTTTACTGTTTCTTGAGTGTGCATGGTCTCCTTGGGCAAAGTGGGCTTGTTCTGAAATTGCTGGGAATACCATTGCCAAAAAACTGAGCAACAGGAGATGCCGATAGATTGCCTTAAATTTACCTTCTGCTGTAATTTTAGGGCGAAACGGGTTTCCACAGCAATTTCGGGTTGAAGTTGTTCATAGTTGACCATCAGTCCTCATTTTCAGGTGTGACCTTGCACTAGTGGGGGAATCAGTATGTGATGTTGGGGTTCACAATGTACCCTGCATCTGATTTGAAGGGGGGGGGGGGATTTTGGCTAAGGCCAGACACTATCATAATGTGATTTTGGTATACAGCCAGACAGTGGATGTGATTTGATAATTGGCAGTTAACCATGGGTGTGATTTGTAGCTCGGATGTGATTTTGGCCCAGGCCTAAACAGTGGATGTGATTTTAGTAATGCCGCTAGCAGTGGATGTGATTTTGATAATTGGTCAATTAACCATAGATGTGATTTCTAGCTGGGATGTGATTTTGGCTAAGGCCTGGACAATGGATGTGATTTTAGTAATGCCCCTAGCAGTGGATGTGATTTTGATAATTGGCAATTAAACATGGATGTGATTTCGGGCTCGGATGTGATTTTGGATTAGGCCTAAACAGGGATGTGATTTTAGTAACGCCGCTGGCAGTGGATGTGATATTGATAATTGGTCAATTAACCATGGATGTGATTTCTGGCTCGGATGTGATTTCAGTGGTGCAGATGTGATATTGGATAGGCTTTTTCGAAATCACATCCTTTTTCCATTTTAGTTGTAAAATCACATCTAGGCCATTCACAGTGTGCGTACGTCTCATACAAAGGAAGACAATACGTAACTGTCAAAAAGAGAGTATTTATAATGCTACTGATAACGTGTGTTTACTGTGCGTTTATAGCCGTTTGGTTTGTAACCGGGCTTCCTCGATCCTCAAGAACACCAGATAAAACAGCAAGATTGGTTTACATCGATTGCAATGAGGGAGAACTCTTCGCTATTGCGCTGTCCTTCAGTTACAGTATTCTGCTTGATATCGTCGGTCTCTTTATCGCATTCAAGACAAGAAAGAAAGAGGATAACTGCAGAGAAGGAAAATTCATCTTCTTCTCTTTTATAGTCCATATTATGGTATGGGTGGCAACTATTGGAATCCAGTTTGCCATCGAAGAAGGGAAACACACACGTCCATTTATTTTGGTGGTGGGGATTATTTTCTCAGGGTATGTGCCGCTCATGTTGCTGTTTGTTCCCAAATTGTATGCTTTGAAGACCAAACCAGAAGCCAATAGCAAAGTGGATGCAAAGACGAAGAGGAAAATCACTGGAAAGCATCGGGGTAAAGGAGCAAAAAGAAAGCTTATACCTGAGGTAATTGAACAGTGTTTACATTCTGAATAAGTAACACAATTATTATTTTTAATTTTTTTGATGAGAGATCACCGAACTTTACAAGGCCGGGTAGCAACTTCAAGGTGAGGGCTACAATTTACAACAACTCAAATCAACTAATCGCACCAACTGCCACCATGGCAGGTTGCCACCTACTCCTAGGACTGAAACAGGGTTACCCCTTGTCCGTAAGGACAGGATTACCCCCCATTCACAGTCCTTAAGGATGTAGGCATGAGTATCATCCACTAGGGGCCTGGCTGGTAGAACAGAATACGCTTACTTTCCTGACTGTTTACGAAGCTTGGTTAAGTGCCTTGCTTAGAGGGCAGAAGTGTCATGACCGGGAATCGAACCCACACTCTGCGACTGACAGCACATGAGCTTGTTGTTTTTCTTTACAAAAAACAAACAAAAAAACCCTCATCTATACAACAGGGTAAAAACCACTATGTGTACGTGTGTAAGTCATAGTGTTTCATGTCCCTACACAACGAGGGCTTCTTTAGTAATCTCGGGTCAAAACACAATCCTTAGACGGCCGACACACCCCAGCGGGCACTACGATCACAATGGTTACAGAAAACAACAACATCTTTCAACACATTACACATTATGCTACTCTCTACACCTCTCAAATTTCCCGATGGCAACCACGCAACACACAAGTCGAAATGTTGAAAATCTTACACGTCTCTTAACAGAGCCCTCTTTTACAAACGGAACCGTATTACATGGTGGACTCACAAAAATGCTGCTTACAAATAAAACTTACTGAAGACGAGCGGTGTATACTGTTCGAAACGTCGAGACCAAACCGGCTCTTTTCAGAGCCAACACTCCAAAAGTTTACTATTTTGTGTATAGTTTCTTCATAATCTAACGTGTTTCCCCAATTATGTGTACTTTATATTGTTCTTAATAATTTCAAACAGGTTGCCAGTGCTCGACAGACCCTGTTGAGTAACTACCACAAAGCTCTTAACGCCATCCGAGGGGAGAAGACACAAAGCATACAAACCGCCAAGTTATGCTTCGAAAGGATACACGAAATCCAGAATGGGTAAGACTTGATAAATTGAATGTAAAGATGAAAATAACGATGTCCATTTTGGCCTTACCGAATATTACCTTTGGCTCTCCGATTTAGTTGCACCAAACAAACCGAATATATTGGACGACAGAGACGTAAAGTTCCAAAACATAACTCAATGCTGCAATTTTCAACAGTATGCAATTTTCAGTTTATATTAATTTATTTAATTAGCAGGCATTGTCAAAGACTGAACGCAAGAAACCCGAAACGGACAAAGCCTCACGTTTCTACCGATTGTTAAACGTATCTTACTTATCCTATCTATGTTTGAATTATTGTAGGTCAATAACTGTTTTCATTACATTTCATTATTATCAATGATATGTAATTTCAGTTTATTTAACTTTTTTACAGGCATTGTCAAAGACTGAGCGACAAGAAATCCGAGCTTTACCGAATACAACAGAAGAAGAAGATGATGATCGTTTCGAGCTCGTCTATGTTATCAACTAGGGTCTGAACACATCTGCACTGAGCACTGAGGGCGCCCTTCCTCACTCACACATAAACAACACTTTCAAAGCCCGGTGTGGCAGGGGATTCTGTTCCACGGAAATTTGGTTTTGAATAAAGAGTATTCCCACCTTGTCAAGTATTCAGGTTTAATTTCTTGTTTTAATTCTATGTCTTCGAACACTTAAAGTGGTTTCTGATAAAAAATTACACTGACACACTCAATGTACTTAAAGACACTGGGCACTTTTTGTAATTGTCAAAGACCAGTGTTCTCACTTGGTGTATCCAAACATATGCATCAAATAACAAACCTGTGAAAATTTGGGCTCAATGGGTCATCGAAGTTGCAAGAACATAATGGAAGAAAAAACACCCTTGTTGCACAAATTGTATGCTTTCAGATGCATCATAAAAAGCCTGCAGCTGAAGTCTTTTAATTTTTGAGTGAGAAATTACTTTTTTCTCTCAAAAACTATTTTACTTCGTGAAGGAGTCATTTGTCACAATGTTTTATACTACCAACAGCTCTCCTTTGCACTTTACTCAGTAAGGTTTTATGATAACAATTATTTTTAGTAATTACCAATAGTGTCCATTGCCTTTAAAGCGTTAAAGCTTTTATTGTCACGCCCTCACTCGGCACAAAGTAGAATAGACTTGCTATCAGTCTTCTAAACACGATGAACGAGCCCACCAGGTATTTACAGTGTACAATTTGTTTTTCTACACATAAACATACGTTACACTCTTAATAGATGGTGCACCAAAATAGATCAGGCATAAAAAAAAGCTAAAGATAGTTTGAGAAATTTGAGAAACAGTCTACCAACAAATGAATGAAAATTTACTCTTTTGCCGAAAGTTGTTTTGTTGTGACTGTGCGAGTCTTTGTTTTCTTAATGTTGATGAAGTTCTCATGTTGGTATTCGCTCGTCCCCAGCGCCTTGCTTTAACCAAAGGCGCTGGGATGGGCAAACGTATCGTGCACGCTCATTGGTTTAATAATGCGCAGTCCCATCATGCATCACACTCACACTGCACCATTATTTCTATGCACTGTACTCATGACGTACTTCCTGAACAAGAATCTGTGCAAGCGATTAGCCCATCCCAGCGGTCCTGGATAGACTGGCCGCTGGGGCCGAGCGAATTATTGAGAGTGAAATAAAGCAAAGGGAATGTTTTTTTAAATGGATGCGTGTAGGTGGAATGGGTGTGAGTAGAACGTGTGTTCCCCTTATGTGTGGTACCTTAAGACCAACGACAAAGCAAAAGAAGGGAAAACAAAGACATCCATAAGGGATTTCTAAAGACTGGGTTGCTCCAAAAGAAAATTCGTGCACAAAGTCTATGCGAGTGTTAAAAAAAGAGACGAAGGAAAGAACAAAGAATGATCCATAAGATTGAATTGTTGAGAAGGAATGTAAGTGGATTGTGTGTGGATGAGGATATCCTTACAAATAAATTAGATTTGTGTTCATCTAAAAAATGTACTTAACAATGCGAAATTTTACATTGTTATCTCCATTTGACGAAAGTGATGAATAATAATATTGAGCTTGATATGAATGAAAAAGTGAAGCATTTTTGTGGCATTTTTTGTGGTAGTTGCTTTTGGTTTTATGGGTGGTGAACGAGGAAATGAGTTGTTCTAATATTGTTCAGAGCTGGTTACAGTTGGCAGTTGATTCATTATCAGAAATATTTATTATGTGGATTTGAGGAAGTTCGTTGTCAATAGTAAATGCATGCTGTGATATTTAGTTTGGGGGAAAGAGACTCTTGTTAAATAATATACATATTTTGTATTGCACATAATATTACAAATAGTATCTAAGCGCGGAGATGCTGTTTTGATAAGTTTGCCGTCCTGCCTTGTTTGTGTAATGAGTGTTTTGTTTTACGTGCTTTAATTTATTTATCAACTCACTTAATTTTAGCGGTTGTGGGACGCGGCCTTTATAGAGAAAAAATGTGATGTAAAATGTTCACGTTGAATGGTGGTAGTGTGACCAACAGAGCGTACTAGAAATGCAATGTATTTGTGCAATGGATAATGATTGGAGAGAAAATTAATATTATAAGTTTGTTTTAACTAAAATAACACTTAGACGGTTTAAGTTGTGTCAGGTCATCCTCAGGTATCACTGATTTAGTTTTCTTTGACAGTTATCTTGTATGTGGTCCTGCACTCCTGCTTATTATCTTAGTTAATTCATTATAAATGAGCAACATACAATCATTAATTAAACACGAACTCACAACACGTCCAATATCTTGCCAACGTTACAGATTAAAAGGTAGGCCTACTTATTTTTGAGTGTTAATAATTCATCCCTATTGGAATATGAGTCCCTTTTCGAAACCACGGTTTCGCCTCCAGATTCGGCTCAGGCTAGCTTGGCCCTGCGGTTGTTTTGACGTTATTCCGCGTACTTTGGGTACACGCCCAGGGCTTCAGACGACGATGGATCGAGCCTGATGCCGACTCCAATGCTGAAGTCGTGGTTTCAAAAAGGGTCTGAGTTTCCGGCGACTATACTTTGCAAGTCGTGCGCGTATTTGAGAATCGGGACCCGCTAATAAAGTGTGTGAGTTTGTTTCCTTCACGAGTTAAAGACACTGAACACTATTGGTAATTGTCAAAGACTAGCCTTCACAGTTTGTTTATCGCAACATATGCATAACATAACTAACCTGTGAAAATTTGAGCTCAATCGGTCTTCGAAGTTGCGAGATAAAAATGAAGGAAAAACACCCTTGTCACACGAATTTGTGTGCGTTTAGATGGTTGATTTCGAGACCTCAAGTTCCAAATCTGAGGTCTCGAAATCAAATTCGTGGAAAATTACTTCTTTCTCGAAAACTATGGCACTTCAGAAGGAGCCGTTTCTCACAATGTTTTATACCATCAACCTCTCCCCATTACTCGTCACCAAAAAAGGTTGTATGCTGAAAATTATTTTGAGTAATTACCAATAGTGTCCACTGCCTTTAAAGCGATGTATGTGGGACCTAAGTGGTCTTCAAAGTGCTTGACTACGTACTAGATTTGCATGGTCTATTGAGGAACCCATCATGTTTCCCTCTAAATAAGTGTTCGTGTCAAATCAAGTCTGAAATGGAAGTAAAGCTTAATGATGATGGTTGCCCTAAAAAATCGTCTTTATAGACGAGCAAATCATGTGGATAATTACCGATATTTGGATCTCCAAAAACTTTAACAAGGTGAGCTTTGTGGTAGCACCAAGTATAAATCTCTTTCGAGTTGTGTTGGTTCTAAAAAGAACCGGTGGTTGACAACTCAACGTTTCGATCAGTATGCTCTGATGGTTTTCATTAGAATGCTGGACTATGTTTAGTAGCTGCTTAATTAGTGGTTTGAGGAATAACTGGTTTGTTGAGCTTGGCTCAATCTTGTCAACCACAGTTTGCTACCACAAACCTCACCTAATGATAAATAACATGCTAAAAATGAATTTACATTTTGGTTTTTAAAGATTCATCTTAGGCCTATCATACTTAAGAAGTTATTTAAAAAGTTTCTGTTTTAGAATCGAATGACTGAGTATAGATTACCACAAGTCAATAAGGTCAAAACATACATGATTCGTATCACGAATAAAAAGATCTATGATTTCTAAAGTGATGTGGTTTTTTGCTGATATTTTTATGTTGTGAAAGTTCCTTCATCTGGTATAAATGTAACTCTTATTTATATATATATATTTTGTTTATTTATTTGCAACCACAAGACAGTACAAACATGGTTTGATTGTATTTTACAATCTAAAAAGTCACAGGGCGCTTTTACAGGAATGCATTCTTCTATTACAAAAACATTACACAAACCTAAATTGAGGTAAGCATAAGAGAAAAGGTGAGAGCCAAAACAATCTTAGTGTGTCATTAAACAACATATTATGTTGAGAGTTATTTTCCACCATAGACTTGGTTCCAAGTCTTTGATCGTGGCGTTTAGTCGTCGTGATAGCCACTACATTAATGGCTGAAACAGCGCCCACTTGTAACAAACCTCCGTCATTTTAGATTGCGAGTTTAGGGCGCATGATAGCTAATATTTGTGGGGCGTTTTTCGTGCCTGAAGTGCAGAGGAATAACCGCGATCTTAGACTTGAAGTCAAGTCTATTTCCACCAGAACAACGAAACACATTTTTGTATCCAAAATGTTTCAGCTATTTCAGTAAATTCTACATCAATTCGAGATGATTTCGCTTAAAGTAGACTTACAATATCAAAAATCTGAAGAAAATGTAATTTATATTTTACACCTAACCAACGATGCACCACTTCTGTTTAATAACATAACTGTCCCCCTCGCAACCATTCACTAATTGATCGACCAAGGTAGTCATTTATTAATAAATGACGTGATGTTTTGATATACCTGCTAACTATGATTCATATATCCCATGCATGCCACATTAATTGTGCCGTTAACTGACGCCACCCTTTCAGTTCCACATAAAGATCACTCAAACATAAAACACCCGTTGCTAGGAAACACACAACTCATAACTGGGTTTCGCGCCACTTAATCCAAAGTCTAGAATCTGAAAAGAGTTGAGCGATTACAAGCTGTTGTTTGCAGTTAATCGAATGTTTAGTACTTGATCTTAAAAAGGAATGACGAATGACATAATGACTCTGTGAAACGACTTGCTTGTTTGTCATGTCATCGGTCCCCTAACAATCTGAACAAAAGTACTTTGAATCAAATTTGAATTGGGCTAAAAAAAGTGGGGCATGATCATTAAAATAATAACAGTGGCTTCTTATAAAGTGCGCATGTCCGTCACTTATTGACGCTCAAGGTGCTTTTAACATTCAGTATTTTCCTGCAAGGTATGTGGGACTACCTTTGAATTATGAGACCTATTCCTTTTACATAGCACCATGTAATGGTTTACAAGGTGTTCTAGTGCAATATGCTGCCAATCAAACCATGAACACCGGGGCGAGCTAGATAAGTACTCTGGGTATTTTACGTGCGTTCAACACAGCACACGGGACCAACGGCTTTACGTCCCATCCGAAGAACGATGGACGAAGCACCACTATCAATCGCCCACTTCATGATTTGAGGTCTACACAATTACACATGATCAATATAAATATAAGTCCAAACTTATAAGTTAAAATGGAAATTCGATTCCTTGTTTTTGATTAACTAGACATACGAAGTATGATTGCCGCTATTTTATTCTTTAAAAGGCCGCGCAAGCAAAGCACGACACCATGACCACGTTCCCTCAATCTCCTGCAATTTATTACCCGTAAAAAGTGACATTTGAACCGGTGTCGTGCCGACCAGTTTCCGCTGCCTTTACTCTCCCGCCCCGTGTCTCGGAGACATCACGACCTGCATATAGTCCTTCCCATGGTATCCATCATCAATCATTTAAATGGTTTTCGTCTTGACAGAATAACTGGTGATGTATTAAAAATGAATTTAGAACGTGTTTTTAATCTAAACAAAAGGTATGATATAATGGATAACAAATAATAAACCACCGTTGAAAGTGGCTGGTACCTGGAACAAAGGTTTGGACAAATTAGGGAGACCGCCAACTGGCCTTATACTTCACGGAAGCAACGAAGGCGATTGTCTCCATGCCCCTGCTAATTGCCTTGGTGCCCGTGCCCTTTCAAAATCAAAGCATACAGGCCTGCACCAAGATTGGGCTAGCTCAGTTGGTAGAGCACCGGCGCGGTAATCCAGAGGTCCTTGGTTCAAATTCAGCTCCAATCCTTGTTCTTTTTTCCAACCCATTTCAAACTTTTTTTCTTTCATTATGCAACTTCGACGACCAATTGAGTCCAAATTTTCACATGTTTGTTATTTTATACACCAAGTGAGAACACTCTTTGACAATTACCAAAGGTGTCCAGTGCCTTGAACGATGCCTCCACGAGTAGTTGAAATTGACAGATGTAAATTGTATTGCAATATATTGACGTGTTTATTGACATGTTAGCATCATGTTAACACTTCTAAGTCCAAAATGCACACTTAACCATTAAAACGAGAGATGTCAAAATCTGATTTGAAAAAACTGTCCTTCAGTTTGTTTAAGAAACAAAACGCGATAAGATGTAAACACAGTCAAGATGGAGGATAAATGAGAACTTTTTGTTGAACTCAGTCTTCATCAAGGGTTAATGAAAACATTGCTTGGATGGATCACAGTTTGGGATTTAAACCATAAACAAAACTATATATAATGATATAAATTAGTTGGGCCCTCTTGTGGTCAAATTAAAATGACGATCTAGCCACAGCCACAAACACAACCATCCTATCACACAGTGCTATTGCTTGAAAGAAGAAGAGCACAGTTTACTGCTCGAAACATCGATACAACACCGGCTCTTCTCAGAGCCATCACTCACCCTAAGAGATTTACACATGGTTGTATTCGCAAGTTCACTATTTACTTCTATTTATCCAGATCATGCAAAGCTTCAATCAATACGAATAGTGCTCTTGGTATTATTAAAAAGTCCATCACCCATACACGACACCCTTAGCAACAGCCGTAGCCATAGTTGTAGACTCCAATGAGGATACGGCTTTAGTATTCTGCCATTCCATTGACTTCGACTGCGGCTATGATTGTTCAATTTGTTATGACCAATAGCCATAGCCACATTTAAAACTGCCTTTCACACAGTGTGATTGGATAGTGAGAAATGTGCATCCCTCCAGTGCTACTTAAGCTCCAACACCACTACAAGTCCACCTTTCTCCCGAAGACAAGCAGAGTCTACTGAACGAAACGTCGAGACCACACTGGCTCTTTTCAGAGCCAACACTCACACAAAAGAGATTTAAATATGGTTATAATATACATGCCAGTTGACTACTTATTTATAGTTTCTTCACGGTGTACTTGTTATTGTTAATGAGTGATTCAAACCACCGTAAGTAAACGAATACACCATAGCAACATGCCTTATATAGGCCGTATCAGAATTTGCGGCTACATCTACGGCTACGGCTTTTGCTACGGGTGTTGCTAAGGACGTCCTATACCTCAACGCATGATGACGCAGACATCTAGCCGTAGCCGAGACACGACCATGTACCAGTTAACCACTTAGAGTCGGGGATACCAAGTCAATCACACACAGCCTACAAACTGACGGAGTAATCACAGGGCAGATAAGTACAGTGTCATACATCAGTCGGTTGTGCACACCTTGGAGCTCTGTGGAGACTTGAGGGTAAAGACAGCGACGTTAAGTGTTCAGTGGTTGAAGTTTATGTCCGAACTAAAGGTGTATTATCAACTGACTTTATTTTACTGGGTGGTCATTTGGTCGCATGAACAGTTGAATTACACTTGTATACCGCAACCTTCAACCGACAAAGAGAAATACTTCACATCGACAAAGAGAAGTTGTTGGGGACGATTTATGGCTGTTGGATGTTCGTTACAACTTTCTGTTTGAATCTGTAATCTAGCCGAAATGTTGCGACCTGTGATTCATTTTTACGACCGACTAACAGCTCGACAAAACTTCACCATGTTTGTCAGCTACTCACATTTACTCTTAATTGTTCTCATTGTCGACAAATCCTGTTCGACAGTCGACGCTCAAGCCTTTTCATCCAACTACAACGTGTACGAGGAGTCAGGGGACTACATCATAGGTGGTCTTCTACCAGTCCACTACGAAAACTGCTTCTCACTCCGAGAAATGGAAACACTTCACCGTCTCGAAGCCATGGCTTACGCCGTACGACAGATCAATAATGACCCGGACATTCTCCCTAATGTCACGCTCGGATTCAGAATCTACGATACGTGTTCGTATGAACCAGTGGCAGTGTCCCGTGCTACGCTATTCATACCTGCTTCGCAGATAATTGGCAATACATCCGGGTGTGATCATGCGACAGAGTTTAACAATACTACACCTGTTATCGGTAAGTGAATACCAGTAGAAAAATAGGTGTTAGATCATGATTTTGTATCAACATAATTATCGATATTATCATTTCATTTCGTTTAATATTAATTCTGGTTGTGAACGAAAATTATTTTAGAATGTACAACGAACTCTCATGAAAACATTTCTCTATGATTTTCACTTGTTTCACAGGTGGATCTTCTACAGGTATTTTATATACAAACCTGTTCACTTAGGATTCATATCATGGCCACAAAATTGCTCCACAAAAACTATTAAAAAACCATTTAAGCCAGGACAAGAGAATGTACATCTTTGAGCTTATTTTTGTCTTTCTGTGACTCAAAGCCAATAACACCTATTTTACTTAAAGAACCTGAACACTTGCGGTTTGTTACTCAAAAAAATTGTTATCGTCAAAACTTGCTTGGAAAGTATAAAATATTGTGAGAAACGGCTATCATCTAGAAGTAAATTATCACTCAAATGTTTAAAAGACTTCAGACTTGAAGCCTTTTATTAGGCATCTGAAAGCACACAAATTTGTGCAACAGTGTTGTTTTTCTTTCATTATTCTCTTGCAACTTCGATTACCAATATTTGGCCCAAATTTTCACAGATTTGTTATTTTATACATATGTTGAGACACGCCAAGTGAGATACTGGTCTTTGACATTTACCAAAGTGTCCAGCATGTCATGTCTGTTTTCTCTTTGTAGGAGTCATTGGATCCGAGAAGAGCGTAACAACACAAGCAGCAGCCCAGCTCTTTAGCGTCTACGACATCCCGCTCGTCAGCTTCTTCGCAACATCCGACGATCTTGACGACACCGGTCGGTTTCCTTACTTCCTCAGGATGATCCCACCAGATGACCTCCAAGTCAAGGCGATTATCGACATCTTATTATACTTCAAATGGGATTACGTTTCTATCATTTACTCCGGAGACAGCTACGGAAGAAATGCTCTCAACTCCTTCCGTCAAAACTTCGTCTTCCAGGAGAGTCTCTGTCTTGCAATTGAGTTTGAAGTTAAAACTAACACCTCTAAAGCAGTTATAGATGGAGTGATTGAGCTCATCTTATCCCGAGCAGATACATCTAAGGTGGTGATTATGTTCACTCAGATTAACCATGCCAACATGGTCTTGAAGTCTATGACCGAGAAAGGGGCCATGGGTAGAATCCAACTCATTGGTAGCGATGGTTGGGGGATGAGTATTGGTGAGATTGATAAAGAGAATCGCGAGATGGCGCTGGGAGCGATTAAGACGCAACTTCCAGATGAGGAGGATTTGGAGTTTGAGGATTATTTCAAACTCTTAGCTGGAGGAACAAACCCCACAATGCCTGGGAGGAAAAACCCGTGGTTGGGAGTGTTTACACTTGTTTATTTGATTGATTGTTTGACAGAGGGATGTGATTTGATCTACCATAGTCGTGGATACAGCGAGTCTAGCGGTGTATCGCGTGTAATAGACTCAGTCAAGGCTTATGCTTACGCATTGGATTACATACAGAAAGAGTTATGTCAGAATCCAAACATACCATGTGATGTTAAAAAACTGTTCCAGTCGGGTAAGCTTGTTTTTGAGTACATTAAGAAAGTTACCTCAAAAGATTCTCCTTATAAAGGGATGTTCTCAAAGGAAATCAATGTCAAACAAATGACATACGAGCTTGAAGTCATTGCAAGATCGTTGGACTCAGAATCCGGAGGTTACGAATTGAGAAGGATTGGCGAGTGGAATAAGTTGGGAAACAAGTCTTTGACAATCACTGAGGAGAACATTCCATGGAGTGTTCCAAATGGAGGTAATCCACCTACGTCTTATTGCAGTCAGCCTTGTGAGAAAGGCTACTTAACGACTCGCATAGGAGACCATAAGTGTTGTTGGAAATGCACGCCATGCCCCGAGCGGTCCGTTGTGAACGACTCTCGCTGTGTAGCCTGTGAGGATACCGAAACACCAGATGAAGCAAGACTAGTCTGCCTTCAAGTCGTTCCATCATACATACTATGGAATGAGCCAGTAACAATCCTACTAAGCTTAATGACATCTCTTGGTATCCTCACAACCTGTTTAGTTCTTGCTGATTACATTCGTCATAATCAACATCCATTAATCAAAGCATCGAGTCGAGAGCTTAGCTACATCATGCTAAGTGGTGTCCTCCTGTCCTATAGCCTTGTCTTCTTTGTCTTCGGTGAACCCACAGTTATCAAATGTTACTTCATTCGTCACTGTTTCATGATGTCTTTTACTCTGACGTACGCACCTCTGCTTACCAGAGCTAATAGAATATATCGAATCTTTAAAGCTGGGAAGAGGTCGGCGAAGAGACCAAGCCTCATCAGTCCGAAATCACAAGTTGCCATAGCGATGGCATTCGTCGCAATGCAGGTATGTATAAATCATAAATCATAGTAAAAGCAAAACTATAATATTATGGTTGTGTTACACTTATTTACCTGCACATGTTAATTGTGTTGTCGTTTAGCCTTCGAGACCAGTCTTCTCACTTGGTGTATCTCAACATATGCATAAAATAACAAACCTGTGAAAACTTGAGCTCAATTGGTCGTCGTAGTTGCGAGAAAATAATCTGGGGTCTCGAAATCAAATTCGCAGGAAATGACCTCTTTCTCGAAAACGATGTTTCTTCAGAGGGTAGCCGTTTCTCACAATGTTTTATACTATATCAACCTCTCCCCATTACTCGTTATAATGTTTTATGCTAATTATTATTTGGAGTAATTACCAATAGTGTCAACTGCCTTTAACCATTTTTTGCATTTATACCATAGGTCCCTTTTGGTTTGTAAAAGCAGTTTGAAAGTACGTCTATTTAAATGTTCACATGAAGTAAAACAAGATACAGGATAGTAACGAAAACCTTTCTGAGAATGTACTGAGAATGCAGGGAGGGATTTGTTGAATTAGGATAAATAACATCTGAGCAGCGGCGTAACTATAGGATAAGGGGCACCATTCTATAGGGGGCACTTGTGGACAAGTTTCCGTTTGCCCTTTTCTGAAGAAACAAAATTCCCACGTCCGTTATTTGAACCCTGGTTCAACGGTCGTGGAATTATTTCGTAAGCATGTAAATCCCTGATAGATTATACCTCATCAGATGTGAATAATGGATTAAATTTTACAGCATAGTTGAGGAAAAACTCATTTGCATAAATGTCTACGTCATCATCAAACATCCCAACCCGAGAGAGACACGCGCTCCTGTGCAATCATTAACCACTGCGTCTTTTCATCTAACTGGTCTGTCAGAGCAACGGTTGGAAATGTGATTCTTATCCCTGGCGTTCACTGGAATAACAAAGTGGGAAATCAATTGCTGTTACCAGTATGTTTGCGTACCTGTGTATAAATTCACAGAAAGTCCTTACAAAATCACCCCAGTAACACGTCCATGTGTGTAAAGGGAGGGGGGGGGGGTGGGGGCTTAAAGGCAATGGGCACTATCGGTATACTCCAAATAATGATTGTCAGCATACAAACTGACTTGGTAACAAGCAATGGGGAGCTGTTGATAGTATAAAACATTGTGAGAAACGGCTCCCTCTGAAGTAACGTAATTTTTTAGAAAAAGTAATCCGAGACCTTAGCTGCTGAGGTATTGAATTCAAGGCATCTGAAGGCACACAAATTGTGCGACGGGGCTGTTTTTTCCCCAATAAACTCTCGCAACTTTGACGACCATAAGCTCAAGTTTCACAGGTTTATTATTTCATTCATTATTATTTTGGTGAGCTACACCAAGTGAGAAGACTGGTCTTTGACAATTACAAAAGATGTCCAGTGCCTTTAAAGACAATGCTATTATTGGACAGGAGGTTGACATCGAGTAATATAGACGGTTTAGGACCATGATGGATACTCGTTCCCAGGGGTGCTGCTAGGCGTTTATTAAGTGTTTATGTTAGGGCAGTGGATCGGTAAGCAGTCTGTAAATTTAACTGGTTGCTACTTCATCCTAGGTCTATAAAACGATGCCATAGTAACAGCTTTTTATAACTAGCTCTTTGTAATATACACCCTTTTCAATGTTTATGAGTTGTTCTTAATTAAAATAATAATTAATAACACACGGTTACGTAATCTTTATTAACTAGTACTTGTCTGTTGGCGGGGCTGTTAATGAAAACAAAACACTAAGCTTTAAAATAACAATAAGGGGACTTTGTACACACAGTACCAAGAAAACAATGACGTTTTTGTTTTACATCTCAGCAAACTAAGATTATAATGTTATGTTTAATGTTTACATCTATTTGCAAAAGTGCAGTAGACCCTTCTGAACGAACATCAAATTCATATTCTAGAGAAACATTTCAACTTTGTTTTTCTTCAACTGGCTGTATTTAATATTCTTGGAAAAGACAAGCATAGCAAAAGATGTGGTATGCTCTTTACCCGCCCCTGCCAACAAAAATATAAGTTAATAAATAAACAAAAGGAAGAAACATAGTCCCCCAAACAATTTAACCAACAAACAATCACATACACCAGAAAACAAACAAGCAAACACTCACACACCATACAGACAGACAACCACACATGATACAACGAACAAAACAAAACAAATAATTATTATCAACATTTTGAACTTGTCAACTTAGAACATGCTCCCTTTAAGGTAACGAAATATTATTACACATTAGTAAGAGTTATTGTCATGTCAATTAATCTGTTTTATAACACCCCTTGCAAGTATTCTGCCTACTCATTGGTTTAGAGCGCGTCACATGACATGTCTTAGTTTTGCTATACGACGGCCGTGTGATAGTTTGTCAGTTTGCCATGCGCTAGTCCGAAGACTAGCACACGGCGTCGTGCGCTAGTCCAACAGACTAGCACACGACGTGCAGTACCCAGACGTCCGTTGAGTGTACAAGGATCACTGGGGATCACCTCGGGAGTCATAGTTTTAACCATAGCACTCGAAGCAGTCAATGTTTGTATAATATCAAATGAAATGATGGCTAATTTAGTTCAGGCTCAGGCTTAATGTAGTTTGTCTTGCCCATAGCGAGCTGACGTTCAAAATGGCCGACGAAAACAGATCAAAGCCTGTGCCCAATTTCATAGAGCTGCTTAAGCACAAAGTTTTGCTAAAGCAAAAAAAAAACCTTGTTTAGTAAAATCAGATTACCAGCCAATACTCCACTCTATTGTTATGCTATTAAGTCACAACAGCTAAATACCAGCCATAAGCAATGTATATGGCATGAAATTTTGGCCAGCAACATATGTAAAATAAGCGAGCTATTTTCATGCTTATAAGCAATTCTTTTGCTGAAGCAGCTCTATGAAATTGGCCCCTGGTCCAAAGATGGCTTCCAAACGATGTCAGAATGTTGTGTCTACCCTATCATCATGTCTACCCCAAATCAAATCTAGAAACAACTCATTGAATTCATTGAAAGGGTTGATCAATAATCAGACAAACAACATGATTTGATTTTTTACCTAGCAACCTGTCAATATCCCAAACATTGTTTAACTTGTGAAAATATGTTTTGTACATTGATGAAATGAGACATATGTTCAAACAAACGCAACATCAATAATGACCGGTCATTTTTGCTAGCAAAGTACATCTCGCGCGTTTAGAGTTGAAACATTCTGCCATTTTGTGCATGATTGTACTACGGATGACTATGCAAGTTCGCTACAAACCTGTCATAATTTTATTTATTTGCTGTCTCTTCATGGACAACAAAATAACCCATCCTTTCATTCTAAACACCCTTTGTCCTCGCTACTTCACTCATATTGGTTCATAGCCACCAATATTGTCTCTGAAATAGAAACTTTGATTGGCTGTTATTTTCCCGCTTCTTTCTGGATCCTTCCCTTAATCCCTTCCCCCTGTCTTTTTCTATAAATGGATATTATGTATTTGTTTGTACTTGTTTTATGCCTCTGAAGAAGGTCCGGATTGGATTGAAAGCTAAGGCCATCTACCCTATTCATTAAATTAAATGATGTTAAATATGTTAAATCCGGCGACCTTGAGATGGGTTGACTTTAGAAATTTTGGCATTTTCCATATGTTTACTGTGAAAAAACTCTGAACATTATTATATCCCGAACCAACTTTCAATTTTGGTTTTCCATATCCACATAATTGAACCTCAAACAGTCGAAGTATTTCACATAATTAAATAATTTCTTTTCTCCAGCTTTCTGGCCCTAGTTCCTTAAAACTTTTCGTTGAGACTTAAATTTTAAGATCCCAGTAAATGATGGATTGATAGCTAACTAGTATAGAGTATAAAGTCAACATTGTCAAGTCCTTTTATCTTGAAACGTCATGTATAACCAAAGTCAACACACTGCCATCTGTGCTCGGAGTTCATTTGAAGCATTATTACAGTCAATAATGGTCTACGTACAAAGACACACTCGCCACTATAGATGACAGCGTAGAGTTTGACATTCAAGTTCCATTAAAAGTTTCAGCTGAAATCAATGTCTACTTCTTAAGAAAACAACAATTTGAAACAATCCTGCTAGGTGACAGCGGGTACCACCCGTATCTCTGGCCGCAGCATAAACAAACGGACACCACGACAAATTAATTTGGGACATACTTTTACTAAATTTCAATCATCGGGGAGGGAAAACTTAAAGACACTGGAGACTATTGGTAATTGTCAAAGACTAGTCTTCACAGTTGGTGTATCTCAACATATGCATAAAATAACAAACCTGTGAAAATTTGAGCTCAATCGGTCGTCGGTGTGCTTTTAGATGATTGATTTCGAGACCTCAAATTCTAAATGTGAGGTCTCGAAATCAAATTCGTGGAAAATTACTTCTTTCTCGAGAACTACGTCACTTCAGAGGTAGCCGTTTCTCACAATGTTTTATACAATCAACAGCTCCCTATTATTCGCAATCTAGAAAGGTTTATTGATAATAATTATTTTGAGTAATTACCAATAGTGTCCACTGCCTTTAATGGCGAAGTTATTTCGTGGGAAGCTTATACTAACAACTTGTATTCAAATAAGCCTTATCCTTAAAAACTACTTAACTCGTGAAGTGACCACACCACTATCTTCAAAACAAAGGGTAACGATGCAATGACAAGAACGTGGCGAAAAGAGCACCTCGTGGTAAAAGACAAGATTTTTTTGAAGTATCCGAGACCCCTTTTAAATTATTGTCCAACATGACTCACATTTTGTGAGATTTATTCAAGATATTGGTTTCACCAGTTTAGTTTGAGATGTACGGCTTCACAATTTACACCGCAAATGTGTACTGACCGTTTTCAAACTAAATCAAAAACTGAAAACCACTTAATTTAAAAATATTAATCATGGTGATGTTTGACAGGTTTTTTTTCATTTGATGTAAATTGATACAAAAGTAAACACCAATCTCTTATTAGTTTTTATGCGTTACTCAATCGGAGTGCTTTATAGTAAACAAAACTCACCTACATTTCAACCAGTCTATTTACTTAGTGTTGCTTCATACACAACCAGTACCAGTGAATACGCACGCTTTGTATGATCAGGCGTCGGGTACCAATGTGTTATTAAACCCCAAGTCATTTATTAACACGCCTTTGCAATTAAAGCAGTGCAGTTTTGATGAAATGAATTAATATGGCTGAAGAAAATATTGGGGAGGAAATATCGCTGATTTGATTTGATTTGATTGGATTTGAATAATACAATGGATGAGATGCTCAAATTATTATAAGATTACAAAAAAAAAATCATTACAAATTAGCAATTTTATAAGCCACAGTTATTTAAATTTTCATCAATATGAACGAATAAACCTTACGAAACGATGTATGCAATACCTTTTAGAAACCGAATATTATGTCTCACGCGCCAATTTGTTGTCATGTTTTTTAGATCTAGCCTATGCTTGAAGGGTTTAGGTACTATCATGTACGACAAAAACACAAACGCCCACAACGTAACCTTAAACTTAGACGGTTTGAAGATATGAAAGCTCCCCCTTAAAGCCAGTGGACACTATTGGTAATTGTCAAAGACTAGCCTTCACAGTTGGTGTGTCTCAACGTATGCATAAAATAACAAACCTGTGAAAATTTGAGCTCAATCGGTCATCGAACTTGCGAGATAATAATGAAAGAAGAAAACACCCCCTGTCAGACGAAGTTGTGTGCGTTTAGATGGTTGATTTCGAGACCTCAAATTCTAAATCTGAGGTCTCGAAATCAAATTCGTAGAAAATTACTTCCTTCTCGAAAACTATGGCACTTCAGAGGGAGCCGTTTCTCACAATGTTTTATACCATCAACCTCTCCCCATTACTCGTTACCGAGTAAGGTTTCGTACTAATAATTATTTTGAGTAATTACCAATAATGTCCACTGCCTTTAAAACATTCCTTGCTGAAAAATTAGCATGTTCAACAGTTTTATGCGACTCTCCTAAAAACGTGGCTATATGATTTTTAAAAAAAAATTCCCTCAAAAAACTTGACGACTTAAAGGCCGGTTTATGGTCGCGCGATGGAAATCTTGACGCGCGATCATAACAAGACACAGTTTTTAGACCTCAGTCTTAGGAAACTGTAGAAACTTCTATAGGTAAAAAATATTACCTACTTTTTCATTCACTGTGAGTAGGAATTCATGTCATGGCCGATAACTTGATTCACAAAAGGTACCAAAACGCTTTAAATTGTGCAAGAGTATAACAGTGCAGAGGTAGCTCGAATAAACATTATGAGAACTGCCCAACAATTATTATCACAACGTAGTTAATGGGGTATTTCCGTTGCCATGTACCACTTTGGACCTTGCTCAATTTAATAAAAAGTAGACATGCCCAAAACGGCAAATTTCAAATTACTTATAAAATCATCCAAGATGTCTGGTTATACAATGGCGTTGAAACATTTCGTGAAGGGGACATTTAGTTCGCAATTTAAGACAGAGATTTCAAGAGCATCAGTACTTGTTTACGAAATGCTCCTACAAGATTCTGTTTCTTCCAAGACGATTTATTATCCGAGACGACATCAGATTCGTGGTCTTGTAATTTCAGACGCGCCTTTACTTAAAACCGACTATGCCCGCTGCGGTCAATTCCAATCAAGAAAATTAAAAACAAACAACATTTTTGTATTCCTGTGGATAACTTTAAATGGGTTACCGAAATATGAAGTAATTCCAGAAGTCAGTGGAATTATGTAAGGGGAGATAAAGTCCTTCAGTGGGCAAGAAGTGCCGGGTGAATCTCCGTCCTACGCTGAGTAAATAATGAGTGTAGTCAACATTTTATCAAGAAGGTCATTAATCAACCAACTAATCTCATAAATTTCATTCGAGATCTAAGAAGTCAAATCATCTCGTCCCCTCTTCAAGATTGTATCCGTTGCTTCGGAATTCTGAAGATGGTTTATGAATGTGTTACTTTAAAGGTGGGTATCGGGTGTTAAATACTGACCTCTGATTCGTTAGAATTGTTGTGTTATGTCAGGGTTTTTTCCTTCTAATCTGGGGCAATATTGTCGAAAAAGAAAGAAAGCATTTATAAAGTTTTTAATTGACAGTTTATCCCAAGAAATAATCAATCCTTTTTGATCATCATACACTCGGTTAAAAACAAATAATACTTTAGATATCAACAATTTCAATTTTTACTTGGACCACAACTTTCTGCTTGTTCTAAGGTTTTCCCTACTTTCAATAACGTTTTCTACAGAACATATTTTGACAGCAGAAAGTGCAGTCTCAGTTTTTGTTTCTAACTCTAGAATAAAAACTGTATACCAGAATATTGATGAGCACACAAATTGGTCCATAAGTTATGTATATAGTTATATCAATCAAACTTAATTGTTTCTAGTGACATCCTGGTCAATGGGGCTAACACAAATTAAAGTATTGCTTTTATTTAATGGGCAGATTGATCAGTTTTAACTTAATTATACAGTTCGTGTGGTCACCTTCCTTGGTCAAACTCCAATTTACAATCTTTTGTCATCAATCATGTTCAGCATTTTCGGCATTCTTTCAATGTCGCCAAGACATTATGTTATCAAGTTTTCTTGCCAGCAGTTTTCTCGGACGCCGAAAAGGCGGGAAAACTTACACTTTGCTCGATTTATTATTTTGTTTTTAATTGACAGTTTTTCCCAAGAAATAATCAAACCTTTTTGATCATCATACACTCGGTTAAAAACAATCTTCAAGCGGTCTCTCAAAACGTTTTTGTTTCCTCACTGAGAGCCTCTGGTAATTTTCTTTTGCTTTGTTTTCTACTTATGTTATTTTGTTTTTCTTGTGAGGCGCTGTGTTAATTGTAGAGCGCCATAGAAATGTTTCTTATTATTATTCTTATAATTAATACGTTAGATACCAACAAATTTTTGAAGCAATAAAAAAAGGAGGTGAACAAGATGTAAGAATTATGGCCCCGCGTATATTTTTTATCTTCGAAATAAAATTGTCTGTATATTGGGAAGTAGTAAATCCGCCTTGATCATAATTTCGGTTAAAAACAAATAATACACCTGATTTGAATATATTTGTAGCATATAAAAAAGTAAACTCATTCTAAGAATGTGGCCCGTATCAGCCGCGTATCGATTTCATCTTTAAAATTAAGTTATCTGTAAAAGTTGCGTTAATATCTTCTTTGAAATAGAAAGTTATACGTATTTTTCTTACTGATGACGTTTCAGCTACTCATCAACTCATACTTGTTATCTTTAAAATGTAATTGTCTATAAATTGCTTTAATATTAATTTTGCAAAATAGAAAGTTATGCGATGTTTTTCTCTTTGATTACGTTGCAGCTTCTCATCAACATCGCATGGCAGATTCAAAACCAACCGAAACCAGAGGAACAAGTAATCTCTCCAGGAGTTGTAGAAGTTATGTGCAACACTAGTGATGCTGAGATGATTGTGTCACTAAGTTACAACGTCATACTCGTCCTTCTCTGTAGCGTACATGCATTCATGACCCGCAAAGTACCAACCAACTACAACGAGTCTCGCTTCATAAGCCTGAGCGTGTACACCACTGTGGTCATCTGGCTGGCTTTTATACCATGTTACTTTTTGCTTCCGGATGCAAAGGTCAAACTAGTCGTCATGTCAGTCGCTCTTATCTTCAGTGGCAGCATCACTTTGGTGTTTATGTTCTTCACGAAGCTATACGCTGTGCATTTTGTGGCTGAGGCGAACGTTCACGCTGCAGGAACGTACAAAGAGAACGGGTCCACAGTCGGGAATGCAAACCTTAATAATCTGAACATTGTTAATAAACTAAACGCTCAGAGTCGACAGAGGGCGATCATCAGTAATATTTTGAGAGGCAAGACTGCTGTAGCGCCGAGTACCAGTGATAACCAACCAATGGATAATGATGACGATGATAAGGGGAATACGGCAGAAAGAATTCGCCAGCGATGTTTTCATTCGTTGAATGTTCAAGACCAAGCAATGATTCATGTCTCGACGGACCCCTAAGAAAAATCTTATAAATTTCAATTTAACTTTTAGCAAAATAGTATGAATATTTTCAGCACGAATAATTAAGTTTTTAATGGTGTGAATATGTAATTAAATATTATGAATATGTAATTACATATTATGAACATTTAGTAAGATAGAAACTGGGTTTCCTTTCTTCAGAACTAGAAATCAATTAAGCTGCCCAAGATGGAGGCAGTCCAAGCTACTTAATGGACCCCTGATCAACTTTTTAATTTAACTTTAACACTTAATGGTATGAACAATTATAGCACGAATCTGCAACTAAATAAATGAATATGTAATTAAATATTCTGAATATTTAATTTGATAGAGACTGGGCACCCTTTCCTCGGAATGGAATTGAGTGACCCAAGGTGGAACTGTTCAAAAAGGCAACCCACGCCAATTAAAAATAGCAAAATATTTTCGTTCACTTGCACCGTTTTTAATTCGCACTTGGCATGTAACAATAGCGCAATGATAGCGCAATAAGTGTCAACTGTTGTGTATATTTATGTAAATAAAATAATTAAAATAAAAACTTAGCACCGCATGTTCACAGTAACCATAGCAATACATTAATACTTCTCAATAATTAATTTTCCCGACGTCCTTGATCATGCTAATCAATCTAATCAAATACTGTGACTTTTAACGACTCAAATATTTGTTCATTACGATGTGTTTGTACACAGTGCAATAAGACAACTGATGGGATAGTGCTTCAAAACTCAACTTGTATTAAACATACAAAATATAGGTTATTAAGCATTCGACGGAAGAGGGCGCTAGACCTTTACAACACGCTTCAAACTGACAATGATTTTAATTTTAAGTAGTAATGAGTTGTGATATTATTTATAATCTTTTGCATACGTTGTATTATGATTTGTTTTTTGCTAATTTTTTACTGCATCGTACTGGCATATCTATTCATTATGAAATGAACCGAGATATAAATATTTTACTTGAAAATTTAAGAAATTAGTGGGGTACTAGTTGTAGCAATGGTATCTGTAGGGTATTCTGGCTGGAAATATTAATTTGCTAAGCAAGATTATTTGGTGCTAAGCAAGGTTATTTTGTGCTAAGCAAGTTTTTGTGCTACAGGCTTTTTGAAGTTGTGCCCTGACCAATTTGTTTTCCTAGGATCTAAAACAAAATCAAAACAAACAAAAAACTAAAACCTACAAACAAATGAATATTTAAGCTTGGTTGTTTAGGTGTTTGACGGATAGTCTGCGCAAAATATTTCCATTAAGATTGTCACAGTATGGGATCACGAGTCCATAGCGAGACGGTTTTATGGGTTTGGCAAGGCGACCCCTACCCAATGGTAATACTACAATCCATTTAAGTTTAAGTTTTCTAACCTTGATTCGAAGTCGTGTTCCCAACCTCCGTCATTATTATCTATCCACGTTTCAACGTTGTAGACTGGTGACACCATCTCGCCTATCCTCCTCTAGCAATGTGATCCATACGACAACAAACAAACAGCGAATAACACTTAAACATTCCACACGTTCACCTCAGAGTCTCTTTAGTTTTCAATCATAAAACTCCATCAAAGCTGGCCTATTTATCCAATGCACCCCTCATCAATATGTGGTTCGCCTCCCTACCATGGTCCAGCACATAATTCTGCATTTGTGTTTCTTGGTTGACAAGCTCCACAAACAGAAGTTCTTGGTTTTTGGTTGAAATGTTCCAAAGATAGCACATAATCCAACATTCTTGTTTCATGGTTGAAAATCTCCCGACAGAGTAAAGACTAGAAAGCATTTTGTGCAGTGGTATGATACATTCAACATTATGAGTTGCCAATGGTCGGATGTTCGCTTCGTGGTCCCGTTTTTGACTGAGTTTTATGTCTTGTATTCAAATAGGTCTAGACTTGTAAAAAAAATGTCTTCAAGCAAGATGTAGCCCCCCCCCCCATGCTGTATTCCTTACGCGTGTGTGTATACAGAATGACTTCACAGTTTATGAATGGGCTCGACACAATCGGACAAAGGGAACAATGCAATGCTTTTGTTATAAGCATCCCGGATTTATTATGCAAGTCCTGATCAAGTTTCCACCCGAAGAATGCGTTTGTCAAATGCATTGGAACGCGACTGTTGGCCTTTTTTATTTATAGATAATAGTGGACTATACAGAGTGTAGCTGTTTTGGGTAATCTTCGGCAATTCCTGTACATGTGTGCTAAGCTCAGAAGTAACTGCATATTTAGTGCTTATGTTGCCCTTGCAATTGAACAATAATTAATTATTATTTCAATCTCATTAAAAATTTCTTTCCACTAGCTGAAAAAAACCCTCGTCTTTTGAATTATAAATCTACCCCTGTGGGAAATCAGAACCCAAAACGAGAAAGAGCAGCACGTGACATCTCTGTGAATAATGAAAAAGTGGGTTTTTTTTCTCGTTAATACTTGGAGTTTATTGTGGTCCAAACAAGAGTATTTGTATAAGCAAATTTAATTTTAATGAGTCACGTGAAATCTACAATAGCCGTTGATTAGTTTTAAATTAGGCTTTATTATTGTGACCTTATTACAATATTTTCTAATCATCAGTGGTTGCCTCTTTTATACCGGTTGAATTTGTAAATTTTTCCATTATTAATGCCATGGTCAGCGCTCTTTAGAGCATGTCAACATGATTAAGGCGGTATAAAAGTGTTGGTATTATTACTATTATTATGAAGCTTTTGTAAATTTCTCTCTTCGACAATCCATTGTATCTCAAATTTTATGTAAATATTGATTTCCCTCACGACATAGATTGGAGAGGTTACAGTAGTAAAAATGCAGAATGACCATAACTAGGAGATGTGTTCTACTCTGTTGCTTGCAATCTCCATTTCACGTCAAGGTGGTTACCGATCTACATTTTTTTATTTACATTTATTTTTTCAAATTATTTTAGTGTATGCATTAAAGAACAATTTTCGCCGCCAGTTTTTTTGGGGACATTGGTGGAACAATGTCCCAGTCCAGTCTGTAAGTGTTAGTGTTATTCATGTTACTCTCACAGTAAACTGGATAATAATTGACAATGGAATAAGTATTTTTTTGGTTTCGTTTTTCACTTTTTGATTTACTTAACCTGATTTAATTTGACAGTCAGACAGGCGCAAATTTCAATCTTCAACGCTAGTTTCACTTATGTGAAAGGAGTGGAATACCATGCACTTTAAATGTCAGATTCAATTACAAAGTATGTGAGGCGGACATTGTAAAGCGGCGTGTGTTTGAATGTCAACGGATTGGAACTTATACTTGTTAAAAGAACATTACAAATTACAATTTTTGCTAACAAAACAATTGCTGGCAGTGTAAGCACTTTATGTAATTCACCATATACATAAACTGACAAACCTGTAGATGTTTGAGATCGAAATACCGTCTGGGTCACGGGAGAATAGTGATAAACCGATTACACTTGACATATTAATGGGAAAAAAAAACTTTTTTTATTTCTCATTCTAATGGACGTTTTCTCCTTTAATCGTCATTAGAAGGTGTAATTTTTTTGTACATAATTATGTGATCTTCACGATTTTCTTCACACAGATTCTGTAATGTTCCTATTTCGGTTAGTTGTTATATTATCGTCATTGCTATGTTATTGCTAAGTAGATTTGGGTATTGTATGTTCTGAACAGAACCGGTGTTTGATTTTCTTGAAGACACTCAGAGCATACTGATCGAAACGTTGAGTTGTCAACCACGCACCGGCTCTCCTCATAACCAAAACTCTCTAAAAAGAGATTTGTAAATTATTTTGCAAGGTGTTACTGTAAACCTACTGCTGTTTTCTATTCATGCTGTTTTTTGCTGGTATTTGTTGATACAGTTGCTTGGTTCAAGTTGGTGTATTGAGGTCAATTATAAAGGACAACAGGAAACGTGTTTTCAACAATCTAACCTTGTTTCAATTTCAACCTTGTTTCAGATGGTATGCTAAAGTAAACCTTTGGTTCAATTGTTTTAAAGACGCTTGCGACTATTGGTAATTGTCAAAGATCAGTCTTCTCACTTGTTGTATCTAAACATATGCATGAAATAAATATGAGCTCAATTGGTCATCAAAGTTGGGAGATAACAATGAAAGAAAACAAACCCTTGTCACACGAAGCTGTTTGCTTTCAGATGCTTGATTTCGAGACCTCAAGTTCTTAATCTGAAGTCTCGAAATCAAATTCGATGAAAATTACTTCTTTCTTGAAAACTGCGTCACTTCAGAGGGAGCCTTTTCTCGCAATGTTAAATTATAAAATCAACCTCTCTCCATTACTCGTTATACCAAGTAAGGTTTTGTGCTCATAATTATGTTGAGTAATATTACCAATAGTGTTCACTGCCTTTAATAATACTATTGAGATATCGCCGAAAATTCCGTGATACTATGTCCATGCGGGGAGATCTCTAATAGAAATACACAATATGAGAAGCGTTACTACAGTAACGTTTCCCAGGTTCAAAGCTTTTTGCATAAAGAGTGATAATGTATCTTTTTCTTTAAGAGAAATATCTCTCAAAATGCTTTACACAATCGAAAGCTGCTGTAGGCGTCTAACCAAAAGTTGTTATTTCAATTATTTTTAAGAATGACTACCAAATATGTACTTTCCCTTCAATGGCTCGGTTGGAAACCAGACGCAAAAGATCATGTTAACAATGACCATGCCAGGAAACAGCAAGCGTGTATTAACGATTTTGAACTCTGTCAATATTCCCAATAATAGTTGGATCAATAATTAGGGTGTGTATATAAACGGCTTACACGCACCTGTTGCGTGACACAGTTACAACGAAAACGGTTAAAGGCACTGGACACCTTTGGTGGTAATTGTCAAAGACCAGTTTTCTCACTTGGTGTATCCCAACACTATGCATAATATAACAAATCTGTGCAAAATAAGGCTCAATTGGTCATCGAAGTTGCAAGAGAATAATGAAAGAAAAAACACCTTTGTTGCAGGTGTGCTCTCAGATCTATAATAAAAGGCTTCAAGCCTGAAGTCTTTAATATTTGAGTGAGAAATGACCTCTTCCTAAAAAAAACTACGTTACTTCAGAGGGAGCCGTTTCTCACATCAACAGCTCTCCATTGCTCGTTACCAAGTAAGTTTTATGCTAACAATTATTTTGAGTAATTACCAATAGTATCCACTGTCTTTAATGTCAGAATACTTGAAATAATTAAATTGAAATCAACCTGCATACAAAGAGAATACCAGTCGATTGACCTCAATGTCAACTATGATCACCACCTAATTAAATATTCAACTTTCTAACACATCAATTATTGTTTTTATAAGGACGTTCAAAACAAATATGAAATGAAGAGCTAACTATAACTGACCTGCCTGCATGATTATACTTGTTTTACGCAAGTCGCCAGACACACAAGGTTTAAAGCCACTTCAGGGTTTGGGCTACAATCAACTGTTTTTCCAGGGGCCGTTGCCACCTACTCTTAGGGCTGAAACAGGGTTACCCCCTTACAGTACATACGGATGTAGGCTTGGGTATCATCCATCAGAAGCCTGGCTGGTAGAGCAGAAAGCCCTACTCGTTATTACTAGTCTGTAGGCGGTACATGCCTTGTTTGATTTTACCGATAATTGCTTTTTGGTTTCTGTTGTCTTCCGATTAAACAAAGACCTTGTGGGGACTAACTCGTCCTTTATAGATAATTGGTCGGCTGATTATTCCTGGAACCCACGTAAGAATTGATCCATGAGGTGTAATTCAACTCAATGTTGCTAACTCCATAGTATTACTACAGATTTCCTTTAATAAATCAAGACTCTATGCCAGTGTACTTTATTGGAACAATCTAATTTACAATTAAAACTCATGAAACAGTTTTGGGTTATAATGAAGCAGAGACATGCAACAGTCGTTGGGTTGTTCCCAACTACATGTTGTAGACGATAGTGTCCATAGCCAATCAAGGCAAGACATCAGAATTGGCTTAAAGGGCTGGAACGGTGGATCTCATTCGGAGAGTTACGAGTGGACTAAAGCAAGGAAAACACCCATTTCTGTTTATTCGACACAATTGTTTTACGGTGCAGCTCAAACCACCATAGGCCAATACAAACTTAAATCAGTAGTGGCTTTAACGGATACGTCTTGAGACACCTACACGGGTTATGGTACATCCAATTCTAGTCTCCATGGCTACAGCTGCGGATTTGGCTACCACATTACAACGTTGACGAAGAGGACTAGTCTATCCGACCTTTAGCCACAGCCACACTTTGGTCACTGGCTCGACTCTATATTTCAACAGACACGATGGATAGGATTTGAAACTTTGCATGGTGGAAATACGGTGTTTGCGGTTACACCGTGTAATGATAATCTCTTAATGAGTTTAAGGTGGGTCTGAAAAGAACCGTTGGTTTCAACTCGACGTTTCGATCAGTATGCTCTGATCGTCCCCTGGAGAAAGCTGTACCCTGATGTTGCGTGCTGCTTTGTACATTGATGCGGATTAGCTTGGTGATGCACGAAGGCAGTGCACGATGGAGTAAAATACTTGATTTACAGACACTTCATCTTCAATACGGGGTGTAGAGTTATAAGGAAGGTTGAGGCAATAATCATACATAGCCACAACAGGATTCACCGACTCTCTCAGAATAAGGTTAGTTTCGATCAGTATATAACTCAATTCAATTAAAATCCAATGCACATTTATTTGTCATGTTGTATATAACAATTTTAATTGTCATAGCTATTTCAACTATGTGTTTAAAAACATGAAAGGACAATGAATATAATCACGAAGTGATGGATGCCACATAATTCAACCAAAAATTGTACCGAAATTTCAAAAATAATATTCAACTTTAATTAACACAGCTAGCAGAATTTGGTTTGCAGTTACACGATATGTGTGTGTCTACAGACTACGCTCTTCAAATAACTGTCTAGCTTTATATTCTACTACCGCGGAGTAGATTTTCGGATTTCGGGAGACTTCGGGAGACTTCTCAGTTCTAAAAAGAACCCGGGCGGAAGGTAAAACATCGGCCCAGACACCACTTTAGCTTTTATACATGAAGATCTTTATTAACGAATAATAATTTTATAGCAAGACAGTGAACTCTCTAAAGAAGAAAAATGTACCTGACATGATGGATGAACCGCGAACCAAATAATATATTGATACCTCATCATGCATGTGCCTCAAATACAACATTTAGTACCTTCACATATCATAAAACCCTTTTCGATTCGCATTACGAGTATAAATGGGGAGAGGTTGATGGTATAAAACATTGTGAGAAACGGTTCCCTCTGAAGTGACGTAGTTTTCGAGAAAGAAGCAATTATCTACGAATTTGATTTCGAGACCTCAGATTTATTATTTGATGTCTCGAAATCAAGCATCTGAAAGCACACAACTTCGTGTGACCATGGTGAGACAAGGGTGTTTTTTCTTTCATTATTATCTCGCAACTTCGAAGTCTGATTGAGCTCAAAATTTCACAGGTTTGTTATTTTATGCATATGTAGAGATACACCAATTGTGAAGATTAGTATTTGACAATAACCAATCTTGTCCAGTGTCTTTTAAAGTGGACTGACACCGCTCGAGATGTGGATTTCGCTACACAAACTCCACAGGTTGGTTATATGAAACAAACCCTTCTTAAAAGTGACGTTGCTGGGTTGAAACTGTGGCTTCTGTACAAAACCAGCGTTATGCATCATTAATATAATTTTAATTATATTAAAATATCTCTTCTTTCGTTGACACAATTGCTCAATTGATTGCTAGTTTAGTCACAGATGAGCGGTCTTAAAAGCACAGACAAAAATAAATGTACGACCATTATGATAATTATTGTATGCTCTTTTGCGTCTGTGTGTGTAGGTGCGGGTTAAATTGCACTGGACATTATTGGTAATCACTCAAAATAATTGTTAGCATAACAACAATTAGTTGGTACGAGCAGTGGTGAGCTGTTGATAGTATAAAACATGATGAGAAACGGCTCCCTCTAAAGTAACGTAGTTTTTGAGAAAGAGGCAATTTCTCTCTCAAACATTAAAATAGTTCAGCTGAAGCCTTTTATTATGCATCTGAAAGCACTTAAAGTTGGTTACCAATCGGGGGGGGCAGTTCAAATAAAAGGAAAATTCTCAGAAGCTACTACCATAACCACTTATAACACATAGGCTTTCGCATATAATTTACACAATTGTTTCAACCACCAAAATATGACGCCACCTTTAAAGGCAGTGGACACTATTGGTAATTACTCAAAATAATTATCATCACAAAACCTTTCTTTATTACCAGTAATTGGGAGAGGTTGTTAGTATAAAACATTGTGAGAAACAGCTCCCTCTGAAGTGACGTAGTTTTCGAGAAAGAAGTAATTTTCCACGAATTTGATTTCGAGACCTCAAGTTTAGAACTTGAGGTCTCGAAATCAAGCATCAGAAAGCACACAACGTCGTGTGACAAGGGTGTTTTTTTCTTTCATTATTATCTCGCAACTTCTACAACCGATTGAGCTCAAATTTTCACAGGTTTGTTATTGTATGCATAAGTTGAGATACACCAAGTGAAAAGACTGGTCTTTGACAATTACCAATAGTGTCCACTGTCTTTAAGATACATCCTTACTAATTAAGGCTATTAGCATTCCTCAATAACCTGTGCTTCTTGTCAGGAAACCGAAACACATTGGGCAAACTCAAATAATCAGTGAGCTCTTGGTGAAAAACACCGCATCGTCAAAGTATGCACACAGTTAGTTAAATACTATTGTATTCCTCTATATGTCACATCAACTAATCACCTTCACACGTCACTCTCAAAACATGATGTGTGTTCTAATCATCAATAGTTAAAGCCGAGAAAACCTTGAGTAATTATCAAAGACCAGTCTTCTCACTTGGTGTATCTCAACATATAGGCACAAAATAACAAGCCTGTGAAAACGTATACTCAAATTGGTCGTCGAAGTTGCGAGATAATAATGGAAGAAAAAACACCCCTGTGCCATCAGTCGTGTGCTTTCAGATGCGTAAAGGGCCACGTTAAAACACCACCACTTGACTAGTCGTCGACCAATCAGAGCGCTTGAACTCCGCGAGGTGTATTAAACTCTCATCACTCATAATAAATATTCTCTTCTTATTCACACGCAGGTCTGTGCAAAAGACGACATATTGTGTAAGGGGAGCACTCTTTCATCCTGTCTTTGAAGATAATGAAGTCTCAAGACTACAATTAATTTGATTTAATGATCATCAGCGAATGTCTCGTCTCTGCATGTTTCCCCAAGAGCATGGACATCAACATTTATATTGGGTTTGCGGTAACATCATTTGTATATCTACTTGCCAGGTAGAGTTTGTTCTGAATAAACTGTCTTGCTTTATTCTACTGCCGCGGAGTAGATAATCGGAGGTTCGGGAGACTCCTCAGTTCTGAAAAGAACTGTCCTGCTTTTTAACTACTACATATACCTGGGTGGAAGGTGAAGAAAATCCACTGGGACTATTACTTTAGCTTATATGATCGTTATTAACTGCACTACCACGGAGTGAGTTATTGAAGTGATCATGGACATCATTTTGGAGTTTGAAAGTAGTGACATAATGTCACTTTAGAGTTGTTGCAAGGTAACGCTCAGACGCTCTTTTATCAACCAGCATTTGTGATGAGATATCGGCCTGAACACGTCACAGATTGTCACCAAGCTAGAGTATGCTTTCTCCTATACACTACCGATGCTATCTAGTATAATTTTAAAAAGGTTTTCAAGATCGTGCCAGCGTCGAGGGCTTGTCAACAAAACCCAATTGACGTTTTAAGACAAATCAAATAAGCGCTCAGAGAGAGTGTAAACATTACATGTCACGGCTTCGCAGAATAAGAAGTTTGCTTCAAATTACTGCCTGGTATGGTTCGGGTTTTTTCGATCTGTTTACTGTCTTTGCTTCAAGCGTGGTGTGGGAGTAATGTAGCTTTCCCCAAGGTCTTCCAACCCGAATGAAAAACATTTTGTACGGGTCTAAAACAGGATCAAATACACCGCGGAAGCTGAGTAAACCTGGAGAGCTGAACGAATTGATTACTGAGGAAATATTGTCACAGCTTGTAAGTAAGTCACCAGACTACTTCTTTTATTGACCAGATATCACGTCCATGACGTCATAATTAAAAGCGGTAACCAATTGTCACGATCGTGTTTCACGATACTGAGAATATCGAAAGTGAACAGATCGATTTATCTGCCAGACGAGACGAAACAAGATAGCGTTAATTTGGAAATCAAATTGAAAGTGGCGGCTGGAGAGTGTGCGTTGTAAAGTTGATTCACGTTCTACAAGAGTTTCAAGTGGCTGAGTGCAACAAAGCAAGAGAAATATAAGGAAGTTGTCAGCTACGCAAGTTCAACACTCTTTGGATGTTTTGTAACCTTTGATAACTGTGGTGCTGATACAACCATCCAATTGAATGAGAATTTAAACTTGATTTGCAACACGTTTGGAAAACAAAATGGCGTCGACTTTGATAACAGTGTTGGTCGCCGTATGTATGCCTTTCTTTATCATGGGTATCATAGGAAACATTGGTGTTATTTTGTGTATATTTGTAACGCCGTCTCTCAGGACTCGAACCAACGCAATTATTATCAGCCTTGCAACAAGTTGCTTAGCATTTCTACTGATGGTAGTGCCCTTTACCGTGGACTCTTTTCTGCACTCTAGCTGGCGTGTTGCCTCATGGTACTGTCACACTACGGCCTACCTAGCCTTTGGATTTATAGGTATTACAGTGTGTAACATCGCAGCGTTATCTGTATACCGTTACTTCTGTGTGGTACATCCAACTAAACTGTTTTTAAAGAGTATTCCCAATGTAGTTTTCCTGATAGTGTTATCATGGCTCATACCACTTCTCACACAGACCTCTCTTGCTACGTTTCAAATTGCTCATACGGAGTATAACCAGTTGTATGCCCGATGTGTCGTCATCAAAAAGGGTAGCCCTACCGTGTATAATGGGCTAGTGTTTGGTGGGTTCCTGTCTACTCTTGCTATAACATTATTCAGTTATGCTGGGATCTATCGCCATGTTAGGAAAAGCACAAACAGACTTCGCAAACAAGCACAGATTGGTGCTCAACGATGCTCCCAACCGGATGTTCAAACTGGGCAAATGATCAATACAGATGCAGAAACTGGGACATCATCGACGCCAAACAGAGTCAGGGCACCAGACCATAGCCGTGCAAGGGATAAACGGCCAAAATCAAGTGGAGCTACCAACAAACACACTAAAGAACAGAATTACCTGACTAAAATCTGTGTTGTTGTATTCGCACTGTTCATGGTTTGCTATGGCCCTATTATTATACTGTCAGCTGTGTATGCTAAGGATGATTTCCCAGCTGATGCTTACACAGTTTGTACCATGATCTACTGGTTGGGTAGCTGTTTGCACCCATTGGTTTACGCAACGCTACAACCTCAAATGCAGAAGTCTGTGTTGCGTTTCTTGAGGTGCTGCCGCAAAACACACAGTGAGAACAAAGTTACTTCAGTTGCTGCTGATATGGCGTAATGAAAACATAAGGGAGTTAAGAATTTAAGAAATGTTAAACTTGCATCGGGGATCAAGAACATCACTTGGTTTCACCTCTACACATATGTCGTGTTAGTATACTTAGTACTTTCACGAGTTCTGTGAACAAAAGTTCCACGCACATTACTCGAGTGGGATTTGAACCCACTACCCCTGCCAATAGGATGAACGTGCTGTTCCTCAAATGAAAACAATGTTGCCTGTTCACCAGTGGGATATGTTGTACAACTTTACGACCCTGTCTCTTTGCGTGAACGAGGCTGGTAATAGTTAATTAAAAATTCAAGGGAAATTGTCAGTTCACGGAAAGCTAATCCTTGACAAATTACATAGGCTGCCAAATTAATGACTGGCTAATTAAATTGAAGGACGTCTTTACAATTCTGGTCAAAGATTTGATTGGTGATTGAAACCAGCCAGCTGTGAAAATTTAGACTCAATTAGTATTTAAAAGTGCAAGAGAGTAGCAAAGGGGAAACATCCCTTGTTGCACAAGTTTGAGTGCTTTCAGATGCCTTAAAAAGGGCTTCAGGCCTGAAGTATTTTAAATATTTAAGTGAGGATTTACTTCTTTCCCCAAAACTACGTTTCTTTAGAGGGAGCCGTTCCTCACAATGTTTCATAAGATCTCCAGCTCGTTACCAAGTGGAAGTGTTTATGCAAAACATTATGTGAAGTAATTACCAAAAGTGTCGAGAATAGCTTTAATTACTGTTAAATGATTTGAAGCTTTCCCGAGTATGTTATCCCAGTGACGCAGTGAGATTGACTTGTATTGTATGAGATTGAAGCGGAAGCCAAGTGCTCTGTTTGTTTTGGTCTTTCTGTGTTATGCTCCTTTCTTCTAGGAATGTTTGTGTAATGTTTGTTATTCCTTATGTATACATTGTACAGTAATTATTTGCACCCTGTGAAGTGGTCTGTTATTTGTGTACACCCGAGAGGGCAAACTGTCAATTACCCCTTACAATAATTAACGTACCCCACTTCATAACGCGCAACAACTGGGCCCAATTTCATAGAGCTGCTTAACACAAAAATATGCTTAGCATGAAATTTCTTTCTTGATATAAACAGGATTGCCAACCTTCCATTTGTTGCATATTGCTTGTTACTGGTATTCAGATGTTGTTTGCTTCTCCTGAAAATCACGTGGAAGTTTGGTTGGTACTCCTGTTTTTATCAAGGCAAAAAATCCATGCTAGGCAAATTGTTGTGCTTAGCAGCTCTATGAAATTGGGCCCTGCTTTGTTATACCACTGTAAACTACTGAAGGCGAACTGTTGAGGGCAAACTGTATAGTAATTAATGATTTCTAAAGGGCGTTGTACCCGGTCAATGTATGAAAAGTATTCGCAGAAGAGGAAGTGAAAGTTTTGTTATTTTGAGGCAATTTCCTTCACTGCGTTTGTAAATTATAAAATTCCCTCTTAGGTTTTCATATTTTTTCTTTTCTTCTTATACTACAACTGCAAGCAGTGATGCTAAACAAGTAGAAATCCTAAAGTTACAGCGAAAATAGTCGCAAAAGAGAAAATGAAAACCTTGTTATTTTGAGGCAATTTCCTTCACTGCGTTTGTAAATTATAAAATTACCTCTTAGGTTTTAATATTTTTGTCTTTTCTTCTTATACTACAACTGCAAGTCGTACAGTGATGCTAAACAAGTAGAAATCCTAAAGTTACAGCAAAAATAGTCGCAAAAGAGAAAATGAAAACCTTGTTATTTTGAGGCAATTTCCTTCACTGCGTTTGTAAATTATAAAATTACCTCTTAGGTTTTAATATTTTTGTCTTTTCTTCTTATACTACAACTGCAAGTCGTACAGTGATGCTAAAACAAGTAGAAATCCTAAAGTTACAGCAAAAATAGTCGCAAAAGAGAAAATGACAACCTTGTTATTTTGAGGCAATTTCCTTCACTGCGTTTGTAAATTATAAAATTCCCTCTTAGGTTTTAATATTTTGTCTTTTCTTCTTATACTACAACTGCAAGTCGTACAGTGATGCTAAACAAGTAGAAATCCTAAAGTTACAGCAAAAATAGTCGCAAAAAGAGAAAATGGAAACCTTGTTATTTTGAGGCAATTTCCTTCACTGCGTTTGTAAATTATAAAATTCCCTCTTAGGTTTTAATATTTTGTCTTTTCTTCTTATACTACAACTGCAAGTCGTACAGTGATGCTAAACAAGTAGAAATCCTAAAGTTACAGCAAAAATAGTCGCAAAAGAGAAAATGACAACCTTGTTATTTTGAGGCAATTTCCTTCACTGCGTTTGTAAATTATAAAATTCCCTCTTAGGTTTTAATATTTTGTCTTTTCTTCTTATACTACAACTGCAAGTCGTACAGTGATGCTAAACAAGTAGAAATCCTAAAGTTACAGCAAAAATAGTCGCAAAAAGAGAAAATGAAAACCTTGTTATTTTGAGGCAGTTGTACATTGGTAGATTATTAATTTTCCTCGTATGTTTTCCTTTACATCAACTGTTCGTCATGCAGAGGGGAAAATATAGAATTCATAAAGTGTTAAAAGTAAAGAGAGTCCTCTAAGGTCAAGTTGGTTATTAATTTCATATTTCTAACAAAACATGCTGGTATTTTCTTGCTTTAATTTACAGTATCTTACTATAAAAACATGGTTTATATTTGGTTATGCGGTCAATGGGGTGAAGTAATCAAAATCCGGAAATTTAAGCTGTCAATAAGTCAGAAATGTCAATATTTCTTAAGGGTCAGTTATTTTGTTTTTAATCATTAACCTGAAATAATATTCAAGAAATGTTTGTTTTATAAACCTGGATATTCTTGTATTAAATTAATAAAATTCGAATGAACTGATATTTTGATTTCAATGTTGATAATGAGTTGTCAATGCCATTCATTCGCCATACTCCCCTAAAACAAACATTTGAGGCGTATACCTTTGTATTTAGGAGGAGTAGTTGTTTGTTTGTTGTGAGTGTTTATGACTCTAATAGATTCTTAGAGTGCAAGGTTGCCCAAAAAATATAAAAAAAAATAATAATATTCCAGATACTGTGCACCTTATAAATGTTATGTTATTATTATTATTACTGAATATTAAAGCTCAAACTATCACAATCATGTCAAGACGAAATCTTAACTGTCATAAATTATTTAATTAAATGATCATCACTATTGCTTACTTAGCATTACGTGTTCACAGATGCTCCTTTTTAACCAGCAATTGTTGTAGTCAGCGTTCCCAACTAAAAATTTGATTTGTTTAAATATTTTACTACCAGTCCATTTCCGCACTTGACATCACAGTTCTTGCTACATTGCACAACTCACATCGGCTCATTACAACTTAACATTTTCAGTCGGTCAGTCGTTCAGGAAGGATGTTTTCAGACCAATTACAATTATTGTTACTAGGAAAATGCTGCTGGCTCGTTTTAATCTACTCTTGATTTATGTCTCAATAATACATTTTAAATTAATGCGCCATTACATAAATCATGCGATAATGGCTAGACATTTAATTATTTGGTTGAGAAATTACCTCTTCCTCAAAAACTACGTTACTTTAGAACGAGCCGTTTCCCACAATGTTTTATACTTTTAAGAGCTCTCCATTGTTCGCTAGCAAGTCATTTTGTCCTGCTAAATTTATGTTGATTAATTACCAATAGCGTCCAGTGCCTTTAAGGCAATTACTTTCAGAGTCGTTCCAGGTCATTCGATTGGCATAATTTGGCTTTTTAATTTCTCCAACCCTTGACAGTAGAAACCATTATAAGCTATTAGTCTGTTTCCACCCCCCCCCCCTTTTTCCTGGTATTACAACAGACAACTAATTGCATGAGTTTCTACTGTATCGTCCAGCTCCCTCCCCAGCCCCCACCCCCACCCCCCCCAAAAAAAAAGAAAAAAAAAGAAAAAAGATATGCAGACTTGCTCATAATACGATGTCTGCAACCACAATCTCGATTAATTAAAAGGCCGCGTCCATGAGAACAAAACAAATAGCAATTTCCAGTCATATCCTGAACGAGAAATCACGCACTTGATCATTGTGTTTGGTTTTGAGTGGAGTGGGGTTGATTGCTCCTAAGATGCTTCGAGAAAGGTGTAGAAAGAAATATAAAAAAAAAACCGAATCCTTCAAAATAACAATAAAACCGAAAACCAAAAGACCGCCCTCTATCTTTTTGTTCGTGAAAGTTTGTTTCAGATTTTAATCATCATAGTCTTTATTTCCAATGTGTTAGACATTCTTCACGGGTACTCTTTTTGTTTCTAGTATTTTTTTTCTTTTGAAAAATTTAATCTTTGATTTTATTTTTTAGTTGTTTGTTTTGAGATTTCAACTTGTGTATTGCATCCTATTGTTTGCTTTAAGGTTCGTCTTTTTGATATAAATAGTGTTTTTTATTTTTTATTGCTGTTGCGTTTTTGTACTTTATTGAGTTTGTCTTTTTTTTATAAAATCTTATCTTTGATTTTTTTGTGTTGTCTTCTAGTTTACAAATTAATTAATTTTGGCCCTTTTGGCTGCCCGTAATATCCAGTGCCACGTCGTAGCGGCAATTCGTTACCTTGTGGGTGCTGAAGCGTGTGACCGAGAAGCCCCTGCTTAGTATGCCGCACAATCAGTGCACACAATTACTCTTGTTCTGCATATACCATTTGAGGCTTTAGCTCCAAACCCACATTTTGAGGAGATTTTCAAATTGTACTTTATTTAAAGTAAGGTCCAAGTGTATTGGGTCTGTTGCTTGATATGGAACAAACTTTGAGACGAGGAGATCCAATGAAACAATGAAGACTAAACCTGCCGTCCGTTTTGCGTTGATTTACGCATTTTTTGTGGTTGTCGCACTGGGAACTTATTTGCTACCATCGCGTAAAGCAGATGGTAGGAGTTTGTCAATCACAACGCCAAGACCAACCAACAAACATACAACCACTGAGATAACCACAATGGAACCAGTCGTCAATCCTCATCTTTTTAAGTTTACAATACACAACCAAGCTGCCTGCTTCAACAGGAGCAACTCAAACGGAGAACTCTTCTTGGTTTTTCTAGTCAAATGTGCGCCGTTCGAGAAGTTGGACCGGCAGCAAATCCGGAAAACTTGGGGAGGTGTGAAGGAGGTGCTCGGTAGACGGGTCCTGACGATGTTTCTTCTGGGGGAGTCAACGGACCCCATCATTCGGAAACAAATTCAAGAGGAGGACAATACATTTCATGATCTTATCCAAGAAGACTTCATCGATGCTTACACAAATCTGACTTACAAGAACATGATGGGACTGAAATGGGTATCCATGTACTGCCCTCAAACCAGCTTTGTGGTGAGTGTAGATGCTGACATGATGATTAACATTGTTACACTTGTAAAACGTCTGTCTACAATGCCACAGACTAACTTTGCAGAAGGACATCTTCAGACTGATGTTCCCGTAGGCAGGTCCAAGAAAAGTAAGTGGTACATGCCAAAGAAGGAGTTCGCTGAGAATATATATCCACCTTATCTTCGAGGTGTTTGTTACTCTATGTCTCGAGATGCAGCTGTGCGAGCGTTCGAAATATCGAAGTATGTACCGTTCCTTTTTATCGACGATGTATTTGTTGGGATCTGTTTGACAAAAGCTGGTGTCATTCTGAGGTATTCGCAACTGTACGAGCAGAATAAGAGTATGAATGATCCTATGAAGAAAGGAGGCATTGGGGTTGAAGCGATGAAAAAAGGCATTGGTGTTGGGATACTCCATAACAAGGATCATCTCAACCAACCAGCGCTCAAACTGTGGCACAACATTGTTGGCTCACAAATTGCGGACATGTCAACACGATAATGATTGTTCTGCGACCATGTCGTGAACTTTGTCATCTGTCGTTTATATTAACGACCTGGACTCCTGGGACTGAGTCCTAAACTTTGTCATCTGTCGTTAATATTTACAACTTGCAGTAATTTTGTTTGTAGTGGTAAATCATTATGTTTTTGTGTTCTCCATTATAACAATAATATGTTTTTTTTTATTTTTTATATTGCGCTCTCTTTAGGAACAGCCTGAAAATATTCGTTCATTTTTTTTTATACATAAAAACAGATTAAGAAAAGTACACAGTAAAAATATAAGCAACAGAGAAATCTAAGCTTTACAGACAAAAGTGTATGGACACCATACAACTGTAAAAACCAAGCAAATAAGGAACGATTGGTCAATTAAAAAGTTCACAATTTATACGTATTGTATGTTTTCAAATCTGTCGAGTTAAAGAAAAAACACTTTGTTGTCCAAATTGTAAGCACAGTAACCGTTTTACCTTTGTCCCCGTGAGAGGGGTTTTAATTTTGTTCAAACAAATTATGAGAGACAACAATATTGGAACTTGGTGATGCCGAAAAGCAACATATTGTATTGCTATTGCACTATACCATTTGAACCACTTGTTTACTGTAGTGTGGAGTCCAACACATCATTCTAGAATCCAACTCAAGTTCTGATGGCTGCTTGAGTCATCAGAACATAGAGTAAGGACACCAGAATGTGGGTTCGATTCCTTGTCTTGACATTTTGGCAAGACAAATTACGATGTATAAAAGCTTTTCATCATCCAGGTGTAAATGGGTGCGGGAAGAGATTGATTCCATTCTCGCGCAGGAAATGTGTCGCAACATTCCTTGCTGAAATAAAAATATGCCACAGGGTTTCATTTTAAATTATTGGAGATATTTTGTGAACGCTTTGGGGAGAAGAAAATATAAAAAAAATAATAACCTAAAACTTTAAGAGTTGAGAAACAGAAACAGAGAAACAACAAATAATTGTTCGATAGCCTTAAAGACCTTTGTATAAACCGATTCAGACATCTTTATCAATCTGTTTTATTAATGTTTAATATTTAAGCAAACCTAAATTCACTTTTTTTTGTTTAGCCGTTTCAAAATGCTTCCCAACCATAACTACGTACAGTAAACGTATGCAAAATAATTATTGTTAGCGGCCTCACCTATTGACTTTTACAAGAATAGGCTGAACGTGGGCTATAGGCACAAAACCAATCCTTACACATTCAGCGAAGCGTACTCTCCCATTGTAAGATAGAGTAGAATTCACCCTCTAGTCATTTCCATTAACATGTATATTTCATGGTCATAAACTACAACAAAATCCCTCACGTAAAACTCGATCAGGTTGGGACTATAATGGTCCCGGAATTTCGCGCGAGACTTGCTTAGTCTACACAGAATGTAGTGAAATATATATTACAAGCAAATGCAATCGTACAATAACAGAAAACAAAAACTAAAAACCAAGACAAAAACACATGGTGGAGATGGAGGGCCCAGAAAAATCAGAGCTTGTCGATGGTTCGATAAACAATTTGGCGAAAACAAACTTTTATCCTTGAACCGTATGCATGATTTATTAACTCATTCTTCTCACGTAGCTTAAGTGGGGTCCAAACGTGAGGCCGGCGAACAATGTATTGCAGTTGGAAGCGGTTTGATATCATCCATTTCTATTACCTTTAAAAATAATATCAGTAAATTAATAAGTTTGCTTGGTACATAAAACTAAATTGAAGAGGATGCCTGAATTGACTTATACAGTCAGAGATGGACAACAGACTAATGTGTTGGACTCCACACTACAAATTTGAATAACAAATACAACACGACTGTGAAGCGAGCTCGCCAATATTAAACAACTTAAAAAACATACTTTTAGCCTTTATTAATCATTTGATATATACGTTTAATCACTCTTGAAATGAATGCAATAATTGAAGACTGAATCAATGCATCTGATGGCAATCAAAGTAATGCAACAAGGCATAACTCTGCATAAAACCTCAGTGTTGCGTGTCCCATAGGGTGTGTGCCTATTATTGGAGTTCAATTTGACAGAGCGCTACATGCGCGAAAGTCACAAGGTCAAACTACAAGCTATAAACATTTCAGTTGAAAACATACTGGGGAAGAAGAGAAAAGCGAAAGGGCGAAACATGAAAAGCACTCTAGAGATTAATAAAGTTGCACAAAAATAATACCAAAGTGGGTCATGTTACAAACATTCTTGTTAAAGTTGTGTGTTTTCAATAAATCAATTATCGGCCTCTGAAATATGGTGTGAAAGGGCGACGCAACTGTCTACATAGGTCAATATAGTTGACTAAGCTGTTAGTTACCTATGATGGGGGATCATTTTAATCCTGTATACTATAGTTCTGTTTACGTTTAATTTAGGTATGATGAAACTCCATCTTCCCATTGTGTGTCCTCCTTCTATATTTAGGTCATCCCTTCCGTCTTCCTTTGTGTGTCCTCAAAATTTTAATCCCTTCTCCTTCTGTCTTCCTTTGTGTGACCCCAACATTTTAATCCCTTCTCCTTCCGTCTTCCTTTGTGTGTCCCCAACATTTTAACCCCTTTCCTTTGTGTGTCCCCAAAATTTTAATCCCTTTCCTTTGTGTGTCCCCAAAATTTTAATCCGTTTTCCAAATAATATTTTCCTTTGTGTGTCCCCATCAGACGCATCCTTCTACTTTGGCAATCACTCAAAATAATTATCAGCATAAAACCTCACTTGGTAACGAGTAATGGGGAGAGGTTGATGGTATAAAACATTGTGAGAAACGGCTCCCTCTGAAGTAACATAGTTTTCGAGAAAGAAGTAATTTTCTACGAATTTGATTTCGAGACCTCAAGTTTAGAATTTGAGGTCTCGAACTCAAGCATCTGAAAGCACACAACTTCGTGTGACAAGATTTTTCTTTCTTCAATAGTTATCTCGCAACTCCGACGACCAATCGAGCTCAAATTTATGTTGGTTACACCAAGTGAGAAGACTGGTCTTTGACAATTACCAATAGTGTCAAGTGTCTTTACGACAGAAAAAAAAACGAACAACACTCCCTAGACAAAGGTGACCAGACAATGTGTATACACTTATACTAGGTTTAACAAAGCAGTACCACTATTGGAAATATTGATTAGGTAAACGAGGAACAATGCTGCTGTAAAAGGTCAGTCTTGCACTTGATACTTTTTACAGCATTTCCTCATTATTGTGTTATAACAACACATCTCTTTTATGTTAAAACACTTACTATACGCTTGTGTATACAATTTACGCCACCTTTGCGTACATGCTTATGTGACAGCGCCCTCTTGTGATGTGAACAGTGAACAGCGAAGAGCAAGTTCAGAACTAGCGTAAATGTCTGACGTCATTCTTCGAGGCTCGTGAATAAAGACAGGGGCCCAGTCTAGTTCAGAACAGAATCATAGGGAAACATAAAAGTACCTTTAATTGTTGATTATTAAAGTGCACATCTATCCCATCCCAGGCAAACAACTCAATGAGAACACATCTAAGAATGATGACAGATCAGAAGGAATGAACTACAAAGCATTGCAGGACAAGAAGCTCACTGTGACGGAAGTTACTTCAGCACAAAGCCTTGAAGAAGTTACGCTACCCCTCTTCCAGATCCTGTTTCTTGTCCTTCGTTCTTTCTTCTTATCTGGTTCTCGATGCTTCAACTTAATATGTTTTTCTTTCTTGTGACTCTCAACCCGGACTTGGTTCAACTGACAAACAATGATCAGGCTTTGGGTAAATTTGGGTTGATAATAGTTATGCAGTTTAGATAGTAGTCGTACTCCAGCCTTAACAGTTTCACCGACCTAAGCTTATCTACCATTTCCACAATGTCGTTTAATCTTTAACAAGTGTAATGACTAAGGATAATTAAGTACCATATTTTATGTATTGAGGCTACTTTCCAGTACAGACCCAGTGTAGCTCTACTTTCAAGCTTCCATTGTGAGTTTCCATCCAAGGTCGTCCAGTGTATATCTGTATGTAACCACAAGAGGGCGGTACACCTCTCACAATCACGACATTCAAATACATGCATGAGTCATAATGATTCAATAATAATGACTTTGTTTCTGGGTTGTTTTATATTGGACCGGACAATGGGTCACTATAGGACAGTTTTAGCCCTCTACAAGGTCATGGGTTAATTCATGTGCCCCTATGTGGACTTCTACTGGGTAAAAACAGAACTAAGAAGAGAACGGCAAGTAGGTTGCGCTCCAAATAATCACATGCCCTTTTCGAAACAACGGCTTCGGCTTTAGATTTGACTTAGTGCTCGGTTTTCTGTTCTGCAGCCCCGAGAGCGTATACGCAAAGCGCAAAAGTTGTGTGCTTTAGATCCTTAAATTATTTTAGTGAGAAATATCTCTTTCTCGAAAACTACGTTACTTCATGGGAGCCGTTTCTCATCATATTTTATACCTTCAACAGCTTTCCATTACTCGTTACCAAGTAAGGTTTCATGCTAACAATTAGTTTGAGTAACTTACACCAATAGTGTCCAGTGCCTTTAAGGCGGTAAAAAGAAGATAAATTAAAGATACATGTTTTATGTTCTTAAATAGTTTGCTCAGACAAAAGGTCCCAAATGATTATAAATTAATAAATATTACTCTTTTAACAATCGCACGAAATACTTCAGAAAAACACATACTGATGACTTTAAAAACACAAACATGGTCTGCTGCGTATGAGACTATGTTGTTATACAACACACACAAAAAAAACACGTGCGAATGGCAATGGGTCAGTATTTGGCTGGCTACCCAAAACACAAGTTTATAGTTTTATTGAAAGGATTGAAATATACCGTCCCCGTAACTACACTGCGCTTAACAATATTACCGACTTGATTTCAAGACGAGTGGATGGCAAAACCCTATTGTGCTCATATCCTTCTGTAGACCAATGATAAAACAAAAAAGGAAAAATGACTCCATAAAAAAATGCTAATAATGCAGAAAAGAAAATCCCTTTATCAGCTTTGTGATATTATTTGCATGATGGTCTATGAATATAATAGTCGTGTGCTTGGCAATGGGTCTAAACGGATATGCTACACCTACATGGTCCTTTCCTTTTCCTGTTTATTTTGGTCCATCCTATCTTATCTTATTCCTGAATCAACGAATAACAACTTATCCAAAAAAGGGACATCACAAAAAATGCATGAATTAAAGGATTGCACTCGGACGTTAAATTAAACACTGATGTTTTCTATAGGCCATGTTAGTTAGAAGGAGAGGTAGTTTTCCACCATTCAAAGATGATGAGAGATTCTTGTTTGTATCTCCTCTCCGAAGTCCAGCACATTAGACACACATTTTCAATTCTGGACAAAACCTCAGATTAAACAATAGGAAACAGCTCACAAGATAACGCAGTTTCAACCACTGGTTACCTTTGATACATGACTTGTGTTCAACCCATGTGCTGCTTTAAAACCGGGAAACCGTAGCATCGCTCCCTGGTTTATGCCTCAACAGAAGCGTCAACTAATTTATTCAAACACAACAGTGGTAACCATAGCCTCCAAACTTGTCATTGTCTTGTGTATTATAGCAGAGTTATTGTTTTTTGCGCCAGGAGTGTCATCATTGACAGACATTGCGCACTAGAACTGATCAACATTATTCATTATTATTATGATGGTTCAAACGCACCAACCGTTGACAAAGTGACGTATGGCCTAGTTCACATAAATTATACCAAGGTTAGGGGCGTGTCTTTGAAGCGAGTCACGGCGAGACGTTGGTAGATCGGGCAGCAGTGTTCCCCCGTGCACATTCACGACTGTGCGGTGTTGCTGAAGTAGCTGATTTATCAACAAGAAAAAGATTGCAGCTTCCCGGAGAATAATGGAGATGAAACAAGTTCTTTGTTTGAGATGGGTCCTTGCGGTGTGTCTTCTCTCACTGTGCTGGGCTCTTCAAGGCAACGAGAAGACAAGCTTTGCTTTATATAACGACCAAGTCCGGGGAAGTCTTCACCGTGAAACCAGGGAGGTTCATGGGGAGAAAGTGCGCGTTGTACGGCAGGCCTCTGGGGTGAAGACGTATACAGCTGATGAGCAGAAGTCTTTACTAGATGCTCATTTGGAATATAGAAGGAGCGTGAGCCCTAGTGCTGCAGATATGAATAAAATAGTAAGTAGAAATAAAGTGCCTTCTTGTCAGTAGCAAGAATGTTTTGCCATTTTATAGGGATTTTAATTTTAGGAAAAGTGGGACAAAAAAAGGGTTTTAATTATTTGGGAAACTAATATTAGGAGCAGGCCTAGTGGATAATGTTTTAAAGAGCGTGCGTGTATATGCCCTATATATTTTAGGGTAAAGGGAACTTAAAACGCCAAGTATAAAGGACACTATTTTAGGGAATATTTATAAAAGGGAGTGCACGGGAAAGTGATTTTGTTTTCTTTCGTTGGTAGACCTGTCCAGCAAACCCAGCCTTAGCAATGTCAACCTCAACTCTGCTACATGCAGAACCATACAAGCCCGTAATTAACTAATTCCACCATGGAGCAAGAAATAAACAAAAACATATTTCATGTTAAATCAAGACGGTTCACACTCACAAAACCATACATCAAAAATTAAATAGATCACACAATGCACGGCACCACGCGTGCTGCATTATGGGGGTAGATAATAATTATAATAAATTAGGAATACAAATTAGTTTCGAGATGCGAGTTCAATGCCGATACGACCGTCTTTCATCAGCCTGTATTAATGCTCCTTATTTCCAGTTGACCGATTTCAAACATTCCCTTTAAAGGCACGTGACACTATTGGTGTAAGTTACTCAAAATAATTATTAGCATAAAACCTTCTTGGTAACGCGTAATAGGGGAGCTCTTGATAGTATAAAACATTGTGAGAAACGGCTCCCTCTGAAGTAACGTCTATAGATTTGAGAAAGAAGTAATTTCTCACTCGACTAATAAAACAATTTTATTGGTATTTGAAAACACACAATCATTGTGGGAGAAGGTTTTTTTTCTTAGTCTTTAACTTCAATGACCATGAATTGAGCCCAAATTTCAACAGGGCTGTTATTGGGTGCGTTCGTTTAGCTTCCCTGGGTCGACCCCGTCGTGTGGGTTTTTTTCTTTCCAGGACGAACGTGTGCAGATAATTACCCACGTTCGTCCTGGGAAAAAAAAAACGCCACACACCGGGGTAGACCCAGGGCAGCTAAACGAACGCACCCATAGTATGCATATGTTAGGATACACACAGCTTGAATACTGGTGTTTGACCATTACCAGAGTTGCCCAGTGCCTTTAAGACAGGAGTAATTTTATTCCAGTCTGCATCAATGTTGACCTCTTTCGTTCATGGATTATTTGCAACCTCTCTACCCTCGACCCAATCAAGCCCGAATGCAGACTGTATGGGGGACCGAGTCATTATGTAGTGAATGTCAGAGGCCTTAGTAAAAATTATAATATATTAAAAAATAAATCATGATATTGATAACGCATCATTTCATGCAGACTCATATACAAAGCTCTCTATAAGATGCAGAAGCTGTACAGAGCAAAATATTAGCGTTTTGCAAACCCGAATAAAGGTATTTTATATGATTGTTAAAAAAAAAGTTAAAAAAAGAAGAAATACTCAATGATTGATAGCTATTAAGATTTATACCGCGTGCTAATACCATTTCCCCCGATGTATACACAATGGAACGTTTGAACTTCGCTACACATCCTTAACATTTAACTTTAAAATGTTGATTGTGAGATGTATGGTTTCCGCATTGGTTAATGTTAAATCCAGATGCGTTGACATTGAGTCTGGATGGAGGTTCCTTGAGGAATTTCATGACAGCATAATAATTCACATAACGGCGTTGTTGTCTCAAGGAAGTATATTCACATAATTTGAGTTGAGGGACCAACCAATATGTTGGTTATCGGTTGGGTGAACTGGTAAATTTAAATTCATTTTATTTATTTATTTATTTTTTCTTTACCCTGGGGAAACCTTTCGGTGAAACACTGTTTTTCAGAGGTGCCCAGCAACTACAAACACATTAATTTACAATAAAATATTGATTAAGAGCGATTGAGCGACATTCAAAATAGAAACAGCCAAATTAAAATAAAGACTGTGGATATACGACAACAGCACAAAAACTTTACAACAAGAAAAATATACAATAGAGACAAAGGTTAACAATTCAATTCAATTCAATTCAATCAATTTAAGTGTAATATAATAATAATAACCGTATTTATAACGCGCCTTTTGCCAAAGGATACAAAGCGCCAGGTATCATTACTGCAAGGAGTGGGGCGAATTTTGAGATATAAGACCTAATCCTTAAGCACCATGTAATGGTTTACAAGGTGCTATGGCGCAATATGCTGCCAATCCAGCCAGGAACCCCTTCTCTTTTCGATAAGTGCACTGGGTTCTTTTACATGCGTTTGCACAACACATGGGACCAACGGCTTTACGTCCCATCCGAAGGACGAAGCAATGGTTATGTGTCTTGCTTAAGGATACAAGTGTCACGGCTGGGGATAATATGCACTTGAAGAAAATCTTTGCTTGTTGAATCGTTCGATGCTTGTTAAGTTGCTTGATGGTTTAAGTCCTAATTAAGCATGGGTTTTAGCTGCAATGTAGATTATGATTCAAAGTGACACCAATCATCAAAGCAACTCGGCAAACATTACCTGTAATGATTATTCTGTAACTCATATTTCCATTTATTTGTTCTTTCGAAGGGTTGGAATCTAGAACTCGCTAACCTATAGCGAAGGGCTGGGCCGAGGGGTGTCAAATCGAACAAAGATATCTTTATGAAATTGGGCCCAGATATTAATATAAAGACACAAATCATGTAAAATAGTAGCCACCCGGAAAACATTAGTATTATTTTGTCTTTCATATTTTATTTCCATTTGTGTGTTCTTTTGAAGGGATGGAATCTAGAGCTTGCTGGCCTAGCGAAGGGCTGGGCCGAGAGGTGTCAATTCGAACATGGGCACCCCTCGACACCCATATCATTCAATGGAGTGATTGCTCAGAATATTTGGCAGGGGAGTAACTCTTATAGTTTGACGAGAGCTGTTGAAGCATGGTACGAGGAGACCGAAGATTATGATTACAGTTCAGCGTCTTGTGCTTCGGGTAAAGAGTGTGGTCATTACAGAGTGGTGAGTTTTTATGTTCAGTTTAGTTTTGTTTTTATAATTTTCAGCAGTTTGGTTCTATAATTTTGTTTTAAGTGTTAATTTCTCCTGATGAAGATCAGAGCATACTGATCGAAACGTCAGAGCATACTGATGAAAACATCGAGTTTAAAGAACTAACCCCTCATCTCAATTCGATATTATCATTGCATGATGTTACCGCCCACCTTAGGCCTACCATCGGTGTATTTTATTTACAAGAATTTTGTACAAATGTTAAATACATTTGATTCCCTATAATAGTGAAATACAGTCTTGAGTCTTCCTTCAAGTAGTTATCTTGTATTCCATGCATACGCGCAAGACTTGTAAAGTTTATTGTAATTTTACACCAAAAACGGAGCTCTATAATAGTCTGGTAACCATAGGGCCCACTTTCAAAAGTTCAAAAAATACTCTATAAATAACCTCTGGAATTTGAAGGCAAGAAACCCTTGCAAAGTTCACCGTTTCACCCCTTGGCTTTGAATCGTAAACACCCCCACATGAGCGCAGGTACAAACAATAAAATAATATGCGTGATTGTTTACAGCTGTTAATGTGCTTTTCGCCACAACCATGGCCTAACTCTCGTTCTACCCTAAGGAATATTTGGAAAATTTATATATGTGCATGTTGTTCTGCGCCTTTGAGATTTTTATGATATTGAGACCCTTTCAAATTAATTTTTTTTATGTAAAAAAAAACACAAAAAAAAAAAACACGTTGAGGTAGGTGGTAACACGATATTGGTTTTCGGAATGTCGACAACTCTTCGAAGAATTTATATTTTGGGTCAACTTTAAAGGGAAGGTACACGTTTGGTAATTGTCAAAGACCAGTGTCGACACTTGGTGTATCCCATCATAAGCATAAAATAACAAGCCTGTGAAAGTTTGAGCTCAATTGGTCATCGGAGTTGCGAGAAAATGATGAAAGAAAAAACACCCTTTAATATAAGAACGTGTCCCTTTAACCCTTTAACACTTTAGATTCTAATCCTTTGTCCCCAGCTTTCATTTATAATATTTGAAATATTTTACTACTATTTTTATTGTTTTAATTTAACCTACATACAGATGGTGTTCGGAAACTTACAAGAAATAGGATGTGGCACAGCAGTTTGTGGAGATAACACCTTAACAGTTTGCAACTATGGACCTAGGTAAGAATGGTGATTTGTTGCTAGGTAGGGCTTTACTGAGGTGTGTGGTCATTAACCGACATTGGGCGAGGTCTCTAAATACCCATACAAGATCTAAGTGTGATAAACTGGGACTTATTCTTTTTAAGATGCTCGTGACATCACTAAGAGGCAGTGGACACTATTAGTAATTACTCAAAATGTTTATTAGCATAAAACCTTATACTTGGTAACAAGTAATGGGGAGAGAGGTTGATGGTATACAATGTGAGAAACGGCTCCCTCTGAAGTGGAGTACTTCTCGGGAAAGACGTCATTTTCCACGATTTTGATTTCGAGACCTCAAGTTTAGAACTTGAGGTCTCGAAATCAAGCATTATGAAAACACGCATCTTCGTGTGACAAGGGTGTTTTTTCTTTCATTATTATCTCGCAACTTCGATGACCGATTGAGCTCAAATTTGCACATGTTTGTTATACACCAAGTGAGGAGACTGGTCTTTGACAATTACCAATAGTGTCCAGTGTCTTTAAAGGCAAGGCACACTATTGGTAATTGTCAAAGACTCAGTATTCTCACTTGGTGTATCTCAACAGATGCACAATAAATAACAAAGTGTGAAATTCTTTGGCTCAATCTGATTTGCAAGAGAAAATAAAAAAAGCACCCTTGTTTTTTCATCGAGAAATTAATACTCATCTAGGGATTGAAAAACATAATTTTGTGAATTTGTTTAAAACTTCTATGGAAATATTATTTGAAATGATAGTCCTATTTCCTGAATGTTGGTTTAGATGCAGGTTCCGCTTCACGGAAACCGTAAAGAGGTTACGCATGATTAATTAAATAGGACACGATCGAAGTGACTGCTATCATGCATCATCGATGCGGCATTACTGTCCTTAAAGGCAGTGGACACTATTGGTAATTTACTCATAAAGTTACTGTTAGCATAAAAACCAACTTGGTAACGAGTAATGGGGAGAGGTTGGTAGTATAAAACATTGTGAGAAACGGCTCCCTCTGAAGTAACATAGTGTTTGAGAAAGGAGTAATTTTCCGCGTGGGTAAACTAACTCAAATATTGAAAGACTTCAGGCATGAAGCCTATTATAATTTGTGAAGCACAACCATTTTTTGTGCAACAAGGGTTTTCTTTCCTTCATTATTTTCGTGCAACTTCGATGACCGATTGAGCCGAAGTTTTCTCAGGTTTGTTATTTTATGCATATTTTGGGATAGGCCCTACACCAAGTGAATGGTATTTGACAATTACCAACCGTGTCCAGTGCCTTTAAGCCTTTTTTGTTAGTCATCTGAAAGCACACAAATTAATTGTGCAACGACGTTTTCCCCCTTTCACTATTCTCTTAAAACTTCGATGACCAATTGAGTCAAACATTTCACAGTTTTGTTAATATATGAATATGTTCTGATACACCAAGTTAGAACACTGTCCAGTGCATTTAACTTTAATTCTGATTAGTCACCACCAGCAGTATGTGATCCGTCCCCTCGTACATGGACATGGAAGACCGAACAAACACATGCTGGTGCTCTAATTACCACTATACTCGAGTCTTTTGCTGTGGAGCTGACAAGTTCACAATTTATTGCCGCAGTCACTTTCTGACTCAGCAAGAAAATAGACATCTCCAGTTACCGAACATAATGTTTCATTATAATACGCCATATTGAATGTTCGGGCTGGGTGACTTGACTGTAAAAAAAAATTGTTTCGCTGCGAATTGACTTTGTAACCCGAGACTTTTTTTTGTTTACTTTTCCTTTCACAAGGATACACTGTATGGTTATAGTGGCACTAGACTAGATGACAAGTCGTTAGGCGCTGCCTATTTGTTACAAACACACACTCTGCCGTTCATGCAACAGTCACAGTGCGATTATACATCCATGCAACGGTCGTAGGTAGCGCGTGTGGGCAGCTCTAACATTAGCCTTGCTCAAGGCAGTTGAATTATTCACTGACTCACACACACATACTGGGATCGAGGATGAGTGTACCGTCCCCGTTGATACACCACGCTTAACAATATTACCGACTTGATTTCGAGACTATAGTAGCACAGAAATTTTTTTTTTCTCGACAAACTTTGTTAATTTAAACATGAACTAGAATTACTCATTATTAGAAAGAGTCGTTAATTTCTTATTTGTCAGCAGGCTCAGGCAAGATGACAGGTTGAATGTTTCTCGTCACATTGCACATAATAAGCGAGTGCCCCCACCGCTACATTACGGGAAAAACTAAAACACCAAAACATCGTATTCTCTTTATTTCCTTAGTGTATCCCCAAATGGAGTGCCATACAAAGCTGGCCCGCCATGTGCACGGTGTTCATCGGGTCAAGGGTGGTGTGATGACAAACTATGCAGTAAGTCAAATAATGTGCATAGAATCTGAATGGGTTTTGATCACCTGGTCCAGGTCTCACGGTGTTTAAATCTCAACCCGGGTTAAAATCTTAACCCGATAGTTTATCTAAAGTTTTGTATATGTCAGATTGACGTTTAAAAATCATAAACAAAAATTTGTCAAGTCCTATAATAACATAAACATTACTTTTTTATCGTGGCCGTGCGATAATTGCACTGCCGTCGATTTCACAAAACTCTTCCTAACTTAAAACTAGTCTCAGGACTTAGGACAAGTCCCAACCCTACACTGTAGCATGCAGGCCTTAAGATTAATCCTAAGTTAGGACGAGTTACTCGTCCTTACTCGAGAAAAGACGAATCCTAACTCTTTGTGAATTCCACCCCTGGTCTTCAAATGAATGCTGGGATTCGTCCTTTCTTGATTTAGGACGAGTTACTCGGCCTAACTTAGGACTTGCGTGAAGTCTTTTATATCTCCTAGGACAAGTCCTTAACTCGTTATGAAATAGAACCTGGTACTTCTGATCTGCAGAGTGTGGGTTCGAGTCCCTGTCTTGACACTTGTGTAATGCTTCGTCCTTTTGGACGTAGCAGACATTGATGCCCTGTGCTGCTGTACGTAAAATAACCAGTTACAGTCATACTTCTATAGAATAGAAGGGGCCCGGTGTTTCTTGCACTGGCTGCTGCATGAGCCGCAGAACACTTTGTAAAGTCACGAAGGCTAAAGCAGCGGCATAAATGTTTAAAAACAAATTGTGTAGTCATTATTATTGAATTTCTACATTAATTACACTTTGTTAATTAAATTTCAAATCTAGATCAAGACTGTTCGAGTGGATCAGGAGAAGGATGTGGTACGTATGAATACTTCATTCACAATTCGATTGTTCAAGGATCGATAATAACATTGATGCGTGAGACAGGGACATGTTGTTACATTACATAATTATTAGCAGAACATAATTAAATTTTGTATATTAAGCACAAAAGATAACCATGGACAACATACTTAGCAGAAAAAAAGTCGCCTGCCATACTATTTGTGAATAATATATGGCATGCTCATTTAAGCTACAACAGACATATCATTCAACAATATTATGAAAAAGCTTAAAGGTCCTGATGTATGGTGCAGGTGTCTCGAATGTGCAGAACAGGAAGATAAAACCCACAATATGGTTGTTCGTCGTTATCCTCAGCTGCCCCACAAAACTAACAAACTGTGTCTGACCAAAGATATGCTAAGGCCTCGCCTACTGTTGCTTAGCTTTGTTAAAAATTTCTTAATTATGTGTAACCTTTTTAAAGGGCAGCTCAAGCACAAAGCTACATAATGATTGTCAAAGTGAACTTTACTTGTTTTTGTTATTTGCAGAGTGTAAATTGAAGTGCCGTAACTGTGGTGTTCTTGACAGTTCCTCGTGTCAATGTGACTGCAAGGCTGGTTGGGGAGGTACAGACTGCTTTGGTAGGTACCACGTATTAGTGTAAGGACCGAACCACGCCCGTCTAATTAAAAGCATTATAGAGGGCGTGGATTTACACAACAGACATGTGAAGTTCAGGGGCCATGGTCACACGAGGCAATAAAATATATATTTAATGTTCCTAATCAACATTTCAGTTTTCTCATTGTTTTCTTTGGGATGGTGATTTGCAGCGAGTTCCATGCATAGCCCAGGTGTATTTTTTTAAAGTGGCTCCCTGCACGTTTTGCCTGAAAAACAAATTCACAGATAATGGCCTTGCTTTGAACAGAACTTTACTTTAAGAAGATATAGTTTATGGGGCAACCCCATAAACTATGGTGTTTCTTGCGTGAGGCATCAATAATTAACTCAACGACTTTTTATAATTGTACACAAACTTGTCATATTGCCTACTACAAGGAAAACGCACTGACTTGTGCAAACTTTGTGCCTCATATACTTTTGTAAGCTCGAGCGTGCTCTATTTATTTTGCTGTCTTTACCCTTTTTTGCAGAAAAATGTGCTGATGGGAAATCCTACTGCAGTGCTTATACTAAAGAATCTTGTATGGGTGACGTCGCAGCAATGATGGACTGCCCAGCCAAATGTGAACTGTGTGGTAGGTAGCCCGTCAATACATGGACTGGTCCCCTGTCCACATACCCGCAAGGATAAGTACGGGTACTTGCTTTATGTATACACAATGTACGTCGAATTTAACTGTGAATCTCCAGAACCTTGAAAGCCATGCGAAATGATGTGAGGTCAAAGGTGGTTATGTACATGGGCTCAATAGCAGATCTCTGCCGTAAAGCCTCAAAGTGTGACGTCAAATGTTCAGGGTGAAATATTGTAGCGGAGGCGCCATTTTGCAAAAGGGGACACCTCTTGCCAAATTTCAATTTTCATAAAAAAAAAAACACGTTTTCATAGAGCCCTTTTTCATAAGATATTGCGACGCGATTATACCAAAACAAGGACTTCATAGTATGTAAAACTTTACTGTAGACTTCTAATCCAAACTCCAAATTAAATTTCAAATGAGGGGACCCGGTGAGCACGAGTGACTGTTTATAATAGGGTAGGCTATACGTGCAATTACAATTAGTCTTTACTATTATTATGTATACTATTAGCCATGCTAGAAGGAAACACACCAGCTGCAGACAAGTGTTGTGATGGTAAACAGTGTGGAGAGAACGAGGTTCTAGACGAACAAGCTTGTACCTGTGTGAAGTATCTGGAACAAGGCGGCAATGCAGGTAAAACTTGAATAATGTACAACCACTTTTGATGAACTCCTAATGGCTACACGCCACGCCACCACAAGCCAAAACAAAAAAGACCACATGTTCCCTCATTTTGTCGACCGAGGTGCAATTTACAGTTGCAATGGTAATGGTCACAATATGTGTACAATTTGTTGGGGGAAACAGGGTAGCATGTCACAGTAAAGATTAAATTGTCCGCACATAAAAAGCAGCACTACGGTTGAATTTCAAAAGTTTTAGAACACAAGTCACTTTGTATCAACAGAGCTAAAGAAAACTTTGCTGCTAATCAAGGCATTATTATTATTTCGAATGACAGTAGAAGGTACTAAGTGGTGAAAGGATTAAAAACCAGGACTATCAATCACAAAAAACGCATAAAATTCCACTTGATGTTTGTTTAATGTTCAGTTGTGTTTTCTTATCCCCACCCCCCTCTTTTCCATTTTGCCAGCTTCACCTGTCGTCACAGCCAACTTGATTAATAGTCTCATGGTTTTGGTGTCATCCCTCGTGATCACATTCTACTCACGCTGATTGGCTGACACCTCGCCAAGCAGAGGTGCTGATTGGCCGACACCTCGACCAGCAGCGGTATTGTATGCATGCATTTTCAACTGGTTAGGCTAGGTCTACCCTAGCTTCGTTTTTCTCTCAAGAAAAAGTTCAAAGGAATCCGAAGAATGATCTTTAGGCCTATTTGATTTTGTCCGTGGGGTAAATGAGTGTAACGTCTGCAGTCATGAACACAAGACGATTTGTCTTCTTGTTTGTGATCGGACGGGCATGAGTACCCTGCTACCATGTTATTGGCTGAAGTTACGGTTACGCTGATTACTCATTGGCTAAGCATTATTCTGTCATCTGATTGGCTGAAAAGAGCTACACTCCAGTTGTAAGGCAGATTGGTGAACTGTAAAGGTCGTCTCACAATAGACCCTTCCCATGAAATATGTAAATTGCACGTAGCGCGTGCGCACTAACATTTTGGTTGGCAAAAATGAGGGAACATCGCGCTGTTTTGTACACGGCTAATGGGTGCGTGACGCAGACACGATTGCGCGTCTGCTTAGCGCACAACTCTATGGCATTTGCCAACCAACAGGGTCTGTACGCATGCGTGAATGTAATTAGCATATTTCATTGGAAGGGTCCTTTCATTAGCCTTAGCTTTTTCTTAACACTATTTCCGAGCCAAACTTCAAAGACTCTGCCTATACATGTATAGTAAGTATAGTAAGCCTTGTTTGGCCTACTGGCAATTAAGGTTATATCAGTCACATCATTGACTGCAAAACTGACGACATGTTAACAATGGATTACTGAAATATTTCCATTTTCTCCTTCTGTCTGTTTTTATTAGCAATCTTTACATTTTGTCATTTATCAATGTGGACTTTTTACAAGTGTTATTGCCCTGTAGTAAAAGCCTTTAGATTAAGCAATATTGTCAGTGTCAGCACCTATGTACGAACATTATTACAGTGATGGCATAGGTATATTCTTGCAGAACTCAACTTGTTAGGCCCTAATGTATCAAAATATATCAAAAGGTAAGCTAGTTATAGATGTCACAATATTGCATGAAATTGAGCGTACTTAAATTATTGTTTACTTTATGGGTGGAAGACTTCTGATAAGTTCTTTTCCTGCGGAAAAAAAATAGAAACGAAAGAGAACTTAGAAGGAAGCGAGTATCGAGAACAAAGGGTAGATGGAAGAAATAAAACGAAAGGAGTATTCAAAATGAATAATTTTACGGGATAATTTATTCGAAACAGATACCGAGTGACTGTTGCAAAAACAAACAACGTTCGTCATTGTTTTTTATCAATAGCAAAATTTAAGACATTGTTTAACAATAGTAAAAAGTACTTTTCATAGGCCGCTTTATTTCTGCCCTTCTTTCAAAAAAGGAATTTAATCAAAAAGCCAACCAATAATTACAGTACTAAAAAATAGGTTATTCATAAAACATAAACAGTTCAACATGTTATAACAGGCTGTACAATAATTCTTTTATTAAAATGTATTTCATCAGGAAAAAGTACGTCACATTATGAAAGTACTTTATAGACTAAACTGTTTCTCCATTCTTTCAAAAGGTATTTAATCAAAAGCAAACCAATATTTACAGTACAGTTCTAATATTCATAAGAACATAAACATTTTAAAATGTTATAACTTTGTTCTGTACAATGTTTTTTGTTACCAATATTTACTTCATCAAGATAAATATTTTGATTGGTTTACAATACATTTATCTAGCCCGTAAGATTTCTTATCGGTTTTAAAAATGGGAATTCCAATTTTATGTAGAATTTATTAAACTTTTAAAACATTAATGAATCATATACATACACCAATTCAGTTTGATAAACTTTTGGAAAAGGAATGATTAGAATAAAAGTGAATAGATTAACAACTTTGTGCAATGTGTTTATACATCTTTAATGCGTTAATGAATTAGCTTTGTTTACTCATTTATAAAGCTCTTTTTATCTTTTGCAGCCTTGCATTTATTTTTCTACGATGACTTTCATGAAGTTTAATGACTCAATTTTTGAATGAAGCTCCTTGGGTTAGTTACTTTTGCAGCGAACTTCTCCTCCTTGCTTGTCTCTTTTTAAGGATGAATTTCAAGATGTTTCTTTTCAGCTAACTTCTCCATCTTGTTTCTGTTTGTTCAATGATGGATTTCACAAGGTGTCATTTTAGGTAACTTCTCCATCTTCTTTTTACTTCGTAGTGATGAAGCTCTTGGGGTGCCTGCTGAGATAGTATCCCTGATGTTTTATTTTATTTTGATGTTGTTCTGGAGGTTCCAACCTCCCACATTGCAGTACTCTTGCCTTCTGTCTCCTGCTGCCATTGAACCAAGTTATCCCTGAAAAGAAGACAAAACATTCCTGAGTCAATTAAATTGCTTAAGTGGCTGAAAACTGTCTTTAAATATCAAGGGATGAGGTTGGCTCAGTGGTTTCTTTCTCTGCCTTTCACCTCAGTGGATCTCGGTTCAAATCCCACCTCAGACCAAAGCCTTCCTTTTGGATTGGGTTTTCAGTCCTCACCTAATTGAGTGGGTTTTCCCCCATTTGGGGGTTTCCTCCCACATCTTCAACTGAAAATTTCTTCTATGTTCTATCCGACTTTTTATGGCACTAATTATGTTGTTGTGTTTAATAAAACAATAAAAAAAATATCATATGTCTCTATCGCAGATACAAATTGTTTTAAAAAAGAACCACTGAATACTTCAGCATTTATATATTTTTTGGCTGAGAAACTTGTCATATGTAAAGAGAGCTATTTGAAACCAAGTGTGAAGTGTGAACATAAACAACACAGTATACTTTCAGTTCCCAATACATAATGGTACCATACATGCTCAAGGCTCAAGCATGGTCAAATGAAACTGATAGAAACAGGTGTTAATTCTCAAGCAATTAAAAGAGGGTGTGAAAACAAGATATCTTCAGCTGAGAGGTGATGTTACTGACTTGCAACCTTCCAGTAGAAACTTGGCTGTAGGTATGACCTCAGACAGTGTAGAGAAGCAAGGCATGGCAACATTGGTCAGGAATCCAATCTTGGAGAGGAACAAAAACACCCAAAACGTATTTTAGTATTTAAACCAAGTAATCAACTGCTTTTTTTTCGAAATTGCCACTAGCCCGCTAGCCCGGGACTACCAGATTTACAGCCGGGCTACTGATTTTTCCAGTTTGATAGCCCGACGGGCTAGTGGAAAAATAATGCAAAAATCATCATCACAAACAATAAAGAACTATGTTATTGGTGTATTGTAAAGTTTGAGCCGTGACGCGAGACATAATGTGTCTTTCGGGCTACCAAAATCTAATCAGGGCTACTAAAAATTATTGGTCACTAGCCCTGCTGACTACCATGGAAATACACTTAATTTCGACCTCTGATATACATACATTTTATACTTGAGAAAACTTGAGAAAGTATTTTATACTTGAGAAAACATGTGAAAGAAAAACATATCTTAAAGAGCAAGAACAAAAATATGAAGAATAAATATTTCACTTTGATTGTTGTACAAGCAGTTAAAGACAAACATTATAAATTCTACTTTAGGCCTATGAGTTTATACATGATCAGTACCTAACATTATTAATGGGTTACTTATTGCATCGATCATTATTGATGATAAAGACACTTGCAGTTAAATACTGAATTTAAATGTACAAAAGGTAATTAATACGATAAACAGCATGAAACATTAAAGTGCACATTCAAAACAAAGCCCCAAAGATAACATGAAATAAAATGATCTTTACAGATATTTTTGATCTATTGATTCAATAACCATTGACCACCTTCAAACTTCACATTATCATTAACCCATATTCGTGCAAAAATAATGGAATTTAAGTCGCATAATGCCCTCGATGGCACGCTATTCTTGGGTGTACAGATGACCCTCAGGCCTCAAGCCAACTCAACCCATACCCAATCTCTCAGAACTTTCTGAGGGATAACGGGCCTGTCTATAAGCAATAGTGCACATAAAAGTTATTGATTTATTTAGTCAGCCAAAACATTCAAAGTACAAACATGATACAAAGTAAGAAATGCCACACATCAAGAACAGTCAATATGAAAGATTAATTGTAAAACAAATACCAATAAAAAAGAATAGATGTGTAAAGAGTTAAAGTAGAAACCAATGAGATAGGGATGGAGGATGAGGAATATATAAAAGGGGAGTGGATTGGTGAAGAAGGGGAGTGGGAGGGAGTTCAACAAGCAGAGTTAAAGACAATCCAATTTGAGATAGCAAGGATGTGAAAACACTGTGACTCAAAAGCATGTACATCCAATCATAGGTTGGTTCAAGAAATAATCTTACAAAGGGGAACTATACATGGCCCTATAATAATCAAGCTTATGTCAGTTGTATTAGATGGGGTGGATATCACAAAGAGTTAGTACTAGTCATAACTTTGGACTAGTCCTGGGAGATATTAAAAGCTTAACTAATTGTCCTAAGTTAGGACGAGTAACTCGGAGTAACTAGAGAGACTATAGTCTTAACTCCTTGTGGAAATCCACCCCGGGTTCTTGCCCAAACTGGCCCAACATGATCTTGCTGTTGATCAGGAAGAGTTTGACTAATAGAAGTATAAATGGAAACATTTGAACGTACCTGTTGTTGTGCCAGACTGTCACGTTTATCTCTGTCCATCATTTCCAACGGCTGCATCCCTTGTTCCTTCTCTTTGTCTCCCTGGATCAAACAAAAGTTTGTAAGAAATTCTTATTTTTATGATTTGTGTATGCAAGTTTGCCACAAACAAGGCTTAAAGCCACTCTGTTCTCAAACATTAAATCACAGCCCCTTTAAATGTTATTTTTGTCTGATGAAACCACCAACACACGAGGGTAATTTAAGGGAAAAAGGCTCAATCACCTGGGCATAGAACTCCATGTACAATGTATCCACACAATCTCGCTGATTTGGCCAAAGCTTTGCAGTTGCACACAGATCACATGCTGTCATCATCAGAGCTTGAACCTTGGTCCTGAAAGAAAGTATGAACATCAACACTAGCTTCAATCAGATACAAAGTGTGCTAGCTATAGACTCTTAAAACAAAATATAGCGGAAGGATGATGGGAAAGGGGTTTGCAAAGTTGCCTTGACAGGAAGATCATCCTAAAACAAAGGTTGTGGGTTCGAATCCCACCTGAGTGATTTGTCTGTGGATTTTTCCCCGCAATTAGGAAAAGTACCTAGTATAATAATAATAATAATTATCAAATAATAAACCACAAGGGAAACTGACTGGGTACATTTTTAAATGAATTTGGGTTGAACAAAAAAAAATTGACTAGAGCGGGATTTGAACCAATGACCACCGGTTTAAAGTGCCAACGCTCTACCAACTGAGCTATCTAGCCCTATGTTGGTGGTCTCCCAATTTTGTCAATATCTTTGTTCGGGGGTGCCAGTCAGTTTCCCTTGTGGTTTATTATTTGATATCTGATATAAAAAGTCGCATCCCCTTATGGTGATCCCCTGTCTGCCGCTTCCCAGGTTGTATCGTTACCCGGGTGTGATCCCTGGCTACACGGCAGTTTGTGGTTGAATGGCTTCTGACAGGCACCACCCGAACAATGAAATCGACAAAATTGGGAGACCACCAACATAGGGCTAGATAGCTCAGTTGGTAGAGCGCCGGCACGTTAAACCGGAGGTCGTTGGTTCAAATCCCGCTCTAATCAATTTTTCTTTGTTCAACCCAAAAACAATAATAATAATTCACAGCTTTTATATAGTGCTTCACACAGAAAGTCTCGATGCGCTTTACAAGAAAAACAACAATACAGTGTGGTCGCCAAATTATTTTCTTAATGCAAAACTTGCGACATCAGATTCTAAAATTCTAAAAACAGATCATATTGCAACCGTGATTTAGGCCTGGAATTTCATCTTTGAACATGTTGGAAGGACAATGCCTCTTTCATTTTGCAAAGGGCACTTCCATTGGACAACATCTTAAAGCCATTGGACCCTTTCGGTAAACAGTATTGTCCAAGGCCCACACTTCGTGTATCACAACTTCTATATCAAATAACAAACCTGTGAAAATTTAGGCTCAATCGGTCATCAGAGTCGGGACAAAATAACGGGAAAACCCACCCTTGTATCCGTGCGTTTTCGCCGTGTCATGACATGTGTTTAAAATAAATCCGTAATTCTGTCTATCGAGAATTGATATTGTTTTACTGTTTTCTCAAAAAGTAAAGCATTTCATGGACTAATATTTCAAGAGAAGTCTTTCACCACTACCTTCTGTAAACCCTGTAAGTTATTTGTAAATCTGTGAACTTTTTTTATTTTTTGACCGAAGGGTCCAATGGCTTTAAAGTCAACGGGGAACTTTTGAAGGGCACCATAGCCTTAGTTGCCTGCGATTCTTTCTGTAGGGGTTACTTTGGGGTAGGGGTAGGGGGTATAATGACCTACTTGTGAGCAGTGTTGTTGAGATCTAGGCTCTGGGATAACAAGAGTTTAGCAACCTCCTGGCGATTCCCAAAGAATGACATCAGATCAGTGGAGAGGATGCAGTGCTGAATAAGTCCAACCACCTATAAATGATAACAATAATAATAATAATAACAACAATAATAATAATAATAATAATAACAAAGGCTTGCACACGTATCCACCCAGAATATTGTGTAGGTTGTTTTGAATCACAAATGTAGCATGAAGCACTGCAGATTTAGTAATACAAAAGCTTTTATTTGAAAATCAGTCTCCAATTTCATAATCACTGAAAAACAAAGTTGTGTTTTAACTGAGGCAGTGGTATAGATTGCTCCTCTCTTTTAAGGCAGTGGACACTATTGGTAATTACTCAAAATAGTTATTAGCATAAAACCTTTCTTGGTGACGAGTAATGGGGAGAGGTTGATGGTATAAAACATTGTGAGAAAGTAAGAAGTAATTTTCCACGAATTTGGTTTTGAGACCTCAGATTTAGAACTTGAGGGCCTCGAAATCAACCATCTAAACGCATACAACTTCGTATGACAAGGGTGTTTTTTTCTTTCATTATTATCTCGCAACTTCGATGACTGATTGAGCTCAAGTTTTCACAGGTTAGTTATTTTATACATATGTTGAGATACACCAACTGTGAAGGCTAGTCTTTGACTATTACCAATAGTGTCCACTACCTTTAACTGTGAAGGCTAGTCTTTGATAGCTACCAATAGTGTCCACTGCCTTTAACTGTGAAGGTTAGTCTTTGACAGCTACCAATAGTGTCCACTGCCTTTAACTGTGACTAGCGGGATGCCGCGCTTTGCGCGGCACCCCGCTAGATGAGGAGGATTGTAGTATACAAATGTTGTAAAAGGTAATGTGGGGGCAAGGGAGGTATTCTTACAGGTAATAATCATTTCGTAGGATTGGATTTTTGTATGGAGAAATTCGTAAAAAGTACCCGATTCAGCTGCACATGAGGGCTCTTTCGATAACAAAACGCGACGGCCGATTGCTTAATACAAAAAGGATTTGGCAAAACCTACATCCTGAGTCCTGACCAGGCAACGTTCTAACAATTTTGTTGCTTCAGAACTTTGAATGGAGTGTTCGTTTACAGCTTCAAAACAGCCGTTGATGTTTCACAAAGTTCGTAACTATGAAAGCATACTATTCTTAAACGGTGAGTTCATGGACTTTTTTGTAGGTTTAACTGGAAAAACCTATACAATGTATATGAAAAGAATCAGTAATGCATTTACTTTCTTTTTGAAAATGTTTCAACTTTTGCGTGTATACGTTCTGTGTGTGGGGATGACATAATTATGGACTCAACCACTAATGGTGCAGAGTTAAATGGGACAAATAAAGTTTCACAACAATGGGTTGCTGTTTGATGCGTTTAAAAAATGCTGGAAAGTTGGGTAGACCTACATGAGTGATTTAATTGTAATAAACACGTATGTAACAGATGCATGTATTAAAGCCTAATGTTTTTTATTTAACACGCGAAATTAAACCCCCTGTTTGCCTTGTTGTTTTAAGGTTTTGTAGGCCAGTTTGGTTAATTTTGTATGGAGAAATTCGTAAAAAGTACCCGATTCAGCTGCACATGAGGGCTCTTTCGATAACAAAACGCGACGGCCGATTGCTTAATACAAAAAGGATTTGGCAAAACCTACACCCTGAGTCCTGACCAGGCAACGTTCTAACAATTTTGTTACTTCAGAACTTTGAATGGAGTGTTCGTTTACAGCTTCAAAACAGCCTTTGATGTTTCACAAAGTTCGTAACTATGAAAGCATACTATTCTTAAACGGTGAGTTCATGGACTTTTTTGTAGGTTTAACTGGAAAAACCTATACAATGTATATGAAAAGAATCAGTAATGCATTTACTTTCTTTTTGAAAATGTTTCAACTTTTGCGTGTATACGTTCTGTGTGTGGGGATGACATAATTATGGACTCAACCACTAATGGTGCAGAGTTAAATGGGACAAATAAAGTTTCACAACAATGGGTTGCTGTTTGATGCGTTTAAAAAATGCTGGAAAGTTGGGTAGACCTACATGAGTGATTTAATTGTAATAAACGCGTATGTAACAGATGCATGCCTAATGTTTTTTATTTAACACGCGAAATTAAACCCCCTGTACAAAATGGTATATACACAATGCCATTTACCCCTCTGCGAAACATCAATGAGTCACTCTGGAATGTTAATGGGAGTCCGAGGTTGCCACCCACTTAAAGAGGTGTCTCTGTGTGCAGCCTACAGCTTCCCCCCCCCCCCCTTAGACCAACAGGTGGCCCATATCAAAACCAGACAACCACAGAGGTGACTCTGTGCGCAGCCTACGGCTTCCCCCTTCGACCAACAGGTGGCCCGTATCAAAACCAGACAACCACACATGTAAGGAGATATCGCTCGTGACTCCAGCCAATCAGACAAGTCGTAAGAGGGAGTTCGGTTCAGGGTTTTGTAGACTTGCAACCCGACGTCTGTAACGATACAACCGTGTTGAATTCCACAAGGATGCCATGCCACTGGACCTTCTAATTTTCAATCAAAGATGGCGCGGGTTACGCTTTTAATAGTATAGAAGGCTAGTCTTTGACAGCTATCAATAGTGTCCACTGCCTTTAAGCAGCAAGTTCAAAAGCAATTCAAAAGCAGGTTGGAGGTTAAGAATTTGATTCTGTGAATCATAACATAACAGCACCTTTTAAAATTAAATCTCATGAGTTCATGATCTTTTAAAATCTTACCTGCTTGTAAGTGTTCACAGGTAGACGGGCAAAGATGTTAGCGCCGGGATGTTGGAGAACGTTCATCGTCATTTGAAAATGATGGTTCTCCATGATGGGTGAGGTATATAGATCAGCCAGGGGTGAATCTGACTTTTGGAGGAAGGGGTTGGAGAGAGCCCGGTGGTCTATGTCATGGCAGATGGCGGCTACAAACATTGCCTGGCACTGTCATGAAAATTACAAACAGAACAAAACAAATACTTTAGTACATCTGACATTATTTCCAAACAACTAAAAAAGGTCAAAGTTAAGGTCATGACCTAATTTGACATTTTTCCAGGTTTATGGACACTGGACACTAATGGTAATTATTCAAAATACTTGTTAGCATAAAACTAACTTTGTAATGAGCAATGGAGAGCTGTTACTAGTAAAAAACATTGTGAGAACTGACTCCCTCTAAAGTAGCAAAGTTTTTGAGACGGAGGTAATTTCTCACACAAACGGTTATTAAAAGACTTCAAGCCTGAAGCCTTTCTCATGAAACTAAAAGCACACAAATTTTTGCAAAAAGAGTGTTTTCTTAAAAAGAATTCTGAAACTTTAATTACCAATGACTCAATTGAGTCAAAATTGTCAAAGATTTATTATTTTATGCAATTTTTGGACACACCAAGTGAGAATACTGGTCTTTGACAGTTACCAAAGGTGTGCAGTGCCTTTAAAGATGCATCTGGAAAAAGGAAATATTTTTACCTCAAGGTTAGTGAAGACTCTAGGTGTCTTGATCAACAAAGCATACATGCAATGAGCCACATTAAAGGCATGTGGGAAGTTGTGGAAGGGGTTTGGGCGATACCATTTCTTGACAGTCAGGAGAAATCCAGCAAGCGTATCCAAATCAAAGCTGTCATCGAGACAAAGAAGTTTAGTTAGATATGATATTTTAAAAATGTTTTATACGTCATATCTAGACCTTTTTGTAACTATTGTAATGAGTTTGTAATTTGACCTTCCGGGTCACAAGGTTTGTCAATTCTAATAAAGTTCAAATTCAAATTCAAAACAAAGATGTTTAGCTCAATATGATACAAAGATAAAACCTTCTTAGCAGAATCAAAGTGCGTATTAACCTGTTTGGTAAGAGTTAATGAGGTGCTAGACCTAGGCCTTAAATATAGTATCTCAAATTGACTGGTTACGTTATATCTCTGCTAAGTAAACACTGGCTGTGCTAAGCAGAAGGCAAGGCCAGTGTAAGTGACACATTTTATAACTTTAGGCCTAATGATCATTGTTGATGAAGTCTAAGACTAATCATATATCAATATTGAAAAGGCTACTTTTCTATCAAATAAACAAATAATGCAATACCTGAGAAGTTACAATTACTCAGGCAAGTTAAAAGAAAGATAAACATCAACAACAACAAAATGGGAAAATACAAAATACAAAATACAAAGTACTTAGCTGAAAAATAACAATATCAATGGTCACAGTTGTATCAATATAAAAAAATACTTGACTCGCAGTTCAAATACATAAATAATGAAATACCTGGAAAGTTACAATTATGCAGGCAGGTTCAAAGAAAGACAGATACATCAATATAAACCACAAGGGAAAAAATACAATATCAATGGTCACATTATATCAATATAAAATATGCCAGTCTCACAATTCAAATAAATAAATAGTGAAATACCTGGAAAGTTACAATTATGCAGGCAGGTAAAAAGAAAGAAAGATATATCAATATAGACCACAAGGGAACAAAACACAAAATACAGAATACAAAGCTGAAAAGAAACAACAATAATGGTCACAATTATATCAACATTAAAAATGCTAGTCTCATAGTTCAAGAAATAAATAGCAAAATACATTTAAAGATACAATTACGGAAGCAAGTTAAAAGAAAGATTAAATAAAGATACATCAACATATAAACCACAAGGGAACAAAATACAAAATGCAGAGCTGAAAAGTAACAATAATAATGGTTACAATTATATCAATATTAAAAATGCTAGTCTCACAGTTCAAAGAAATAAAAAGTGAAATACCTGGAAAGTTACAATTATGCAGGCAGGTTAAAAGAAAGACAGATAATCATATCAATGAATATAAACCACAAGGGAACAAAATACAAAATACAAAGCTGAAAAGAAAAAATAATAATGTCACAATTATATCAATATTAAAAATGCCAGTCTCACAATTCAAAGAAATAAAAAGTGAAATACCTGGAAAGTTACAATTATGCAGGCAGGTTAAAAGAAAGAAAGATATATCAATATAAACCACGAGGGAACAAAATACAAAATACAGAATACAAAGCTGAAAAGAAACAACAATAATGGTCACAATTATATCAATATTCAAAATGCAAGTCTCACAGTTCAAAGAAATAGTCAAGTGCAAAGTTACAATTATGCAGGCAGGTTAAAAGACAGTTAAAAAATAATACAATGAACAAAACTTAAAAAGGAATAAAACTGTAATTTAACAGGTAAAATACAATGTTGAGAGGTTTAAGATATGTAACACACTGTAATAATACAACTCAGCATGACAAGCATAATTAAACAGGTTATAAAGAGGGCGGTACAGCATCACAGCGACGCTGATTGTACAACCGTAATAATAATAGTGGCGTATTGTAAAACACTCAAGTTCATTACAGGTACTGGACACAATTATTTTGAGTAATTACAAACAGTGTCAAGTGCCTTCAATGACGCTCATTGCTTAACATCAGGCTGTAAAATCAGAATAATTAAGATGGATCTTACCAATCTTGTCCACATAGTTTATGTGTCATGTGTAACAGGTAGTCACATAGGACATTGGAACTGGAGCGACAGTCAAACTCAAAGCTGTGTAACAAAAAAGTAAACATATTATTGAGTCAAGATTTTAAAATTAAGATTTCTACTAAGATTTGTAGATTTTTGTAACGGAGGGTTCTTCACACAGCGAGTGGAACAGCCTCCCAGCCAAAGTGGTCAACGCTAGGCATGCTAGGGCAACTAATCAACAAAAACAGCTTTGACAAACACTAAAGTGAAAATGGGTATGGAGTGTTAAAAGGCACCATGCCTACGATACTACATATCCCATCAAACCTTAAGTGGAAGTGTAAGTTTAAGTGTTAATTTCACCCCTGTAAGCACGTCTTGGATTACTAGTTTTGGTTTTTACCCATACACCGATGTGTGTTAGCACTGTATACTTTCCCCGAGTCCTGTGAAAAAATATCACAGGCATGTTACTCGGGTGGGATTCAAACCCACGCGACCCTTGCAATTCTAGAGCAGTGTCTTACCAAAGAGGCAGTTCGAATCCTACGTTTTGGCAGCGTGAACCGCAACGATATAAGAGATGTTAAATTTTGAATCGGGGATAAAGAATACAAATTGGGGTTTTTACTCATACCGTCTTGGCTCGTTTCTCCCTGGCAATATATCTGACAAGCTTTATCGCATCACATATATACTTCTTCAACAGGCCGGGATTTAATTTTTGTACATGGTGACTGGGCAAGGCCATTTTCATTTTGCAAAGGGCATTTCCATTGGGAAATCTTAAAGACAATGGGAAACTTGTGAAGGGGCACCAAGGCCAAGACCAGGGGCAACTGATGCCTTGGCCTCTGTTGCCTGCCTATAAATCCAGGCCCGCTTTAATTTCTTCTTCTTACCTGTCCAAATCTTGAGGAATAACAGTCCGCTTACTCCATCTCATTATGAGCTTATCTGTTTCCTCTTTGGTTGGATTAGTGTGGAAAGCTAACTGCTCCTGAGTCACACCAAGAACACGCTCACAATATAAGATGCTACTGTAGACCTAGAAAATACATCAGAAGGAAAGATCAGTCAAATCTTGTCGAATAGTCAAAACATTTCGTGCTTGCAAGCTTACAATACAATTGGCTCCTGCTCTTCATTTGTAAAACTGAATGAATGAGATGTTAAAATTATTCACATCCTTGCTTTGAAATTGTGAAACTTTAAAAACTTCCTATTTTACCCAGAGTTATCTTTTATAAGAAACCAACATTTTTTTAGTTGGGTTGTTTTGCCAAGAAAGTGCCACAACATCCTAACGTCATTATTTACCTTAGAGTAGTGAAGAGCCAGTGCGCAATACACAGCGAACATTCTGAAGTTTGATTCATCCGTCTTATCAAAAGCGTTCTGGCTTGGATCTTTCTTATTGATGAGTTGTACAACACCAATGACCGAACCATGACTCATGATGGGCATACAGAGGATACTACGAGTGGTGTACCCAGTTCGAATATCAACCTCCCTATAAGATAAAAGTATTCACTTCATTTAGTTTCATTTATTCTTATTTCAATTTCAATGTACAAGACTTGGATTATCATTTTTAAAGGCATTGGTTACTTTTTGCAAGACACAAAACACAAATTTCACAGATTTACATTAAACTTACAGGGTTTGTTAAAGATAATGATGGTAAGAAAGTGTCCCTTAAAATATATTGCTTACTGAGTTGCTGTAGTTTTTGAGAAATGAGTAAACAATTTCCTGAAAATAATTTTGTTCTCAGGAGATAACAATTATTTTAGCAGGTTGCAACATTACTCTGTAATTTTCACATTTTTTTCTCAAAAACGTGCTGACTAATGAAGCTGAAACTTCAAATTACATGCATCTTCATTCACTGTGAGTAGGGATTCTGTCGTGGCCAAAAACTTGATCTAGAAATGGTATTAAAACCCAGAGGGCAAGGGCATTTTCATTTGAATATCTTAAAGTCTATACTTGGAAGGGGCTCTAAGACCAACAATAAGGGGAAACAGAATCCATAACAAGGGGCAACATAATCAATGGGCCACAGTTATTTGTGAGTTTTGCTTTTTTTCGATTTTTGTTATCAAACGTGTCAAACCAATCAATATTCTTTATTGACTACTTTATGGCCAAACCTTTCTAAACCCACACTACCCTTCCATGTCCTACCTGTTGAAACGAGGGTCACTATAAGCATCAGGAATATTCACAACTTCTCCAGTTCTTGCCACATGACCAGCTATACCCTTCTCAATCGAAAACCTGCAATATAATTGTAATCAACACTTCTTTTTAAAACACCCAAATAAATTACCGTCTCATATTTTCTTGACCTACAATCAGGATAATATGAAAACTCAATAATGTTTTGATTTTTACCTAATTTGCTTCTTTTTAGTGAAAACTGGTTGACCGCTGACAACTTTCCCCTCGTCAAACAGATCAGCATAGAGTTCCTCAGTTTTAGCGTCCAGAAGAAAAAGAGCGCAGCGGTCAGCACTGACAAGACTCTTAGCAAACATCTGTTGAGACAATTAAAAGGAAGAGTAGATTAACCCAGTTCATACTTCCTGCGAATGCGAATGCGAATGCGAATGCGATACAACTTTTGACGCCACTGGGCTGTTTTCCCTGCAAATAGTTTGCAGGAGTTGGGCACAAATCAACTGACACAAATTATTAACATTCTTGGGGTTTTACAGCAGTTTAACAACTATTGACAAGCAGGAAGACCCCCATAGAGCTAGGTATCTCAGTCGGTAGAGCTCATCAAAAACGTAAATATGTAGGTTGCAGTTTCAAATCGTGCTCAAGTACATTTTGTCTGCTCTCTAATATAATTAAATAATAATTGGCCAACTTACAATGATGTGTTCAGTAAGTGTGTCAATTGCAACTATGTCGTCAAAAATCACCCTGCATTGAAAGAAAATACAAACAAATAAATACCTATGAAAATACATAAATAAATAACTATATTATAAAGAAAAGAAATAACCAGGGAACAAATTCAAATCAAGTGTAATTTAGAGGGACCTTAAATATGGGACAATTCTCCTGCAGATTCAAAATGGTCCACAGACATAGCTCTATGTGAAGGAAATACAGCACAGGCCAAATGTTGGAATATACAAGAGATTTATACATTCTATCTAATTAATTTAACACAAACAGAAATATAGAAAGTGATTATGCTTTTAATCAAAAGTAAAACATTTGAAACATTTTAGTTAAACAGATCAGTGTATAAGCAACAAGTTATTTGACTGGTGGGAATAAAAATATGTAAAAAGATTAAACACATCAGCATATAAGATAATTCAACCTAACTTTAAGGAGTTATGCAAAATGAATATTTAAAATTAGTAGCAAATTCCTGTGTATATAAAACGTACAATAATGCACACTAATTAGGTAAAAAACATCCAAAGATACAGCAATGAGCAATTAAAATACTGAGGAAGGAATTGGTTTTGACATAAAAAAAAAACCACAACTTTTCACCTTAAACCAAATTTGTTTTGTAACTGGTTGAAGATTAGTCAATACATTGGTTATTTATTGAAAAAATAAACAACAGATCTTAAAAAATTGAAAGAAATTTTAAGTATCAAACAGCTTAAAACAATTGAATTAAATGAATGTGATGCAGTACCTGGAGACCTCCAGCAGAAAGTCATTGAAAGCCCTTTGTTTCATCAGACCTTTGCACACCTGTTTTATAATTTGCAAGATTAGTTTCCTGAAAGGTCTGAATAAGTATGGGATCAAGATCTTAGGAGCTATGTTGCAATTATGACCCCTGAAGTAATATTATCCGAGGAATTTTAGGAACAGATGTCTCAGAGATGAATGTACTTTGGATGTTTTGTTTGTTAACAAGGCAGACTTTAAAAAGTTTGAATTCAGATGCAAGTCTTAAATTTCTCTTTTCGAAATTCTTAAACCTCTGTTGTCTTTTTTGCATAGTTATTTGAACTAAGATTTGTACAGACCTGTGCATATCTGAAAAAAAAACAGTTCTTTAAAAAGGTTACCTACAACAAATTTGTATTGACAAAACTGTGGGTCAAAATAGGTCAAAATAACTGTGTCTGTTTCAATGATATTTTTCATGGAAAGCTTGACATTGACAAATTAAGAAACTGAGATTGTCTTTAAACTTTCTGTAAGCTTTCTGTTCCATTGATTGATAAAGTGTGATGCGAGGTTCAATTTATACTGGTGTGAGTTTACTTGGAGAGGAATGACTTATATTCTTCCCTGCATGGTTAACTTGACTGGGGTTCCCAAGAGAGCTCTCCAAAGAGCTTGTTAAGACAAACCAGAATGAGCTTGTTTAGACTAACCATACCCAGGTTCAGGGAGGACCATACCCTTTGGGAAATCAAATCTAATGTCATAGGGATAGGGTCAAATTACTGCATGGGCTGTGGAAATCAATCATAATCTTAGGATGAGTTATGCTAGAGCCTTATATAGGCAAACCAAAAGGAAAGTATAAAGTAGGCACAAAAATAAGAAAAGTGTCTCACAATTTGTTTTTTGACAGAGGAAATAAATAATTTAAAAAATAAAAATATGAATCAGGCATCTCAAAGCACATGATTCTGCAACAAGGGTGTTTTTTCTTTCAGATGACCAATTGGCTGCAATATTTGATAGGTTTATAATTCTATGTTGGGTTACACCAAGTGAAGATACTACACAATAGTTATGGACCATTACAAAAAGGAAAGTATGCCCTACCTATAATCTTTTACTGTGTGTGAATTTTGAAACCCTTACAAATATTTTTTTTTTCTTAGTAACACCTTTGTTGACCTTTGAATGAACCGTTAACCAATTTAATTACTAGTCCTTCGAGGCAGTTGTCTTGGAATTCTTGATTAAAATTGTAAATTCTACCTAATGAAATGTAAATAGATAAGCTGATTACCTGAACTTTGTTGAGTGCTATCCCTGCCCATAGCATGTATGTTGTGGCAATCTGTGTAAGGAAAGACAGAAATTTGGACTCGGACTTTATATAATTATTTGGTTTGCGGTAACACCATGTGTGTATTTACTTGCTGGGTAAATTACGTTCCTTTGAGAACTTGTCTTGCTTTATATTCTACTATCACAAAGTACATTTTTGGATTTTGTGAGACTTCTCAGTTTTGAAAAGAACTGTTCTGATTATACCAAGGTTGAAGGTGGAAACCATCTGCTTCCACTTTATGGATGTAGGGGACTTCTCTTTAAAAAACTTTACTACCGCGGAGTCAGTTCTTAATTAGTCTCTACATTTTGACTAGCTTGTTCTAGTCATCCTCAGGATGAAATGGGAGACTTTCAGGACGCTTGGTGGCAGCAGACTTACCATGTTAAATCCATTGTTCTCGGTAATGTGTGCATGCTCAGAACTATGTAAACAATGGAAATTTACCTGGTAAGTCTGCTGCCACCTAGTGCTTCAAAGTCTCCCATAAGGCTTGGACATTGGTTTGAAAAATATTAGAGGCCTATGCTCTTAAAGGGTGTGCACAACATACAGGACCGTCCGTTTTACATCCCATCTGAAGGATGCAGCAATGGTATTTAAGTGTCTTACTCAACACAAAGGTCACAATCAGGACTCAAATCCACACTCTGCTGATCAGAGACACCAGAGTTTGAGTCCGGTGTTCTTATCTGCTCAACCACACACACCACTTTAATGAGACTTTGAGGCAGTATACTCCAGCCTTAATATAGGTGTGCGCAACATTGGTAAAAATAAATGCACAAGTTGATAAGTTGAAAGAAGTACCTCACAATCATTTGCTTGAAAGGCTATAGTCATTGATAAATGAGTAGAACAACTTCAAATATTGACTTTTGGACTTCAAAGGGATAAAACCAACACTTTCGATCATTTCAAAACAGTCTGACTACATTTCAAGTTAAAGTCATTATACACTTTTGGTACATAAACAAAAAAAAGTTCACAGATTTACAAATAACTTACAGGGTTTATAGAAGGTTATGGTGAAAGACTTCTCTCGAAATAATGTTCCATGAAATGCTTTACTTTTTGAGAAAACATCAAAACAATATCAATTCTCGATAGTGAGAATTACGGATTTAATTTAAACACATGTCGCGACACGGCGAAACGTGCAAAAACAAGAGTAGGTTTTCCCGTTATTTTCTCCCGACTCCGATGACCGATTGAGCCTAAATTTTCACAGGTTTGTTATTTTATATATTAGTTGAGATACACGAAGTGTGGGACTTGGACAATACTGTTTACCAAAAGCAAATAACGGCTTTAAGGGAATGTTTCCAACATGAACATTTCTCTTATACACTATTTAAGTTGTGTGCAAATCTCTGAGCAAAGCATCACTCATGCCAACACAAAAACAGTTGTTTAAATCAAAAATAGGATCTTACCGCCAATCCATCTTCTGTGAAAGGAGCACTTCCATAACTTTTGGACAACTGCAGTACACCTGAAAGAAAAAAAGAAAAAAAGATGTAAACTTACCACTGGACTGTCACTTCAGAATGCAAAACATGAACAGACAGGCAAATAATCAAATCAGACCCCCAAAAGCAGAAGAAATAACATCAAAAGCAGGTAAATTAAACAGTTCAGAAAACAGGGAGAAATGACTGACCTGTTATTTCCCCGTTTGGTGAGAGCAGAGGTAGACACAGGAGAGCTTGAGCGTTACTATTCTCAATTCCAGTCCCTTGGGGAAATCGGTCATCCTAGAACCAAAAACAAATAATTCAAAATTAACTTTTTGTTAACTATGTTTAGACATAATGCAATGTAAATTTATATTTGACATTTTCAACCACGGACAATGTATTTCAGTTTTCTACGGCAATCTAAGACAAGGAAAAAAAAGGAAATCCGCTGATCAGAAAATATTAAAAATTTGATAAAATCTTATCAAATAAACAAACACGTAGACTCTAAACGAATTATGGAGGAGAGGGAGAGCCTAATTGAAGAAAAAAAATTGATGTGGGTGAGTTGAGAGAGGAGACAAGGATATAACAGTAGTAGTGGAGGTAGGAATCACAATGGGCTAACCCCTTGCACGCACATCACACGCGGCGACTCTGCCATGCTCACCATTAGGGTGGGCAATAGGTTAATGTGTAAATGCCGCATCGCCTAAAATGCACTGAATTCACTGAATAACGCACAGTGACATTGCCCACCAAATGACGCAACCAAGATTATTCTGATGATGACGTCAGGTAAATTGGGTAAAAAGGGGAGATTTGAAGATAGGGTTTAAAGTAAGTGAGGGGGTTAATATGGGGACTTAAGAGGTTGGATTAGAGGAGGAGCTAGGTATGAGAGGCAAAACAGGGGACACTAAGAATACAGTAGGGTGTAGATGAAGTATGGTTAAACTGCAAGTTAATTGTGTGTGTGGGGAGGCTGGCTTCGAGAGGGGCAGTATACTGCAGAAGGAAAAAGGGAATGCATGTCTGCACTGGAAGAAAAACTCACCCCAAGAATGTCATCCACCATGACAGCTTCCTTAGTGTGAGCCACATAGGCTGAGATAGTCGTTCCTGGAACAACGGGACCAAACATTATCTGCTGGATTCTGCAATAGAAAATTAAGAAAAGTATGATTTTGGGAAGATCCACAACCTGTGTATGAACGTTCAACCGTTACATATTTCAAAAGAATATGTATTTCCATTGACTTATTTCATCTGGGCACACTTTCATAAAGCCTGTAAGCACAACAAAATTGCTAAGCACAAACAAGTATTGCTTAGCAGGAACAAGTATCCAGCTCAAACTAAATTAAGTTTGCATTGTTTTGGCTGGTGCCAAACTCAATATTTGCCTAGCAAAGAAATTTGTTAATCAGTATCTTCTGTTAAGCAGCTCTAAATCACATTTGATAGAAGTATAAACCAGGGTCTTGTGTGTGATGTATTAAGAGCAAGAGGTCTACCCGGCAGGGGTGGTACAACAGAGCAGGATTGCTCCATGGTTGTACAAGTGTGTGACGCAAGAGCAAGAGATCTGGGGGTGTATAAGGGGGGTTTACATAATCGAAATGTGCCTTACCTTCCATTAGTTTCTCTGCATAGATGCATGTCCTACAAGTGTGTAAACAACAGTTTAAAACCATCACATAATTATAACAAGAGAACATAGAATTATCTGTTCCAAACATTCTGCTTAAAAGAGCCAATGGTATTTTATGCAAAAAATTGTTAATGGCCAGGCATTTCGACCCTAGCAGAGTCTTTCTCGAAGACAACAAACATGAATTGAATGGGTCCTATAGTTGCATGAAATAAATTGTGAGATGTTGAAAAATAAAAATGTTAAACATAAATACCTTGGAGCTAACTGTGTACATAAAGAAATCATCAGCTTGAACAGCTGTGGAGTTTAAGAAGAAACAATACTTGTTGTTAAACATGTTTAAAAAATGATACGCAATATTTTATCCCCTTCTTGTGATAACAAAGTTGAGCAAATTGACTTGAGTTGAATTGAATAACCATAGTAGAAAGATTTTGCTTAATTGTCAGCCCTATTCACAGGTAAGCATGAAAATTAGGCAGCCAGCTTGTGCATTCACTATAGATTTGCATTGTTACGTCTTTCACTTTCATACCGTTATTAGCGCCACACATGCCAGAAGAATTGAGCGTTCCTTTTTGCCACTGAATCTTACCTGTAGCGACTACACTGCTCAACCTATACAGCATTTCCGAGACTTCTTTGCCTTCCTCGATAACATTCACCATTTCTGTCAACATCTTCTGTCTGTCCGTCTTTTCTCCAGGCATCTGAGGAAGAACAAAGTTAATAAATGAGACTGAGTATTTGGTGGATCTTTCACATAGTATACCCCCTGAATCTACACTTTATCTGCTAACACTAATCCAATGACTTTGTACACTAAAGGTCAAGTTCTATCAGTGTGGCTAAATATAGGACATTATGAAGAGCGGCTGCTGAACTCTGCATCTAGAACAACAAGGATCTGTCACGACTGGGATTCAAACCTACACTCTGCTGAACAGAAGCACCAGAGCTTGATGCTCTTATCCGCTCAGCCACAACACCCCTAAGGGCAGTCTTTTTACTCTATCTCTACTTACCAGTGTTTCCTTAGATACACTCCTTAGTCTTGAGCATCTTCCTAAAAATACAAAAACAAAATGTAATATTATTTTAATGGGATCGGCCCTGTTTTGAGGTAGTTTGGTCATGTAGAGAGAAAGCAGGATGCCAACTCAGTCAAGAGTTCTACCCACGTAAATGTTGGTGGGCCCACACCTGTTGGTCGACCGCGCAAGTCATGGCTTTGTCAAATGACATGGAACTGCTTGGAGTCAATGTAAGAAACACGACGGACAGGGCCGAATGGAGGAGAGCCTATGGGAAAAAGCAGGCCAACCCAGATCAGACTGGACAATGGCCTTAAAGCCGACATTGATGATGTTCAAAGATAAAATAAGTAAGTTTCAATTTACACCATGTTGGGGTCAAAATATTTTCTCCTTTAAATACCAGAGCGGGATTTGAGTGCTCCAAAGAATTTTCATACGCAATATCATCTCTACCCTGGCAGGTTAAATTCATATCCCTATGGGCGAATAGAGAAACAATTTTTAAACAAGTGTCCCAACCGGGACCCGAACTTACACTGCGAGGACTTAACCACCAGAACTTGAATTTGATGCTCTCAACCACTCAGCCATTACATCGTTCTTTTTTTAAATCTATGAATATAAATAATAATAATTACCACTGCTTGTGTAAGACAGGTCTCGTTGTAGTTGAGTGGAGCCAGAGTCCAGTACTCTCTTAAAATCTTCTTTGTTCTCATTTTCTTTAAGAACTTCTGCGACTAACCATGGGTTTGCATTCAGGTAGATCTTCACATTATCGGGAGTGAGACCTGTAGAGAGGATGGGATTATCAAAAATGTTTACCACAAAAGCATAATTCTTGATTAATTAAGCAGGTTTGGAGTAGTATAGCAGAGCTCTCAACAAAACCTAATTCAATCAAAAACAAAATGTAGCACCCGGGCAAAATTGTTGAGCATTCGTGCACTAGTGGGATTTTTGTTCGGGATCATTGATAATGATCTTGCAGGAATAGTTTGCGCAATTGCCGATGATGCAGGAATTGTTCATACAATCATCTTATCATGCAGCAAAAATTTGTGCAATTTCACAATCCTGCAATTTGGCTTTTGGGAATTGTGCAGAATTAATTGAGTAGTGACAAAATTTAACCTTGGGTTGTAGAGAACTCCGAGGACAGGGCTAGATTTTCACAAAGGAGACAACCAGAGCCCAATTTCATGGCTCTTCTTACCGTAGGCACAGAATCAGCACTTACGGAAGCAGGGAATTCTGTGCTTACAGCAAGCGTGTTTCACATTAATAGGAAATCTACACTTACAAGGCTAGCACAGAAGTTTTGGCGCTTGCATGCAAGCTTGGAATCGTGTTTGTGAGCGCAGAATTCGGCAGGAAGCAGAGCCATGTAATTGGGCCCTGTTCTGTCATGTCTGTCTGTTGCCATTGCTCCTTGTCAATATTTCTAATGGCCTTGGTCCTTGGACTTGGTCTTGGGAGCCCCTTCACAAATGTTTCCCAAGTTATAAAATAGACTTTAACTTTTCCTGTGGAATATAGGCCTACCCCCAAGCCCTTATAAGCTTGACAAAAATGAAATTGCCCATCATGGCCATGACGCCTTGGGACTTTTTGAGGAAATCTTAAGAATAATAATAATAATAATAATAAATCTTATAAAGCGCTGGTATCTAGAAAACTATTCACTGCGCTAAAAATCTTATCTTGGGAAAACATTTTGCATCGTGATCTTTCCACCACTAATAAAAACTTCACTAAAAACTAATGTAATAGGCCTAATAATAAATAATAATAATAATAGCAATTTTTAATGGGTGCGTTGTTTTAGCTTCCCCGGTGTGTGGCGTTTTTTGGGGGGCGAACTTGGGAAATTATCTGCACACGTTCGTCCTGAAAAAAAAAAAAAAAAACACACACCGGGGTCGACCCAGCGGCCAGGGAAGCTAAACGAACGCACCCATAATTTTACAAAAAAAAGAAGGGAATGTTTTAAAAATGGTGGCAGGATACGAAACATTTCCCTTTCTAATCACTAAACATATTAAAAAACAAAAAAAAACAAAAAAAAAACACAGAGGGTCGGGTACAGAATGTTGTGCATCGACTGCCTGGTGTGTGTGGTGGTGCTGTTTGTAAACAGATAGCACGCTGCTTAGTTTTTGAGTATTGTTGTAACACAAATTCTGTTAAAATTACCTATTTCTGCACTTTCCCCGGATGCTCCTCTTCGACCAAAAATAGACGGGGATGCATTTCCTGGAAGTGGTGGCATTCGTCGTCCAGAAACTTGCTTCCATGGGCTCGACATTTCACGAAAAGTCGAGCGAAAAAAATCCTGAGGAACTCTGTAGAATCGTGGCAGACGACAGGATTGTTTTAATTAAACAACTTGTAGTTGGTGTTACAACTAGAGTATCTCTTGCACCGAGAGTCTAAATAATTTTCAAGTAAGGTTTCAAATAAAAATGATCATACACTTTTAAGTGTTGATTTTAAAGTTTTTGTTTTTGTTTTGATTTGATTTTGAAAATTTCTTTCATTTCGATTAATAACATTTTAACACCATCTACAAGTTGCCTAGTCAACTGCTTGACAACGCGTTATGTGAGCCTAGCTCTGATTGGTCTAAAGTGTACTAAATCAACCTCGTTCTCAGTAGCAGCTAACTCCGTTAGACTGTCGTCCTTTTTATAGCGAGAAACACAAATCAATTAATTACCGGACAATGTTTTTAAATCAATGTACACTTATTTTGGTTTATTCAAATAAATACTCAGCACATTTTGAACACCGTAACAAATCATCGCCCTCCAAAGCCTCACACGCTTTTCAATGCATTAAAACCTAATTACCATGTACAATTAATTTGGTGAAAATGTCTTAGGCCTATGGCCTATGTGTCTCAATTCCAAACCCTGGGAAAACCCATTTGTGTTTTACAATGGAAAACATATGAATTCCACTTTTTCAAACTACTCAAATTATTTGACTAAAACGAAAAGCCAGTAATTCGACTATATCAGCGGATCATGCTTTCAAATTTTGGGCCAACATGTTGGGTGGTTCTTTTCAGATAGATAAAAATCTAGAATGCATGTAGGTGATTGCATATTTTTTGTTTATGTTTGGGAAATACAGGTGTCTTCGTTTTTTTAAAGTTTTTATTAGGGTTAATTGTTTATAAGACCTAGACTGCGTGGGCCAGTTTCATGAAGCTGTGTAGCAGAAAATACTGCTTAATTATTTGTTTGCTAAGAGAAAAAATGAAAAAAAAAATGAGTAGGACACCAGTCTCAATAATATGGAATGATGGCTGGTAAGTTATATTTTCGCTAAGCAATATTTTCCGGTGCTTAGCAGGTTGTTGTGCTTACAGGGTTTATGAAATTAGACCCAGTAGGCCTATGCAAGTGATAGCAATGGTAAACGAGTCTAATTCGCTAATGAGTTTTTTTAGTTGAACCTCTTTACTTTGTGGAAGACCATAAAGTACAAAACATTAGTATGTGCAACTTCCTCAACTCAAATTAAAAGACACATTCAAAGATTGTTGATAATAATAAATTTTAAACAATGTGCTTACTCCATGACGTTCTTTTTGATCGGATAATCTTTTTTTGTTCGTTTTAATCAGTTTTTATTTATTTATTTTGAAAGACTGGGACGGAATGCATAAACTTAGGCATACAATTAATAATCAAAACTAAAATTAAAATTGTGGTTTTTTTTATGTCACTTTAAAAACTTACAATTTCCAAGCTGCCAATTTAATTGAAAGAAAAAAACTTTTAATACTGTCTCTGCTAACTGAATGCACATGGATGCAATCATCCTTCTTTTGCTGTTGTTTGTTTGTTCAAGAGGTTTTACTTTTGTTTCATGGCTTGATGCTTCTAATTTTCATCCTCGAAGCACATGAAGTTTCTTAAGACGCATAACAGCCATCAGCAAGTTCGAGTGCACACCATGGTTAACTATTTAAGGTTTGTTGGATTTGAACCTTTGCATGGTGGAAATACGATATAGTAAAGGTTTGCGGTAACACCATTGGGGGGGGGGGGGGGGGGGGTAATGATAATCTATCATGATGAGTTGGGGTTGTTTTGAAAGAAAAAAAAACGTTGGTACTCAAAGGTTCTTTTCTAAATGAGTTGGAGTGGTTCTAAATGAGTTAATGGGTAGGTTCTAAAATGAGTTGGGAAGATTCTGAAAAGAACCTTCGGTTTTAACTCAACGCTTCTTTGCAGGACCAACCCAACTCATTTAAGAGACTATCACACATGGGTTGACTATTTTGCCTCGAACCCAGGCTGGTCAACCATTGGTTGACTGTGGTCGACCATTTAGAACCAGCCTCATGACCGTGTTTTTTCCCACAGATACCAATAGTCTGTTCCATGCTAACATAGTGTAAAGTACAGAGGGGACGGGAACCAGTGACAGTATAGCGAGAACGCAGAATGATATGGAGTGTTGAAAACCGTGGTATGGCTGACTAGGATTCCAAACGAGTCGTGAGTGAGTGCGTCAGTGCGCATGAACGTTGCTAATCAGTAGTGCGCATTCGAACTTGCTCCATTTTGTGCACGATGAGGCACATAGGTTTCACATTTAAAAAAAATATTAAAAAAATCAACCGACAGTTCACATGATTTAAGGTTTAATTTGGTTGATTGGGAGATGTTTCCTCCCGTGTCTAGAATTCCCCTCCAGCTTCATCATCGTCACCACCTTGGGCAGCAGAGTCAATCCCAACCTCTTCGTAGTCCTTCTCCAGGGCAGCCAGATCCTCACGAGCCTCAGAGAACTCACCCTCCTCCATACCCTCTCCTACGTACCAGTGGACGAAGGCACGCTTGGCGTACATCAGATCAAACTTATGATCCAGACGACCCCAGGCCTCACCGATGGCGGTGGTGTTGCTCAGCATGCAGACGGCTCGCTGCACCTTGGCCAGATCACCACCAGGCACCACGGTAGGTGGCTGGTAGTTGATGCCAACCTTGAAGCCAGTTGGACACCAGTCGACGAACTGGATGTTACGTTTCGTCTTGATGTGAGCTATAGCAGAGTTGACATCCTTGGGGACGACATCACCGCGGTACAGCATGCAGCAAGCCATGTACTTGCCGTTGCGAGGGTCGCACTTCACCATCTGATTTACAGGCTCGAAGCAGGCATTGGTGATCTCTGACACGCTCAGCTGCTCATGGTAGGCCTTCTCAGCAGAGATGACTGGTGCATAGGTGACCAGAGGGAAGTGAATACGAGGATAGGGCACCAAGTTGGTCTGGAACTCTGTCAAGTCGACGTTGAGGGCACCATCAAAGCGAAGCGAAGCAGTGATCGAGGACACGATCTGACCAATGAGACGATTGAGGTTGGTGTAGGTCGGTCTCTCGATGTCGAGATTACGACGACAGATGTCGTAGATGGCCTCGTTGTCGACCATGAATGCACAGTCGGAGTGCTCAAGAGTGGTGTGGGTGGTCAGGACAGAGTTGTATGGCTCGACCACGGCTGTGGAGATCTGTGGGGCAGGGTAGATGGCAAACTCCAGCTTGGACTTCTTGCCGTAGTCAACAGAGAGGCGCTCCATCAGCAGGGATGCGAACCCAGAACCTGTACCACCACCAAAACTATGGAAGATCAGGAAACCCTGAAGACCGGTACATTGGTCAGCCTGAAAAGGGAAATATACACATCTGTCAAGTAAAAATAAATTGTTTTCTCAAATGAACAAAATGGTAGTAGGGGGCACAATTTTTGCTCCATACTTCAGACTTCTCAGTTCTGAAAAGAACTGTCCAGCTTTAAACTACTACCTGGGCGGAAGGTAGGAAATCGGCTTTGCCTACTACTTTAGCTCTATAGTAGATCGAGGGGATTTCTCGTTATTAGCTACACTACCGTGGAGTGAGTTCTTGGTCTTGACAATTGATTTTTCTTCTTACCAGTTTCCTGATCTTGTCCAGAACTTGATCGATGATAGTCTTGCCGACGGTGTAGTGCCCTCTGGCGTAGTTGTTGGCGGCATCCTCTTTGCCCGTAATCAGCTGCTCAGGGTGGAAGAGCTGGCGGTAAGGACCTCTGCGAACTTCATCTAAATAAACATAACAACAAAATATTACGCATAAGCTTGTTGTCATCATCTTCACTCAAGAAATTCCCGGTCACACGAGGTTGACTCGACCCTGAGTCAGTTTGACTCTTTTTGTCACTGTCATCATTGTCGCCCTTGTCATCCTCTGTATTGCTTTTGTCGACGAGTATGACGAAGACACTTATTCTCTAATAACCTCATTGGCCGCTGTCATTGTTTGATAAATTGATTGTTTACAAGTCTAAGTCATTATTTGCGAATCAAAGTCAAGTCACAAGTTGTTCTTTGCAAACCAAGTCAGTGCTGAAAGTTAGTCAAGTCACAAGTCAAAACATAGCGACTCAAGTCAGACTAGTGAGTCCAAGTCACATGACTCGAGCCAACAACTCTGATCATCAGTGTCGTTGTAATTAGTTCCACGCCCTATCCTTATTTATGGGTACCGTATACCCAAAGACCACTTACCAACTACAGTAGGTTCGAGATCCATCAGCACAGCCCTGGGAACGTGTTTGCCAGCACTAGTCTCACTAAAGAACGTATTGAAAGAGTCGTCGGCTCCCCCAACGCTCTTGTCACTGGGCATCTGACCATCAGGCTGGATGCCGTGCTCAAGACAGTACAACTCCCAGCAGGCATTGCCCATCTGGACTCCGGCCTGGCCGACATGGATAGAGATACATTCACGCTGAAAAGGGGAGGGGGAAAACCACAAATATTCATTAAAATGAAGTTGAAGATGAATATCTACCCTGTGTTCCTCTTGATATTTTAAACTCACTTTCAGAACTCAGAATAATTAAAATTAATTTAAAATGATTATTATGCATCCGTAAACTTTCTCTTGTGTCGTTTTGTCACACTCAAAACTCTAAAGTAATTATTTGCAATTTCAGCATAATGTTCAACATTTCCTTAAAGGCACCGGGTACGTTTGGTATTGTCAAAGACCAGTGCTCTCCTCACTTGGTGTATCCCAAAGGAACATTATGCATAAAATAACAAACCTGCGGAAATTTGGGCTCAATTTGTAATCGAAGTTGCAAGGGAGTACTCAAAGAAAAAACACCCTTGTTGTTTAAAAGATGTGTGTGCTTTCAGATGCCTAATAAAAGGCTTAAGGCCTGTAGTATTTTGCTACTATAACTCTTGCTCAAACACTACATTACTTCAGAGGGAGCCGTTTTCTCACAATGTGTTATACACCAACATCTATCCGGGGATCGTTACAAAGTGTGCCTAAGTTGTTATGGTAATTTTGAAATTGTCAATTTTAAAATTGCCTTTGAATGGTTCTGAGAGGACGATTATGTAAGTTCACTCTAAGTCAGCTTCAGAACATCTTCGCCACTTGTAATCTTCTACAAGACATCGTGCCACATAAGCCTCGGTGACTCATAGCATACTCATAGTACGCGCGTTGCTTGGGGGCATTCCTATTTCATTCCTTACACCTCTTTGAGTCACATTATTGACGTAGCATGAACACATCAAAAATAAATCGAATTTAAATATCAAAGTGTCTGGCATGCGTTTCGTTTTTTCCATTGTTCTTTAAAGGGGATGTAAATACTGCGTAGACATGTCACATAATTATGTTCCAATCTTTAAGGAAAATGTTTTTGAATTACTGTGGAATTGAGAAGACCCTCTGCTAATCACAATTGCCTTTTGCCCCCATCTGAATTAAGCTTGTCCCGTTTCCCATCCCAGGTTAAAATGTATTTCGTCAACGCTGTAAACGAGTACCCCGCACATAAATAGCTCGAGATATACTCCCTATAAAATAACGTGCTCCTCCCAGTGAAGGGTGCAAATTTCACGTCGCAAAAATAATACGTTATACGTAATATAAATGTCAATTAAAATATAGATTAAGTTTGGAAGTTAGATGCAATCTGCACCTCTTGGAATATTTCACCATTCCAGCCAGACTCTCTTCAACTTCGATCTCAAGGATTCAGACACATCTCATTCCCATATTCTCTTTCTACACCCACTCTCTCGCCATTATCATCATACAGTGCATGAAGAATAAGGGTGACTCATTCATGTTACAACGGCTGTTTTATGTATTCACACCATTGAGTCCCGTGAGATTCGATTACCCATTTTAGCTGTTTATGATAATAACATTCGTGATGAGCCGTCGGGTGATCGTCAACTAGGAGCAAGGGACCCAGTATAATATTATTGGTTTACAAATTTGAAAGAATGTACAGTAATATCAACCGATAGGTTGAATTGCACCATACAGTGATACATTAAAGGAACATTACAGAGTTGGTAAGGAACCCAAAATCGTCTAAGATCACAGATTTACATACAACTTACACGGTGTAATGATGATGAAGGAAGATCAAAATCCGTTTAAGCATTTTTGTCTGAAATGTCATATATTTGATGAGAAATAAATAAATATAATTTCCCGTTTTGAGTTTATCGCTCAGTGAGCGTTTTATTAATATTTTTTCCGATCGACCTCAAACTTCTATTTTTGACAAGTAATAATATTGTATTTATTTATACACTGTTCACATTCCAGACGGGTGTACTCATTTTCACCTAGCCAATACAAAAACCCATTAAGGCAGTTTATAAATAAAAACGGAAAACAATAAACAAACCGTTATATTTCGAATATTTTGAATTGCGGTTCATAGCACGTGTTTGTTTGCGTTGTCATTTTGATTATTAATCACCTAGACATAGCTATAAGTCGTGTCAGAATGCAAAAGCTTTCTTCTAATTCCGGAGTCACACATTCTGATAGGCAGTGATATATGCTTGATGAATCACTGTGCATAATGGCCATCAGGACCAGGGCTTGATTCATATCTAACACTGATGGTACATCACTGATAATTTATAATGCAGATCCTCTAGAGTTTTGAATGTGCAGAAACAGCCCTTGTTCCTTAACAGCAACGTTCAACATGTAAAATAAGTTTTAAAAATTGTGATTTAGTTAGAACATTAGACACTTAGGACCCAAAAGCTGTAAAATAAGCGATGGGGTGCGTATTACAAACAAATCTATGATTTAGTCAGTACAAAATAAACTAGTCAAATAAACAACAAGTAAACTCAATTTAAAAACAAACCGATACGAGAAATTTAAAAACCTTTCAAATAAATCCATGCAATAAGTTGAGACATGGCTAGCGGCTTGCCATGCTGTCTGCGTTTCTTTGACATAGCCTATAATATACTATGACTTATCTATGACGTCACGTCAGGTGTTGGCCCAGTATAACTCAGAATTTAAGATAAGAAACTATGAAGTGAAACTTGTTTGCAGATGATAATTGCGTCAGATGTTTAATCACTTTGTAAAATAAGCAAATACCAAACAAAATTTAAAAAATGAAGAAAAAGAGGCTTACTAAAAAAATATATAAAAAGAAGCATTGACATACCTCACTAATCAGCCAAACACTTATTGATATTATCAATTCCAAAAGTTAATTCCATGTTTTATGTTTAATCCTATAAAACTGATTGCCGAATTGTATTTCAAGACTTGGTTCTCGTTAATAACGATCGAAGACCGGAAATTCTGAAGTATTCGCATAATTTATTGACTTCAATGTCTCAAAGCACATTTTAGGGTGCGGCAATGTCTTCACATGCTTTACAGTATGTCGCAATCATCTTTATCAGATTTCACATCAATATTACTGTCTAAAACGAATTCTCTTTTCTCCCTCTACTTACCATTTTGACTCTTCAGTACTCCCTTCCTTCTAGAAATATCCTGGAACTGTGGTTTCTTTCTTGAAGTCTTTGAAATCAGACAAAGGTTGGATGAAGGTTTCTCTAACAGCCTCAGTCCTCTAAGATTGCGATGACGAAGAGGCAAGACCGCACAGATCAGGAGAATGAGATGCAGAACGTCTTATATACTCGGCAGAGAACCTCGCCCGTGATAAAGATGCAGTCATGTAAAAGCATCACTCGCTGTTGAATTTCCAGCAGGTATTTAACCGACCATCTGATGTTCTGAGTGGGCCAGCACCGGGGTCCCCATCAATAACACCCCCCCCCCCAATTTCATCTCGTCTTACAGTGACGCAACGGGATTTCATTTTCACGAAACATCAAATAAGTAGGCCTAATTTCTTGATGTGCTACCACTCTGCTGTCATGCTCTAAATTATTTTTAGGGGTACCCCCTTCCTAACGGGTAAAAAGAGGATGCATGCGAGGGGGGGGGGGGGGTGGAGGTGGAGCTGATTGTTCCAAATCCTCTCACCCTATTGGTATGCCACAGGGGGGTTATGTATGTCTCACCATACAAGCAAGATACGAACGTAGATTCGTTTATGATTCTCTCTCCAGCAAATAATATTTAGTGTTTTTAAATTACAATGATATAATTTTGATCAACTAAACATTGTAATTTTCATGTTCAGGGAGCAGTTTCATGCGCAAAATGTACATGCAGGAACTCGTTTTTTTTCGCTTTGCCAATTTGATTTAGTTATTTTATTTGAGGACCCCCCCCCCCTCCCCTCCCCACCACAACCCACACGCATCATCTCGCAAGAAGTCGGAAAAATAACCACCTGTTTATAATATTACCGTCATGAAACAGTCGTCTGAAGCCATGCTATCCGAGGGGTGCAGCTAGCCATATGGATATATAAATTATATTGTGAAATTCAAGATTTGTAATTATAATAGACTGCATTGAACCTTCATGTGGAAAATTGAAACAGTTCACGCATACGAACACGTTTTACACACCGCGTCATGTACAGTTAGATTGTTGATTATTGTAGAAATATTCCCAAACAAACTAGGCTTTCCAACGGTGAGATCTTTTATGACGCGTGCTAGACTAAAAAATACACTGCATTTGTTTTTTACACTGCTTTGTTTTGTTATATTCGGCAACATTTTCACTCAATTTTATGCAGGTGGAGTGTCTAATACATTATCTGGCATGAATTATTCTAAATAAATTATGAAACAGAGGGCATTGTGGATTTCCATCACTCAGCAGTTCATGTAAGAGACACAGAAATCAGGTTTCTTTTGATGATGACGTCATGATGATCGCTGATGACTCAACCGTCCCATCCCAGACAGTAGACTTGCTCCAGTCGTCCATGTGTACAGAATCAACTCATTATTAATCCTGACAACATGAGATACTTGTGAATATTAACACACAAAAACAAAATATTGTTTTTATTGGTTGTCCTGAATGTGTTTCTATTGTTTTTCAATACTGGCCTATGTGGTCTTGAAATGCCTCGAGATTATTTGCAAAAAAAAAAAAAAAGCTAAGCGACTCTGATTAAACCTCAAAAATGTGCAAGGACAAGAACAAATAGTGTACCAGCAAAATTTATCGTGTAATAGTCAGAAAATCAATTTCAGTTGATTTCTTGTTCTTTTCAAATCACAGCGTGTACGAATCAGCATTGCGGTCAATATCATGTACCGCTGTGTGCATTCATGGGCGCAGATCGCCCCAGTCCTTGAGACTGGAATCCTAATTTGCTCAGAGGTTATAGTTGGCTCAAACTCTACAAGCTAATAACAATATCATCTGAACCACTTTGGTGTACAGGTCGGAAGATATCCATAACTCGTCTACAAGTGTTAACCATCCAATGGACAGCAACAACAATTACACTTAATTGAGAGATGGAGCTTGTTCAGTGTGTGTAGCCATAATGAATTCTGATTGTATGTCGTTGACATGCCAAAAACAAACCCACAACGAGATCACCGTTCACACCTAATTGATGTGATGTCGAATCAAAATCCACCTTTTCATCCATTCATCCAATCATGATCGTGCATTTATGTTGTAGCTAAGTAACGCCCCTAGAAACACCATCCAAACAAATCAAATCTAAATCAACAAGTTAACTTTGAAAAACATGGTCAGAAAATGTGAAATATGTTGGGAAAGTGGCCAACATCAATTAAGACGTCCAGAGGTACTAATCCCATGATCCTAGTACCAATAAAAACTACCAAAGGCCTTTCAAGTCACACAGCTCGCATCCTTAAAGGCACCGGACACCTTTGGTAATTGTCAAAGACCATGCAGCAGCCGGTTTCACGAAACGCTAGGAGCAATCCAATCTCGAGTTAGGAGTCGAGTAACTTGTCCTAACTAAGGATGGGGACAATATGTCCTACGTATTTGAATACGGAACTAAACTCGTCCTAAGTCCTAAGATTAATCCTAAATTAGGAAGAGTTTGGTGAAATCGACGGCAGTCTTCTTACTTGGTTGGTGTATCTCAACATATGCATCAAATAACCAACCTGTAAAAATTTGGGCTCAATGGTCCTCGAAGTTGCAAGAGAATAATGGAAGAAAAAACACTCTTGGTACACACATTTTGTGTGTGCTTTCATCAGATTCATAATACAAGATTTCAGTTAAAATCTGTAATTATGCGAATAAGGAATAAACCTCTTTCTAAAAAACTACGTTACTTCAAAGTGAGCCTTTCTTACAATGTTTTATACTATCAACTTCCCTCCATTGCTCCCTCCAAGTACGTTTTTATGCTAACAATTATTTTTTAGTAATTACCAATAGTGTCCATGCCTTTAAACCCAACTCCTACCCCTGTCCATCTCCCAAGAAGAATAATATAAGGAAGGAGGACACTAAACAAATGTTTGTGTTGCGACTTCGTTACATCTGTGAGCAAAGTGAGATATGACTTGGGTCCCTTAGCTACCGCTCCTTGGGGGTGTTGCCGCGCTGGTGTTTCAGCCGTTTGAAATGCGAATGTTGAGGGGGGTATAAAACCCTCTGATGTTTTCACTGTCACCTTAGTACCCACATCTCAACCCGACTCTTGTTGTTGGATTGTGAGAGTGTCTTTGGTGTCCGTTACTTTTTAATCGCTAATTTTGAAACTTTCTAGAGCCAAGAGAGATAGCCTAAACTAATTGGTTGGCTTGAGCTTGCAACATTTAAAAGCAATACATATATTTTGTGATCAAACCTATTTTGAATTCATCGTTTAGGAGCAGCAATTGAGTCAGCAAAATGGTGAGTAGTATTGAGTTTTAATAATTTGAAAGCAATTTTTTGTTTTAGGTCTACCATATTTAATTCCGTTTTATTGCTTTTGTAATAATGATATTTTGCTGAGTTAGTTTCCAATGAACACCCAACCTGTATATAATGTGCCTGCTTGTCATGGTTGTTGTGTGGACGTTCATGGGTGGACTCTGACATTTTTGTGGCCGACGGTTAAGAGCACCTAAATCTGGTGTTTCTGATCGGCAAAGTGTGGGTTCGAATCCTGGTTGTGACATTTGTCTATACGGCAGGGTGTACTTTTGGTATTAACAAAGACCGATATTCTCACTTGGTGTATCCACATATACATTTGGGCTCAGTTGGTCATCAAAGTTGGAGGAAATAATGACAGAAAAAACATCCTTGCCTAGGAAAAGGCTTCATGCCTGAAGCCTTTCTCATTTCCAAAATTCCTCTTTCTCTAACACTACATTACTTTTAAGGGGATGTTTCTAAACAAAAATGTTTAAGAATCGTCAACAGCCCCAATTCCCTTTAAAAAACATTTGTTTCGTCTCTTTGACATTTCCTAACCGAGTTTCGTTTTATCTTTAGCGTGAGGTTTTGTCTCTACACATCGGCCAGGCTGGAGTCCAGATGGGCAATGCCTGCTGGGAGTTGTACTGTCTTGAGCACGGCATCCAGCCTGATGGTCAGATGCCCAGTGACAAGACCATCGGAGGTGGAGACGACTCCTTCAATACTTTCTTCACAGAGACAGGGGCCGGCAAGCATGTCCCTCGCGCTGTCTTCGTCGACTTGGAACCTACTGTTATCGGTTCGTCTTTAAAATTTTAAAATGGTTTTTGTACCAATTTCAACGTTTCAAATACACTGATAGACACCAACAATTGTCAAAGACTAGTATTCTCAATTAGTGTATAAAACACCATAAAGCATAAAATAACAAATCTGTGAAAATTTTGGCTCAAATTGGTCGTCGAAGTTGCAAGAGAATAATGAAAGAAAAAACACCCTTGATGCACAAAATTGTGTGCTTTCAGATGCCTAATTAACATTTTAAAAATTACTTTGAGGTCTGATGTTACCTCTTTCTAAAAAAAAAAAAAGAAGAAAAAAAAGAGGGTGCCGTTTCTCACAATGTTTTATACTATCAACAGCTCTCCATTGCTCGTTACCAAGTAAGTTTTTATGCTAACAATTGTTTTGAGTAATATTGTCAATAATGTACAGTGCCTTGGTCGCTTGACAGCATATTTATTTGAAGATCCAAGTAAGACTAGCTTGTGAAAAAGTTTACTAATCAAAAGAGCGTTCAAAAGGGGACCCGTGTGAGAAAAAACGGAAACTACAGTTTTAACTGTCCAGAGAAATGAAATCTGACATAAGAAAACTAGAAGAAAACATTATGCAATGAAGGTGATGTTTGACACCCTTTTTCTGAATGTAAGACCATCTTTCCACCATAGCTCTTCAAACTTGTTTGATAACAATGCCTAAATTGGTTAACAATAGAGACAGATAAGCCCATAATCCAGTTGTACACACTAGCTACAACCTTTATTTATCAAGTTGATCCATCTACAAATAGTGGATCAGCACACCGCGACCAGGTAATTGCTCTGCAAACATGCCGTGCTGGAGGTGTTTTTAACGGCAGGCTAAAGTAACTGTGAACCGCTAATACTCTGTTGACATGATAAACGCTATCAGAGATTGTCTGGCAGAGATACTTTCGGTTATGGTCTATTTTTGTACTGTGCAGAAAATAAGAGAAGATTGTCAAGGTACCTCACCTTGCCTGCAGACTTTCCCCATATGAACCATCTCAAATCCTTGGGAGTTACTTAATAAAACTTAATAATATAAAAGACAATCAGTTCCTTTTGTGCATTCATGACTGGGCTGTCTTAAATTTGTTGAAATGCACTGAACAATATTGGTAATTACTCAAAATAATTGTTAGGACAAAAACTTGATGGTATAAATTGTGAGAAACGGCTTTCTCTGAAGTAAAGTAGTTTTTGAGAAAGAGGTAATTTCTCACTCAAATGATTAAATACTTCAGCTGAAGCCTTTTATCAGGTATCTCAAAGTACACAAAGTAATGCAGCAATGGTGTTTTTTCTTTCATTATTCTCTTCCAACTTCAATAACCAATTGAGTCAAATTTTGTTACAGATTTGTTATTTTATGCATTATGTTGGGAAACACCAAGTGAGAAGACTGGTCTTTGACAATTACCAAAGTTGTCCAGCGCCTATAATTCTTTGTGAAATCCACCCCTGGAATCAGATTGTACTGTAGAAATGGTCAAGTTACTTCTTGTTAAGGCCAGAAAGTGAAGAGTATCAAATAAATTCAAGAAAATTAAAAAGGAAATCATGTCCTTTCTGATATTGCAGATGAAGTCCGTACTGGCACTTACAGGCAGTTATTTAGTCCAGAGCAGTTAATCACCGGGAAAGAGGATGCTGCTAACAACTACGCCAGGGGTCACTACACTGTGGGAAAGGAGATCATTGATCTAGCACTGGATAGGATAAGAAAACTGGTAAATAGTCCATTAATAGAATCAGGTTTGAATGACATGCTGTGCTTGGTTGTTTAGTCGTGGCAAATGAGATTCTATTAAAGAAAAGTCCCGAGAGCCCAATTCCGTATAGCTGCCCAAGCAGAAAATATTGCTTAAGATTTTTCTGCTTAGCAGAAATAAGCAGGATACCCGTCACAAATTGTACATTAATGGCATAGCAGTTTGGCTGGTCAAAATTGAGCCATAAACTTTGACTTTGACTTTATTTTTTTCAGGCTGATTTATGCACAGGTCTTCAGGGTTTCCTCGTCTTCCACAGCTTCGGTGGTGGTACCGGGTCTGGGTTCACATCCCTGCTGATGGAGCGCCTCTCTGTTGACTACGGCAAGAAGTCCAAGCTTGAGTTTGCCATCTACCCTGCCCCTCAGATCTCCACAGCTGTAGTAGAGCCTTACAACTCTATCCTTACCACTCACACCACCCTTGAGCACTCAGACTGTGCCTTCATGGTCGACAACGAGGCCATCTACGATATCTGCCGTCGTAACCTCGACATCGAGAGACCGACCTACACCAACCTTAACCGTCTCATTGGTCAGATCGTGTCCTCCATCACTGCTTCACTTCGCTTTGATGGCGCTCTGAATGTGGATTTGGGTGAATTTCAAACAAATTTGGTGCCCTATCCTCGCATTCACTTCCCACTGACAACTTATTCACCCACCATATCAGCTGAGAAGGCCTACCATGAGCAGCTGACCGTTGCAGAGATCACCAACTCTTGCTTCGAGCCGGCCAACCAGATGGTGAAGTGCGATCCCCGTCATGGCAAGTACATGGCTTGCTGCCTCCTGTACCGTGGTGATGTCGTCCCCAAGGATGTCAACGCTGCCATCGCAACCATCAAGACCAAGCGTACCATCCAGTTCGTCGACTGGTGTCCAACTGGCTTCAAGGTGGGCATCAACTACCAACCATCAACAGTCGTGCCCGGTGGTGATCTGGCCAAGGTGCAGCGTGCCGTCTGCATGCTGAGCAACACCACCGCCATCGCTGAGGCCTGGGCTCGTCTGGATCACAAGTTTGATCTGATGTACGCCAAGCGTGCCTTCGTCCACTGGTACGTAGGAGAGGGTATGGAGGAGGGTGAGTTCTCTGAGGCTCGTGAGGATCTGGCTGCCCTGGAGAAGGACTACGAGGAGGTCGGGATGGACTCAGGTGACGGAGAGGAGGAAGGGGATGAGGGTGACGAATATTAACAATTTCTTCTATGGTTTATTAACAGGAAAAAATCAAAAAAATATATATTCAATAACACGCTATGCATGAATAAATTAGTCAACATTTTTAAGAGTCAAATAATTTTTAGAATCACACTCCTTTTTAATCATCCACATGAATGGCAAAGCACCTCATCAAATATTAAGAAAAAATAAATAATGTCTTATACTATTCTCTGGTATATAGTGTCAATATGTTCCTGTGCAAATTAAAGTTTCAACACATGGAATCAGTGCATCATTAATAAAAATATGAAGATGTTTTAAAAAACACTCCTGATATTTGATTGATTTATTTAAAAATCATAAAATTTGCATCTTGATGTTTTAAAAATGCTAATTTCACTTGGCCAGTAAAAGTCAACCTTAAAGAGTGAAAGATAACTTGGTCCAAACTTGGTCCAGAGAGATTTAACTCAGTCTAACAGCACTTTAACCAAGTGAACTCAAATTATTCCTTAAAAATGATTATTTGCTCACAACATCAATTTCCATCAACTCGGAAAGAAGTTTTTCCCCTAACATGCTATTATTTAGCTCTGTAATAATCAACCAATGAAAATGTATGTATGGACAAAACCCTCAGTTTCCTGGAACAATTTGAGTTAACTTGGTTAATATTTGCTGATTTAGAGAAAGTTAACTCGGTTCAGTGAAAACAAACTTGGTTTAGCTTGCAATTTTTGAAGCTGTGCATCAGGTTTACTTGCAGATAAATTTGTTATCACACGCACCATCATGGATTAAAAAATATCTATGTATCGCGCATACGTGTCCCATATAGAACATGGTCTTCGGCCTCACTGGATGTGAGACGCAAAAGCAAATTTAAAAATACTCATACAACTGCAAAGTCAAACTTATCACAGTTTCAGGGCTTTGGGCCCATGGGTTATAGAGTAGATAATAATACATACTATATTTAATAAACATATTACAGTTGTTCAATTGTTTTTGTCTTCATCCAATCTTTCTATAATTATGTCCAATATATATCATTCATAACATTCATTCTGTTAGCAGACAATATGTTTCTATGCACAATTCAGCATGAAAACCAGTCCAAAACAATAAATACTTTTTGGTATTTTGACAAGTGAACCGTTTTTGCTTAAAATCACTAAGATTTGTAATTTAAGTTTTGTGCCCGGTTTGACATTAACATTTAAAAATCTGCACACATAAAAATTCCCAAGTCCTGAGCTTAACAAAAAATACAGATACATTTTGTGCGTTAAAAAAAAGTCAAGTTGAGTTGTCCTAGGGTGGATTTCACGAGAAGTTAAGACTAGTCTTATCTCGAGTTCGGATGAGTTACTCAGCCTAACTTTGGACTAGCCTTAAGTTTTTAAGATCACCTAGGACTAGCCCAAAGTTAGGACTAGTCCTAACTTTTTGTGAAAACGCAACCCCCTGGAGACAGAATTGTGCCTGAGAGAGTATGAATGATGGACGGAAATGTTACTAATTTATTAAGTACATGTATCACACTTAACTCATTTATACAAACACAGCACCACAGCAATAGAGCACAGAGAATGCTGAGCTCAATTGTCATCTGTGTCTGCTTTGAACGCCCTCTATGCCAGCTGTAGACATAGAGTATCAATATAGAAATAGAACACAGAGAACGCTGCGCTCAATTTAGACTGGTCCCCTGTCTTTATAGGACAGAGATAAGTATTGATTTTACAGAACCAGTGAATTTAAATAATTTTGCGGTGAAGCAAGCTTTGCATAGCTGTGTTTTGATTGGTTCAAGTTGATAATTGGCAGCTACACTTTAGGTCATCTTGTCGTTTTTACTTGTTATTAAAAAATATATCCCTATATGAGGAATGCTGTTTTTCAATAATTTTATAAAATTTGTTGCCATTATTCGTACGTTGGTGAAGCACTTTCATGCATAGATACAAAACACACAATATAACTGACCACACTTTTTAACAACAAGTTCAAGTTGGCAATGCGCCAATTTATCTCTACTTTGCTTTTGGCCAATCGTAGAACTGCGGCTCAAATGAATCATACGTAAAGTCATACATACGACTACGGACAAACTCTTGAATGTTGTTGGGTTGTGGGTAGCGTGACGCCACGTTGGTCTCGTAGGCGTACTCGGCTATCTTAGTGGCAAGCTTGAGGGATACGTCACGCACCTGTTGGAGGGGAGGGTAGACACGCCCCTCTTTAAGGTGCTCTGAGGTCACAAGGCTCGCAAGACACTGTTGGGCAAAAATGAATATTTATTAAGAAAGATAAGATAGGCTGTTAAAAAAAACCTGAGCTGTAAGCGCAAAGCATGAAAGCTTGCGAGCATGAAAGCTTGCGAGCATGAAAGCTTGCGAGCATGAAAGCTTGCGAGCATGAAAGCTTGCGAGCATGAAAGCTTGCGAGCATGAAAGCTTGCGAGCATGAAAGCTTGCGAGCATGAAAGCTTGCGAGCGTGAAAGCTTGCGAGCATGAAAGCTTGCGAGCATGAAAGCTTGCGAGCATGAAAGCTTGCGAGCATGAAAGCTTGCGAGCATGAAAGCTTGCGAGCATGAAAGCTTGCGAGCGTGAAAGCTTGCGAGCATGAAAGCTTGCGAGCATGAAAGCTTGCGAGCGTGAAAGCTTGCGAGCGTGAAAGCTTGCGAGCATGAAAGCTTGCGAGCATGAAAGCTTGCGAGCGTGAAAGCTTGCGAGCATGAAAGCTTGCGAGCATGAAAGCTTGCGAGCATGAAAGCTTGCGAGCGTGAAAGCTTGCGAGCGTGAAAGCTTGCGAGCGTGAAGCCTGCTAACATACATTTATATTTTGGTTTTAAATCTGCAATCTAGGGAAATTCCTGCAAATGCGTAGCAAATTTTGGCCTCACAGGGCTGTTTTCGCAGGGAATGTTTTGCAGTTGAACACAGTTCAACTGTTGCGATTTATTAGCTGCGAATTTGTGACATCAAAATTTGCGGGAAGTATGAACCCGGGATTAAGTGGGGCAAAGTGTTACTATTAGGGTTCGAACCCACATCCAATGACTTGAAATTGAGTCTAGCTCACTAAAACGTTCAGCCAAACCAAGTCATTTATTAAACTAGCTTCTGAAAAATACAATTATGTAAAATAAAAAAATACATTTCAATAGTGTTAAGAAGGAATAAGACACTCTTGAACGTTCTTGGAATTTGAGTATGAAAAAAAAAAAAAAAAAAACGGGACAAACCTTAGCTGCCTGTAGAAACATGTCATCACTGATGTGCCGCACCCCAAACAGGACCACACCCAGTGCCACGCCCGGAAATATATAGGAGTTGTTACCCTGTCCAGGGTGAAGTAGCCTACCATCAGGGAGTTTGTAGGCAGGGAAGGGACTCCCACTCGCAAATACACACTTACCCTGGGAAAAGAAGAAATGAAGAAGTTACGAGGAGTATTTATAATGCAACGCCCAATGCCAAAACAATTTAAAGGCACTAGACATGTTTGGTATGGAACGGTCAAAGACTAGTATTCTTACATGGTGTGTCCCTACATATGCATCAAAATAACAAACATGTGAAAATGCCTACAAAAGGCTTCAGGCCTAAAGTCTTTTAATATTTGAGTGAGAAATTATTTTATAAAATATAGATACATTGTTATTATTATTATTATTTATATTATTATTTTTAATATTATTATTATTATTACCTCTGTCTAAAAAACTACGTTACTTTCGAGGGAGCCGTTTCCCACAATGTTTTTCTCCTTGGTTACCTACTATTATAATAACAGCAATATGGAAGTTGGACCTAGAGGTTAAGACTTAGGTTAGGACGAGTCCTGGGAGATATTAAAAACTTAAGGCTAGTCTAGGTTAGGACAAGTAACTCGTCTTTACTCGAGATAAGACTAGCGAAATACACCCCTGGTGCAGGAGCTGTGAATCATTTCTCAATTTCAAATTCAACTCACTTAATTTCCATCATTACACAAGGCAGTGAGTAATACATCAAGCAAATGCAATACATTAATACAATGATGTAAGACAATATAAAACCAAAATCTACAAGCAAAGGCAATTGTAAAACGGGAAAATCACACACTAACAACCAATACAAAACACATCAACAGAGTAATATAGCTGTGATATTTGTTCACAGGACTCGGGAAAGTACCGAGTATACAGAACTAACACAAATCGATGTATGGATAAAAACCAAAATTACATCAACAGGGGTCGATTTCACAAAGAGTTAGGACTAGTCCTAACTTAGGACTAGTCCCAGGAGATATACAAATTGCATGGATAGTCCTAAGTTAGGACGAGTAACTGGTCCTAACTCAAGATAAGACTAGTCCTAACTCTTTGTGAAATCCACCCCAGTACTTTTAAGCAGAGTGCAGCATCAGAGTCCAGCTTTCTCCAGAAGACAATCAGAGCATACTGATCGAAGCGTCGAGTTCAAACCAACCGTTCTTTTCAGAACCAACCCAGTTATTTAGAGTTTATCATTACATGGTGTTACCGCAAACCTTACTAAAGCGTATTTCCACCATGATAAGTTTCAAATCCTACTTAACACGTGGTAATTGAGATGGAGGGGATCAATAAAAAGCCGAGCTTATCGAGTATGGACCCCCCCGTACGAAGAAGCAATGTAAGCAATTCTATTGGTAAGCTTTCTTACCTCGGTGTACTTGTATGCCTGCTCTGCAGTGCACTCTGCTTTACTCGTTGGGTTACTCAGGGCAAAGATGACTGGGTGCTCATTAAATGACGCCATGTCTTCAAGAATCTGCTGGGTGAAGACACCGGCGATTGCTGCAGCACCTGGGATTAATTAAAACACAAAAAATTGTTAAGAAGGAAAGCTTACATGTTGTATCACGAGTAGGATTTGAAGCATGATGGAAGTATTAGGTGAGATTTACAGGAACACAATAAGAGTAGTGACGGTTCTAAAAAGAACTGTTGATTGACAACTCGACGTTTCGATCAGTATGCCCTAATCGTCTTCAGGAGAAGACGATCTCAAAGCATACTCTTCCTGAAGAGGATCAGAGCACACTGATCAAATTGTTGAGTTGTAAATCACCAGTGTCATGACTGGGTTCGAACCAACACTCTGCGGCTGACATCACCAGAGCTTTGGTCTGGTGAACTAGACTGCTTAGCCACGACATGTAATTGATTCTTACCAATCAGAGTCGTTGGTTTGATGTCCTGTACAATCTGTCCCAGGTTATCCATCGGTTGGTGCTCATGGGCAAATGGTTCCTTATGGTGCGAGATACCACCAGAGGGACGACCCTGCCACAAGGAAGAAAAAAGAAAAATAAAACAAACAAAAATGTCTATGGTTTTTGTTCTTCTATTATTATACAAAGATGTAGATATGATGAGGCTGGTTCCATGAATGAGAATCCCCATTGAATCAACCAACATACCTTACAAATGAGTCCTTTGGAGTCTATGAGCCAGATCCGTTTCCTGGCCTCTGGGGTCGTTGACCCTTCAGCTTCCATGGCCGCAACAAGAAGCTTGGCTATACCAAGAGAAGCCTGCGTAGAAACACAAGAACAAAAACACAAACATCAACAACAAACATTGATGACTGTAAACTTAGAAAGTGCAAAACAAATTGCTGTCACAATGTTGTTGATTTGTGAGGTTGCCAGGGGCAAAATACAACGCTCACTGATCGATAAACTCCAAACGGGAAATTAGTTTCAGTTATTTCTCATCAAATATGAAATTTCAGACAGATATATTTCAAGAGATGTTTTGTACTATCATCATCATTAGAACATGTAAGTTTTATGTAAATCTGTGATCTTAGACGATTTTTTTACTTACCTCTCCGGCTCCTTGGAACAGGAACGTATTCTCCTTAAGTTTCTTCCCTGTAATCTTAAGACTTGCTAGGATTCCCGCCACGGCAACGGAAGCAGTTCCCTGGATGTCATCGTTGAAGGTGCAATATTTATCACGATACTTCTCCAGGAATCGGAAGGCGTTGTGGTTCCCAAAGTCCTCAAACTGAATCAGACAATTCTGGCCATATCTGAGAACGAAAGATAAGATTTTTGAAGTGTTTCTTCAAAGACTTTGCCTTGAATGACCTCTTATTTGGGTGACCTAATGTCTCAAAGACATGAAAAGCACTTACTTTGACGTCACCAAAATTACAAACATCATATTGGTAAGTCTTGGCGACAAGTGAAATTTACTACTCAACAAGCTACACTACAAAAAGATGCAACCTCGACAATAGTCGCAACTAGTCTTTAATTCCTGAGATGCATTGCAGCATATTGATTGCCGTAGGTGCGATATATAAAGTAAAATGAATGCTGAAAGGTTTGAAGGATTGTGTCACAGATGTCTGATTGTGTTTCGTAAGTAAATTATGTTGTCATGAATAGTCATGAGTGACACAATTGATTCACACAGCAGAAAGTCACAACTGTTTTTGTACGAATTGTGGCAGCACAATTAACCGAGTAGTTGAAAATGGTAATAGGGACAGGACTCGACTAAGCGATCAATAGTCATGACCTCGACGCTAGTCACACTAGTTGCCCAGGCTTACGTGATAGCGATTTATACCTTGCGACAGCAGCTTGCATTAGCTCATCAATCAACTGGTCGTACAAAGCAGAGTTATCTCGTTTCTCTCTCAGACCTAGGTAGAGTGGATCGTCCAGCAGAGTCTGAAACAAAGTGGGAGGCATTATTTCATGCGGAGTTTGATTTTGCATGCCAACAAATTATACCACTCATTTGGGCGGAATATCAAACGCTGTCAGGCAGAGAGTACTGCTAGGCAAAGTTATTTGCTAAGCTAAATTTGAGTTGGGCTTAGCAAGTTTTGATGCTTACAGGGTTTATACAATTGCGCCCTAGAAGGTTCGCTCAGTTTGACATAGCACAACTGTCTCTTTAGTCTGAGGAAGTGGAATTTACGCAAGTCTGGAAGGTTTGCTCATTTACAAAAGCTTGCCCTGAACCATTTGACAAATAAATTGTCTCTAGTCTAATGAATTTGAGTTGTACACGGTAACTTGTGACTACGGCGATTTCGGCTACAGCTACGCGTCTGCCAGTGTTGAAGAATAGGCAAACAGGCAAGATCTAGCTGTAGCTGTTGTCGAAGTTGCCATTTTGGACACGGCCATAGTCTACCTCACAAATGACTTATTCAACCTTGACCCCAACCCCAAATTGATCAACCTTTTATCCATACCTGATTGTTGGTACCCACATCCACCATGATGGGTAAGCACTGTGATGGCTGTACACCAGCTATAGCTGTATAGAGTGCTAGTTTACCTACAGGTATCCCCATACCATAGCTACCTAGGTCACCAAGTCCAAGAATCCTTTCTCCATCGGTTACGACGATTGCCTGAGGTTGAAAGATGAAAATAAATACTATAAAGATCTTAGTGCAGCCTTCATGAATGAAGATAGTCACACTGCCAGACACACCGGGGCTAACCCCCTTCTATTTGTGGTAAGTTTATTGGGGTCTTACGTCCCAATCCAAAGGACGAAGCAATGGTTTAAATTCTTACTTAAGGACACAAGTGTCACAACCGGTATTTGAACCCACATTCTCCTGATCAGACACAGCACTGCTAAAAACACCGGGGCCAACCCCTTCTCTTTGTGATAAGCGTATACTGGGGTCTTTTACATAAGTTGATAGTTTTTATACCACGCAAGTAGATACACACATGGTGTTACCGCAAACCAAATATACATTTATACCTCACCATACAGTGCCTCAAATCATATAAACACACAGGCCCTACTGCTTTATGTCCCATCGGATGGATGCAGCAATGGTTAATGTCTTGACTTAAAGACACAAGCGTGTCATGAATGGGACTTGACCCCGCACTCTGCTGATCAGAAACACATCAGAGCTTGAGTTCAGTGCTCTTAACCGCACAGCCAGCCGTCGATTCCACCACACTCTTCCTAACTTAAGTCTAATCATAGGACTTAGGAAGAGTTTAGTTTCTTATCAGAAGACGTATGATGCATTGAACCCATCCTAAGTTAATACGGGTTACTCAACTCGAGTGTAGGATAAATCCTACAGAACTTTGAGAAATCGGTTGTAGGTCACTTACATGTACAAAGTCAGACTGATCAAACACTAACGACGAGTTGAGTTCCTTATCCGAAGACGTTAGGACGCATTGAACCCATCCTAAGTTAGGACGGGTTACTCAACTCGAGATAGGATAAATCCTACAGCACTTCAAGAAATCGGTCGCAGGTCACTTACAAAGTCAGACTGATCAAACACTTAGCAGTGTTGTACAATGTAAAATAATTCACAATCTCCGGGAGTAATGAGTCTGGAGAATGGAAAATTCCCATATTCTTGGATATTTTAGTAGCTCCACATACATGTACCTTTACATTCTGTTCCGGCCAAGCTGCAAGTATATCAGCGACATGCCCCTTGTCATGTTTTGTGATGAACAGCCCCCTTGGTCTACGATAGATGAGGCCATAGCGCTGGCAGGCAAGACCAACGGTAGGTGTGTAGACTATTGGCATCATCTCCTCTAAGTTATTACAGATGACTCGATAGAACAACTTCTCATTACGATCCTTGAAGGACAAAGTTTATGTATCCTGGTTAATAAATTACTCACTTAAAGCCATTGGACCCTTTCGGTACAGAAAAAAAAAAAAAAGTTCACAGATTTACAAATAATTTACAGGGTTTACAGAAGGTAATGGTGAAAGACTTCTCTTGAAATATTAGTCCATGAAATGCTTTACTTTTTGAGAAAACGGTAAAACAATATAAATTCTCGTTAACGAGAATTACGGATTTGTTATAAACACATGTCATGACACGGCGAAACGCGCGAAAACAGGAGTGGGTTTTCCCGTTATTTTCTCCCGACTCCGATGTCCGATTGAGCCTAAATTTCTACAGGATTGTTATTTTATATATAAGTTGTGATACACGAAGTGTGGGACTTAGACAATACTGTTTACCGAAAGTGTATAATGGCTTTAAAGGTAAGGTCGTAGAGTGGTAGACACTTGCCCCTTAATTTTTTCAAAAACAACAGCAGGACCAGTTGGTCCACCAACTGTTTCACTGGTCTGTAAACTATTACAAACATCTTCATTCACACCAGTGAGCAGGAAATCGGCCAGGACTACCTCAATTTTATAAAACTTCTTGAACCGTGATATAAAACGTTTGCGAGGTGGTTTAATTCCTACCATTTACCTCAGTGGACTCCAAATTGAATCCCATCTTAGGCCAAAGCCTGGCATGTGGATATTTTCCCCTACCTGATTGCTTTGGTTTTCCCCAAAGTTTGGGGGTTTTCCTCCCAAATCTAATACTGAACATTTCTTCGTGGTTCTTATTCAGAAAATAACTAAAAGATAAAATAAAACATTACCTGTAGATCCATCAACTGTATGAAGCGGTCCAGATCATTAGACTGCCCTCGTATGTTGCGCAATGCTCTCTGCTCTTGAATCTCTGGCGTACTGACAACTGGTGGGAGGAGACCATGAATACCGAGGGATTGACGCTCCCGTAGACTAAACGCTGTCCCCTGCAGGGTGAAATGCAAGTATGTTGGTCAGAATCAAAAACAAATACAACTAATTTGTTCACAGATTTAGTTTGGTTATGGATTCATGTTGCTAAAAATCAGCTTTATGGGTAATCATTGTAATGAGTTTAAACTTAAAGGAAAACGTCAACAAAACAACCACCTGTTTCATACACATTGGACCATCAATGGACCGCTGTCGGGAGGAGGGTTACGTCATCGCACTAGATTTTACAATGAATTGTGTGTTTCAGTATTTCCTAACATGAAGGAGATCTTAACCCTAGGGGTGACACTAGCCCTAGAACCAGATCTCTAAATAGAAGCAATAGTTTGTTGGGGTGTCCCAACTCATTATTAATGACAGTGGACACTATTGGTAATTGTCAAAGACCAGTCTTCTCACTTTGTGCATATCAACATTATGCATATAAAATAACAAACCTGTGAAAATTTGAGCTCAATCGGTTGTCAAAGTTGCGAGATAATAATGAAAGAAAAAAAACACCCTTGTCACACGAAGTTTTGTGCTTTCATATGCTTGATTTCGAGACCTCAAGTTCTAAACTTGAGGTCTCGAAATGAAATTCTTTCTCTAAAACTATGTCACTTCAGAGGGAGCTGTTTCTCACAATGTTTTATACTATCAACCTCTCCCCATTACTTGTTACCAAGTGAGGTTTTATGCTTGTAATTATGTTGAGTAATTATAGTGTCCACTGCCTTTAACTGCAAACACAACTAAAAGTAAAGTTGCAACCAGTCCAAACTAATTACTAACATAGGACAATTCTAAATAAATATTAAGTTTGGACTACGATTCAGAATCAGAGTTGGCCACAAAAGTGGGGCTAAGGGGGGAGGGGGGGGGGGGGGGTAAGGGTCGTAGGAATAAGTTGTAACACACTCAGTATTGTCTACAATTTACAAAGAACAGTCCACTAGGCTACTACTACATGACGAGGCCTACATGTACAAATAGTAATACAAGTATATAATACTGTCAATCAATAACTGCAAAAAGTGCAAGATACATTAGCCATGAAATTGGATTGGATTAGTTAGATTTAAGAAAATAATTTTTTTTATATAAATCATATGCAACAACACAAAAACAATTTACTAGCAGAAAATAAAAGATCTTGAAAGACAACAAACAGAACCCCCCCCCCCCCCCACCACCACCCATCACTCCACAGTAGAGTAGAGAAATCGAACTGTCACAGTGTCACCCCATATCCACATCGATCGAACTGTCAGACCACCTTGTTATTCCTGTTGTCTTTCAATGCATCGGGACCCCATCGCATCGGTCGCTGATGAACCACAACAAGCTCACGACAACTATCCTCCAAATCCATCGAATCGCTATGTTGCACTTGCAGACCTCCAAACCTCAGTGGATGATGCCTGCTTGGTCCTTCTGCTGCCCCATTGTGGTTATTTATCATCGCCGACATTCGAAAGGCAGATAAATTCAACAAAAACTAGGTTGAATTTTTATCGTCAGTCAATAGAGTGGTCAGTCCAAGGTTGTAAACATCACGAGAAAAAACAGCCGACTGGAGTTTTAGTCTGGTGCATACACTTTGCCGTGGAGGATATTTATCTGACGTCTGGGTAGTGTTCATAAACTTTGCCCCAGTTCTTGGCCCAGTCTTAAAAGCGTGTAAGCACACACACAAACTTGTTAAGCACAGAAAACTGCAACCATCAATAATTCAATTAGGTTTAGAAGGCCGTGACCGGTGCCCCACTCATCTTCTGTGTAAATACAAATTAATTAAATTTATCAAGTCAGTATTTCTGGCCATAGGGCCAAATTTCATAAAGATTGCGGTAGGGCATTAGCATGACATTTCATAAAGCCTGTACTTGTTGGCTAGCAAAGACAAAAACTCAATAAATACAGAATAGTAGCTACCTTATTGCTCTCTTAGCAGAATCAGGTTTCAGCCAAAAATTCCAAAAAGTTTTAACAATGTTAAAACATTGTTGCAACTGCAGATGGCTCCACTAAGCAAATACATTTTGCACAGCAGGATTTTCTTCTTAATAATTTTATAAAACTGGATTTCGTCTTCATATACGGAGAGAGATTGTAATCGTTTTGTTTTGGCAAAGTTCCCATCCGCATCATTGAATTGAGTGGCCAAAATAAAACATTATAATAATAATTTTGTTTTTATTCATAATCGTTGGCCCATCCCACTGTTGGTTCATAAGTCTGTGTTTAACTTAGTACTTGTACAAACATGATATTCGGCTAAAGTCTGCAAGCATGGATTACATACACACAGTAGGCTAATTCTGACAGCAAGTAAACAATGGTATCTGTTAACAAACAAAACCTTGCAACTTTACTTAGTGTCACACGATCTTTGCCACCTTTGCAAACAAAGTACCTTGTTAAACTTATTCGAGTTCATCAGCTTGTCAGAACCGGAACGTTGAGGGCGCGCTGCCGTTCTAACGGTGATGCACCTTCTGAAAGTTGAGTTTAGTTTCTAGAGACGAAAAGCAAACCAAAGTACAGTGCGTTGGACAACCTTAAAAGATAGCCCTAGTCCAATAAATTAACATCGGTTATTAATTTATTAATTTATGCGTAACGGGAGGCAAAATTTACCTCTATGCAAAGTATTGATAACAAAATATAAAAAAAAACATCTACCTAGTTCTTGAAATTAAGTTTTCAGAACCCCCTCCCCTTGTCATTGGGCTATGAATTCTAACCAGGGCCCATTTTCATAGAGCTGCTAAGAACAATTTGCTTAGCATAAAATTTCTTCCACAATAAAAACAGGATTACCAAAGAAATTTCCAAGTGATTTTCAGGATAAGCAAACAACAGCTACATACGAGCATCAAGCAATGCAACAAATGGGAATTTTTGTTGGCAATCCTGTTTTTATCAAGGAAGAAATTTCATGCTAAGCAAATTTTTGTGCTTAGCAGCTCTATGAAATTGGCCCCTGAGCCCACCCAATTTCATAAAGCTGTTAATGTTAAGCAGAAAACAATGCTGGGCAATTTTCTTTGCCCAAGGCCAGTCACAGCAATGGTTACTGTATGGTGTTGTCTGGCTGGCAAAATAATGGAGTTCATAACTGGAACGGTGAGGGCGCGCTGCCGTTCTAACGGTGAGGCACTTTCTGAAAGCTGAGTTAAAAGATAGCCCTAGTCCAATAAATTAACATCGGCTATAATTATTGTGTGCGTATAACGGAAGGCAGCATTTACTTCTGGGCGAAAGTGATTTAATTCAAACATCAAGTTCTTGAATTGAACTTCAGTTTTTAGAAACCCTCTGTCGTCATTGGCTAATGCACTCCAGCAGGGCCCCCAAATTTCTTACAGCTGTTAATGTTAAGCAGAAAACAATGCTTAGCAGTTTTCTTTGGGGTACGGCCATTCGTAGGAACGGTTTCTGTATAGTATTGTCTGGCTGGAGCTGTTTTAAGCAAAGTTATTTTGAGCTTGGCGAATTTTTCTGCTTACAGACTTTATGAAATTGGGCCCAAGTGGTAGGACTAATAAAAACAATTTTTATATCTTACCTTGCAAAATGCCGGATTTCGAAGAATTGCTGCTCCCATTGCAAGCCGAGCACTCGGAACAAAAACATGCGACATATCAATAAATCTTTTAAAATAATAATATTTTCCAAAAAGAAAACGCAAGCTCATGCAAAACCTTTACAGAGTTTTATCGTGATGTCCACAACATGGTAGGCTATTTTTCGAATGTGATTCTATGGTCGGATTGCGTCACTGGTTTAACGCGCCTCGGGTTTAACGCTCGCGCACAGCTTAATCGTTGTGTGGCAAGTTCACTTCACTGTGCCTGTCCCGTGACAGTCGTGCTGCTGGGACCAATTTCCATAAAGCTGTTAAGCAGAAAATATTGCTTGACAAATAAATCTTTATAAGAGATGTTACATTTTGCATAGGGGATAAAGGATATTAAAATGTTTGGTTTTACCCAAAGTTTTATACCGATGAGTGTTAACTGTATAGATGTGACCTCTGACGTCACACGAAAACCATAACATGATTCGCGCCCATACCGCCGGGCAAAACCTTTGTGTTTTGGCAGCCAGCTAGAAAGTGTACGCAGTCTTACTGTGACTGCGCAACTCAGTGCCCGGCGAAACATGACGTATAGAGTGTTTTGTCAACAGAGGGCGGTTTGAATGTTAACATAGGTCACATCGTCTATACTAAGTACTTTCTCGATATCCTTGTGGTACCCGCTGCCAAAAGGTAAATAGGATTCAAACTGCCCTCTCTACCAGGTAACCTTCCGGTAGTCTAGTTGGTAAGACACTGCGCTAGAATGGTTAGGGTCGTGGGTTCGAAACCCACCCGAGTAACATGCCTGTGATATATTTTTTTTCACAGGACTCGGGAAAGTACTGAGTATACAGTGCTAACACACATCGGTGTATGGGTAAAAACCAGAATTAATAATAAAGATCTTAAGTTTTTTTTTTTGGGGGGGGATTAAAAAAAAGTTGTCTGATATTGCTCACTCGCTTAATATAAAGACCTATTTCTTACCCTTACCCTACCTTACCCCGAACCCTAACCCTCACCTCGGCCCCAACCCCAACCCTACGTTACCCCAAACCCTTACCCTAACCCTACCTTACCCTATCGTCGGTGTCTGTGGCCAGACAATAAATTCTAGACCCCCTTAACACCAGCGATTTTTATTTATCTATATCAAAGATTATAGAGCCTTGCGGCACTATATAATCTTTGTCTACATTTATATTTATCTGTCAAATGCCTAATAAAAGGCTTCAGCAGAAGTCTTTTATTATTCGAGTGAAAATTACCCCTTTCCCAGAAACTATGTAAATTCTGAGGGAGTTACTTGAATAATTGCAGTATTTTCAAGTGCCCTTAAATCACCCTTCCCTGAACTTGGTATAATAGTTTAATTAATATCCCAAACAAAACTTACACATAACAACAAATAAATACTTCGGTTGGTCATTGCCCCACTGAGCATGGTGTTGCGCCGGCCCTTTTATTATTCTGTTTGACTTTTCTATCGTTTATTATTCTCATTGATTAATTCATAATATTAAAATAAACTTAATTTGTACTGCCATTTTTATTACCAAAATAAAGTGCATTGTTTAACTTTTTATCTACCCGAGAAATTAAATAAATAGAAATAATTAATACAAACCCTTAAACAACAAAAAGTGCATCTAAAAATGCAAGGCACTTACATGTAAAATCAAGAATGTTTAAGCAACAAATTATTATTTATTTTTAGAAAATAAAGCAACAACAAAATAGACTTTGATTATGTAAATACTGCTTTAAACTTTAGCTTCGCTATAGTATCATTACTTCAGATGAAATACAATAACTAAACAATAGAAAACATAGCAGTAATTAAATTATCTACTAAGTAACTTAAGTTGAATTATACTTATTAGACAATGTGTACAGTTTACCTCATCAGTTTAGATAAAGGGACAAAAAAAATAATTGAACAGATGTTTTAAATTTAAACACAATTAATTTATTATCTCAAAACACTTCAAGATAGTCGTAAACAATAACATTGCAATTTTATCTTTATATTGACAAGTTTCCTAAATAAATAATAATTAATAAATTATTTACAAAGCAGTGCACCATGATAAAAATAATGGCTAAATCTGCATTATTTTTTCTTGACACGATGTCTAACAATCATATAAAAAAACTTCGGTAAATTTTGTGAGTTTGGTTCGAATGAAATTTTGTTCAAATCTTCATGCAACAAACTTGTTTAAAACTGTCTTTAGCATTTTCACTCAATTGTGAAGTTATAATATTATTTTAGCAAAAAGGACAAAAACAAGGCTCATAGTTTGCTTTCTGACTTTGTGGTAACCCGAAAAAATATTTTCTATTTACAAAAGCTGCACAAATCTAGAGAGTTGCATTCAAAATGACTCCATCAAAATCCAAAGCATAATATTGTACTTGGTTTTACTAAATTTGATTATCCATGATGAGCCATACAATGCTTGGCAAGAGGCCAGGCTGCCAATTTTATCAAATCAACTGATGTGAGAAGTAAGCTACTTGTACAATATTGGTATGGGATTTTGATGAATCCAAGAAAAGCCCATTGAGTAAACAACGATACTAGAAGACTGTGTCTGAAATAGTGGCTGTGGATACGGCTTGATCCTCACATGAACATGTTTAAAGTATGGTATGAGGCCCATAGCAACAGCTGCAGCCATAGCCACAACCACACATTCAGACACACCCTAAGCAGGGCCCAATTTCATAGAGTTGCTAACCACAATAAGTAGCTAAGCACAATAAAATATTGCTTAACAGAATAAGGGTACCAGCCAAACTAGCGTGTCACATATACAGTCTGTTACTGGTATCCTGCTCATGTCTGCTAAGCAGACAATTGTTAAGCAGTATGAATTGTTAAGCTCTATAAATTTGGGCCTTGGTCCTCCCCGCGAGTGTCGTCATAGAGGGCGCCATCATGGTCCAGCTTGTTTCAGTTGAACATGGGGTCATCACCATCTGGTTAAACTTGACACAGTCCTTCATCAGTCAGTGGCAGTCCAACAGACATTGAAGCATGGCGTGGACAAAATAAGAAGTAAACTTGCAGGTACAACCATGGCCCAATTTCATAGAGTTGCTCAAGCAGAATAATTTGCTTACACATTCTGTGCTTAGCAGAAATTAGCAGGATACCAGTCAGAAATTGTACATTGTTATTTGGCTGGTATTTTTACTCTGGTAAACATTTTTTTTTCTGTGCTCGGCTACCTTTGTGCTTAAGCAGCTCTATGAAATTGGGCCATGTTGTACACTCTCCTTTGGGAGGAGAGTTGGTTCTGAAATGTGTTTCAATGTCATGTTCCTTTGTCCCTTGAGCCATAGGGAAGATCTTTAGATGTTCAGTCCAAAAAGTCTCCAGGTTCTATCCTTACAACATTCCTTCGTCACTCGGATGAACTTGTAGCAGAGAGTCAATAATAGCTAGACTTAACACAGTCCTTCTTGAGCAGGTGGCTTTCAGTCCACAAAGTGTTGGTTAGTCCCTGGTCCAGGGACAGTCTTCTCAGAGCTCGGCAAACTACGGAGTCGGAGGTCCTCGTAGGAGAGTGCTCGTGGGGGCCAGCGGAGCTCCGTCCCCACAAAATGTTGGGTGTGTGTGTCATCTCCAAGCTCAATCTGTGGTAGAAAATGAATAATTTTCTAAGATTAATTTTGATAAATTATTTCAATGCAAGTATCACTTGTTTTGAGAAAAAGTTACGTCTGCTTACAAAGAAAATTCCACTCTAGCTCAAACGAGGGCAAGATATTCAGCAAGCTGTTGAGCAGAAAAATACCTCGGCAAATTTCTTTTAAAAGCTAAAAAATGTTGCAAGAATGTAAGCTTAATGGAAATTTTACTAGTATCCAGTTTCTGTTTAGCAAGGTTTTTCTGTGCTTAGTAAGTTTTTACGCTTACAAGCTTTATGAAATTTTGCCCAGTTCTGCACACATAACATGACTTAACATTCCAGGTTTTGGTAAACTTTCTACAACAAATTCTTCTGACAAACCTGGCCTTCTTTTTTCGAATGAAGTTTTTCCACCAGGGTGTGCTTATTAAAAATGATCCGAATGAATGTAGTCTTTTAAATCGAATTTAAACCTTCAACTCATTTTGCCAAATTTGTGGGATGAACCTTCTCTTCAAAGAAAGATTTTAGAAGGAGTTATTTCCAACTTACCAAAATTGACTGTAGTTGACTTTTTGCTCTGGTCCAAACAGTGTTGTTTAGCCTTAACATCGGTACGTCACTTGAACGGTTGAACTTGTAGCGGAGTCATCTGGCTAGATTTGACACAGTCCTTCTTCAGCTGGTGGTACAGAGTCCAGAAATCTTCCGTCATCTTTTGGATCTTTTGATAAAAATATACAGTTTCAAAGATTAATTTGGTTAACTATTTTTTATACAAGTACCAGTAGGGAGCAGGTCTATTTTAAATTCTTGCATGTCCATTGTCAAAAAATTTCCGTCTTGCTATATTCTACTACCGCAGAGTAGATTTTCGGAATTCCGGAGACTTCGCAGTTCTGAAAAGAACTGTCTTGCTTTTTAACCACATGGGCGGAAGGTGGGAAAACATGACTTCTCCTTTAGATTGTATGATCAAGGGGGACTTCTCGCTATATTAAACTTCACTACCGCGGAGTGAGTTCTTAATTATTGGTCTTCAAGTTTCGATTGGCTTGCTTTAGGTATAGCAGCTAGCCTGTTGATGGAAACGTTCTGAGGTGCGAAAAATAACAGTTGAAAGCAAGTGTGAAAGAAAAGTATCCCTCTCCCCACCTAGAGAAGAGTACTTTTCTTCCACACTTACTCTCATACTTAACACTTCACATGATACTTGGAACCTTTACTGCAACTCATCAGGCCCAGTGACCTCAGGTCATGAATCGGCGACATCAAAGGGAGTTTCATGACTGGTTTATCTGCACGTCATCTGCCACAGCATCTTCAGGAGGAACGGGTCCAGACTCTGGGAAAACAAACAAAAGAAACTATGGCCTGGATGCCGGTCAGTGGATGTGGAAAATAAATGTTAAATCTCAAATTTGTTTAGGAAATTTTAGAGCCGTGGAGGGGAGGGGTTATTTTTCTGTCCATCTTACCAATATTTATACCCGATACTTTGCTCCAACCTTGGCTCCAAACTGCTGACCTCCAGTTGACCTCCAGTTGACCTCCAGTCACTCAGTGACTTCAAGCCATGCCACTGGTGACAGGCGTAGTTCTTAGTTTGGTTTCAAGACGTTCTCTTGTTTTTGGTTGGGATTTTGTTTTTACTGTCCTTGTGTGAATTGAGTCACCGCAAAATAAATAAGTTTGAGCGTCTTGAAATCAAGACTAAGTACTACGCCAGTCACACCTTATACTTAACCCATCTCCATCAAAACCTGCTGAAAGAGTAGAGAGTTAGTCTTATTTCTAGGCCAAAACTGATACTCAAGGCCTTTACTATCTTACCACCATACGTACCGAGGCACCACTGACGTCTTCCTCCCATGGCGGCTCTTTTTTCCTCCATCATCTCTCCTCTCTTGCCTTCTGGGTTTGTATTTGTCATTTTTCGCTTTTCATTTGGTCTCGCTGCTTTTTCGAAGCGCGCATAAAGTGCTTTTGCTGAATGCTTTACCCGCCCCCCCCCCATTTTTTTTATATAAATATGTTATAGATTTTATCTAGTTGAGGAAGTTTTGCAGCTATTATCTTAATTTTTTCCCTAATTTTCAATCAATTTAGTTGGAAATGTCTACATATTAGGAACGATATAACGCTGATATCGGGAATATGTAAATATTCATTTAGCTGGACTAAATTCTTTATTTACAACTCCTAAATCAAACATTAGTCATTCATTTAGCTATATGTTATTTATAAAAACAAATTGTTTAGACTTATTGAAAATGTCTACATTCAGAAATGATGTCATGCTGATTTTAGGAATAAGTAAATATTAATTTAGTAAGTCTAAATGATCTATTTACTTAACTCCTCAATCAAACATTAATCATCAAATGAATGTTGATTATAGACTAGAATAATTATTTTACTGCATAATAATTACTACAAATTACTTTGGATGGTTGGTTAAATTTGGTTGCCTACATTACAAATGCTTGGTGGCAGAAAGGATTTAATTTACATTTGATTTCTTAAATTTATATATTTTTTCTTTTTTTTCTTTTTGGGAAACAATAATTATCAAATATGTTTAAAATGTTACTGATTAAAATGTAAAATCATGACAATTTTAAATAAACATGACAACTGACAACTTGAAGTATCAACCCCGAAAATTCCAGTAAGACTAGTCTCCTAACTAAAAAGCATCATTGGCTTCGACCAATATGCATCTCAAGAAAATGCCAAGAAACCCTAAAGTCTCCTTGAAAACTGCACTAGTAAGGACAACATCAACAAGATCGAAGAGCATTTTGAAGGGGAAGGGGCGGTACGAGGGGTGGGACTCTGCAAGAGAACGGGTTACCTCTCCTCTTACACTTTGAAGTCTTCGTCTTGATCTTGATTTAGATAACTTGCGTTATCCGACCTCCACTATGAATTGTGCTTTATGAATAATGTAACTTTTGTTTCTCTTTTTTTAAGAGAAACAACTCTCTTTTAGAGAATTTTTTTGGTTTTTTTGAGAACCATCATAAGGCACTAAAGAAGCTAGTTGTTAATCATGTATGAAAAACACATGACATCTGTTTTCAAGGAGTGCATCAACGGTAATATTGAGCAACTGTTTTTTTCATTGAAAATTTGTAGAATATTCCCATAATTCTAACTAGAGTGTGTTTGCTGCCCTTCGAGAGATACAAAGCAATTAAGGCTTTTAAAGATAAAGGGCAGCTTTTATCAAATACTTCATTGTTTTCTTGGAAAAGTTGCAGTATATGTCTCCATAATTCTAACTAGAGTGTGTTTGCTGCCCTTCGAGACGTAAAAAGCAATTAAGGCTTTTAAGGATAAAGGGCAGCTTTTATGAAAAAAAAATCGCGAAAAAAAATTAAAAAGTGGAGGTCGGATGGTGCCAAGTTTTCCTTACCTGAATCCGGCGTTGTCTCCAGCGAGGACTCCAAAGTTACGTCCACAAACCACATATCCATAGATAAACTCCCATCTGGGCACTGTCTCGTGAGACTCGTCGGCACAAAGGTAGGAGCACCTAAACAAAGAAAATAAAATTAGAATTAATTCGTTGCCTCGGAATATTATACTAAATATTACAACTTTTATAACCTCAGTAGGTAAGATGTTTGCAACAGCTAATTCTATTTTCAAAAATTACCGACACAAATTTGAGCTGGTAGCCCCAATGTCCTCATAGCTACAAGCTCAATTTTTGTGTCAGTGTGGCGGCCAACCGAACTAACTATCAACTACGACATACATAACTGCCCTGACTTCAGACCACCAAAAGGCAAACAGGAACTCAGGGACCTCGACTAGGATGCCATCAGGTGGCTTGAAGTCACTAAATTACCTAGGCCTATCTAAATTGCATTAAATGTTCACACTGGTCCCTATATTTAAACGAAAGAGGATTATATCGTTCATCGAAAACAGTATTTAGTTCCCTCGAAATCAATTCAATTCAATTCAAAAACATAAGTTGTCTTTATCTATTTTACTTGTTCACAAAGAATCAATGTTTGGGGCAAGAGGCTGTGTACAATAGAACGGGAAGAGGGAGGGATAACAAACAAACACATGGACACAAACAATTTGACAAATTAATGACAATTAAAATGGTTACGAGTAAACCACAATAACATAATACTATGCTCTCTCTTATTATGTTTTTCATTCACTCAATATATAAAATTTGAGGTATTCAGATTTGTTGATTAATAATGAAATTTAAAGTTGATTAATTTCAAGCACTAGTGGAAGAGAAGTGATGATATTCAAAATTCTGTCCTAATTTTTGCTGGCATACAAGGAGAAACTGTAAAACAATTCAATCGGGATAAATATAAGATGCATTTTGTAGACAAAAGGGCTGCCGGGTCTTTGATTATTTGCTTTGCTCATTTTAGAGTCAGTGAATTAAACCTGAAGTGGTTTAGAGTTAGGGTCAGGGTTAGGGTGGCAGCAAACTTTCCAGGTAAATTTCCATTGTTAATTTAGGTCTGAGCACGGGCCCACAACCAAGAACAATAAATGTACCTGCCAAGTCTGCTGCCACCTAGCGTCCTTAAATGTACAAAACTATGAAATAATTTTTAGTTTTTGTTGTACCTGTCCCATACGGGCCACCCTCTCCTTGCCTCTCACAAAACAGTCCCGTTGATGCAACTTGAAGCTTGGCTGGAAGGGAGCTCGCTGCTGGCTGGTTGAATTGCATGGCTGGTGACTGGTGGCTGGTGGCTGCCGTCCGCTGCCTGCTGCCGTCCGCTGCCTGCTGCCGTCCGCTGCCTGCTGCCGTCCGCTGCCTGCCGCCTGCCGCCTGCCGCCTGCCGCCTGCCGCCTGCCGCCTGCCGCCTGCCGCCAGTTGCCTGCCGCTGGCTGCTGGCTGCTGGCTGCTGGCTACTGGCTGCTGGCTACTGGCTGCTGGCTGCTGGCTACTGGCTACTGGCTGCTTGCTCCGTTGAATCAATGTATCAATCAATGCTACAGTTAAAGAAAAAAAGTGCAAAGTAAACCTTTGGTATTTGGAAAAGTTCTTTGTAAATGTAGATGTATTCAGATAAATTAACCTTGACATTTTCATTTCAAAAGGTCGTCACGTTTTTTAGACATCGCCGAAAATATGGAAGGAATAAATCCAGCATGAAGAATAATCCCATCTTGAAATACACAATCTGAGAGGCATTACTGCAGTAACGCTTTTCTTGCTTAAATCTTCAATGGCAACATTATGGTTTGGATGGGAGTGAATCCAACGCCGAAGCCGTAGTTTCGAAAAGGGACACATTCTCACTTTTTCTCGTTTTTTGAACAAATTTTTTTATAAACAAAAATTTAAAGGGTTTCGTTGTAGGGCCGATACTCCGCAAGGTTGGGAGTAATGTCTCAAAAGTCTTACCTTATTTTTGTCGATAGCTCGATGTGTTCATTCGGCTTTCGGTCATGGAGGTTCACGCCCCGTTCTACGGCGACTCGGGGCAGCTCTCTACTGCTACCTGGGCTCAAACACCGAAGTTCATTTAGCATTAGAAAGTCTGTAGTTGGTACTAGAGAACTTCGTGGAATTCACAATAATGTAGTGAAGAACTCAACAGTGAATTGTGTGTTGAACACTGCAGTTTTGAGTACAACATTTCGGCCATGTGACAAAAAAACACAACGTGCAAACTTCGTGTGCTGTTTAGGCCTATACTTCAAATAGTTGACCAAGCTTTTTAGAATAATATCACCATTTTAAACGTGCAACAGTTTTGACAAAATAGTTCTGAATGCACATGACTACTCTGGTGAGAATTTCGACAAATTTGCAAAGTTCATCAGAAAATGCAACAATTTTGACAAAGTTGCAAGAAAGTTCATCAGGAAAACGCGACGTCCAAGACCCTAAGTTGAGCCGAGAGATCCGGCCGTCCTCCAGCGCGACACGTCCAGTAATGCCGTAATAAATCGGCCACAACGAGGGCTTCGAAACCCGTGCCAAGATCTCCTTATTTGCATAACAAGAAGTCTTTCATGCTAAGACATTCTACAGTCATCACTTGTTCTCAGTTTCTTTCTCCTTTCTTGTTGGTGTAGGGCAACCCATTATAGTTATATAACGCTGTTCTTTCAAAGAGCGTTCTTAATACACGGAAGACTATAGGGTTCGAATCCCTATTGGTATGCTTTACAAATTCCCCCTTACAAATAGGCCAAGGGAACTGTGCGTGACCTGTGTTTACGATGGGTCGACGCCATTTTCTCAATGGAAGAGAATGGGGAATGGGGGAGGTGTTGGGGTTGGAGGAGGGGGGGGGGGTTGGAGGTAGTGGGTGGGAGTTGGAGGTAGTGGGTGGGGGTTGGAGGAGGGAAGGTGGGGGTTAGAGGAGGGCTAAGTGGGGGTTGGAAGAGGGTTTGGGATTAGAGGAGGGGTGGGGTGGGGAGTGGATGAGCGGTTTGGTGGGGATTGAAGAAAGGTTGGGGGTAATAATAATAATAATAATATAAATGTATAAAGCGCTAAATCCATCGAAAACAATGCTACATAGCGCCCACACCGAAACATTTAAAGATCATTAGGGCCTATCAGAGTCCCCAAATCCCAAAGTCATTATCAGAATTAACAACAATACAAGACAAAGTTGAAAAGGTATACACACAAATTAATGTTAGCAGAAAATTACAAGCGAAAAATAACAAGCAAACTGAAGGGAGGGGAAGGGTTGGAGAAGGGGGGGGGGGGGGGTTCATTATGGCAAAATGTCAAGGCTTACGAATATCATACACTCCGCTTTTGATGCAGAAGTCGAAGCTGTTGAATGTTGCCTATTGTGTGGATGCCCGCACTGCAAAAGCCAAGAACTCAGCAAGAGTTGATAATAATTATACGGTATAATCTCTAATTAGCTATTTTTGAGCTTCGGTAGAGATAATTTTATTATGATCTACCAGAGTAAGTGACAGTAAATAGGTGGATTAAGAAGACGTTAAGTTAATCCTCAAACTAAAATAATAAATAATACTAATTAACTGCTATGATTACGTGCGTTGTGCTTACTATTACCAATATACCTACAATGTGCCTTGTCTCGTATCACGTGGTTCACTGTTGCTGATCACCAAACAGGGGCTACATTCCTACTTATATAAAGTTGTTTTCGAGTAGAAAATCTCAATTCAACCAAGCACTTGACACAAGTACAACTAAACAGGAACGAACTGAATCATTTCCACTAGTTGAAGATTTTTCTGGAAGATGTCTCTATTACAATTCGTGTGTGTGTTTCTGCTCGTTTGTGGCGCATGGCGTGCACCGGCAGGCGTGGCTGCAGCTAAGCATGGCATTGAAGAACGAAACGTCGAAGGTAAATATTTATTGAAATAATTATTAATTTCAGTTCTAGTGTCATATCAAACTAGGAAATCCAATGTCATATTCAGTTGTTTGATGCACGCATTTCCCCCAAAATATCGTTCTTCATGAAAATAGAGAAAAAAGAAGCCCTTCTTGTTTCAAGCATAGCGTTAATTTAAACAAAATGTATTATAACATACTATTATTTTTGATTCCCTTTTAAGAGCATTTTTGTCAAAATCGTTTGAATACGGTTTGAAAATAATATTTGTTATTTTGAATCGTTATGATAATATTCAATTAAAACGACATCGAATTTGACCTGGTGACTGAACAAAAACATAACTTTTTTGAAAGTATACAGGCAAAGTTGTTTATTATGCCCAATGATGATGTCAAGTTTCAAAGTCGCTCTGAAATATTTATTATAAATTAAATGAAATTATACAACATTTTATTACGTTCCACACTCTCATTAGGGCTCAGTCTGTTGAAAAATAAGTGCATTGCACAATTTCAAAATTAAAACTTCAAAATGAAAGAGATTCGATTTAATACATTTTGTCTTCAATGTGTATTTTTTTTTTCCTGGACAACAAATTTAACGAACCTGTTATTTTGGCCCTTTTCGAAACGATTTGGCTTTGGATTCAGCTCAGGCTAGCTAGGCCCCGGAGTTGTTTTAACAATTGCACGTGCTTTACGTATACGCACTCAGGGCTTCAGACGAGAGAACGGAGCCTCAAGCCGAATCCAAAGCCGAAGCCATGGTTTCTAAAAGGGCTTTTGTCTCTTCCGTCGACTATAAGAAAGGATTTGTTCAATTGTTGTTTCGCAGATAAGATGATAGCCTTGACGAACAAGTTAATCGACACCCTGGCAAACGGTCAGGTGGATGAATCGGTGAATATGTTCGATCCGGAAGCTATTATCTCGTTTGAGGGTTATCCTCCAGCTATCGGAAAGGAAGGTATTGTCTTAAATATCACAAAAACAAGTATTGATACCTGTCATAGATCACGTTTTGGACCATGGTATGAATCCCTACTCACTGTGTTTGAAGATGAATGTAATTCAATGTACCTGTAGAAGAAGTTTCAGATAGTCGTCAAACATTGATTTCCGGATGCTAAAAATAATGTTCGTCTCCTGAGACGAAAATTGTTTTCATGAAATTGTTCACTCATTTCTCAAAAACTACAGTACCTCAGCAAGTAATAGTTATTTTAAGGGATGCTTTCTACATAAACTGTCTTCAAACCGTGTAAGTTTAGTGTAAATCTGTGGAATTGGTATGCTGTGTCGCGCAAAAAGTATTTGACACGAAGGCTGTGACAAAAGGGTACAGGGGGTGGGGTGGGGAGGGGGGGGGTAGGGGGCTTCTGATTTAATGATTTTACTTGTTATAATTATTACATAAATATTGTTGTCATCCTTGTATAGCTATCCATGAGGTAGGAGAAATTCTAGCCAGTAAAATCGGCAGGGTGGAGAAATTCTACCTTGACGTGGCACCACTCGAGGAAGGGGCAGCCTTTGTCTACGTCCTTCTCGGTCAAAAATGGTACAGTCACGAGAACGAACTGTTTCATGTCAGCAAGTAAGTTTTCCTCTCAAATTTACCCACTTTCGTGTGAGTTTAAAGACACTGCAGCCGATTTCACGAAACTCTAGGATTAATCCTAACTCGAGTTAGGACGAGTAACCCGTCCTAACTTAGGATGGGTTCAATGCTTCCTACGTATTTGGATAAGGGACTCAGTCCTAAAATTAATCCTAAGTTAGGAATAGTTTGGTGAAATCGACGGCTGGACACCTTTGGTAATTGTCAAAGAGGAGTATTCTCACTAGGGGCATCCCAACATACGTATACAATAACAAACATGTGAACATTTGGGCTCAATTGGTCATCGAATTTGCGAGAGAATACTGAAAGAAAACACACCCTTGTTGTATTACTTTGTGTTCTTTCAGATTCATAATAAAAGGCTTCAGCTAAAGCGTTATATTGAGTGAGAAATTACATCTTTCTCAAAAACTATTTCTCAAAATGTTTTTACAATCAACAGCTCTCCATTGCTCGTCACCAAGTAAGGTTTTATTGCAACAATTATTTTGAGTAATTACCAATAGTGTCCACTGCCTTTAAAATTGATTGGGTGGGATTGATCGATGCAATTGTTGTAATCCTGGGGGGGGGAGGGTTTATGTCATCTTAAAGTTGTGTGGCCCGATATTATCCGAACGACGTTAAGAGATTTTCCCTCAAATTGGAAGGCAGGATGACACTAATAAACACCAAGGACGGATCCAGACCCTAAATTTTAGGGGGAGGCCAACATTTTGTCAAAAAAATGAGCGTGCGACTGTGTGCCGCGACCTTTAAGGGTCCAGAAAATCCTTCTTGCTTGATGCACTGTGGTGTAATCCAAGGAAACTTTGAGGCATTATTGATGAAAGAAACAGAACCAAAAACATTGAACTTAGGGCTTTTAGATATGGGGGGGGGGGGGGCAGAAGACAGTGGAGTGAAATCGAGAATTGGTGGATTAAGGGGCCCAATGTAGTGGAGAGAAATGTAGGCTGAAACGAAGAAAACAAAACACATTTTGATATATTTTGTTCTTGAATGCAGATTATAAACAATTTACTTTTTTTCTACTTTAGAGAGCTGATCATCTGGCGGAATACCGACGACGGATACATGGTCTACCGACTGATGTCCAACTCAAACGTCTAACAGTCGTCTGGTAAAATGACCCGTGTTTGTTTACTCCTAATTATATGTTTCTAAATCTGAACTTAAATTGAAGAGTAAACAAAATCAAAGGCACTGGAAACCCTTGGTAATTGTCATAGACTAGTATTTTCACTTGGTGTATCGTAACATGTGCATACAATAACAAACCTGTAAAAAAATGGGCTCAATTGGTTATCGAAGTTGCAAGAAAATAATGAAGAAAAAATCACCAAATTACCTCATTCATATGAAGCTATGTTACTTCAGAGGGAGCTGTTTCTCATAATGTTGTATACTATCAACAGCTCTCCACTGCTCGTTACCAAGTCAGTTTTTATGCTAACAATTATTTTGAGTAAAAATTTAAGTCACTGGGTAACTACTGTGTCAAAAAAACATGTAGTCAAATAAAGGGACATTTCCCCCAGTAATACTCGAAAAATATTGTTGTAGTAATTTTGTGACTGTGAAACTGTTTTGACATTTTTGCCCTTTTCGAAACCACGGCTTCGGCTCCAGATTCTGCTCAGGTTAGCTTGGCCCCGCGGTTGCTTTGACAATTTGTGCGTGCTTTGCTTAACGCGCTCAGGGCTTCAGACTTAAGAACCGAGCCTGAAGCCGAATCCAAAGCGCAAGCCGTAGTTTCCAAAAGGGCCATAGAAATGGACCGGTGATAAGTTAGGACGCCCGCTACCGTCTCAACATTTTGCATGTTTGTCGTATTAGTTGATGTGCGGTGCTTATTTAGTGTGTTAAATTTGTTGCACCTATTGACTTCTCCTGAATTGTTTCGCTATATAAATTTCCATCTAATATAAAATAGCTTTCCAGTTATGGTTCAGATCGGTTTAATATGAGGGGAAAGAGGTCATGACCCGCGGATAGTGGATACTGTGGGCGGTACCCGGGGGAGTTGAGTTACTATGGACGCTACCCTGGGGGAGTTAAGTTATGGAGTGTTATGTCCTCCTTGGAGCTTTGGGAATAGCTTGAGAGTAACTCTATATTACAGGGCATATGTACGGCATCGTCTGGAAAGCTTTAGCTCTACTTGTTTATGTGAAGAATATTCCCCTTTGAAATATGGGACTCGGGCCCTCCCCACCCGGAAGTAAACAAAAATCTGCAACTTCGATGTAGGAGACTAGATGCAAACACTGACCATAGAGCAAGGAGGCACTGACTAAACTACAGGAAACCCCATTACCCCATTCACAGTCCGTAAACGCATGCATGGGTATAGGGACAACTTTCTGCAGTAAAAGCTTACATTAAATTTGAATTGTTGACCGCTCTATAAAAAAACAATAAGTCAACATCTAACCATTAAAGCATCCATTTTAAAATGACCTAAGAGTATTTCGACAAAACGAAGTAGCCATTCCATTCCGATTTGTTTGTTTTTACTGCAGTTTTAGGTCATTGTCGTGGGACATTCTCCATGCCAAATTCATCGACAATTGAATGAAAAATAGATTGATCAATATTCATTTCGATGATGAATGTCGGTGTCCTAGTTCCAGCAAGCTCACATTTGTTCTGTGTCTAACTCCCCAACCTCCACTCCCATTCCCTGAATGGCTCGACCACGTTCTAGATCGGACAGTCCACTCTCTAAACACAACAAATGAAATCCAATCCTTCATATATTTGTTCCCTTTATTCCACAGCTTGCAGATGGTAAATGAATCGGTAACAGTTACAGAAAAACCTCTTAAAGTTTAAGTGCCGAAAGTATACGCTTGAATTTAACTTCAAATTAGGTTTATACCAACCAGTGTGTGCCTGTCTTGCCTCAGGCGAAACTCCTGCAAACTCTCAACCAATTTCTAGTTGTACACAACTTGCATTTTAACTAATGTCTTCACGCTGTGAAAATTGACAATAGTATCGAAGCTGGGTAAAGTTCCATTGACTGAAACCAATAAAGTGATACCGAATAGCTTAAACATTACACGATTCCTTCTGTCCAGGAAAGATAATACTTCAAGACAAACTACAGGAATTGTGTTTGGAATCTAAAGTTCAAGTGAGGCACCAATTCTCCATCAGGGGTCCGTCTGGCGTCCACAATGCATGCAGTAAAAGTCGACGAAATAACGCTTAGACCCCGCCCCAATATAACAGGGCCTGATCTTTTATAATTTTGAGATCGACCCTCAACATAATGGTTGAACAAAAAAAATATTATAACTCTGACTTGACATGTACATAACGTTGTTTCTCAATACTCACTAATCTTAATGTTACACCATCTTATTATTTTGAGAATGTGAACAAAAATAACGTGAACGTGGCCATAATTTTTTTACTAATTTAAAACCTGAACACCTGGTTTTGGGGGAAACAATTGATGGTGTGTGTATCGAAATTTTTAAAGTTATGGGAATAAATTAAGTATTTCTACAACCAAAAGGACCTTCTCTTAGCAGAAAATTTGAAGGCTGACCGATTTCGTATTACGTCCCAAAGGAACATTCCATTGAAGGCCATCCTCAGGTATACCCGACAAATAATGTACCCAGTTCACTCTAGCCTTTAGTCAAGGCGCACGCGGCGGCAGCGCCCCTAGATATCACGCACGAAGAAAGACCAGCGCTGGGGTCGATTTCACAAAGAGTTAGTTAGGACTAGTCCTAGGAGATATACAAATTGCATGGATAGACCTAAGTTAGGACAAGTAACTCGTCCTAACTCGAGATAAGACTAGTCCTAACTCTTTGTGAAATCCACCCCAGGTCCTTTTTCGTGCATGACATTTCGGGGTGCGGCGTGCGCCTTGACTGAAGGCTACGACACTCGGTTAGCTGAATCACAAATATACTCGTGGATTTGACTATTTGGTTAGGCGTTGCCTATAGAAACGATTGCCTACTGAGACTGAGTATGTAATGTTGTGACATTCACAGCTGGACGACAAACCACAAATCATGAAATAACCTCAAAATGACACTTCCTTTAAAGCGATTGTTGAAAAACAAAGTTTAAAGGGACTTATTAACAGTCAAGCCCAACGCCCACGGTGTGCTGTTTTTTTTAGACGAGTTCGAAACTGTGGAATGCTTTTGACCTCTTTTTGTAAACAACATTGTGCTCAAATTCCTTAAGCAAAAATAGATCGTCGTGCTGTTGTAAAAGATCCCAAAAGGCAGACTTTCTGCTTATTTGTAACAGTAAGAGTAATAACCCTACCGGAAAGTTTTTTTGGACATGTTGCACTTCTTTTGTGTGTTACTTGTTAAAACTAAAAGTAATTGTCGCCCATATATCACAGATCGTTTATGAAACAAATGAAACAAGTAAACATTGGGTGGGTGGGGTTACTGAGTTGAAGCTGCAAGCTCTCTTTTTATAAAGTGTTTACCGGAGTCAACCTACGCATACCATGCAGCCAACCACCCACACATCAATTATAGCATCCAAATTGAGTAAACTAATATTGACGTAAAGCGGTCACAACATTAACACAAATTTTTTTGTTTCGTTTCTTGCCCCTCTCCATTTGAAAAAAAATAACCACAAGTGGTGCGTTTATCGAACCGCTAAAGGAATTGCAAACATCTTCCTCTCGCAAAAACACATTCAAGCCAATGTGCTCATTTCCAGTTGCCTACCAAGGACTCTAACCAAAATTGGAAAAAACAAGTCGTCGACTCCTTAGGGAAATCACAAGAATGGCTGGGGTGGTTCACAAGTAATTTGTGTTCATAGTCTATTGGAAACTGTTTAAGTGCACGGAACAAGGAAAGAGCAAGCTCCTCAAGAAATGACAGTAAAGTTAGTTTGATATTGAATATTGGACATTCACTATGTTTGCACAGTGCGAATATCAATGTTGCATTTTAGATATTGGATATTTGACATTCACTATGTTGCACAGCGAATATCAATGTTCCATTTTAGATATTGAATATTGGACATTCACTATGTTTGCACAGCGAATATCAATGTTCCATTTTAGATATTGAATATTGGACATTCACTATGTTTGCACAGTGCGAATATCAATGTTGCTTTTTGGATATTGTATGTACATAAGACATTCGCATAATGTGAATGTCCAATGTGAATGTCAAATATTCAATGTCAAACTAACTTTACTGTCGTTCCTCAGTATGCATTTTTGAGGTGTGTGCACTTGTACGTCTTAAATACTGGTCTTAGAACAAGTCTCGACTGCTCCGGTGTTGTCTTGAGTCAGGACCCCGTAGCGACCCGGCACACCGAAACCGTGGACGGCCCAGTCACTGGACCTGTCATGCTTAATTCCACTCGTGGTATGTTCACCCTGTACCTCATGCCGAGATCATGCCCTCTTTTGGTGATAGAATTATTATCTTCAGACTTCAGTATTCAGTTAAGTTCAGGTAATGGACAGTTATTTCTAAACTGTTGGACACCAATCTATGCTTTTTTGTCACATTAAGTGCGATCCAAGGCCGTTTTTATTTAAAAAACACCCGCTCAAAAATTTGTAACATTGGCAGAAAAACATGTTCGCCATTTAACCTTCACATATTTTTCAATTGGAAGGGCCGCCTATAATTATGCTGTTGTTGTTTTAGGAGCAAACCACTACGGTTAACATTCCACAGTAAAAAGTTGATTATTGAACGGCATAATTTTAAACGCGGAGTTGTTTTTCTTCTCCCGGAATACCAGGGTAGCTTTATGCCAAACTGTTCGCACACTATGGCGATATGAACATCCAATATCGATGTACAAGTACATATTCACCGTACAAACCTATGCGAATGCGAATATCCAACATAGAATAAGCAACATAGATATTCGCTGTACGGCCTGACTTTACTGTCACTGCCTTTCACCGCATTTCAAGTTCTTAAAAAATGGCATTCATCAATTTTACAATCAAAAACGTAAAGCACACGCTGACCAGCGGTGCATGTGTAGTTTTGACGGAACGTCCTTGCAGGGGCAGCCAAGTTTACCAAAATCATCATTCATCGCGAATAATAATGAATAAATAAAAAAACAAAGGTTGCCGCATCCTTGTCTCCCTTGACCTAGCTCATACCACTCCAATACTGTTAAGATATAGATTTGTGATTTATCATCACATATTTTTCTTCGATTATTAGTGAATTATTATCACTCATTTCAATGAACTTCATTTCACTTTTCAGTCTTCAAATTATAACCCTGAAGTAGGTTATTAAACCCACAAAAGGCATGGCTGCGACGAACAAACATCAGAGAAAAACATAAAATGCCAAGGTGGGAATTCAAATAATTTCAAACTCATTTAAATGATTATGGTTGTGAAGCCAAGGACTCACAGCAAAGCGAACTTACACTGCAGTAGCCATGAACCCAATGGAGAGAAGACAATGAGGAAGTTTTAGACGTGGGAGGACAAAACTCCTTAGATTTGTTCTAGAGAAGGGAAAACCCACCAACAAAATAACAGATCTACATAAGTGGAGCTACGACCCAGCGGGTGACACTGCTTTAAGACCATTGCGTATACCAAAGTTTTAATAATTGTACGCTCCATGGCATTTCTTGGATCGTACACTCTGCCGTCGATTTCACAAAACTCTTCCTAACTTAAGACTAATCTTAGGACTTAAAACGAGTCCCAACCCTGCACTAGCATGCAGACCTTAAGATTAGTCCCAAGTTAGGACGAGTTACTCGTCCTAGCTCAAGATAAGACGAGTCCTAACTCTTTGTGAAATCGACCCCTGGTCAGGGAAATGTACACTTTGTTTTATATTTTCCTTGAAACTCATGAGTTTTGTGGGTCTTTGGTAATTTTGCGATCGGGTGATGCCACAAGTTAATGCGTCTAAGGGTCGCTTGTAATGCAAGTGTCTCAAGTTTCTGAAATGTTGGAGGACCGTATGTGATGAGCAATCGGCAGAAGAACATAAGTCGAAGTACATGTTGCTCTGGTGGTGTCGGGGTTTTTACCACCCATAAGGTGCACTCAATCCAGACCCACCCGAAGTAACGTTTGTATTACAGTTAACACCCTACCCCCAAAGGCAGTGACAGAAAAACTTCTTAACATTTTAAAAAGAACATCCATTCAGCGTCAAAACGAACTTGATACTTTTTAAAGTTTATAAACTAAAATTGCAGGCCTAAGGCTAATCTTTTGGCCTACTTCATGCACAACCGTTGGTGGATTGCGTGTATATAACCGATATTGAGTTTTCTGATTCACATTTTATGATAGACAACTGGAGCGAAGACTACAAGTCTCGTCAGGTACCCTGTCATGTTGTTTTTGTATCTTGACCTTTTCGTGACCCCATTCATCATCAGCTTCACATCTGGGGGTTCTGGATACCAGATCTGGCTATATAGGGTTAGACACACGGCTTATAGGTTTTCGGTTGCTCTCAGTTCTTGAGTTTAACGACAGGATTCGCCACGGGGCTTCGTGGAATTCATAAATACATGGCTGGCTCATACCATATCGCACCCTGTTTGCTTTCAATGTTTAATGTGTAATTTCAAGGGAGATGGTTTTCCAAGAGGCTTTTGACATCGCTTGATCTCTGAAGTGTTCAATCACTTTATTAAATGGAACTTTTCAAGAGTTGTGGGTTGTGGAAATTACAATTATGCGTATCTTTTTAAGAGTTTGGGGTAGCCGATAAACAAACAGGGGATGAGTTCTAATAGACTTCTGAGTTGTGGAAATAAGATTGGGTTGTATGAGTCTTGCAAGGGTTTTGGTGTTTCTGAACGATTGCGGGGACGGGGAAGGGGGAGGGGGATTTGTGTGGCGATGGTGATTAGCAGCGATCACACTCTCAACTGACAAAGACCACGATGACGGAACATTCATGATTCGATGGATGTATTTTGATAATATTAAACAGATGTAAAATAAAGATATTGGAACCAATTACAAATTGTTACAGCAGCAGAAACTGATTATGGACATAAATGTTTCTCATAATTCGGAAACCAGCTGGATGTGTACACTACAACTAGGTTAATGCGACCACGAACGAAAGTACATATACCATTCTCGAAAAAGGGGGTTGTAACATGAAGATAATCTAAACCAGAAATACTCAGAAACAAAACCAATTCTTGCCGATGTCTGAGCAGAACATTGTTTTCGCAATTCTATTTTTGTCGTGAGATACGAGTACTTTCGTTCAAGAACAGACATCGTCAGTTGAAGGTGACAAAAGATGAAAAGGCTTTTCCTTTTAACCTTCAATCCAAACCCCGAAAGTTCAAAATGATTGCTACTAATGTAGTTTCGACACTAGGACTGGGGTTTGTAATTTGTCAGAATTACTGCAACTTGAAGTTCCTATGTTGGCTTTAGCCTGCCGCGGCTAGCCGATGCAAAACGTATATTAACGGGGGTAGCTCGAGGCATTTTACGGTGCCATTCTGGTTGGAGATTTACTTCTCGTCTGGTCGTGTAACCTTGCGTCTGGGGCCGATAGCATGTTTATGTTTTCTTGGGAACGGTGTTGGTGTTGAGTGGCTGCATTGAAACATAGAACAAGGACCAGAGCTCACCCTTTTCTTGGTTAAAGCAAACAGTGAAAGAGGCTGGTATTTATTTTGGACACTTGACGATCAGCGATCTTACATCTTGTTAGTAAAGTGACGCTAATTGCACCCCACCAGTCGGACAGACACTGTTTTTATTCTATAGCTCAACATTTCTTAAAACACTTACAAACCCCCCCCACCTCCCCCCCCCCCCAAAAAAAAAAAAAAAAAAAAAAAATATGAAAAAATAAATAAAATAAAAAGTGGGTCCTTCATTAAGGATGGATTCAATGGTTTTTGTAATTGTTTATTGTGCTTTTATTTTTTCAGTTTCTGTAAGCGCTGTGATATAGCTTTCTATGGGGAGCGTTTCTAAATACCTGTTATTATTATTATTAATGGTCTTGGTGAAAATAGGCCCAGGCTTCTGTGTTTTTGTTTGCTTGTTGATTACTTTCAGCTGAAATTTTTACACAGGAAAGTTGTCTCTCTTGATAATTTGACCTCTTAGTCAGTATTAGGTTGAACAAATGCTGTAATGTACTTAGAAGTTCAAGTTCACACAACAGCGCGTTAAGTGCTTAACGAGCCTCGCCCCACAATGCAATTGCAAACAAACGATGTTTACGGAATTTTCAAGAAGAAAGCAAATCTAAAACACAGGCAAGAAATTGCCTCGTATGACCAAAATATTTCCTTTCATTCAGTATAATTATTTTTGCCTCTAAATTGCGAGAGGAAATTGCTTGGTGTGACACGGATCTATAAATCTATCAACAGATCCTTATAATACACCTGTTGCATCAACTTAGTCAAACATAAATCATAAAGATACAAACTTGGTGAGCATTTTCGCAATCGCCAAAACAGATGTAAAGTTCAAAGGTTTCTGCAATTGTGGACGTTCCTTTCTAAGATGTGAATGAAAGGGCGAACTATTGTAGGGGAAGGGTCACAATTCTTTCAATCGAGGGGGTGGGGGGGGGGGGGGATTGGGCTGCGACTGTAGCTTAAGATGTAACCATTATTATAGACCTGTAAGTACACAACCGCAAGTGCGAATTAAATGCAGACATAAACAAAATCGATGGGCGTTGTTTACTTCTGCTTTATTAAATTGGCAAAAAACGGAGTCAACTTGAGGTTTGAAACGTTGCAAAACGGTTTGAAATGACCCAATGTTTCGATTGCTATAGCTCGGACACTTGACATTGGGTTGCACAAACTTGTAATTTACAGCCATGACAGTGCACACTTCTCGGTATTTCAATTTAGGTCACACTTCGTCATCAATATGTTTTATTAACAAGTTCACCTTGTGACAATTGTAAAAGACGCCGAATATACTTCTGGTCTTAGTAAACTCCGACTTTCAAGACCACAGCATTGACCCTAAAATTACTCGGAATAGTTACAATACCAAACATTTATTTTAATGATCAGAAACACTTAACCTTCCATTTTTAAAAGGTGCGAAATATTTTTTTCTTATTATTTATCTCCGACTTTAAAGAGCACAACACCGACCCTTGAATTATCTGGGTTAACTATACATCAAATAAAAACGTTTATTTTAATAACCAGAAATACTAAATAACCGGCTTCGTTTGTTCTTTAAAAAGAAAAGGGTCACAGATATAGGTCTTAAAAGGCGTTTGTCCTTGCCTAGAATTACATACTATAAATAACAGCATGGTCATGTCGCTCCATAATGGTCGAAATATCACACGTAGGGAACAACATTTCTTGACAGGAAAAGATGGTTTGTCAGCATGTTGGCAGATTAGGTTACCGGCAAATTATCGCTCAATAACGGCAGGGTCTTTGCTCTGGCAGCCCGCTAATTTTCACCATGGCTCGTTGCAGACGCTCACTGCGAGAAGTTTCTAATAACACAACTTTGTGGTCTCTCCTGGGGAATTAACCCCCTGATAAGCACATTGCTTTCAATATAAGGTTCAAATAACACCAGTAGTTGCAATACGATTCCATCTTTTCATTTTTAACAGAAATGAGAGAAGAATTTTGATGCGAAAGCTTCCCGTGGTCATGGAGACAGAAAAGGTTCATCTTATGATTGTCTTGAGAGTACCCTACGGTGCTTTCAGTCCGTATCCCCTCCCCTCCCTCGGTGTTGTCTTAAACTCTTGGTAGTCCTAAGATCTGTCAAATCTCGTCAGGATACTTGACGAGATTTGGGACCATCCAGGCCGGGCGTTCCAGTAACAGATTGTTTAGATCAAAACCGAGAAATTCCTTAACCAGTGAGAGACTAAAAACCCCAAAAAGTTTGAAATTCTTCACATTTTGAAATTGGTTATTTAGAGAATGGTGATGTCTTGTATAGTGTTGCCATTAGGAGTGCCACGCCTTTATTTGGTACTGTGGAGACGTTTTGCGGGAATAGCATAATAGACGTCTAGTTGTTAGACAGTCGGAACTATTTTAGGACGACTCCGAAAAAGGCTGTCTTCCGAGAACCCGTGGCGATTGGGCGACACGATGTTTGACCCAGACAATTATTTGAAATATTACAAAACTATCAATAAAACCCCCAGAGACACACAGACATGATAGAAGGAAATAATAACAATAATTGTTGAAGGATGAACGAGAAAACCCCCAAATCTAGGAATATTTTAGCAACATCTCTGCAGGCACTTCGAAGTTTTCTGTACCAAATAGAACAGTTACCCATTGTTGAGCTGCATGGTTGAGCAGTCACATCTTCACACAACATCGTAAAAAAAGTTGTGTTGATGGAAGACGTTTGTACATACAATGATTCATCGATGCTTGATTTAAAACAAAAAAAGTCTTGTAAGAAAGACTACGTGTATAATCCAGGGAGGTTGCCTCTTGTCGAATAGAGGAAGGGCCTAAATTAACCATGATTAATGCACACAAATGATGCATACAACTCCTACTGCGTTTCGTCAATGAAAATCTGTATCAAATTATTTTAAGAGCCTCTCAAGAAGTTCTGCAACTCGTTTGATTTGTCTCGCTAATCCCCCAAGGTGGAAGGAAACCCACTCTTCCCTCTTGCCGCATGACCCCTTCTGGCCCAACTGACTCGCGTTTGCTCCATATTTCAAACTAATCGTAATGCTTTGCTTTCATTCTTAAATTTTTCTTGGCAAATTTCCACACGAATACTTTGTAACCCTTGTTGAATTATTACCGTATTTTGGTTTAATCATCTCTCGGGAAAATATCTGTTTTCCTGGAGGGTGCAATTTTTCTTGCTGAATGGTCAAGTCATTTCCGACTGCTTTGGTTTTCTTTAAGTGCGTCATATTTCCCTTGAGTTTGAAATGGAATCATACGGGACCCGTGTCTCCACTTTTATGGGGACACTTCAACTTGGTTCATAAATCATTGGGCATACTGCCCTTGAATTTGACTTACACAAAATGTCCTGCGGCCAAGGGGAAATGGCTTCTGTTTTATGAATAAAGATCAGGGCCCAATTGCATAGAGCTGCTTAGGCACAAAACGTGACTTAGCAATTAGCATATCTTTTGACATTTTAGTGAGAGTATACCGTTTTTCACAATGTTTTATACTATTAACAGCTTCCACTGCTCGCTACCAAGCAAGTGTTTACGCTGACTTATTTTGAGTAATTACCAATAGTATCCACTGCCTTTAAGCAAGGCACATACAACGTAAGAAGTTTTGTTTTCTGGCCAGTGTCAGTAATAAGAAAGGCAGATCAATCAAGCATGTATCAATCAACAAGTAATACAAAGAGATAACGTTTGACGGCTACTTCTAGCGTGGAAGAAAACTTCCTCCACGCTTCTAATAACCCATTATAAGGGGCGTGTGTAATTGACTAAGTTGATAAACACAATTCGTGTAAGGAATACTGACAATTTAATGACTTTACATTCTAATCGGATGGGTTTGCAGGATGTAGCCGGATATTAGTAAATGGTGTATAGTAAAAACAGATTTCACTCAATGGGTTTTAATGTGTCATCACAAATAAAACAATAACTCCAATCGACTGTCAGTTCAAAAAAGTAATGTCGTTGTAATCGAATAATGCATCAAGTGCAATTCAAAGGGAAATAGGTGTAGATTGTATTCGAATAACAGTTAATTTTCAAATACAAGTAATCGACCATGTCGTTATAGCTATAGCCATTGGCAAGAATGAAGCGTCAAGTTGACGATTTGGATTGCCGAACGGTTCGCTATATACGAAGACAATTTGTCAAAGATTTATCTAACGGAACAAATAACAGCAGATGCCAAACTTGCGGGTTGTTGATCTAATTTCAACTACACATGCATTACTTCCTAGATCCTGAAAACACATTAATGAGTTGATTTGAAGATCCTGTAAAACAGAATGTGACGAAACATGTGACACATAACAGGTTATAATGTGGGTTACAGTTTGTTGCTAGCATCAGTGTGTGTGTGTGTGTGGGGGGAGGGGCTATTCAAAGGGGGTGTCATCCGCAGACTGTTAAACGGTTCTTATTATAGCACATTTCACAATAACGTTTCAATGCCCTTTACGGTGTAGTGCCCTAGGCCCATTTGCATAGAGCTGCTTAAGCACAAAAACAAGCTTACCAAATTGTACTAACCATATTAAAGTTTACCAACCAAAATATCATGTCACATGTACAATGTGACTGGTATCCTGCTCATTTCTGCTTAGCTTGGATTTTTTTAAGCAGTATCTTCTGCTTTAAGCAGCTCCATGATGTTGGGCAAAGGTAATTGGATGGACAAATAATTAAATTCGGTTAAACTTTCTATGGGTGTGGGCTACACTTGCTTTAATATAAAGGAAGAGTGAGGGCGTGTGACAAAATGTTTCAGTCCTCGCGCTCTCGTGTTTGGATAAACCTCGAAATTGTAAAAAGTCTCAAATCCGAAAACCATTCAAAGTCGGTGAACCACGGTTACGTATTTGTTATTACATACAACAAAAACTAAATGGAGATTGGTGCAACACCGAGGCTGCTTGCTAAAAGATGTGAACATTATTTGAAAAAGGACTACAAGTTTGAATATGTACACGTGTAGAAGACATCGAACACATGGATCAACATTGTGTGGTCTCACACGTTTATTTACTTATTCCGGTTTCGTATACACAGAGCAATGGAAGGTCTCCACGTTAATATTGGGCTACATGATCGTGCCTTTTATAAAATAACCCCCACGGCATAATTCATACAGATCTCCATGGGTGGCTGCCCCGAAGGCACAAAACAACATTTGACTTATGACATTAATATGTTTATGAACAACCCCAAGAACTGACTGGGGTTAAAGGTTGGCAGGCAGGTATGTACACGGGTATATATACATAGTCAAAACACACGTGGTCCTTCTCTATGGCCCTTTTCGAAACAACGGATTTGGCTTTTGATTCGGCTTCAGGCTCCGTTCTCTTGTCTGAAGCCCTTGGGACGATTTCACAAAGAACTTAGGACTAGTCCCAACTTAGGACTAGTTGAGTATCTTGTCCTTACTCGAGATAAAAGACTAGTCCTAAATCTTTGTGAAACCCAGCCCAGGGCGTGTACGCAAAGCACGAGCAATTGTCAAAACAACCGCGGGGCAAGCAAGCCTGAGCCGAATCTGAAGCAGACGAAGCCGTGGTGTCGAAAAGGGTAATTGATTCTATTGCAGACAATTTAATAAGTGCAGTTCGTGTATATGCGCGTGTGCGAAGTATTCGTAATAGTAAAAATACAACTGGGCACATGACGAACTCGGACCACATTTCTAACTATCAAAGACCGTCTGTATTATTTTATTTTTTACAATATAAGGCAACTGGACAGTTTTGGTATTTACTCAAAGTATTTTTTAGCATTAAAACTTACTTGGTAACGAGCAATGGAGAGCTGTTGATAGCATAAACATTGTGAGAAACGGCTCACTCTTTAGTAACGTAGTTTTTGAGAAAGAGGTATTTTCTCCCTCAAATATTAAGAAAACTCAGCTCCTTTCAACCTGAAAGCACACAAATTAATTTGTGCAACAAGGGCTGTTGCCTCTTTCATTATCCTATTACAACTTCAATTACCAATTGAGTTAACATTGTCAGAGATTTGTTAATTGTGTGCATATGTTTGGATACACCATTGAGAATATTGGTCTTTGACAATTACCAAAGTGTCCAGTGCCTTTAAAGATACATGCTATATGCAATTCAAACGCAAACAAATAAGGAACAGCACCCGTAACGTAATTTAGTAGTAGGCTAATTGTTGGTGGATAAGGTATTACCTTAAAGCTTAAAGCTTTTCCGTACCTGTTGAGATGTTTTAAATTTCTTCAAAATGGTTTGACTGAAAACTTCAAGATTAAAATAAAAGGTTAATTTGATAATAAAATATGTTCATTTTTTTAAAGGTGGGCGTGGCACTTAAAACGATAATAAAACTAACGCAAAAAAATAATAATAAAGTAATCTTATACAATATTTTTGACAAGGGAAGAGATATGAACGCTATTCCAAATTTTCATAAAATCCACCACGATCAATATTTTTGTGTTTTAGATACAAATTTTTTAATATAAATATCAATTTTGGCTTTACCCATATATAGCACTTTACACTCAGTACTTTGCCGAGCTCTGTGAAGAAACATCACAGGCATATTTTTCGGATGTTCGAACCCACGACCCTTGCAATTCTAGGGCAGTGTCATACTAGACCACCGAGATTGCCCGGTAGCTAGAGGCAGTTCAAATCCTATATTTGGCAGTGGGTACCGCATCGATTTGGGCAAAACCTAAATTAATATTCTAAATCCACGAAGCAAAATCTCCATCTATTAAAGATATTGTTTTATATTATCCTTTACACTCGCCATAATCACCAGTTATCCAATAACAAATCTGAGCGAATTTCAGTGGAGTGATTCGCATGGCCACATTCTGTTCTTCCCGTATTCCAAAAGAGTTCACATAGGATGTGAACCCACCATAAATACCGATGACTTTACGAGACCAAGTCGCCTGGTCTGGTTCCCACTGTCTCACGTAGATACCCGACCCAATGCTGGTTGGCGACCCGTCGCACTGTTGGTAGAATAGATGTTGCGTCCCACCATTCACGGTGCAGAAACGGTAAAACAGAGTTGGATCGTCTGGGATGTCAAAAGACGCAAAGTGCACCATGGTACCGAGGGGTATGTTGCCCGTGTCGCCAATACCAACTTCAAGATGTTGACGCTCCGGACTCCGTTTAAGTAGAATCACAGCGTAGTCTTTATCCAGAGGTAGAAGCCGATTGGATTTCTTATTGGTCCAATCGTAAGGCAGATACACCTTAGCAGCCCGAATCCAGAAGAAAGCTTGAGCATTTGCGAGGTCCGGATCCTCGCCCGGGATCGGTTCACGCTCGCGTCTGAAACCCGCGCGGATTTCTTTAACGTCTACGACGTAACGTTTCCCGTTATGGATGCAATGAGCAGACGTAAGTACGCACTGGGGCGCTATGAGGACCCCGCTACACCCGACGGAAAGCTTAACGGTTGCAGAGAACGGGTACATCGTAACGTATTTCATGACGTTTATCTCAAACCGTGAGTCTAACCCAAAGACGGCGCGTTTCCTGCGTTTCTTTGCCCCACCAGCAGCTTTCTGTTTTTGTTTCCTCACGGTATGCGTCCACTTGTTAATGTAATTCACCATTTTCTCTTGGACGCGAGGTCTAGTCAACGTTCTGGTGCCATTGGGGTAAAGAGTTTCAAACGCTAACATCTCTTCAGCCTCATCAACCGTGTAGTTCCTCTGAGATGCTACATCCGAAACCTCACACTCTGCATCACAATGTAAACTTATCCCGTCTTGGTTTACTGTATCTTTGTCTTGCTTTATCAAGTCCTCTTCGCCCCCTTCAACCTCCTCATCCAAGATGACGCTCTCAGCATGGGCAGTTTCTCCAGCCCCTATTGGTTTAGGTAGCTTGAATCTATGCCATTTATCAGCAGCTACATGCACCGATGATGCAGATACCAGGCTAGCAAACATGTACAAGGATGCCACCAATACACATACCGCATGAATGTTTAACATCGTGTTGCGGTTGTGGCAGAGCGAAGTGCAGTTGCCAAAACTTGCTCGTGTGAACGAACCACAGACCTAAGATAAGTTCGTCTACAGCTACCACAACCTCAAGTATACTGCCTCATATACAGAATAACTTCTGATCCATTCTCGGATATCTCGTTTTATATCACACCACCAAAGCTCCAGACGATCTACAGGCGCAGTTTTTCAAGCCGTGTCTTTAGAATCGAGAGTAAATCTTGTTTATCTCAGGAAGCATTTCCCACAAAAACGCTGCCAAACTTCTCGCAAAAACAAAAGTCTGTAGAACTACATTTGGAGCACAGCCAGGTCTGCAATTAGCCCGTTTACAATTCACCAGTGAGAGTTGACAGACTACAACCCGAGTAATCCCCGACTGCAAGAAAACTTAAGTGATTTCTTCCCGACTTGGCCCCGAACGTAAAACACAAACGCTGACTGATCTAAGATGACGAGTTGGCCCCTCTGATCTGAGACATTCACGGCCACGCCCACTTGATTCATAAAAAAAGTTCCATGCATCATGATTGGATGGCAGTTGCTATGACGTATTTGACTGGATTTACATACGGTGACTTGGTGATGAATGTTTTACCCCTCAGCGCCATATGTGTGAGTACACGGGCACACCTTGTCATCAGGACCCTAGACTTGATGACAAGTCGTTAGTCGGTGTCTATGTTTGCCAGTGTTGCCACATCCTACGTTCATGCAACAGTCGCAATTATACATTCATGCAGATAATACGTTGCGTGATCCGTCAGTGATTGACTAACACAAATTGGGATCGAAGATGTGTGAACCGTCCCCGCAACTGAACTGGGAACGACACACGCCGCGGCACAACAATAACCGACTTGATTTCAAGACTAGCAGGACCCTGGCAAAGCTAGTGACCTCACGAGGTCACCGTAACCCAGATTTGTCGTCACTAATTCAAGGTGATATTTACTACAAGAACTGTATGGCTGGTTTGTTTTGGATTGTTCAGGTAACGGATACAGAAGGTTGATTTCAAACAAGGTTTCTGTTTGTATTAATTGGACCATTGGTGTCTGCCTCTGCGGGTGGTAGGGGGTGGAGAGGGGGGAGGGGTGAAGGGGAGGGGGGCTCTGAAGTGGAGCGGTTATCAAAAGAAGCAACCATCCCGTCACACTTTTAAAAATGTTGTAACTATTGGTTCGATGGAGACTTTGTACATCTACTTGATGTGTAGATTGTGTTATTGTTACCGAAAACCATTTGCCTCACTTCACAGTGCCATTAATTTTTCTTGCACATTATTATGGAGGAAGACCACTTTCTCTATGCACATATCATCCAATAATAAGAGCTTTGAGCTAGCTACCTGCGTCTTAAAGACTTGTATAAAAAGTGCGTGTCAAACATCACTTTTTTACAAATGCATTCACCAATATTATGGAACTATCAACACTTTAATATAACAAATAACGCAATAAACTTCCGTAGACAGACCTTAATCAAATAACCAACAATGATAATAGTATTTCACGACAGGCGTAGAATGTTGAATAGTAGAGCCCCATGCTGGGACTACCCAGCTTGATCAAACTTTTGAGTTTACACACATATGCTCCCGAATTATTCAAGTCAATCGCTTGGATTTTGCTGGAGGCGTTTTAGGTCTGGCAACGACGGTCTGGTTTTTGACACTGTTAGATTACTTTGGTGTTAAACGAAGAGTGGTCGGAAGAAAAATGGGAAGGAAGTAGTTTTGTTTGTTCTTCTCCCTCTCTCTCTGCATTTATTGCATTTTGAGGTGTTCCAATCTCTCCATGTATTGGGCTACTTCTCCTGTTTTTTTTTTGTTTTTTTTTTTTTTTTTATCGTTTACAATTAGCAACTTTTTGTTGTCCTTAGTGCAAGTCCCTACCGCACCGGGTGCTTCCGATTTTGTCAATGTTTCCATATTGTACATTGTTGAACAATAATTATTCCCCATTTTTCTGCTGTTTTATGAAACAGTATAATTGTTCTCAATGCCAATAACTAACCGTTTGTGTGGGATGAGTAGGCCTCGTGCTTCACGGAGGCAATTGAGGCGATCGCCTCCATGTCCCCATGGCCCAATTTCATAGAGCTGCTAAGCACAAACATTTGTTAAGCATGAAATTTCTTCCTTGATAAAAACAAGATTACCGACCAGATTTCCATTTGTTGCATATTGCTTGTTACTTGTATTTCAGCTGTTGTTGGCTTATCCTGAAAAAAAACGTTGACATTTGGTTGGTAATTATGTTTTGATCGAGGCAGAAATTTAATGCTAAGCAGATTTGTGTGCTAAGCAGCTCTATGAAATTGGGCCCTGGTCAATGCCTTGTTGCCCTTCAAATGTTCCGAGTGACAGTAGAAATTTACAAATTCCTCATAGGGTGCCCTTAACAAATACTAAGGAGAAAATGCCTTGGTGATCTGCACTTTCAAAAAACGAGGCCTAAATGCCCGGGAAGAAAGGCGTATACTTCTACTTTAATATTTCACATAAGCTTAACTCCCCCCCTTTTTTTTTTACTTAAAGGAACACGTTGCCTTGGATCGGTCGAGTTGGTCTTTAAAAAGCGTTTGTAACCGTTTTTTATAAAATGCATATGGGTAGAAAGATGTTGTAAAAGTAGAATACAATGATCCACACAAACATGCCTCGAAATTGCGTGGTTTTCCTTTTACCTCGTCGACTAACACGTCGGCCATTTATGGGGGTCAAAATTTTGACTCCCATAAATGGCCGACCGTGTTAGTTCTCACAGTAGAAGGAAAACCACGCAATTTCGAGGCAAACTTGTGTGGATCATTGTATTCTACTTTTAAAACATCTTTCCAACCATATGCATTATATACAAAACGGTTACAAACGCTTTTGTTTTGACCAACTCGTCCGATCCAAGGCAACGTGTTCCTTTAAGCTCAGTTTAATTGTTTGTGATTATGCGCTTATTATCGTTCAAGCAACGATTATTGTTCATTATCGGGCTTTGTTTTATGAATACAATAATAAAAACTATACATAACAATCCATGCATGCAAATTACTTTTTGGTTTATTGGGTTTTTTATTTAATAATCTTCTTAATAACAATAATTAAAAATTTTATTATAGAAAATACAAAAACTTTGCCCAGCACATTTAAGGGTAATTACTGTCCATAAAATGTGGCTTTCGGTTGAACATCTATTTAAATGTCGAGAGCAGCCTTTTTTACGTTAGTCTTGTCGCATAGAAGCATCATCAACAACCTTAAAAACACAATCCGAAGCAAGATATTCAAAAAGCAGTATGTTTCTCGTCAACCTCATACCCCTGCTTCTGCTGGTCGGTGTGTTGACTCAGTCAGGTGCAGATGCTGATGAACAACTGGGGGAACAAGCGAATGATCTTCAAGGTAAATATTAGTATATAGATTATTTATTTTTGAATTTGAGTAAGATACCTGACTTGAATTGCTTCGTTTTACACATTGGTGAAACTGGGTTATGCGAGGGTAGAGGTTGATATTGTGTAAGAAAAAAGCCTTGTGAGCGTTACGTTGCCCACAACAGGCTGTACTGAGTAAACGGGATGTTATTGGCCCAATGACCAAGGCACTTAAAGGCAGAGTTGGTAATTACTCAAAATAATTATCATCATAAAACCATACTTGGTGACAAGTAATGGGGAGAGGATGATAGTATGAAACATTGTGAGAAACAGCTCCCTCTGAAGTAATTTTCCACGAATTTGATTTCTAGAACTCAGACTTAGAACTTGAGGTCTCGAAATCAACCATCTAAACGCACACAACTTCGTGAGACAAGGGTGTTTTTTACTTTCATTATTATCTCGCAAGTTCGATGACCGATTGAGCTCAAATTTTCACAGGTTTGTTATTTAATGCATATGTTGAGATACACCAACTGTGAAGGCTAGTCTTTGACAATTACCAATAGTGTCCACTGCCTTTAAATGGACAGCGCATCAATACGGTTGTTGTAAAAATTAATGCACCATTTAAGAACTTGTTCCTATTATTACTAAACAATTGAAACTTGTTTTATTTCCAGATACGGTGAAATCCTTCTATGTCAAGTTTATCGAGTACAGCTTCAATGATGATACGGATGCCCTGATAGGTTTACATGACGAAAAATGCAGTATACTGATTGACGGGTTGCCACCCACTACTGGAGTTGACGGTAGGGGGCGCACTTTCTTTTTTTGTCTCTGATCCACAACCATAAAAATAAAACACTGTATCAAAAATACAAACAAATGTATTCGTAATTATTGCCGTTCAATGTTTCAGTTGTTAACTTTCAGGGAACAGTGTGTTGCTAAGCTACCATTAACTCTTTGCAAGAATGTTCTTTTGTTAACCGTCGTTATTAATTACATTTTTTTATTTTGGTTAGAAATACGATCTTTGCTGAAGCTGATGCCCGAGAGAGCCGTTCACATTGAGCCCACCTATTGGGAGGTGAAGGCGATGGATAGCAATGCAGAGTATGTGTATATGACGTTGCATCTTGATTATTTCGATGAAGCAGGTGAAATAATCTTAGCTACGAAGTAAGTTGGTGTATTCATACATTCATTTCATTCATCTGTTTCAACAAACAAAATGGCAGCACAAAGCTGAATTATGTGCCATTACAAGGTAAAAATATTTGAAAAAAAAATGCTGAGATAGAAGAGTCATAAAATAACACCACCGCAGTACCATCTAAGATGACAATAAATATAAATATAAATTTGATTAACAACTGAGAGACCATTTAAAGATGCTGAGAGTGTTGTGGATTTGGTTTAGGGTTAAGGTTGAACAAAGTGCGCCTGTTGGCAGTCCGGCCGAATGGTTGCAAAACAATCAATCGTGTTAAAACCTAATTATTGTGAAAGTATTATTCAACAATTTCTGTTAAGACTCATGAGCTGGCAACTCGTGGTTTGTTTCCAACAAATTAAACACGTTTCTAAGTAGTTTTGTAACATTTCTACAAACTATAGCAATCTGTTTTTGTTTTGCATTCATGGCTTTCTATAGTTTTCCAGCCTCGTTTGGCAACATCTCGGGCAGTGATGTGACTCTATCACCCCCCCCCAACACGGCTAACTGGGTCCAACTTCTGTCGATACCGCCCTCTTTTGAACAAATTCCCATCATCTAGGGGACAAACTCTCCGATCCACGTTGCGAAGATGATTTTGGGGTAAGGGTATTTTTTAATATGATTTATTTTCTTCAAACAGTTTCTTAACCCTTCCCCATTTTCTTTTCTATTTTTGTTTTTTGACAGTGGAATAAATATCTTGAAGAAGCATCCGGATGGATACAAGTTTTACATCGTGATATTCAACAGACATAGTCAACAGGCTAAGCAATAGTGACATGATACTTCAACCTCGTTACCGTAGAGCTGTCAATGAATCTACTTGGATGTACGAAGATCGTCGCTGTCTCTGACTGAAAACTTATTAATAGTCGCATTATCTTGACAATTATTAAGCTTGGTGAATATTGTTTTTTGAGTTATAATTTGATTTTCGGTAACACTATGTATCTACTTGCCAGGTAGAGTTTGTTCTTAGAGAACTGTCTTTCTTTATTCTACTACTGCGGAGTAGATTTATCGTATGATCGGGAGACTTCTCAGTTCTGAAAAGAACTGTTCTGCTTCTTAATAATCAATACAAGTAGATAGACAATGGTGTTACCGCAAACATATATATTGATATACCTCATTATGCATTGCCTCAAATCCTATATTGTTTAAGTTATTCTACAAATGGATTTTATCAATATTTTATGTTTTTTGGGTGACAATTGTTTTCAATAACAAACAAACAAACGAACACCCCCACAAACAAAGTCATTACCGGGTGCACAATCTATTACACGAGTAGGGTTAGGGTTAGAACAGTGAACAGTGGAAGGAATATATTTGTTTAACCCTTGAACATTAAGCACAACAAAATGAGCAATGCAATGCAAGTGGAATTCATTTCTTTTTTTAATATAAATGTCAGCACAGAAAAATTTGATTGGTTCGTAAAACCTGCAGCATGCTGGTTATCACGATTTAGGGTGAATGAACTGTAAACACGCAAATGTGTTGCTTTAAAATCCTGTTTTGAGGGCAACTTTCAGACCATAACGGAGTTTTAAGCTGTAAATAACAAAAAAATAAAATAAAAACATTAAAAAATGCGGTTAAAATTAATGTTAAACTGTTGATCATTCTTTATCTTATTTGCCATACATGTAGTGTATTTAAAAAGTTCTGTTATTTTCCATAACGGTAGTACGTGAAATATTTCTCAAAATGCATGTCACTATCCAAACTGCTGTAATGCTTTTACTACGTAGGTTTTACTGACATTAATTTACAAACCCATTAGCAAACGTGTTAGACCTTTTCTTATTGATTTGTTTTTTTGCAGCCCAATAAAAAAAAACAATTATTGAAAAAATGATTGGACGCTTAATTTGATCGATTGTGATTATGTGATAATCTTCACTCGAGAACGTTGTTATTTATATTTATGCTAATGTTGACTAATTGAAGCAGGTGGTGCATGGCCTGCATAAGATACAGGAATTTGCTGATGGTCAATTAATTTTGATGGAAGGTGGGTGGAACGTAAAAAAATATTTAAAAACCCGATATCATTGACGAGCAGATGCCATGCAAATTACTTTTTTTGTTAATTATATAAAATCTTCACATTAACAAAAAATAAATTTAAACAGCTTTGACCAGCCTTATTCAAAGGTATGTTAATCCATAAAAGAATGCATTTCAGACGAAATTCTATTTAAATGGCCAGAGTGCAGCCATTTTACCTTAGTCTTATCGCAGCAAGCATCATCAGCAAGCAACCAGTTATCAACGGGATATTTTCTTCTCGAATTCATTCTCAAGAATTAAAAGCAATATGTTTCTCGTCAACCTTGTGCCCCTGGTTCTGCTAGTCGGCGTGTTGTTTGGATCTGGGGTTGATACAGCCGAACAAACGAATGAGCTTCGAGGTGAATATAAGTATAGTTGATTGCACCTAAATCGTAAGAGTATTAAATCCATTGGACACTTTCGGTACAGAAAACAAATTAAAAGTTCACAGATTTACAAATAACTTACAGGGTTTACAGAAGGCAATGGTGAAAGACTTCCCTTGAAATATTATTCCATGAAATGCTTTACTTTTTGAGAAAACATCAAAATAATATCAATTCTCGATATCGAGAATTACGGATTTATTTTAAACACCATGTCATGACACGGCGAACGTGCGGAAACAAGGGTGGGTTTTCCCGTTGTTTTCTCCCAACTCCGATGACCGATTGAGCCTAAATTTTCACAGGTTTGATATTTTATAATAGAAGTTGTGATACACGAAGTGTGGGCCTTGGCCATTACTGTTTACCGAAAGTGTCCAACGGCTATGTTTACTATGGGAGCATTATTGTCAACGCTTTTGTTTTAAATAATATTTAAATTTGAAGTTAATTTTAGCCTCGCCAAATGAGACGAACATCATCAAAAACACAGAAAGATGGAAACAAAATTCCTCTTTTAAATTTACCCTTTCCTTTTCAAGACATCGTAAAATGAGTTATATTTTCACCTATAGGCCTAGAAATTAAAGGTCAAGAAAAAACTGTATGCATCCTTTACACAGATGTTATCCGAAGAAAACATTAATTTCTTGGCTCAATCAAATTTTAAAATGTTTCAGATATTTTTTTTTCTTTATTTTTTATTATTTTTTTATTATTTTTTTTTATTAATTTTTTTTTTTGTTTTTTTTTGGGGGGGGGAATCATTTATTTTAGGCCCCAATATATCGTGAACATATGAGCATGCTCGGCAGCATTTTAGACATGCTCTAAAAATGTGCAAAACGTAATTTTGACTACACCCAGGTTGTTAATCTATAAACCCATTATGATCATCCCCAAGTCCTTTTAGAAGGTTTGTAGATGTGTTTAGCCATACTAATTAAAATATGACAATTGTTGATGTTATGTTGCTAATTGTTTTTCTAATAATGTTGTCCCAATACATAAGGCAAACTGTACTGCGTCAGCACTACTACTATACTGCCAAAAAACAAACTTGGGTGCTCAAAATTACACCATTGGTTGTCTTCACATGATAGATACGAAACAAAGAATCAAAATTAACATTTAGAAGTTAGTGTTATTTTAACACCCTTGGTGTTCATTTTTATTTTTTATTTTTTTTTTATTATCAAGGGACAACACCGTTGTGTTATTTTTTTGCAGTGCATTTTTATAGTATTCGTAGGTTATAAACATATTAATACAGAAGTCTTGTATAGCCCATCTACCAAACAAAATTTCAGAACTAGGGTATTGCAGTGATGATTTTTGGACCCAATTATGTAGCACCTTATAAGGGTTTACAAGATGCGACGGCGCATACAGGAGCCACAGTCAGGAAACACCGGGGCGAACCCCTTCTTTTTTCGATAAGTGCACTGGGTTCTTTTACATGGGTTACACAACACATGAGACCAACGGCTTTACGTCCCATTCTAAAGACGAAGCAATGGTCAAGTGGCTTGGGATTTGAACCCACACTCTGCTGATCAGAAACACCAGAGTTTGAATTCGGTGCACTTAACCGCTCGGCCACGACACTTCCAAGGAAATGTGGGAAATCGTATAAAAAGCCTTTAACCCACAACTTCAAATCTCAAGACCTTTCAGAACAGAATAACCAAACATGAATGTCAATTATTTTTTGTGATTTCCAGATGCAATCGTGACCGTGTTTGATAAGATGGTCGAGTACAGTCTGAAGGATGATACACAGTCCCTCATAAAATTGTTTCATCAAAACGCAACAATCATGATGGGTGGATTGCCGCCTGTCATTGGACATGAAGGTAGTTATTGATTTCCAACCTACGTTATTTTACATCAACACATAAGTTTGTTCTTTTTTTCTTCCTCTATTTGTATCCATACTTGTATTATAGTTAAAAGATTAATTAACATGTAAAAAAAAAAAAAATAAATAAAACAAAAACATATGTTTGCATTTACGTATTGATGTTCAACCATTCTAAAACATGCATCTCTGTGGATACACATTTTGTTCTTTCCATTGTTCAAGTACTTATGATTTTCCCGTAGACTCTGTACACCTAATTGCTTGTGGTGCATCCCGGTCTTTAGAATTTCCCTATGGAGTCATTTTATTTCTCCCTCATTTGTTTTGTCCCCAGAAGGTCCCAAAATAGAATGAGTGTTGGACATTTATAATAAAAAAAAATAAAACAAAAAAATAAAATGAAAAATTATCACTATATTTTTTAAATTGGCTAGTGGTCATTGTTTGGTTAAAATATGTTTTCGTTTTTATTTCGGTAGAAATACGAACTTTGCTGGAGATCTTACCCGAAAAAGCCTCCGACATCAAATGCATCCTTAAAGTGGTGGAGCCAATGGATGAATGCGCAGACTTTGTGTACGTCGCAATTCACTTTGAGTTCTACAACGAATTGAGAGAAAAATACATGGATGGGAAGTAAGTAGGAGCCAAATAACGACGGACTTATGACGTCATACTCACAGACCGGTGACCTTTGACCTTAAGACCATGTTTTATATGAAACAGCACATGCTTGTGTTCAAGCACATACTCATGTATTATTTTGTAATGTCGCAATAATCCAGTTCTTCTTCGCTTATACATATCAATTCAACTGAACTGAGTTCGGAAAGCAAATTAATCTGACCTCTTATATCGAATTTGATTAATATTCTGAACTTAATATAAGAAAATAGAATTAGCTGTTACAAATAGTTTGCCAGACCAAAGAGACCAATTGTATAAATGCAACAAACAATAAGATCTTATACACGTTTCGACCCTAACAGAGTCTTTCTCGGAGAACAAGGCTAAAATGACAACATAACCAACATGCTAGGTATTTAAGTGTAAAATAAGCAGCGACCTGTGAATACATGAATAAAGAGGGAGAAAGGGAGTCAGAAAACCCACAGAAAACAAAAACAAAGGTGTAAACAATAAATAGGTAGACAGGGGTGGAGGGAGGGGCTGATTTTGAACTACTTCGCAAAAAAGACCCCTAATTATTACTTGTTTATCCTTCATTATTTCGCAGTGGAGTGGATGTGTTCAGGAAGACTGGAGATGGATACAAGTTTTACATCACGATGTTCAACAAACTAAACCAACAAACTTCGGATTCTTCTGATTCTGGTTAACAAAAGGGTTATATAGCCACGCAAGGTCTCACTAATGACATACTGTACAACTCTGTTTACCTTATAATAATACAATAATTAGTTTCTGGTCACTGGGCCTTAAAATCATTCCTTAAACCATCTCAGCTCACTGAGGAGTATACAAAAGTATCGCAAGAACTATCTCTGCCCTCACAGGTACCCATTTACCCCTGGGTGGAGAGAAGCAATTGAAGTTAAGTGTCTTGCTCAGGGACACACGTGTCACGACCGGGAATCGAACCCACACTCTGCTAAACAGAAACACCGGAGCTTGAGTTCGTTGCTCTTATCTTTTCAGCCAAGACGCCCTAAACTATACATGGCAAGACCATGGAGGTAGAATAATACCTCCATGGCAAGACGTAGATGTCTGTCACGATTGTCAATGCTAAACAGACCGAAAAAACACGTCTCGTTAAAAAAATTATAACTTTATTGAGGATGGTCAATAAATATTATTCTCTGACTGAATTTTCTCCATGTCTTCTCTTTATTATTATTGTTATAAATCTATAAAAACTATATTGTCTAGTTCTTATAGTTTTCTTCCCGAACAAACATAAAACCATCCATGTACTTAGACCTACAGACCAATCCGACGCGCACCGGGCGCGCAGCGCGCCATTTGCTGCGGTGTCATTCAATGTCTAGATTGTGCACAAAAAGAAACCGCAGTTGGTGATTTTCAATAGAGGGCGCTACCAATTTTGATTCGTCGGATTGGTCTATAGACTTGACTCAAGTCCCAAATCCCGTGCCATCGCCAGAAAACTGCATTCCCCAACCTTTTCCGCATTCTCGGGACCACATTTTGACTTGCTTTAGTATGTAGTTGACTCAATATAAAAAATAGGGACCTCCCAGAGAACGGGGCTTGAATCAAGTCTAACTTGGACCGTACTTGGTAAATACAACAACTTACAGACCATGTGAACTTTGTTTAAAATAAGTGTGACCTTGTGCATTCTTTGGGAATTCTGGCAGGCATTGGTCATAATTGGGAAAGTTTACATTTTGTGTCATTTCTACATAAATCCAAGAATTATGAAAGTAAAGTTTTGAGATGTGTCCCAAGAATTAGACAGTGCAATCTCCATAAAATATAAGATTTTATGATTTACTCCACTAGGCTGTGTACAAATCGTGCCTGCAAGAAGTCCAGGCTCTGTGGCTCTTTTGTGATGTGACGTCACAGGTCACATCATTTATACAGTCAAAGTTAAACAGACAATTACTATTCAACTGATGAGGAGCTTTAATTTGAATGGTAGGGATTATGCGCTTATGGTTGCCATAAACCCGTCGTTCATGCGGGTTTCTGGCTTAATAGAAATACAGCATTGGCAATCATTTCACTAGGAATTATTGTCAGAGAACTAAAACTTGATTGACGGGTGAAGATATGTTTAAAAATACTGAGTAGAGCCGTTTTGCGTAAGAAGTGACTTATCGCATACAAGCATCGTTATCAACCGTGGGAGCTATCGTAATTCTTTCCTGACGCATTCACACGCAAGCATAAAAAGCAGGATGTTTCCCGTCAACCTTGTACCCCTGCTTCTGGTGGTCGGTGTGTTGACTCGATCTGGGGTTGATGCAACAGAACATCTTGAGGAAGATCAGAGTGATCTTCGAGGTAACTATTTTAAGAATATATTGATTTTACTTTAGTTGTAGAGTGTAACAGAAAGCAATTATAGTTAAGTCTTTCCATGTCGTATTTCCACCATGAAAAGATCCTACTTATTCTGATTTGTTTTTCTTTTTCAAATAGAACTATAAAACACGTTTTATTCTTATGTATTTTCAGAAGCGGTTGTGTCATTGTTTGATAAGTTTATAAACGCAAGTCTCAGCGGTGACACGGATGCGGTTGTGAGCTTTCACGACAAAGATGCTAAGATATTAATAGATGGCTTTCCTCCAGTTATTGGACTTGACGGTAGGCCCTACCTATCTATTTACATGATTTCTACATCATTGCATTTTAAATGCCCTGCAAACCATTGGTAATTGCTCAACACACTTGTTAGCACAAAACTTACTTGGTAATGAGTTATGGGGAGCTGTTGATAGTAAGTGTAAAACATTGTGAGAAACGGTTCCCTCTGAAGTAACGTTGTTTTTGATCACGAATTGTTTTCTCACTAAAATGTTTGAGTTGACCTCATCAGCTGCGGTCTCGAATTCAAGGCATCTGGAAGCACACAACTTGTGCAACAAGGGTGTTTGTTTCCCTTCATTAGGGTTGCAAAATCCATTGTGCTCTGTGATTGTACTGTCAACATTTGTTTTCTTTATTTTATGTTTATGATTTATTTTGGGTAGATATACGAACTTTGGTGGAGCTTATAGCCGAAAGAGCCGCTGAAGAAAAGTGGACCATACAAGAGCTGTGGCCGATGGATAAAGACGAAAACTATTTGTACATCCGTTATCACTTCGATTATTTCAACAAGTCCGGTGAGAACTACCTCGATGCGAGGTAAGTGATGATAATAATAACAACAATAACAATCACCAGTTTTTATAATCACCTTTCTTAAGGGTGTCTCAAAGCGCTTCTAGCGTTGTTAACCATGGTCACTCCTTAAATCGTCTCAGCTCCCAAGAGAGTGTACAACCTGTGCAACAAATATAAATCAATCACAAGAAAATTAATTACAAGAATCGATCTCAAGAACCATCTCTGCCCTCACAGGTACCCATTTACCCCTAGGTGGAGAGAAGCAAATACAGTTAGGTGTTTTGCTCAGGGACACAAGTGTCACGACCGGGATTTGAAACATTAAAACAAAATGGCCGCTTAGTGCCATCTTGAAGAGTTGGTTTTATTTTCTATAATTTTGGTTCCCTTTTCTTTTTTTAAATAATGTTTTGAACTAGTAAATACACACTGCTAACAGACATAAGGCCAAAAATAAAGAAAACTGTGTAGCGTCCCCGCCGGCACTTTTTTTTTTGTTTCACGGAAAAAGGGTAAATTTCAATGATCTCAGTCGATTGAAGTTGCTTGTAATGTAAATATCCCAGCCAGTTGTCTGTAAAAAAGTATCGGCAGTCATTAAAAACAAGCCCTATTCCCTTTTTTCAAAAAGGGCTAGACGGCTAAATCTGTTTTTGTTTTAATTTGGCCTAACCAAGAATCTTATCTGTTACATTTCACAGCGCATTGGCAGTCTTCAAGAAGTCTGACGACCAGTACAAGATTCACATAGTGATGTTCAACACTCACAACCAAGCAATATAATAAGACGTCATGTGAACCACACCCTTCACGGTTATCACGTTATGTTCGTCACGATCGTCACGATCGTCACTGACTCTTACCCAACATAATAGTTTAGAATACCGTGACAGTTATTTGTCATAGTCAATATTTAATGTAATTTTCTTAGTGCAATTGTCAACGTGTTATCTTTAATACTCTTAATTTCTTCAACCATTCCGTGGGTAACATTGCCTTGCTTTAATGTGTCACTCTGTCACAGTGTTTCATGCAAGATGGGCTAAGATTCATAGAGCTGCTTAAGCATTGAATAGTTACTAAGCACAACAAAATTATGCTTACCAAAATAAGGTTACCAGCCAAACTACCATATCACAAATACATTTTATGACTGGTATCCTGCTGATTTCTGTTTAGCAGAAATTTATTTTAGCAATATTTTCTGCTTGATCAGCTCTGTGAAACTGGACCCTGTTTGTATCCCAGCTAAAAAAAAACTCGGTATCTTACGGCAGAAACAAGTTAATAAAACAAACTGTGTCGTACAAAAAGGGGTTTCTTGTTATTTCATACGAGTGTTGTTGTAAAAGACAATTATTATACAACTAATGAGGAGCTTATGTTGAATGTTGGGGATTAGATGCGCTAATGGTTACAATATTAACCCGTCGTTCATGCGGGTTTTGACTTAATTAACAGGAAGAGAGATTTGCCAATCAGTTCACGGTAATTTATTATTACTCTATAAAATTTAATTGACGGTTGAAAATCTGTATAAATATTTTGAGTAAAGCCGTTTAGCGTTAGAAGCGACTTCTCGCATACAAGCATCAACATCAACCGTGGGAGGTATCGCAATTCTTTCCCGACGCATTCAAGAAGAGGAAGCTACAGGCACTACTGAATTACGCTACGTATTTCTTACAAACTGATATTGAGAATCAAAAGCAGGATGTTTCTCGTCAACCTCGTACCCCTGCTGCTGGTGGTTGGTGTGTTAACTCAATCTGGGGTTGATGCAACTGAACATCTTGAGGAAGACCAGAGTGATCTTCGAGGTAAATATTTTAGAATATCATGATTTTATTTTAGAGGTAGAGAATCATGTTTAATGTCACGTAATGTAATTAATGTTCAGGCCTAGTTCTACAGTTCGTTTTATTTACTTATTTTGAAAAATATATAAAGCCAAAAGTATTTCAAAACTAAAAGTCGTGCTGGTAACCTCTCCACTCTTGTGTTTTTATCGACTCTTTTTAAATTCCGTTTTTTTTTCATGCTTATTGTAAACATTTTTTTAGCGTTCTATAGCTGGAATGATGAAGTTATACTTTTGTGTTTCTGTGAAGCTTGTGAAGTGCTTAGAGGCCCTGCAGAAGGCGCGATATAAATGTTTCTTGATACTTATTATTGTAATATTTGTGATTTGTAGAAGCTGTTGAGTCCCTGTTCGATGAGTTTATTAGCGCAAGCCTCAGCGGTAACACGGATGCAGTGGTGAGCCTACACGACAAAGATGCCAAAATATTGGTCGATGGCTTTCCTCCGGCTACTGGACTTGACGGTAGCTGCTTTTACTTAATTTCTAAACCTACATTTCGCATAATACAGTTGAATTTTTTAAATCTTGAATCTTGAATTGTTGTATAAACTCTTATAAAAGCTTTGCTGATGCCATGGAGAGGATGTGTTGCAAAATATAATGTGGTCGGTGCTCATGTTGTCAATATTGTAAACAAAATAAAATAATACATTCATATTTTGCAATTAAATTTTAACTTAAGATATATACACATTCTTGCTGAGCTATCACTATGCAAGACTTGTCTATCCTTCATTATATTGTTTGTAGTCTTGCCATTTAGCTTTCGATAAAACTTCTGGCCGAAACGTGACGCCACTAACTTGTGTTTGCGTTTATTATTATTATCATTTTTGTTCTTCTTAAAATATCTTTTAACATTCGTTTTATTTATTTTGTTTTATGATTTATTTTGGGTAGAGATACGGACTCTGGTGGAGCTCCTACCCGAAAGAGCCGCTAAAAAGAAGTGGACCGTAAAAGAGGTGTGGCCGATGGATAAAGACGAGAACTATGTATACACCATGTTTTACTTCGAAAATTTCAATAAGTCGGGAGAAAAATACCTTGATGGGACGTAAGTAATGAATAATAAAAATAGTAATAGCAATAATAATAATAACCAGTTTTTTTTTAGCGGCTATAAACACTCGAAGGGCGTCTCAAAGCGCTTCCACCATTTAATTCATTCCTTAAACCATCAGCTACAGAGAGAGTAAACAGCCTATGCAACAATGTGCTACTAAGCTCAATCACAAGAAGTATCTCCGCCCTCACATATACCCATTTACCCCTAGGTGGAGAGAAGCAATTATGTTTGGTGTCTTGCTTAAAGGGACACAAGTGTCCCGACCGGGATGCGAACCCACACTCTGCTGAACATGAAACATTATAACAAAATGGCCGCGCTATGCCATCTTGAAGAGTGTGTTTTATTTTCTAGTATTTATTTATTTTTTTTTTTCATTTTTCGGAGAGTTACACGTCTGAAAAAAAAGATTAGACCTAGTCAATGGAAGTACATATCACAACTGCGTCCGAAACGAATTTAGTCTGGCCTCTTTTGTTTTAAAGAACGGTTTGAACTAGTTTAACAAAATACACACAGCTGACTTGCCGAGGCCGGCTCCTTTTTTTTATTATATTTCTTTGAGAACGGAAAACAATACTTTTTTAACGATCTCAGACGCAAACAAAATTGAAAAAATACCCCAAACAGTTGTCTTTAAAAATGTGTCGGCGGCCATTTTTCGGCGGCCATTTTGAAAACAAAAACCTACCTCCTTCCTTTTATCAAATAACAGGACGATAAACATGTTTTTTGTTTTACCTAACCAAGACTCTTATCTTTCGTTATTTCACAGTTCATTGACCGTCCTCAAGAAGGATGAAGACCAGTACAAGTTTTACTTAGTGATGTTCAACACTCATAACCAAGCAACTTAATATGACGCCATGTGCACCACACCCTACACGGTTATGTTCGTCGAGACCGTCGCTGCATCTGACCCAAAAATAGTTGATATTGTTTAAAGCCATTATACACTTTCGGTAAACAGTATTGTCCAAGTCCCACACTTCGTGTATCACAACTTATATATAAAATAACAATCTTGTGGAAATTTAGGCTCAATTGGACATCGGAGTCGGGAGAAAATAACGGGAAAACCCACTCCTGTTTTCGCGCATCGCCGTGTCATGACATGTGTTTATAACAAATCCGTAATTCTCGTTAACGAGAATTTATATTGTTTTACCGTTTTCTCAAAAAGTAAAGCATTTCATGGACTAATATTTCAAGAGAAGTCTTTCACCATTACCTTCTGTAAACCCTGTAAGTTATTTGTAAATCTGTGAACTTTTTTTTTTTTTTTCTGTACCGAAAGGGTCCAATGGCTTTAAAGGCACTAGGAAGGGTCGATTTCACAAAAAGTTTGGACTCGTCCTAAAAGAGGTGTGGCCGATGGATAAAGACGAGAACTATGTATACACCATGTTTTACTTCGAAAATTTCAATAAGTCGGGAGAAAAATACCTTGATGGGACGTAAGTAATGAATAATAAAAATAGTAATAGCAATAATAATAATAACCAGTTTTTTTTAGCGGCTATAAACACTCGAAGGGCGTCTCAAAGCGCTTCCACCATTTAATTCATTCCTTAAACCATCAGCTACAGAGAGAGTAAACAGCCTATGCAACAATGTGCTACTAAGCTCAATCACAAGAAGTATCTCCGCCCTCACATATACCCATTTACCCCTAGGTGGAGAGAAGCAATTATGTTTGGTGTCTTGCTTAAAGGGACACAAGTGTCCCGACCGGGATGCGAACCCACACTCTGCTGAACATGAAACATTATAACAAAATGGCCGCGCTATGCCATCTTGAAGAGTGTGTTTTATTTTCTAGTATTTATTTTTTTTTTTTTTTCATTTTTCGGAGAGTTACACGTCTGAAAAAAAAAATTAGACCTAGTCAATGGAAGTACATATCACAACTGCGTCCGAAACGAATTTAGTCTGGCCTCTTTTGTTTTAAAGAACGGTTTGAACTAGTTTAACAAAATACACACAGCTGACTTGCCGAGGCCGGCTCCTTTTTTTTATTATATTTCTTTGAGAACGGAAAACAATACTTTTTTAACGATCTCAGACGCAAACAAAATTGAAAAAATACCCCAAACAGTTGTCTTTAAAAATGTGTCGGCGGCCATTTTTCGGCGGCCATTTTGAAAACAAAAACCTACCTCCTTCCTTTTATCAAATAACAGGACGATAAACATGTTTTTTGTTTTACCTAACCAAGACTCTTATCTTTCGTTATTTCACAGTTCATTGACCGTCCTCAAGAAGGATGAAGACCAGTACAAGTTTTACTTAGTGATGTTCAACACTCATAACCAAGCAACTTAATATGACGCCACGTGCACCACACCCTACACGGTTATGTTCGTCGAGACCGTCGCTGCATCTGACCCAAAAATAGTTGATATTGTTTAAAGCCATTATACACTTTCGGTAAACAGTATTGTCCAAGTCCCACACTTCGTGTATCACAACTTATATATAAAATAACAATCTTGTGGAAATTTAGGCTCAATTGGACATCGGAGTCGGGAGAAAATAACGGGAAAACCCACTCCTGTTTTCGCGCATCGCCGTGTCATGACATGTGTTTATAACAAATCCGTAATTCTCGTTAACGAGAATTTATATTGTTTTACCGTTTTCTCAAAAAGTAAAGCATTTCATGGACTAATATTTCAAGAGAAGTCTTTCACCATTACCTTCTGTAAACCCTGTAAGTTATTTGTAAATCTGTGAACTTTTTTTTTTTTTTTCTGTACCGAAAGGGTCCAATGGCTTTAAAGGCACTAGGAAGGGTCGATTTCACAAAAAGTTTGGACTCGTCCTAACTTGGGACTTGTCCCAAGTGATGTAAAAATGATGTCATGAAATGTTCTTTGTACTGAGACATCATTGTGCAAATAAAACAAAAACTTCTTTGAACTGGTGATGTCATCGATGACGTAAATAAACACCAATTGATATTCCAAAACGTCATCACTATAGAGAACGATATTTAGCTTTGCAACATACAAGATATTTGCAGCATATGAAAGCACTTTTAAAAAGTTCTGTACAAACCTTACAAGAAGTAGGACTCGGTGCGACATCGTTTTGCTTCTGGTCAAGACTGCAAGTTCATATCATACCCCGGCTGGTATTAGCTTTATCGATATATAGCGGACACTTTAGTGCACTGTTTATGGTTAGGGTGTATACAGACAAATTTTACCCAAACCTAATAGTGACCTAATAATGTGTCCACCATAACTCAAAATGGCTTATTGTTCGCGTCAGTATCACTGCCCATCAAATGCACATAAAGAACACTCCATTTGATGTTGGTATTCCTACTTTACGAAGCGCACCTGCGTTCTCATTATATCCCGCTTTGCTTGTCATTCTAAAATCGTCCGAACCTTCAACAACATCTTTGTTTCTAATTTATACAAATGCAATAAACATTCAAGAAAGATCATCAAAGCTTGTTTCCTCGTCCATTAATACAGTGACAAACAACATCCTAATGGTCAAATCGGGTTACAATATAGTAGTTGGAAACTGAAGAAAAAAACCCAAATATATTTATTTTTATAGGATTTATTTACAGATTGATCTTTCAAGATATTTTAACGATATAAATTTTGAAAATAGCCAAGCCGGTTGACTAAATAATATTTCTGCCGGGCCAATTTTGGAAGAAAAAAAGCCTCCTTCGTCACTTTTTTTTTTTTTTTTTTTTTTTAGAAAAAAGACATGTTTTTGTTATTTGTCCTGAATCAGCAAATGTAATAGAACGAGCAGTGTGTTTTAAAGGTCGGTGTTGGACAGAACCATTCCAAGTTCTGCTCAACGTCAACGACAATTTTTTCGGAATGCGTACTTAAAGGCACTAGTCACTAATTGTTATTACTCAAAATAAATGTTAGCATAAAAACTTACTTGGTAACAAGCAATGGGGAGCTGTTGATGGTGTAAAACATTGTGAGAAACGGCTCTCTCTCTCTGAACTAACGTAGATTTCGAGAAGTAATTTTCCACTAAAATATTTGAATTTGATTTCGAGACCTCAGAATTAGATTTTGAGGCCCCGAAATCAAGCATCTGAAATGAACACACAACTTTGTGTGACAAGGGTTTTTTCTTACGTTATTTCCTCGCAACTTCGACGACCAATTGAACTTAACTTTACTCTCAGGTTTGTTCTTTTGTGCATATGTTGAGATAAAGCAAGTGAGAAGACTGGTCTTTGACAATTTCCAAGGGTTTCAAGTGTCTTTAAACCTATCGTATTATTTCTTTAGTGAAAACAAACATCCGAGAAGAAAATCGTTTAGTATACATTGCTCCTCCAGCTGATTTCCTCCTCACAGTGCGTAGGCGTCTGTAACCATGGCTTTAGCTGTCTAGAGTCCATCCACTTAAAGGCAATGGACACATTTGGTAATTGTCAAAGACCAGTATTCTCACTTGGTGTATCCCAGCATTATGCATAACATGGTCATCCAGTTGCAAGAGAATAATGAAAGAAGAAGTTGTTGCATAACTGTGTGTGCTTTCAGATGCCTTTACAAAGGCTTCAGCCCTGACGTCTTGAATTATTTGAGTGCGAGAACCTCTTTCTCAAAAACTACTTTACTTCAATGGGAGGTGTTTCTCACAATATGTTATACTGTCATTGCTTGTTACCAAGTAAGTTTTTATGATATAGAAAGGTTTACGGTAACACCATGGATTGTAATGACTATCTCTATTGGGGTGGTTCTGAAAAGAACCATTGGTTTCAACTCGACGTTTCGATCAGTATGCTCTGATCGTCTTCTGGAGAAAAACTCATTAGAGATAGTCATAACATGGTGTTACCGCAAACCTTTCTATATCGTATTTCCACCATGCAAAGTTTCAAATCCTACTTAAGTTTTTATGCTACACCAATTATTTTGAGTATTTACCGATAGTGTATAGTGCCTTTAAGGTCTAGCATTGACGTGCACTGCACCGGAGGGTCCACTTCTGCACAGTGCATAATTAATGGTCTGGGAAAAAGCTTCACTATGAACTGGAGAAAATGACAGTAACACGGAAACATAATTCCGCTCACCTTAGCCAGGTCGATCGCGGCTGGGCTTGGGCCGTCTTGCTCGGTGTTCACGTCTGTAACATTTTCGGTTACGGATATTTGACCACCTTGGGTTTATTCTTCACAGAATGGAAGGAGTATTTCGATGAATCTGCCACTGCAACGAGTTTGCTTCTTAGTCTGCCCTGGATGGTTGCGAGTCCGTTCTGTAAGTAAATCCAGTATTTATAAATTAAAGCCATGTACACTTTTGGTCATTATTCAAAATGTCTTTTAGCATTATAACTTACTTGGTAACGAGCAATGGAGAGCTTTTGGAAAACATTGTGAGAAATGGCTCCCTCTGCAGTAATGTAGTTTTTGAGAAACAGGTAATAATTTCTCACTCCAATATTAAAATATTTCAGGCTTAAAGCCTTCTTTATTGGGGATCTGAAAACACAAAAATGATGTTGTGCTACAAGGGTGTTTTTCTTGCATTATTCTGTTGCAACTTCGATGACGAATTGAGTCAACATTTTCACAGTGTAGTTGTTTTGCTGCAAATGTGTGAATACATCAAGCGAAAACTGGTCTTTTGACAAAGGTGTGTATGAGCCTTTATCTGTAAGCAATAGCAATTGTGACCGACATGACTTTGCTCGTGGAAATGGAAATACTATTCATCCACATCAAACCTTCAACAAACATACGGAATGTTCTTATTGTCCCCTTACGATAACCCTCGTAAACAAATTCAAGTACGGCACTCTGCACAGCGCATTGACCCGTATGTATTCTAATTTGCATATGTTGTTATTTTGTGGCCTTCTTGTAAATCCAATGGGTCTCAGAATCCATCACTGCAATAACCTATCTTTCTGAAAGATTGTATATACTCAGCGCCTTGAGTACCTTGTTTGCGCTATATAAGACTTCGATGTTATTATTATATTATTATTATATCGATATAAATTTCAGTTTTCGGTAGATAGAGACATACAATAATGCACAAACACATGCCCTTGAATTGCAAAGGTCGTGGGTTCGAATCCATCCCACCCGAGTAATATGCCCGTGTTTCTGTTTTTCACAGGACTCGCGTAAGTACTAAGTATACAGTGCTAACACACATCACGGTACATGAGTAAAAAACAAAACTAATATTATTCTTTATCCCTGATGCAAATTTATTATCTATTAATGCACATGCATTAAGTTGAAAGGATCAAAACATACAGTAAAAATAAAATAAAACGAAAGAGCTTGAGCCTGATGGATTGCCTAAAAATAAAACCTGCCGCTAGAGGCTCGCCTCTCCAGCTGTGCCCCTCTCATAAAACATGTAAGCAGCCGTTTTGTGCTTACGGAGCGTTCCTTAGCAGGATTCATATTGCAAAAATCGGTTTGCAAGTTTCTCGAGTGTAACCGACTTTTAATTTAGTTGAGTGTCGCAATTCATTAAGTGTCGCAATTCATTGTTCATTTTTGAGAAAAATTGATAAAATTTGATACGTTTCAATCAAATATAGAAATCATAAAAAAAATAATCTTTTGATAGTATAAAACATTGTGAGAAACGGCTCCCTCTGAAGTATGTAGTCTATGAGAAAGAGGTTTACATTTCTCACTCAAATAATAAGACTTCAGCTGAAGGATTATGCATCTGAAAGCACACAAAGCAATGCAACAACATGGGTGTTTTTCGTTCATTATTCTCTTGCGAATTCGATGACAAATGGAGTTCAAATGTTCACAGGTTTGTTATTCTATGCATAATGTTGGGATACATCAAGTTACAATACTGATCTTTGACAATATACCAAAGGTGTCCAGTGCCTTTAACACCAGTAGCAGGTAAACATGGTTCAAATCAGTTTGAATCGGAAACTTTCCGACCAGGAACAGACATTTTGTCTTTTGATTTCCGTCCCTACGTGTGAGATGAAAATGGATCACGACCCACACGTAGCCAGCCCTTTGCATGTAGGCCTATAATTTATAGTATTGAAATCAAGTCGGTAATTATGTATACGTAGGCCTATATAGTATGAAATCAAGTCGGTAATATTGTTAAACGCGGTGTACCTACGGGGACGGTCAGTTAGAGCTGCCACGCGCTACCTACGACCGTTGCATGAATGTATAATCGCACTGTGACTGTTGCATGAACGGCAGAATGTGTATTTATAATAAATAGGCAGCTCATAACGAGTTGTAATCAAGTCTAGTAGGCCTACTGTACACTTTGATATGCTATGTGTACATATAATGTACATGCACATTCACGAACACCAAGACTGCGTAGCTCAGGCGGGCGGTAGCGCAAAAACCTGTGAAAATGTTGACTCAATCGGTCATCAAAGTTGCATGAGAAAAATGACATGCACAGAAAACACCCTTGTCGAAAAATGTGTGTGCTTTCAGATTCCTAATAAAAGGCTTCAGACCTAAAGTCTTCCATTGTTAATAAATTGAGTTGGAAATTATCTCTTTCTCAAAAACTACGTTTCTTCAGAGGGAGCCGTTGCTCACAATAATTTAAAGCATCAACAGCTCTCCATTTCTAGTTACCAATTAATTTTTTTATGCTAACGATTATTTTGAACAACTACAAATAGTTCCTTTAATGCCTCCGTAATACAAAACTGTTCTCATCGCACTTACTCAACCACTGAATTTAGGTATGTGTAACCGGTATGAATAGTACACCCCCCCCCCCCCTTCTAAAATTAGTCTGCATTCGCCCATGTAGCATTGCATTACTGTTTGTATAACTATCCATCTGATGCAAATCATGTGCAATTCAAATTCAAATTCAAATCATCTTACACACCGTTGGCGGCGCACTATATTTGCCAAAATTCACATTCTCAGTAAAGACGTGTCAACATGTATAGTTTTTCTCCGTCTTATATACATATGTAAAGTTAATAACTACTTTTGTTTGAAACAATAGGTTTCTTCATCGGTGTTATTGCATCTCGTTTTGGCATCAGACGAGTCGCTATGACTGGGGCTTTAATCAACGGGTCAGCAACTATACTCGGCTCGCTTACTAAAGACATGTGGCAGTTGTACTTGTGTAACGCCTTGTCTGGTAAGTTGAGTTCATGACCCATGTTCCATTGGCCTGATGGGGTCTAGCCAACAAAGATAGTCCTAACTTGGGTTAAGTCCTAGGTCTCTTATAAGTTACCTTGAAACTTCAGGCTAGTCCAAGCTCGTCCTAACTCGAGATGAGACATTGTCTTATCAGAAATCCACCATGCTTTCTATTTACAAAGGGTTCATTTCATCTATATCATTATGTGTGTGAAGCCAATGACTCGTATAGCGGCGATTTTGATCACTGTATTAGCCAATGGAGAGAGTACACGGAAGGAAGTTTTTCAGTAGATGTGGGAAATAGCCACAGAGAATTTTTCCAGGGAAAACACACGCAATCGGATGTGGACTAAGATTATAATCCACATAGTGCCCCGGTGGAAAGAGAATAGAAAATATGCCTAGTACACTATGCAGAAGCAGAATTGTGTAAACTTGATAAACGGTACCCTTATTAACACTATTAACTTTGTTAATTAACGAAGTTACGTTTCCTGCGTTAATTTACGTGCGTTACACAATACACGGGACCAACGGAGTTACGTCCCATCCGAAGGAAATACAAAAATGGCAAACTTGTACTATTCAAATGCATTGATAATCTAATTTTGAAAAAACAATTAACTTGTTTTTTGTTTTAGGTATACTGTTTGTTTCACTCTGACTAATTCCCCCTTTTATTCCCCTTAGGTGTAGGCGTGGTCATGATGCTGTCGTCCGGAATGATCGTCATCTCCCAGTACTTTAAGACAAGATTTGCAATCGCAAATGGAATAGCAGTAGCCGGTGTCAACGTCGGTCAAATAATGTTCACCCCATTGTTCCGTTTCCTCATTGATACATACGGATGGAGGGGAACCATGTTCATCACTGGTGCCCTGCAGATGAACTGTGTCGCTGCTAGCGCCCTCTTTCGTCCGCTCAAGACAAATAATTCGAACGGAAGAAAACCCAACAATAGTATGAGCATTAATATGCATGTGCTAGGTGATGATACAGTAATCAATGACTCCCATAAGAAACAAAAGTCTAATGTTGCCCTTAAGGTTTTCACTAATGTTAAAGCCATGTTGCTTATCCTAGCCACATGTGTGTTCTCAATTGGTTTACTGACAAATCTAGCTCATCTCCCCGCCAGATGTAAAGAAGGAGGTTGGTCGAACGACCAAAGCGGTATGCTACTCTTATCCTTCGCAATCACAGCCATGATAACTAGACCTACCCATGGTTGGTTTGTTGACAATAACTACATAGGCTGCTTCAAACTACAACTCATCGTACTCATTAGTGCTTCATTAGTTACATTCACGAACCCTGTGTCCAACAACTATATATTCTTAATTGGGTATTCGGCTGTCTTGGGCGCCCTACTTGGAATCGGATGTCCGCTGTTGATTGTTAATATGAAGAGTCTAGTGAGTGGACCTACCACGCCAGCGGCTTTGAGTTTAATTTGGGCAACGGTGTTTCTCTTCAACGGAGTTGGGTCGGTTGTTGCAGGTAATTAATATCAAAAGACCACCCATTTCAGCGATGTTACGTAATTTTATATTTCTTCCATTAAAAAAATGTAGCTGTTAATGTTGTGCTTGTTGTTATTGCTGTTGTTGAATATAAAGGCGGTTCGATTTCACAAAGATATTTAGAACTAGTCCTAGGAGATATTAAAAACGTAGGCTGGACGAGTAACCCGTCCTAACTCGAGATAAGACTAGTCTTAAATCTTTGTGAAATCCACCACTTGACACTCTTGGTAATTACTCAAACAAATGTTTAGCATAAGACCTTACTTGGTAACTAGCAATGGAGAGCTACTGATGGTATTCAACATTGTCAGAAACGGGTCCCTCTGAAGTAACGTAATTTTGAGAAAGAGGTAATTTCTCACTCAACGATTGACTGCAAATGTTAATAAAGAGTAAAATTGTATTTCCACACTTACCATAATGTATTATTTTGTTTCCCTTGTTATACCAGGTAAGCTTTACGATGCTACGGGAAACTATGTTGTCCCATTCCTGACAGCGGGCGCTATGTTCCTGGCGGCTTTCCTTCTGGTCGCTCTAATCACTGCAATGAAACGTCGACAAGATTTACGTAAACTGCAGCTACGCAATAATGTGCAATGTCAAAGTGCTCTTTCAAGTAATAATGTATCAAATTAGTTCTCTCGATGAAATGTTCACCAGTTAGTACTGCAGCCATAGAGCAAGAGTCGTAAAGGGTGTCGAGTCAAAAAGAAGTGGATCGAGATTTATGATTTCAAAACAAAACAACTGAGTTTGACACTCAAAACCCCAGTGAAGCATAAGCCCTCCTGCTTATCTGAAAAAGGGAATGACACAAATTGATCATTTCTAAGAGATGCCTGTTTACTAAAAGCACTCAATGTTTATAGCTGTCCATGGAATGTTAACGCTTGATTAAATCTGAGTAAGTAGCAAAGGGCAGAACAAAAGTCATTCATTTGTCAAACATTCCGCGGACAGCTTGCACAATGCGTATATTGATGAAATAGATATATAACTCCTCTTTGGAATGATCAATTTCTATCATTGTTTTTGTCTAATAAACAAGAGAGAGTGCTTGTTTTATATGTGCTTTGCAACACCTTTTGGTGTCTCGTTTGTTTTTTAAAACATCACCAATCCCGGTCAACTTCTTTTTGACTTATATACAGTGCACATTCTTCTACAAAGAGTAGAATTAGAAATTCCTCCGGCTGTGCTCCAACTCGTTAACGAATTACATAACCATTTCGTTATAATATAGAATTCTGACTGTTTGTGCGGGCCAAGTTTCTTAAAGCTGTTTAGCAGGAAATTTTGCTTGGCAAATACCTTAAATTGCTTAGCAAGAATTAAGGAGCATATACCAGTGACAACAATGGTAAACATTTGGTATTTTGGCTGGTAAAACAGTTTCGCTAAGCAATAATTCGACCACATTCAAAGATTAAAGGCACTGGGTACTATTTGTAATTAATCAAAATAATTATAGCATAAAAGCAGAAAGAGAATTTAACTTTTACACATTCCATTCTCGTCCAGGACCCCCCCCCCCTTCCTTCTTCTTATTCGAGCTCGACCAAAAATAAACACTCGCTATTTACTTTAAAGAAATGTATTAATCAAAGTGGGGGGAAATGGAATGCAAGCGAAGAATTTGGTTAAATAAATAACTGTGTAGGAGTCAATGTGTCTGTACTTCGAAAAGTACATCTCCCTAGGCAAATACCTTACATTGCTAAGCAAGAATTAAGGAGCATATACCGTATTTAAGGCACTGGACACTTTTGGCAATTGTCAAAGACCAGTATCTCAACATGCATAAAATAACAAATCTATGAAAATTTTGACTCAATAGACCTTATGCATTGACGTCATCCAGCCGCCATCTTAGAGGAAAACCGGTGACGAAACAATCGAGACGCACGGATTTCTACGCGCGGCGCACAGTTTTGGCCAATGGACAACCTCCTTTTGACCTCTAGGTGAGGGCGCCCTACTGAAATGACGTCATGTGCATAAGGTCTATTGGTCATTGAAGTTGCAAGAGAATAATGACAGAAAAACATCCTTATTGCAATACTTTGTTTGCTTCCACTTTCAGATGCATAATGAACAGCTTCAGCTGAGTCAGAAGTACTATTCATTATCTGTGTGAGAAATTACATCTTTCTCATTTAGCTACGTTACTTCAGAGGGAGCCGTTTCTGATATATACTACCAACAGGTCCTCACTACTGCTCGTGACCAAGATGCTAACAGTTATTTAGAGTAATTAACAATAGTGTACACAGTGACTTTTTTGCAGAGTGCACAACACTCTGGAATTATTGACAACTTACCGAAAGACCGTGCATTATACTTATCAATGGATGATTAGCAATACTCCCTTTAAAGGCAGTGGACACTATTGGTAACTACTCAAAATCATTACAGCATAAAACCTGACTTTGTAACGAGTAATGGGGAGAGGTTGGTAGTATAAAATATTGTGAGAAACGGCTCCTCTGAAGTGCCACAGTTTTCCAGACAGAAGTAATTTTCCACGAATTTGATTTCGAGACCTCAGATTTAAAATTTGAGGTCTCGAAATCAACCATCTAAATGAACACAACTTCGTGTGACAAGGGTTATTTTTCTTTCACTATTTTCTCGCAACTTCGGCGACCGATTGAGCTCAAATCTTCACAGGTTTGTTATTTTATGTATATGTTGAGATACACCAAGTGAGAAGACTGGTCTTTGACAATTACAAATAGTGTCCACTGTCTTTAAAAAGAGCTTACATATAAATTTACCATGCTATTTAAAATATTTTAGTAAACTTGTAGTATATATTTTTTCTTAAATAACTCAATGTTCGGCCATAAGAAATAATTATATTTAAAATATGCAATAAATAAAGAACATTGGTTCGAAAAGAGTAACAAATATTTAAATTGTTTTAAAACATTGTAAGTTTTACGGACATGGATCTATTTAGCCCAGTTCTGACCGTCGCTGTTTAAAAACCCGCGTACACTATCCGCATGCGTCGGCCGTAAGGCCGACACGGCCTCCGCATGCGGTTTTTTAGTGACTGTGACTGTGTGTATACTAGCTGGTGGGTCATGCGGTATGATTACACGCACCACGCACAGGGTATACGGGTAGGTTTACAGCAGCGTCTTCTCGGAGCGAATAATGCGACTGCCTTGAGCAAGGCTAGCCCAGTTCATATACTCGCCTGAGCATCGTCTGTGCGGCACCATAATGTAGCCCGAGCCCTAAATGTAGCCCGGACCTAAATGTATGCCAGAGAGTGGCCGCTAGCATGGGCGTCAATCCCTCTTGAAGTGTGGGGGGGGGGGGGACATAACATTTACGGCGTGGGGTCCGGGGCCCGCTTTAGGGCCCCGGAATTTTTTTTTTAGCCCGTAGATGCTCTCTGGTGCAATCTAGTGAATCTGAGGGGTGATGTTCCCCCCTCTCAGATGTTGGAATTTAATGCCTATTTCAAGCTATGATGCACCTATTCTTGCTATCATGGTTATTGTACCTAAAAAGCAACTCAATTATAGCTTCGTTATATCACTATTGTTTCTGCATTCTAATGCTCAGACGGCGTTTCATCCCTATCATCACCAGACCTAAGACACAAGTTTTATGGGGGCAAATCTGTCAGAATGGAACAGAACATCTGTAAAATGTGAGCAGCAGTAGAACCTTTTGGGTTGACAGCATCTTCAAGTGTGGTCCTATGAACCAAGTTTTAGGGGGTAAATCTGTCGAAGAGTGAGCTCACGAGTGCAAAACCTTTATGGCATGGGTCCGGGCCCGCTTAAGGGCCCGGACATTTTTTGCATTCTAGATGCTCTGTGGTGCAATCTTAGGCCAATAAGAGGCATACATCCAGAACGGAACAGAACATCTGTAAAATGTGAGCAGCAGTAGAACCTTCTGGGTTGACAGCATCTTCAAGTACGGATCTATGAAACAAGTTTTATGGGGAAATACTGTCAAAGAGTGAGCACGCGAGATGTAAAACCTTTACGGCATGGGTCCTGGCCCGCTGAAGGGCCCGGGAAAATTTTGCATTCTAGATGCTCTGTGGTGCAATTTTAGGCCAATAAGAGGCATACAGAACGGAACAGAATATCTGTAAAAGTGTGAGCAGCAGTAGAACCTTTTGGTTTGACAGCCTCTTCAAGTGCGGCTCTATGAAACAAGTTTTAGGGGAAAATACTGTCAAATAGTGAGCACGTGAGTGTGAAACCTTTACGGCATGGGTCCGGGCCCGCTCAAGGGCCCTGGAAAATTTTGTATTTTTAGATGCTCTGTGGTGCAATCTTTAGGCCATTTAGCGGCCAAATGGCAAACGACACTGAACAATGAGCTGTGTGAATATTTGTGTTCCAGTGCTCCACAGTTCCTCAGTGCAAAACACGATTTTCATAATAAAGGTGGTCAAACGACACGGGGAACATTGATACTGTGTCCCCTACCCTTCGAAAATGGGGTGGGGTACACGTCCCTTCCACTCTATCAAGGGGGGAGGTGCAAATCTGTCAACGCTGCGTGTGAGAAGCCTTTACGGCTCGGGGTGCGGGCCCGATTAAGGGCGCGGGAAAATTTTGCATTTTAGATGCTCTGTGATGGCCTATTTAGAGAGGGGATATTGTGTCATCCTTTGCCCACAGGATTAATGCCCATATAGGGACACAGGGTTTCGTCTTACACAGTGCAAAACTTGGGCTTCATGATAAAGGTGGTCAAAAAGGTGGGGACATTTGATATTGTGTCCCCCACCCTCCAAAAGGTGGGGGGGGGGGACACACATGTCCCCCTGTCACCACCCCCCCCCCCCCTGATTGACGCCCATGGCCGCTAGCGTAGGTAAATCCCCGTCCATTATCACCTTTCACCTACATTCATAAACAGCCGACCGAAAAAGCAGATGTGAAGCTATGGAGTCATGGAGCCGGTGGTTAGTGTGATCGGAGACACAATGTTGTCGAACCTGTGATACTTTACTCTGTAGTAAACATCCTTCCTAAGCCCCGCCCCCACCTCCAACCCACCCAACCCCCTCAGATGTCCTCTATGCAATACTATCCGGAGCACATTATTGCATATGCAATCGTGTCCGCACGGACGCTGCTGCATATGCAACTGTGTCTGTCCGGACACACATCCGCCCCGTGCAAAACCGTCCTTGCAGTTAAACGCCCTTGGTCGACGGAACACGTTCGCCATTTTGTTTTACAAGTTAAGTGCATGTCATGAATGACATGGGAAATATTCTGCCGTTGGGTATTCGCTGCAATCATAAAACACGTGAATATTCATGCTGCATATACGTAGGGACAGTGCATGCACGCTCGCTTAACGCGCGCACATACAATGTACATTCATGTAGGCCTACCTGTACATAGCCCCGGACACGATTTCATATGCAAAAGTGTCCGGAGCGGACTCAATTTAAATACATCTGAAGCCGGTCCATTGAACAATCGCCGTATTGTCCAAATGATACAAAGCGCTACAGATAGACACTGCTTTAGAATTGCAAGGGTCGTGTGTTCGAATCCCACCCGAGTAGTAATATGCCTGTGATATATTTTTTTTTACAGGACTTGGGACGTACCGAGTACATGTATATCAGTGGTTACACACAGTCATCGGTGTATGGGTAAAACCAAATTATGTTCTTTATCCCCGATTAACATCTCTTATAATGCTATAGGTATAATGCATCTAAGTACCTAAATAAGAGTATCAAATAAAAGCATTAAAATGCATAATGCAACAGAAACGATCATCAGACTGGCTTTCATGACCTTGCGTTCGCTCGTCCTCTGTGTAAAATTAGTCTGAAATGCAAAGGGGAAAAATAAAACAAACCGAACCCCTTTATATGATCACCGGACCGAAAAAAAAGAATGCCAGTCATACAATGTGTAGACTGATCTATACTAGTCTTTTGTGGAGGCTTTTGTTGCTTATAGACCGTTTGCAGTCGCTTGTGATTTCGGCTCTCCAAGCAACAAAGGCTATAGATACGTATAGATCCGTACCTGTGAGTTACGGATGGGTGGAAAGTCTCATTCGTTAACGCCATCAACTACTTTGTACACAGGGGTCACTGTGCGCAACACGTAACTGTATTGTGAGTCGCCTATTCACTTCACTTCTTCTACCACACCTGAGTGGCCTGTTTTAAAAAAAATAGAGCGCCTTTTCTAAAGAAAGGATACAAATCGCTCGGGACATGCAACCAAAGCAAATGGTTTTGTAAATATCAGCTCCTGTATTACAACAAAAACACTGCATAGCATTCATTCTGAAGTGAACATTCACTGCATGTTAATGATCATAAATGACGTGTATCCAAACAGTAATGTCGGAAAGGATACAAATCGCTCGGGACATGCAACCAAAGCAAATGGTTTTGTAAATATCAGCTCCTGTATTACAACAAAAACACTGCATAGCATTCATTCTGAAGTGAACATTCACTGCATGTTAATGATCATAAATGACGTGTATCCAAACAGTAATGTCGGAAATAAGTTGTCTACATTCTCGACCGGACTTAATCGCCTCGTGCTCGAGCCTTCTGCTAAGTGTCTGGCCTTTTACGAAGACTGAGAGACTGCAGCTTTTGGAGAATGAGAACTGTACCGGGTTCCCGTGTTCGTTGGTTCTCATTGACCAGAAAGAGAACCAACCCGATTCTGTTATAGGACATATTCGATTAGCCCCATGCCTCGAGCCATTGGAGAGCGTCTACTTAGAAGCATTTTGCATTGATCCATCTCGAACCGGCAGAGGTCTAGGCGTTAAGATGATGAAACACGCCGAAGAATACGCATATTCTGCCCTCGGATTGAAGCAAGCTTTTCTGTGGAGCGCTACTAGCATGAGGGGATATTACAGCAAGTTGATGTACCAGGAGTACACCAAGTTCGGCATCACAACAGTCGGTGGAAATATACTCGGTCAATACAACGGAGCGACCACGTGGCGGGGAAACGTTCCTCCAACTGGCTGGGAGTCGGCGTACGAAGAATGCTACCGCGAAGACATGAAGGACTATCTAATTATGACGAAATACCTAAAGAAAAACTGACTACTGAGACCGATCGTAGTAGGCAGTACCTGTATATCGCCACGAAGTCTGTGTCGTCTGCTATCATTAAACTTGACTTTGCTGACTGTGTGTGACACAAGTATTTCAATTGCGGAGTTTAACATTGGATACTACGGTAGCCCACAACTGTCACGGCAAAACAAAAAGCGCCGCGGCAAAATAAAAAGCGCCACGGCAAAACAAAAAGCGCCACGGCAAAACAAAAAGCGCCACGGCAAAACGAAAAGCGCCACGGCAAAACGAAAAGCGCCACGGCAAAACGAAAAGCGCCACGGCAAAACGCAAAGAGCCACGGCCAAACGAAAAGAGTCACTGCAAAACGGAAAGAGCCACGGCAAAACGAAAAGCGCCACGGCAAAACGAAAAGCGCCACGGCAAAACGCAAAGAGCCACGGCAAAACGAAAAGAGCCACGGCAAAAAGAAAAGAGCCACGGCAAAACGAAAAGCGCCACGGCAAAACGAAAAGAGCCACGGCAAAACGAAAAGCGCCACGGCAAAACGAAAAGCGCAACGGCAAAACGAAAAGCGCCACGGCAAAACGCAAAGAGCCACGGCAAAACGAAAAGAGCCACGGCAAAACGAAAAGCGCCACGGCAAAACGAAAAGCGCTACGGCAAAACGCAAAGAGTCTGGCGACTGTATAACAAAACCAAACTTCGACGCTCTATATATATAGTTTATTATTTTTATTGGTTTAATAAAATATGCTTTATAGCAGCCTAAACAAATAAACAAGCAGTAAAACAAATATCAAAACAAAAATCGTTACTTGTTTGTATTTTATTCCAAAATCGGAACTAACACCATATCCTTTCAGTAATGGAGCGGGTGGTTAGTGTGATCGGAGACACAATGTTGTCAAACCTGTGATACTTCACTCTGTAGTAAACATCCTTCCTAAGCCCCGCCCCCACCTCCAACCCACCCAACCCCCTGTTTGCTACCATACTCACTTCACTGCTTTCGCAACACCGGTGTCGCATGCAATTATGGCCTCTATGATTCGGAGCACATCATTGCATATGCAATCGTGTCCGCACGGACGCTGCTGCATATGCAACTGTGTCTGTCCAGACACATTTCCGCCCCGTGCAAAACTGTCCTTGCAGTTAAACGCCCTTGGTCGACGGAACACGTTCGCCATTTTTTTTTTTACAAGTTGATTGCGGCTCTCCAAGCCACAATGGGCTTGACCACAAAGGCTATAGATCCGTTCAGGACATCTGTGGGTTATGGATGGGTGGATAATCTTATTCGTTGAACACCATCAATTACTTTGTACGCTGATGGTCACTGTGCGAAACTGTTCTGTGGGTTGCCTATTCACTTCACTTCTTCTACCACATCAGACGTGGTCTGTTGAAAAAAGTAGAGTGCCTTTTCTTCAGGATACAAATCGCTCGGGAAATGCAACCAAAGCCTAATGGTCAAATGGTTTTGTAAATACCAACTCCTGTGTTACAGCAAAAACACTGCATAACATTCATTCTGAAGTGAACATTCACTGCATGTTAGTGATCATAAAATGACGTGTATCCAAACAGTAATGTCGGAAATAAGTTGTCTTCATTCTCGACCGGACTTAATCGCCTCGTGCTCGAGCCTTCTGCTAAGTGTCTGGCCCTATACGAAGACTGAAAGACTGCAGCTTTTGGAGAATGAGAACTGCACGGGGTTCCCGTGTTCGTTGGTTCTCATTGACCAGAAAGAGAACCAACCCGATTTTGTTATAGGACACATTCGATTAGCCCCATGCATCGAACCACCAGAGAGCGTCTACTTAGAAGCATTTTGCATTGATCCATCTCGAACCGGTAGAGGTCTGGGTAGTAAGTTACTGAAACACGCCGAAGAATACGCAGTTTCAGTCCTCGGGTTGAAGCAAGCTATCGTGTGGTGCGAGACTAGCTTGATGGGTTATTACAGCAAGCAGTCGTCGTACCAGAAACACCTCGAGGTCGACATCCAAACAGTCGGTGGAAATATACTCGGTGAATGGCCCGAAGCGACCACCTGGCCAGGAAACGTTCCGCCAACTGGATGGGAGTGTGAATTCGAAGAAGGCCGTGTAGCCACTGAAGACGACTTGAAGGATTTTATAGTCATGAGCAAATACCTCGGGAAAAACTAACTACTGCTGTACTATCGCCACGAAGTCTGTGTCGATCACTAAAATTGACGTTGTTGACAGTGTGTGGTGGGCACACGTCCACACACACATTTCAATTGCGGAGTTTAATAGTGGATACGACAATATTAAAAAATACATTAACAGTTAAGAGTGCCTAATAATGATTATAATAACAATAACAACTGCATTTCTATAGCACCTAACACCCCATATGTTATTTTAAGCATTTTATGTTGAAATACACCAAATGAGAAGACTGGTCTTTGACAACTACCAACAATGTCCAGTGTCTTTAATTGTATTGTATTGTGTTTTCCTTTCTTCCGAAACTGGAACTAAAACAAAGCCCTGGGGAGGGTAACATTAGTATAATAATACATAACAAAGAAGTAGAACGGAAAGCTACGATTGTTAACTTAAAAAAAAAAAAACAACATTGGTTAAGTCTCAGTTTGATTTCCGTTTAAAAACGGTAAATAAAAACTAGATGCTGTCTTTGACAAGTAGCTGAACATATGTAGATACCATTGGCCCCTATGGGCACCCACCATTAGAGAACTGCGCGAGTGAGGCTGTGGTGGCTGGTACTACAGCAAACACGGGTATGAGACGATGTGACCTTTGACGTCACACGAAAACCATAACATGATTCGCGCGCATACCGCCGGGCAAAACCTTTTATTTGTGTTTTGGCAGCCAGCTAGAAAGTGTATGCAATCTTACCATGACTACGTGTCTTTTTGCCCGGCGAAACATGACGTATACAGTGTTTTTTTTTCAATAGAGGGCGGTTTAAATGTAAACACAGGTCATAGTATCGGGTTTTTATCACACGTGTATGCTAATCGAACACACCCTTAGTAGCCTATACTGCCCTTTGTACCGAGAGCAGACAATTGGGGTGCGTTCGATTAGCTTCCCTGTGTCGACTCCGGTCTGCCCACGGTTGGTTCGAATAACTTTGACGTAATTCCCGGGGCTAACCCGGGTCAGCCCAAAGTACCCTGCTTACGGAGTGGGTCACTCCGGGGGCTGGCCCAGGTGCCTGACGCCACTACGAGAGGGTGAGTGATCGTTCGATTAGCTCTTGTCAGGGGCTCACCTATAAGTGAGCACCGCGGGGTCGAAGCTGGGAAGCTAGTCGAACGCACCCATAAACAACTTCAACTTGAGTGAACTTTGAAAACAACAATGCTTCAAAACTGACTATTGTCACGCCATAACAATCACCCATAGAAAATGTCGCCATCTGGTGTTGGCAGAGTGCCAGTGCACGTGGGTTAGATGAGTATTAATATTCAGCAGACTGTGTAAACATGACCGCTCATGAATTATTCATCCTGGTACACAGGTTGGAATCAAAGCTTGTGACTTTTATAGGCGTTTTCTTTTGTCTCTCACATCGTTACGGAGGGGGACTGTTTTTTTATTGGTCGACGTTCCTGTACGCATGCGCACGTGAAAGGATAGACCATAATAATCAGGGAAGGAAGTATAAAAGGGATTAGCGCACCCAAATCGTCTCTTCTAGACAGCACACAAAATGGTGAGTACTTTTTGACTTTCGTGCTTAGGCCAGGTTTGCAGTAGCATAATGTGGAAATCTTTTTGTGTGTACTGTTAGTTCTTAGAAGAACTCCCTGCAAACAATCAGAGCATACTGATCGAAACATTGAGTTGTAAACCACTAGTCTCCTCCGAACCAGCACTAAACACGGAGGTAGACTCAATGCGCTGAATGAAATTCCCCCACTTCAAGGTGTGGGCTACAAACAAAAAATCCAGAGGCAGTGTCCACCTACTCCTATATAGAGCTGAAACTAGGTTACCCCCCTTTACAGTCCGTACGGATGTAAGCTTGGGTATCATCAGTACGAATCCTGGCCGGTAGAGCAGAAAGCACTACCTCCCCAATTTTACGTGGCAAGTGTCACGACCGGGATTCGAACCCACACTCTGCTGATCAAACACCAGAGTTTGAATCCGGTGCTCTTAACCGCTCGGCCATGACACAAGAGATTTACGCACAAGATGCTACCGCAATCCTGACCTGACTAAACTCCCACCACGCAAAGTTATAAATCATGTTTAATGATGCTAATGTTCAGAGTAATGTGTATTCAATTATTATTCGGAAACAACAAGGACCCGATTTTTCATAGAAATACTTAACGGCACTGGACACGTTTGGTCATTGTCAAAGACGAGATTTCTCACTTGGTGTATCCCAACATTTCAGCTCAATTGGTCATAGACTTTGCAAGAGACTAATGGAAGAAAAAAATCTTCCTTTCTACATTACTTTGTGTGCTTTCAGATGCATATTAATAAAAGGCTTTAGCTGAAGTTGTGTATTGTTTGAGTGAGAAATACCCTCTTTCTTAAAAACTACGTTACTTCAGAGGGAGCAATGTTTAATACTATCAAAAGCTCTCCATTACTCGTTACCAAGTAAGTTGTTATGCTTACATGTATTACCAAAATTGCCCAGTGCCTACAAACACGTAAACATGTGTCATAACCAATAGCCTGCGTACCATCTTATGAACATCCAGTTTGTATTTTGAGGTGCTTTGTAATGAATTATGTGTTTGTGTATCATAATGTCGTTGGTTGTTTTCAGTGCTTATGTTTTCCCCGTGCATTATAGAAACTTCTTTTTGATAAAGCAAAGTTTTCAATTGAAATTATTTAACTAAATGGTGTCTGCTTTTTGTCATGTCTGTTTTTTATTAACCATTTAGTATTATCTGGTATTCGTGTTCTCATTCGATTCTTGATAAGCAATTCGATTTGATAGGAAAATCTACTTGTGTAACTTGAGTATTTAGTGCAATTTAGAGTTAAAGATAGTGAACACTATTGGTAATTGTCAAAGACCAGTCTTCTCACTTTATACCATCAACCTCTTACTTTATACCATCAACCTCTCCCCATTACTCGTCACCACGTAAGGTTTTATGCTAATAATTATGCGAGTAATTACCAATAGTGTCCACTGCCGTTAAGCTTTTAGTGCAATTTAGAGTTAAACCTGCAAAATGTGTGTAACAAACTGCTATGATAAGATGTATCATCATACGTTGCGTTTTCTTTCCAACAAAATGCTGAAAAAATTTCCAAAATAATATATACTTTGACGTTCAACTATTCATTTTTCCATTTTTTTTTATTCGTATGCAGACAATTTGTTGTGAAATACAAATTATCCAAAAACCTTTAAAGGCAATGGTCACTATTGGTAATATTACTCAAAATAACTATTAGCATAAAACCTTTCTTGGTAACGAGTAATGGAGAGAGGTTGATGGTATAAAACAGTGTGAGAAACGGCTCCCTCTGAAGTAACGTAGTTTTCGATAAAGAAGTAATTTTCCACGAACTTTATTTCGATACCTCAGAATTAGATTTTTCGGTCTCAAAATCAAGCACCTGAAAGCACACAACTTCGTATGACCATAGTGACATAGGTGTTTTTTCTTTCTTTATCTCGCAACTTCGACGACCAACTGAGTTCAAATTTCCCACAGGTTTGTTATTTTATGCATATAATTCATGTTGAGATACACCAAGTGAGCAGACTGGTCTCAAATAAAAACATACAAATTGTCTGTGACATTTTTTGGCTACTTGCCAACAATAATTGGAAAAAATAAATACAAAAAATTAGTGATTGAGCAACAGTGCGAGCTAAGGGAAAGTACCAATGTGTTTGTGCCGTTGAACCTTGGTCGTTTGGGTTTTATGAGGCCTGGGAAAATAATAAAGAACAATAGGTGTTTTTCTTAAACCTAGTCTGTGAACATAGTTCAGTGACAGGTTTGTTACTTTGTGCATATAATTCATGTTGAGATACACCAAGTGAGCAGACTGGTCTTAAACAAAAACATACAAATTGTCTGCGACATTTTTTTGGCTACTTGCCCACAAACATTGAAAAAAAAAAAAGGAAAACAAAATGATTGAGCAACAGTGCGAGCTAAGGGAAAGCACCAATGTGTTTGTGCCGTTGAACCTTGGTCGTTTGGGTTTTATGAGGCCTGGGAAAATAATAAAGAACAATAGGTGTTTTTCTTAAACCTAGTCTGTGAACATAGTTCAGTGACAGGTTTGTTACTTTGTGCATATAATTCATGTTGAGATACACCAAGTGAGCATACTGGTCTTAAACAAAAACATACAAATTGTCTGCGACATTTTTTTGGCTACTTGCCCACAAACATTGAAAAAAAAGAAAGAAAAAAAAAATGATTGAGCAACAGTGCGAGCTAAGGGAAAGCACCAATGTGTTTGTGCCGTTGAACCTTGGTCGTTTGGGTTTTATGAGGCCTGGGAAAATAATAAAGAACAATAGGTGTTTTTCTCAAACCTAGTCTGTGAACATAGTTCAATGACTTAAAATGCCCACCCACAATTTTTGGCGTACAGTTTTGGCGTAAACAACTTAAGTTGGTGCTTTCTCCCTGAATGCAACAATATTGCCCAATAAACGGAAAATCAACAGTAACAAGTCAATAAGAATCAAAGATGGCAGATTCCATTGTCCAAAAAAAGCACATTGTTGCTTGGTTTAATCAGATAGCTACACAAAACCGTCTTGTAACACGTTTATAAATATTATTCGTATTGGGATCAGTTTCTATAATAAGGGAATAGCAGGGTAGCGACGAGTTCTTTAACGGCCGTTTAAAACCGGCAGGGTCGTTGCCGTGTCGGCTCGGGCCTTTATCGCACGGCAACGACAGTTAGTATACAGTTAGTATACATAATAACGAGTCTGTTTGTAAAACTTAACACATTGTTCCGTCTCGGTGTCAAAGCGCATTTTGTTGTCTAGTTACTTATAATTAGTATGTTTCTTTTCTCTTTCTTATTCTCATTTCAAGAATATATCGAGAAAACCTATACCAGAAGTAGTTACCAGAAGACTGAGAGGTACGAAAACTTAAATTATATTCTTATCTTCCATAGCAATATCATTTTGAAATATGTGATGTGTGTTTTTGAAAGCGTTTGAGTGCAATCTCGCAGGGGTAAACTTTTACACATCTATAACGGTCTGGGTGTTTTTTGAATGATACAAAAATAAAACATTGAATGTCAACTTCACGAACAATCAAGATTTAACTTACAGATCTGTTGTCAATATTGCAACACTGTATAAATATCGATAACATAAGTTAAATCTGATGTATTGTTTTTGCTCGGCAGTTGAGTTTGATTGACAACAATCAATCTTGTTTAGCTCTTTGCCCAATTAATTCTCATAACTCTCATACCAATGACTTGCTCATAACTAACTCATAAAGTTATTTTTTATTTTTCGCTACAGCAGTCAACATAATGATGGTGGAAAAGAAACGGAAGAAGAAGAAGAATGCTATTACATCAGATGATGTATTACCTATAACTGAACCAATTATGTGTCTATCGAATTGTTCGAATTCTATTATCCAAGTTATTCTACCAAGCAGTGAATCACAGCACGGTAAGTATTTAAGCTAGGAGGTTACCGCTTAGACACCTTTGGTGTATCCCAACATATGCATAAAATAACAAACATGTGGAAAAAATTAACTCGATTGGTCATTGAAGTTGCAAGAGAATAATGGAAGAAAAAACACCCTTGTTGCACAAAATGCTTTCAGATGCATAACAAGGCTCCTAAAATCTTTGAAATGTTTGAATGAGAAGTGACCACTTTCTCAAAAACTACTTCAGAGGGAACCGTTTCTCACAATGTATACACAGCTATGTTGCTCGTTATACCATGTCAGTTTTTAGCTACTTTGGGGACTAACACACGTCCACATAGTGTTTTCCCTAGAACAAACGAGTGTCCACGTGACTGCATCACAGAGCAAGTGCTTTACTGGGTTGCGCTTGTGAGGTCTTTTTAATAATGGAACAAGTACCCAACAATTCTTTTTATGTAAAACGAATCGTTGTGTTTCTTTGATGTGTTTCCTGTATTGCATACCTTTTTGTTTTATCTTTGCAGTGAAAAAGAAAACAGATGAAATACCAACAGATGAAGTACCACACAGTATCAATATTGAAACGTTGAGCATGTCCAATTGTCTAAAATGTGCAGTTCAAATTGGTTCATTTATCGGCAATGAATATAATGGTAAGTGGCAAATTTAAAACAAAGTGCAAACTAAACATTCCAGTTATGTATCAATGTACGACATGCACAAGTCTAATGTTGCTGTAAGGTGACGTCACGTAGGCCCCGCCCCCACCCACCCATAATCCGTTGCCGCCATGTTTGAGGGTACGTGAAAGTGACAACTCCCAAGTACTCAGCAGCAACTAGTCTATTATTTTTCACTTTCCTCTCTTTTGATGCTTGGACGTACGATATGCAAGTGTGTTTCGTGCAACAGTTGGTGTATCTCAACATATGCATAAAATAACTAACCTGTGAAAATTTGAGCTCAATCGGTCATCAAAGTTGCGAGATAATAATGAAAGAAGAAAACACCCTTGTCACACGAAGTTGTGTGCGTTTAGATGCTTGGTTTCAAGACCTCAAGTTCTAAAACCTGAGATCTCGAAATCAAATTTGTGGAAAATTACTTCTTTCTCGAAAACTATGGCACTTCAGAGGTAGCTGTTTCTCACAAGGTTTTATACCACCAATCTCTCCCCATTACTCGTCACCAAGAAAGGTTTTATGCTAATAATTATTTTAAGTAATTACCAATAGTGTCCACTGCCTAATTTGTTGAACGTGTATGTCCTACTCAAACACGCACCGCCGCCACACTACAAACTGTGTACATTTCTTAAAGTAAAATCTTTTAAATCTACCTCCTACAGCCCATGTTAATTTATCATTATAGGGAATTACTTTATCTGTCTACATGGACAGATATCCATGACATGGTTGTCACAGAAAAGACACAAAAAGATGATAATAATGTTGACTATAGTTTTACTGAACATTATTTTGGGGTGCTTTGAATCCTTTGAATCAAGTGGGGTTTTTTTTACGGGGACTTTTTTAAAGGGATTTTTTATTTATTTTTTTATTTATTTTTTTATTTTTTTTATTTATTTATTTATTTATTTATTTATTTATTTATTTATTTATTTATTTATCTATTTTTATTTATTTATTTATTTATTTTTTTTTTTTTGGGGGGGGGTTCTCCCTCTTTTCCCGCTGAGTTCAGCAATATTATTTCTTATCTGTAATATTCCTTCTTTTTTATTCAGTTAACAATACAAGCTTAATGAAGTTCGATCTATCTGGTGATTCAAGTATGAAAACAACAACAAACAGACGTTGTAAGTGGCAGTTGTCTTTCATTCTTAAGTAATATTTATTTTACATGCTACAAATTTATGTCTCTTGGACATTTCTACAAAATACCTTTAAGAAATTTGTTTAACTGCTCGATAGCAACGGCAATGCGTGCACGTTTTCCACAACATTACAATGCAAACAGCATGATCATATCAATTATTAATTATGAATTAGTGATGATCTTTAATTAGCTGTCGTCATTTTTAATAACATTTAAATATAGTTGAAAGAATATTCATTCAGGTTTTAACCCATCCATAAACACCGATGTGTGGTAGCACTGTATACTCAGTACATCCTGAGTTCTGTGAAGCAAACAAAAATAACATGCGTATTATTCGGGTGGGGGATTCGAACCCACGGCCTTTGAAATTCTAGAGCAGTGTAAACAAACCATCTAGACCAACGAGATAGATAGAAGGAGTTCGAATCCAATGTAAAAAAAAAACTAAATGAATAACATTTAACTATTTCTGAAAAGTGGCTGATTTCGTCGTGGGGTGATGCATTTACTGCATTTATCTAAAGTTTTTTTTTGACACCTGGTTAAAATAAAGTTAAACTTCTCTTTTGTTTTTGCAGTCAAGTTTTTACTGATGTCAAGCTGGAACAGAGACCACGTTCGATGCTGGATCATGAATATTAATCTACCAAGTTATGTAGCAAATCAATTTTACCAAGAACATGTCGATGGTCTTATGTTAAAGATATACAAGAAAAAGCATTTAAAAAGGGATTTCCATTTGTACACGTCAAATTGGCGTCTTATTTTATATCTGAGAAAAAAATGGTTGAAAATAGAAAAAGTTCCTCAAATAACAAGTTTGTATTCTCGTCCAGAAAACATTTCGGTACCTGCGTCTTTTACTTATGACATGGTTATAGCTAATGACAATATCAAAGACATAATATTACATTTAAACTCAAAGTTGAGGTCATTTCAAGATTCATTTACGGAATTTAATATTTCAGAATTAAACTATTTGCATCGCGGTGATTTACGTGTTACGTCAAAAAACTTTGAATCAGAATTTGTTGAAATATTGAACACGGGAAAAAACAACTTAATAGTCGGCTTTATAAATGTAACACAGTGTACTTTATGTGACAACTTGATAGTACAATTGAGTGAAATGTTGAGAAAAGTTAAAGAAACTGATCTAAAGAGTTTTATACTTGGAAAATTCAATTTGCATAACAGTTCGAGAAAGTTGCTTCTTTATGAAAAAAATATCATAGGTGCTCTGACAGATAATTTGTTTTTCCGACTTAGAACTGAAAGTGTGTTCATAGGAACCTCAATTCTATTTGATGAAGTTATAACAAATGACACGCGTGTGTTTAGTTACGATGATGGAAGTTAACGTTAAAAACGAAAAAATAAACATTGTGAAGATACTGCAGGTACATTATGAAAGGAAAACGGAAGCATAACGTGGATTTTAGAATTTTAAATTTGAATTTAGACTAATATCAATTCAGACCAAAGCTACGAAAACCATTAACTTTGGATTTAAACATCTTTCGTCGTAGCAAGGTTGACTCAGCCTTACATCCTTTCGGGGTAGTTAAAATGAGTACCATTCCAAATATGGGATGGGCAAACAAGAAGAGACTTTTGGATCGTAGATTTTTTGTGATGAAGATGAAAATGTTTTTTGAATTGAATTGAATTGAATTGAATTGAATTGAATAGTTGGATAACTTTCCGTATGGCGCCACCACTTTTTCACTCATTTTTACAAAAAGGGATACCTCATTGAGGTAAATTAGATACTATATTATTTCCTTTCGAATGAAAAAGTGGTGGCGCCATACGGAAACTTTTCCGCTAACTGTGACTGTGACAGCTCTATTTTGAAAACAAAACGAAAGAACAAACCTTGGAGTTGATAATGATACATTGCAAAATGTTGTGTAGTCATTATTCAATAAAGAGAGAGAAAGAAAAGTATTTTGATTACTGGTTTCACGTTATTATTACTTTTTAAGTGACTCACACAGTTTGCAGATATTGATAGTAGAAAGCTTCCCTTAATAAAATATGGCCGTGTCCGAAACGACGACTTCGGCTACAGCTACGTCTAGATCAGCGCGTCTACCAGTGTTGAAGAATAGGCAGACGCGCGCGATCTAGCCGTAGCTGTAGCCGAAGTCGCCGTTTCGGACACGGCCTATTACTTCCTGAAGTGCTGTAGTTTTTGAGAAATGAGTAAGTCCAACCATCCTTGAACGAATGCATTAAAAGTCTCGCATTGCCTTTGTTCATTATTGCCGTTTCGAAACCACGGCTCAGCCCGGTCAGTGTGTAGGCCCCTATTGATCGTGCAGTAAGGTCGTCTCCTCGTGTACAAATCAAAACATGAAAACATGCAAACATAAAATAACCAGGAAATGCGTGTTTCTCAGTATATCACTCTAAAACATACCTTTATATCGTCGGCCAGCCTCTGTTAAACAGCCACATTGAAACCAAGCACGTGGATGGGCTTGAAGGAGACATTTTGCCTGAAGTTTACAGATAACAATACACGATGATCAACGTCAAAAGTCCCCGCCATTACTTACCTAAAACTGAACTACAGAGGGCGTGCTCCATAAAACAAAACCCGGTGACCGGGGGTGGGGGGGGGGGGGGGGGGGGCGGGGGGCGCACGAGTCAAACCAGGCCCTTTTTGAAACCATAGCTTCGGCTCCAGACTCGGCTCTGTTAATCGCTAAACCAAATAATGCATTAAAGCCAATGGTGATATAGCCAATATTTAATTAAAGATGCTATGTCAGATTTTTTGCCCCAAACATTCCTACATAGATTTTTTTGAGTGAATGGTATTTCAAAGAGTATCAACCGCTCTAACGAAAACAGGTGTAACTTTTACTTTTAATGGTCAGGAATCATAACAAAAATTTAAAACGTTTCTTATAAAACACATAAGAATTGGTCACGTGATATATTGTCGGGATCCCGACAAAAACTAATTTTGAGCACTTTATTTCACTGCTACTAATTATTGGCAGACTTTTTCGAGCAATGGCTCAAATGAAAGCTTGTAACTTTCTCGACCCCAATCAAAATACCTATTGCATTTCAAATCAAAAACTTTGGGTCAAATCGGCCAAAAATCTGACATAGCATTTTTAACCATTTTGTGCGGTTTGTGCCCATTATTTTATATGGGTATAAGGCTGATCAGGGTCTACTTTCATGAAGCTGCTAATGTTGCCTAGAAATAAGGCTTTTAAATCAAATATTTGCTCTAAAAGCACAAGGTTTAAGACACTGAGCACTATGGGTAACTGTCAAAGACCAGTCTTCTCACTTGGTGTATCTCAACATATGCATAAAATAACGAACCTGTGAAAATTTAAGCTCAATCGGCCATCGAAGTTGCGAGATAATAATGAAAGAAAAAACCCCTTGTCTAACGATGTTGTGTGCCTTCAGATGCTTGATTTCGAGACCTCAAATTCTAAATCTGAGGTCTCGAAATCAAATTCGTCTCGAAAACTACTATACTTCAGAGGGAGCCGTTTCTCACAATGTTTTATACTACCAACAGCTCCCTATTACTCGAATATCAAGTATGGTTTTATGCTAATAATTATTTTGAGTAATTACCAATAGTGCCCACTGCCTTTAATAACTGATTTGTCCCAAACAGAAATTCAAATAACTTGAAAACTAACTCATAACCATTTTTCCAGTTTGTATTCTTTTTTAATACAAAGCACAGATACAATCTTTAAGTGCTTTTATTCATGTTTATCATACCCTCGTATTTAATCAACAAGTTTAATTAAGACATTTCAAAGCTTACATTCAGATTATCATTCAGTTAATTTCATCAGATGTGCAAACATTCAGTAAATATGAACACAATCCTGACCATATACCAACATTTTATTGTAATTTTGTTTAAGTTGATTTCTCTGTGGTGTTTTAGTACATCAATACACTGCAAAAGCAAAACAACTTTGCTTACTGCTGTATAACCAAGTCCATTTTTTTTTTTTTAATCAAGAGACATTTTGAACAATTATTTTGTCCTACGCAACAAAATACCCACTGGCAACACTTGTTTTTTTTCTTCTGAAGTACAACAGTTAAGAAAATTTACCTGACGCGTCTTAAATATATTGCAGGTTGAACTTTCTCATGGTACTATACAAGTTAGAATTTGCTTCACATGGAGCAAGCTCGATCAAGGGACTATAAGATGACCATAGACCTTTATCATGCTGCTGCCGCCATCTTGGTCGTGTTCCTCGTATCGGGTAACAATAATGACTGCTAATAATCAGTTTGCAAATAGGAACCAGACTATTTTGTTCTTCCAGCCTCGGTTTGGTAACATTGATATCAATGGGAGAAATTCAAGATGGCTGCGCCATGATAAAGGTCTATTGTTGACCATTTGGCAATTTTGCCTGGCACCCATGTGTTTCATGCATAAGTATTCACAGAGCATTGATTCGTGGTTAACTGTTGGTCGCTGATCGGACTTGCCCATGTCTGATCAATGTACCCTTGTATATACCGGTATCCCGCAACTGGTTACCAATGTGAATATGGTGCACTCAAATAAAAACAAAACAACAAAATTAAAACAAACTAGAACATAATATCACATCGTTTGTGTTTTATAGAAATCCATTTTAGGATCTCAAACCCCCCCCCCCCCCGCCCCACCTAACAAACAATCACTATTTCTTTTAGCTAGATTAAAATGCACAATTTTAATGCATTCAAATTGCACATAATATTATATGAATGTTAAACGTTTGTACATGTTATCAAACTTCATAATAACACGATCTTGAATCCAAACAAACTGTCCTATACAAAAAAAAAAGCAAATTAGACAAAAATATGCTAAATTGAATCAATGAAACATCCATAAGCATAATCTAAAAATTGCAAGTTTGATAATGGAAACCAAATACAAATCTTAGGATATAAAACTTAAGACAATCGAAAAGTCATCATTATTTTCATCAACTGAGTTTCAAGCAAAACTCTTGTCAATTAAATATTTAGGAGTGAAATAATTTTGGATTTAGATAAGATTCAAGACAGCTAGGTTTTCTCACAATAAAAGCGGAATGGCAAAAAACCAGGGCCCAGATTCATGGCTCTGCTGTACCGCAGCATTCTGCGCTCACAATCACGATTCTCCAATTGAAGTGTAAGCTTGACATGAAATTGGACCCAGAGCAGTGCCTGTTTGTCACATCAAAACATAACAAAGATGTCAACATCAATACCCATGATTTATTTTATATAATATAATCACAAATACTGATTTTAAACCCTGCTGTAATTTTTATACCCCACTGATTCTCAAAACAAAACAAATCCACCATACCACCCAATAAATTAAATAAACGACAGCAAATTTCCCCATATAAATTAAAATGATCTTTAGGTTAATCAAAATTTCCCACTAATAATACTTATACAATTTGTTTATATTTGATAATATTATATTTGATTGAAATTCAAGTTTTACTTCTTTTTGCCTGATGAAACTAGCCACTTTGAATGATGATTATTGAAATCTTGCTTCATACTATAAGGCAGTTAGCATTTTTAAATTTTGTAAAACTTGTTAGAGTTGTTTTTTAAATTTTCTTTCTTCTGAAAAATTCAGACTGTTTTAAGCAGGGGTAAATTTCTGAGACCTACTTAGTCTTGGTTCAAAGATCACGGTGTTTGCGCCCACAACGCTGGTTGTGTGTACGCGCAAAATGTCCAAGATCACAAGCCTACAATTTTATCAAGGCCATTTTCATTTTGCAAAGAGCACTTCCATAAGTCTTTTTGAGAAACCGTGGACACAAAAGACTGTTTGGTTTGGTGTAGATGTGTATGGAGACAAATTTACACAAACCAAATAGTGTCGGTGTCCTCCATATCTTAAAATGGTTAGTCAGAAAATTATGCTCCATTGTATGACAAACTTTTGAAGGGACACCAAGGCCAATAGCCCAATAGCCTCCCTGTAAATCAAGGCATGGTCTACATATTTTGTGCATGACAAATTATTTTATGTTATCCGAACAATTTCAACAACTCTTAATCAACAACTCCAACAAGTTTTGTTTTCCCTACAAAGTGGCTCATGCACTCGCACGTTACCGTCCACCATCTCTCTGTCTCACTCTTTCTCACTCTTTTATCATCCACTAATAATATAAGCAGCTACAACTACATTTGAGTATGTACACCTACTGAATGGCTGTATATAGTTTAGAGATGGCTTTAGAGCGAACTTAAATCTTCCATATTAAAGGCAGTGGACACTATTGGAAATTACTCACAATAATTGTTAGCGTAAAGACTAACTTGGTAATGAGCATTAGAGAGCTGTTGATGGTATAAAACATTGTGAGAAATGGCTCCCTCTGAAGTAACGTTGTTTTTGAGAAGGAATTTATTTTTGACGAGTTTGATTTCGAGACCTTAGTATTAGATTTTGAGGTCTCGAAATCAAGCATCTGAAAGCACACAACTATGTGTGACAAGGGTGTTTTTTCTTCCAGTATTATCTCGCAACTTCGACGACCAATTTGGTTCAAATTCTCGCACGTTTGTTATTTTGTGCAAATGTTGAGATACACCAACTGAGAAGACTAGTCTTTGACAAATACCAATAGTGTCCAGTGTCTTTAAATCTTCCATATTGATTCTTCCAACTTAGTTCTACGACTCCCATTGAGCATAGCAGAGTTACGCAGGTTTAATCGTTTCTTATTTAACTTGGCTTCTTAGGCTTTAAACAACGCAGAAGAAACGACAGAACATGGTGGATGTGAAACAGAAACTTTAGCAGAGAAGCCAAAGCAACAGCCTTGGCTTCATCATTAAGCCGTGTATATGTAGCCATAGCTGTAGCCAACAACATTGTTTTAAACCTAACCTCAAATGTGTATGACTGAACCTCGATTCAAACTTCGTGCGAATGCTTCATACGAAGTGAATTTTCCTGCGTAACAATTGGAAGAACAGTACGTACCAATGGTGATGCAATAATTGGCACTTATAATTGGTAAGAGCCGCATTCTTCAGATAAAACTTAACAATCTTTACAGCACTCCATTACTGGTTATTGCAAGAAGGTTAGAAGCGTTAGTAAAGGGTCTGTTTGATTCGAAGGGGGGGGGGGGGTAACATTTATAACGGACAGTGCATATGCTCTATAGACATGATTGAGAAGAAACAATGCTATTCATTTACAGTGTATGTACAAAAGAGACAATTACATTAAGTGTGTGAAGGAGACCTAGTGTTCACATCTAGATTATAACTTAACAAGCCCGAACTCTCTTGTTACAGCTAGGTTATTATTTAACAAGCCAGCCCTCTCTTGTTACAGCTAGGTTATTATTTAACAAGCCAGCCCTCTCTTGTTACAGCTAGGTTATTACTTAACAAGCCAGCCCTCTTTTGTTACAGCTAGATTATTACTTAACAAGCTCGCCATCTCTTGTTACAGCTAGGTTATTACTTAACAAGCCCGCCATCTCTTGTTACAGCTAGTTTATTTTCTCAACAAGCCAGCCCGCCCGCCCTCTCTTGGGAGGAATAAGTTAGTTGGATATTACTATTACCACATGAATTGTTTTATCTTATTATTCTTGCTTACATGTACTATTAAAAAATGAATTTCACAAACGAAAACTAAGAAGTTAATAGCCTGACAATCCATCCGCCATCGATCAAATATCGTTCACCGATAACAAAATAAAACTGCGACATTTTGAAATATAAAAGCATCAACACCAGAAACTAGAGTGCCAGTATGTACTGCGTAGAAACCCACCATGACCATACTTCACCATAAATACTACTGCATTTAAACGCAAAACAAGCAGGACGCTACAGTTCCAAGAAGTTACAATTTCTGACCAGTTTGTTCACAGTTACTATTGTTTTTAAGTTAGTATTGTTCTCTAGAAGCTTTTGAGAGATTTAGAGACGCTTATAAATTCGTCCTTTCCGATATACTGAACATGCATTTTATGCAATCAATTACATTATGTATAACACTATGCAATCATACACCACGTCAAGCACTGAAAACTGTCCCATATTTTCTATTCTTCAATTTTTCCTGCAAATATCTTTACTGATACACATCAATTTTTGCATAATTTATGTTTTCATGTCTTCTTTTTTTCTAATTACAGGATCTCAAATCCATAATTTTTTTTCACTCAAATGAGGGATAACATTTTACAGGCTTAACATTCAATGCAATTTTACAACAGCGAATAATTTTGTACGAATGTGGGATTTTTCGTTTTCCTCACTAGCATTTGTTGGAAGTTTCCATTTTCCAGAACTAGCAACCACTAAAATATAGTTTTACTGAAGGAAATCTTGGTACAGAAATCACACCCTTTTCCCCGGAACCCTATGAAGTTTTCCTTCACAAGTTTTCCTTGACAAGGTTTCCCGAATATGTTTAAGAAAGAGGAATAGAAATTGGGTTTTCCATCCAAGTTTCCCAACTATTGACTTTCAAACGATTTTCCAAATGGCAACCTGTCAAAGTTATTCTGTTATCAGTTTCCAAGATCAAAGGAGTCCTTAACAACAAATTACCGGCCCATAAATCTCTGGGGTTTCCGTTGGTACAATGTAGTTCAATAGCATGGCGTTTGATTGGAAATCTGTGATGGGAATTAAGTACCCTAGTATGAGGAGCGGTTTATGTATGACCGTGGGTTTAGCATGCATCCAGCATCTTCCAAAGAATCATCTAGTTCAAGAAAGCTTCCGAAAGTCTTTCAAGAAATGTAACCCTTGGGGGAGTCCTCCAACTATGATCACCACATGTGTCTGTTGATGACCACAGTATCTGTCTTTATCCACACTTTCTTGACGAGCGTTGTATAATGGGGCTTTTACTCCAAGCACCACCGTCTATGATTGCACCTCCACTCGACACATACAACAAATCTCAGTCGTACATCCATAGAATTTTTAGATTCCTATTCGAAAGTTTGTGTCCAAGTATGAGGCAATCTGGGAGTAGTTCACAGCGATGTCTTAAGATTTCCAAGATATATTCCAAGATAGTTCCAGTGATGGTTGAATGTTCCTTCAATGCGAAGCCAAATCCAACGATTCTGCAGTTCCTTCGCTGACCCGCTCATCTGTACAACACAACGAGAACATACATGTACCACGTAGCTCCTAAGAATACCGTCCAGTTTCTTTGGTCGACTGCGGAGTATAAAATCAACCAGTAGTCACAATCTGGCCGACTGTCAGCATGTTTTTTTTAAAGCTAAGCATAGCTGTTGAAACAGGCCAGTTCGACAGACCTCGTAATAACTAAAGTCGGCTGTACTCACTAATTTTCTCTCATGTAGCGTATTTCATCAAATATAACCCACGCTGAAATGAATCCACCTATGGGTTACCTGGATTTGGGTCCGGGGGCGGCAGAACAATTTGAGATCCTTGGAGAGTACGAACGACGGGTTTGAGAGCGGAATTCCTTTCTAGATAATTCTGTGCGCACACTGATCCATTGGGTAATATACAAGTTCCTATCGGAGTCTTTATAGGTAGGCGATGCACAACCAAATAATAGTTTTAATAGTTTCTTTGTTATACTGTCGTATAAAAGACATCTGCCAAATCTCAAACGGCATCTGTAAGAAGAGGAAATTGAAAAAGAACTGTTATCCTTGATTAAATACCAGATTTGAGCAGGGCTTAATTTCATAGAGCTGCCTAAGCACAAAAAGTAACTACACACAACTTATGCTTACCACAATAAGGTTACCAGCCAAAGTACAAGGTCACAGGTACAGCTTGTGACTGGTATCCTTTCGTTTTTTTGTTAAGCAAAAAGGAGTTAAGCATAATTCTCTGTCTAAGCAGCTCTATGAAATTGGCCTCTGGAGGCAGGAGGGAGGGGGGGGGGGTGACTACTAGCAAATATTTTCTACAGGTGAAGGCGGCAACTGGTTGAGTAAGGATACAATGTATCTATTTATCACAACAAGCATTTCCAACATAAATCAAGTAGGATTTGAAACTTTGCACTGTGCTGTGGAGGTAGAAGAGAGGTTCGCCGTTGCACGTGTGAAAACCTCTTTAGAGAAGTGTTGGTTCTGAAAAGAACTGGTGGTTGACAACTCAACGCTTCAATCAGTATTCTCCCTAAAGACGATCAGAGCATGCTTTGTCGTGTTTGTCCGTGGGTGCCAGTCAGAAGCCATACAGCCATTAGCTGCCGTATAACCAGATAACCAGGGATCACAGCCAATACGAATTTGATCGTAGAGCATACTGATTGAAATGTTGAGTCGTCAACCACCAGTTTTTTTCAGAACACTTCTCAAAAGAGGTTTTCGCATGATGCTTCGGCAAACCTCTCTGAACATAAACCAATTTTAGAAATTAATGCAGAAATTAATGGGCATGGGAACAAAATGTTATGTTAATTGCTGTAATACTGCTCATGTACTAGCCATAAAGCATGCTATGGACTGGAGAATACTGCTAATGTAGGAGCAGGGGTGGATTTCACAAAGAGTTAAGACTAGTCTTATCTCAAGTTAGAACGAGTTACTCTTCCTAACTGAGGACTAGCATAGCCATTTGTTTTTAATATCTCTGTAGGACTAGTCCTAAGTTAGAACTACTCCTAACTCTATGTGAAATCGACCCCTGGTGTTCATCTTACATGCAGTCAATCATTCATCAGGCATATTAATTGGACAAAGTAGTGAACATTTCATTGAGAACAAAGGCTGACCTACATGTACAAAGTGAACAATGCTTTAATGTACTTTTCAGAATTTATTAACAAAACAATTCTGGTTTCAAACAGCGCTCATAGTTTCTCTTTTTACATCTGAATGTTGAGAAAACGTTGTCACCTGGGCCCAATTTCACAGAGCTGCTTATTGCAAACAAAATTGCTTGACATATTTCCCCTCACCACAGTTGTGAAAACCAGTCAAAAGTTGTCATGTGAAATGGTATTTTGGCTGGTAAACTATTCCTCGTAGTCAAAATGGCATTGTGCTAACAGCTACTTTTTTTGTGGCTAAGCAGGTCTATGAATCTGGGCCAAGGTGGAAAACTTAAATGCAGTATTAAGCACAGAAAAGTTCTGCATTCTACTAAACTCTGATGGCATGTGTATATCGTAGATCTATGCTAATCTACAGCAATTGCTGCTTTCAAACTGGCGCTATAACACACATCCTACGCACTGTACAAAAGTGCTTAGCAGATACACCAGGGACTAGAAACTTCTGGGAAGCATTTCTTGGTGCTTACTCTATGGCAGAAACAAGTAACTAAGCAAGATTTTATTTTGTGAGTAAGAAGATTTGACAGCCTGTGCGCAATCAATTTGGATGTGCATTGTTGCATAAACTTATCTGCCCTATCAGTACAACAACTTGAACATGAGGTAATTGTAAAAGGGCACCAAGGCAATAACCAGGGGCACAGGAAGCAATTGCCTCTGTTGCCTCAATGAAGCATCATGACAGCCTGATTAAAACCATTTTGCCATTCTGTCATAATACCACATGATGTATACTGGGATCCAAACAATGCCAGCTACAGTGCAGTGCGTCTATTTCTTTTCTGAAGGCTCTAGTCTTTACGCAAGTTGTTAAACAGCAGAACAAGAAAGCAGATGAAAGTAACCTCGCTTCGTTTATAAACCCTTGCAATTTTTCTTTTAAAAAACTAGTAGAAGACTTGCTTTCCTCTTCTAGCCACCAACTAGACAAGTAACACCTTGTACCACAAAGGAGCCTTGGGTCTACAGGGCAACACTATTACATAACACCCTTCACAATAACATTAGTAATATGCACCACATTTTCCACAGGGCCCAATGTCATCAAACTGCTAAGAATTTCTTCACTAAGTAAAAATATGAGAGCGGCACCAATCAAAGCAACGTGATCTTTGTGGCATTTTGGCTAATAACACGTTTCTGCTAAGCAAGTTTTTTTTGTTTAGCTAGTATTTTGTGTGTGACTATAAGCTGAATTTGTTTTCAAAAGGTCAGTGAAGTTTTAGTGCCAGACGACACCTTTGTATAGTAAATTTTACCACCTTAAGAAACCTGGTGCATGTTACCGCAGAAACAATTTATTTACAAACAAATTATAAGTGTACTTGTGAAGGAAATAGGGAAAAGAAATCCAATCATGCTACAGGCTACAGCTGCAAACTTTGCGCACACGAACAAACAAAGAAACGGAAACTACTTTTAGCGGCAAACATCGTTGGTAATTCATGCCAGTGCGAGGTCATTAAAAGGGTGAAATACCTTCTGGAGTCAAAGACACAGCCATCGACTGTTGCTGTTCTCCGTTAGACTCCAACTCCCCGAGCGGGGAGAAGGATAGAGTCATCTGGGTATCGTCAGAACCAAACCCCGCCTTCATCCCAAGGTTGGCGTTGAGTTTGTCACTGGCGGAATCCGGCGATAGCACTTCGATCGTGCCACCACCATCTTCGAGACTCCCGGTCGTCTCGTCTAAATCAAGCAGAGACTTCTTAGTGACGAGGTCTTCGTCCTGGTCCTGGATGAAGCTCTCTCCGTTTGCATTATTAAAGTCAGACGTAGCAGGCACATTGATGACTGGAGATTTGATTGTCCCTAAGAGCTCTACTTCGTTCCCGTTCCCGGATGACCCCTCACTCTTCTCATCGTAAGCCTCGTCAGCGCTTATATCTTCTGTCTGGACGTTCCCGTTAGTGGGCGGGGCCGTTTCATCCTCGCCATCGTCAGCCACACCCATATCTGCGACTGCGTCCCCGCCAACATTGTCAGGCAACGCTTCAAATTCAGCTTGTTCTTCGAAGCCGGTCGTCGACACAGGCTCACCGTTGGAGGCGTCTTTAAGATCAGCCCAATCAGCTTCTTCTTTGTCTGGTACCACGTCTTCACCTATGTCTTCCTTCTCATCTGATGAGCCTCGTTCGTCATCAGCCTGTCCACCATCCCCACCTTGGCCGTCGTCAGTCAGGGCGTCTTTATCGTCGTACAGCTTCTCTTTGTCTTGAAGAGACTCTGCAGCCTCCAGGCCTTCTACCGACATGTTCCCGTCGTCTGAATCGCTGAAACTGGTGGCAGCTTTGCCGTTTGTAGCGCCCTCTAATTGGTCCCCATCAAACCCTTCTTCGTCTTCGTCGCCTGATAGAAGGCGGTGTGCAAAGAACGGAGGAAAGAAGGTGACACTGTTTTCTCTTTTCAAACGAACTTGGGTGGTTTTCATTAATTGCTTTCTATTTCAAAATACCATCTCTTTTGTTAGTTTACATTTTTCCAAGGAGAGAATAAGTAATATTCTCGGAAGATGAAATTATCTGAGCTACATTCTCTGGTGTAGACATTCTTTCACCAATCAGTTAGTTTCAAAGCTTACACGGTAAGTATATTTTAAGAATATTTTTTAATCAAAGCTTCTCTGGTACAAGAGCTGCCTTTAGCTTTTCAGTTTTCTTTCATTTTGTCTCTTCTTACACCCCCCCTACCAAGAGTTGCTCTTTGCCTTGTTTTGGCACACTTACAAAATTAAAAAAAAATCACTTTTCTTCAGTGGAGAAGACAAAATTGCCTGAACCACAAACAGACGAGTAACATCCTACCCATTGAACTTTTGGCAGTCAATTTCAGTTTGATACATGTAAGTAAGAAAAGAAAGCAAACGGCACCCAAGTATGTTTGAAAAGGAGAATCATTTTTAAAGGCTATGGGGGAGTTGTTAGTCAATGATCCCTGCTACCGATGTGATATGAAACGTTACATGTGTGATACATCATTGTATTTCAGAGGAGAATTTGTTTCATTCCTTAAAATTTCCAAGAACAAAATTTAAAACCTACCTATTATGTTCAATTAGGTAGAAATTTCTCTGGACAAATGATTCGAGTTTCAAAACAAAGCACTCAGATTCAAAACTAGTAATTACAAAATATGTATCATACATTCAAGTTAGATTTTAAGGTCTAGTCCAAGCTTCAGTATGGACTTGAACTTATGTCTGATATTTTGAAGGTTTGTTCTGTACGTGCTGAATGAGCATGCAATTTGAGAATGACTGTCAATAACTGTCGATGACTGTCAATGACTGTCAATGACTGGCTATTAAGCAAACACACAGGCTTAGCGGATACCTGGATGCTGTATGAAATATATCCAGCATTGTGAAAACATTTACCCTCAAATAGTTCAAGGAATGGTGCAAATGTTTATGAGCAAAAAGTGAAATGTGTCATACCAAAGCCCCAGTATTAAAAACAAAAATGACGATGAGAGAGAATTTTAAAAAAGCCATCAAAAGTCACAAGAAGAGAAAAACTTCACTTCAACTAAATCAAATTAGGCTAATTGGATGATTATCATCACAAATCAGTAATTTAACATCAACATCTGACTGTTGAGAGGTCATGGGGAAATATATTATGATCAAACTTTGTGGTGTACGACACCAAGCTTAAACTAGTCCTATTTTACAGGTCCAGGGGCCGACTTCACAAAGCACCTAGGTTGATCTTAAGATGAGTTGTGACTTGACAATTTGCTCAGCAATTATGATTGATTTGCTGTTAAGATCAATCTTAGCTCATTGTGAAATCAGCCCCACGTCATAAAATGTATCCATGAAGACGACAAATACCTGATAGCTGTGATTTATTCCGATTGAAGAGTAGATTGCGATACTTCTCATTATTGAGTAGACTACTACTGCTTGGTAGTGTTGCGCTGACGCCATTGCTCTTACGTTCTGAGCCTGACCCTGAACCACTCTCAGACCCGCTGTCTCCGTCCTCGGATGCATCATCCTGAAAATAAATCCAATAAATTAAATCATTACGTGGTACGTAGGATTAATAAGAATAAATAGTAATAATTATTTGGGGGGCTGATCATCCTTACTTGCAGCTAAGAGCTGAAAAGCAGGCATGCAGGGGGGCCTTTTGCTGCCATCCACATCAACCCAATGTGAACACGGAGCACAGCCAAAAATCGAAAATGTTTGATTTTTTCCGAGGGAGGAAGATCGGATGGTCTGGAAAACCCTCGAGGCACAGCAGAGAACCAACGCACAACTCAACTCACATATGGCCCTGGCCGGGAATCAAACCGGGGTCAACTTTTTATTATTATTATTATTATTATTATTAATTCTCTTTTTTTCTATATCTATGTTCTCCACCTACCTTATCTTTAGCCTGGGCACCACGGCGGGCTCTCTTCATGATCTCCTCTACTCTCTAAAAGAAACAAATCAAAGTCAAAGATGGTTAAGCTTAAAATCTTGTGGAAAAATTTCATCACTACATCGACACAAAGAATAAGCTGGCCCCTTCATTCAGATGTGCACATTTTCATTATTTGTCATCAAAGATGGCAGTCACTGACGTCATGTGCAATCCATCTATTGTAGCAAACGAAACATCGACAAGAAACGAATCTGCTCCTTTCAGAGTCTTTATTTCTTCACAAGAAATTAATCACAAGGTATTTCCCAAAGATTAATCAATTATAAGACATTCCCTAGAAAATTGCCTTACTTTCTTGCGAGCATCCCTCTCCTCATTTTCTTTGCGGCATTTCTCAGCGAGTTCCACTTCTTGTTTCTTAAGTTCCTCTTGACGAATCTTTTCCTCTTCAGCTCTCTGAAAAAGCAACAAATAGAAATCAACGACTGTGCTCTCCCCACCCTCGTGGTACGAGTGTACAGGTATACTCATATAACGAGAGTACAAGTGTATTCTTATAACGATAAATTCAATCCTATATCAATTATTCTTATTCTGTTTCATAAGTGAATTTAATCACTGTAGCTGGCAAGCCTTAGGAAACCTGTGAACAAAAGTGCTTGCTGCAGTAAGTGAAACAGAAATACTGGGGCTAACCTCCCATCATTTCAAATGGATGTCATGGTTCTGGAGAGCGCAGTTAAGTCTGTCAATTATGTGAATACATATACACCAATACCTGTCCTTATGGACCAGTCTAATGTTTTCCTACCTGCAGAGCTTCAGCTTCTTCCGCAGCCTTCCTCTCTTCTTCCTCCCTCTCCATCCTTTCATTATCTTCAATAGCTTTCCTAAGACGCTCCTCCTCTGCTTTCTTATGCTCCTCAGCTAGCCTTCTTGCCTCCTCCTCCATGCGTATTCTCTCCTCTTCTTCAAGACGAATTCGCTCCTCCTCTTCACGCCTTCAAAGAAAATTACAATAGAATTTTTTTTCAACACTGCCTCTTTTCATGGCAGGCGCGGCCCCGGAAGACCCACCAAGACCATGCTCAAGACCCTGATCAAGGATGCAGGAGTTAACAACAAGGAACAGCATAAGAGATGTACCCGCTGAGTATAAGAGATGTACCCGCTGACAAAACATAGGATTCGAACTGCCTCTATTTATCGAGCAACCTCGGTAGTCTAGTTGGTAAGACACTGCTCTAGAATTGCAAGGGTTAGTCGTGGCTTTAAATCCCACCCGAGAAACATGCCTGTGTTTTTTTTTTTTTCACGGGACTCAGGAAAGTACTGAGTATACAGAGCTAACACACATCAGTGTATGGGTAAAAAACAAAATTATAATTAATATTAACAAGGAAGAGCTTATCAGCTGTATGCAGGATAGAGTTGTGTGGCGTGTCAGACGTCGAGCCCAACTGTAACATGTGGCAACGCGACAACTTGGGTCGACTGAGTAAGTGAGTGAGTGCCTCTTTATTTATGGCCTTGGTTTTACAGTTAAACTCATAGAGTGTAAATTGCTTGGAACATTTTGTGGACTTTTTAACCTCCTAAGAATTCCAGGGATTATACTCTCAGGCAACATACTTCACTATAATTGCTTCTCTTAATCCAGGGGTATATAAATGGGTACCTGCAAGGATAGATTAATGGAATGTTGAAGACCCAATGACCAGGGCACTAATGTTAAGGGCATTGATACGGTTATTGTGAAATGCGCAATATTAGAACTTAGTGTCTTGCTCTTGAAAGGACACAAGTGTCATGACTGGGATGCAAAGCCACAACCTGCCGTCGACTTCACAAAACTCTTCCTAACTATAGACTAATCTTCGGACTTAGGATGAGTCTCAACCCTGCACTGTAGCATACAGACCTTAAGATTAATCCTAAGTTAGGACGAGTTACTCGTCCTAACTCGAGATAAGACGAGTCCTAACTCTTTGTAAAATCGACCCGATGACTTAACCACCATAACTTGAATTTGATGCCTTAAAATAAACTGCTCGATCGTGACATCCTACAGTACACTGATAGTAGTTAGGTTGTAATGACTTAATCCCAAGTTTGCCAAGAATCTTTCCTTGCAGGGTTTCTGACTCAATTAATTGACTCTAATGACTTTATGACTTAAATTTAGATCTAACCCTTAATGACTGTGACTCACAGTCATACCTGGGCTTGATATAGAACGACTAGGTATAAGTCTGCTAAGACCTCCTCGTTTATAGAGGTGACAGCTGGTACCAACGGACACCAATCTGAGAGTCAATTCACGCATGAATCGTTTCTAAGATATTAAAACCATATTACTCTCAAAGAGACACCTTTCTAAAAATAGTTTATACTATCAACAGTTGGAGTGCTACTCACCAAGTAAGTTTTTAAGGCGTTTAGTATTTGGAGTCGTTACTGAACTATGACTTTATCTTTAAAGGCAGTGGACACTATTGGTAATTACTCAAAATAATTATTAGCATAAAACCTTACTTGGTAACGAGTAATGGGGAGCTGTTGATGAGAAACGGCTCCCTCTGAAGTGATGTAGTTTTCGAGAAAGAAGTAGTTTTCCACGAACTTGATTTCGAGACCTCAGACTTAGAATTTGAGGTCTCTAAATTAACATCTGAAAGCACGCAACTTCAAGTGACGAAGGTGTTTTTTCTTTCAATATTATCTCGCAACTTCAACGACCAATTGAGCTAAAATTTTCACAGGTTAGTTATTTTATGCATATGTTGAGATACACCAAGTGAGAAGACTGGTCTTTGACAATTACCTATAGTGTCCAGTGTCTTTAACACATGTAGATGTTAATTTAACATCAAGGATAAAGGACTTTTGGGGGCTTCTACCCCTACACCCATGTGTGTTCATGTACTTCATGCTTTCCAGAATTCTGTAAAAAAAAATCCACAGGCACTTCACTCAGGTGGAAATGGAACCATTGACCTTTGCCATTCTAGAGTAAATCTCTTACTCAACAACCAAGCTAGCCTGGTGGCAAGAGGCAGTTCGAGTCCTATGTTTTAGCATTTGGTACGGCAACGATTTAACAGGGCCATTTGATCAACACTCCCTGCTTACTGAGCAAGCGCTGAATTTCTGCCCTAACTGTGTAAGATAAGAATGCCACGTAGCGTAGAGTACACACGCACACAAGCAAAAGATCCCTGCTAACCCGTATGTGAAACACGCTTGACATAAGCTGCTAAGCACACAAATTTGCTTAGCATGAAATTTCTTACTTGATTAAAACCAATTTTCCTTTTGTTGCATATTGCTTGTTACTGTTTTTGAAGCTGTTGTTTGCTCATCCTTAAAATCACATGGAAATTTTATGGTAATCCTGTTTTTATCACAGAAGAAATTTCATGCTAAGCAAATTTGTTTGCTGAGCAGCTCTATGAAATTGGGCCCTGATTTTTCAGCAGTGGGTATCGCAACGATCTAACAGATGTTGAGACCCCTTATGGCGTGTCGTGACCAAGCAGTTTAGATCATCGGACCCACGCTCTGATGTGAGTTTGATACCTGGTCGTGACAGGTAATATCCCATGGCGTGTCATGGCCGAGCAGTTAAGAGCACCAGATTCAAGCTCTGCTGTTTGATCAGCAGAGTGTGGGTTCGAATCTCGGTCGTGACACTTGCTACATAAAATTGGGGAGGTAGTGCTTTCTGCTCTACCGGCCAGGCTTCGGATTGATGATACCCAAGTCTACATCCGTATGGACTGTAAATGGGGTAACCCTGTTTCAGCCCTAGGAGTAGGTGGCATAAGCCTCTGGACAAAAATAATTGTAGCCCACACCTTGAAGTGGCTTTCAGGCCTTGTGTGTCTGGCGACTTGCATAAAAAATAAAGTAACAAATAAAAAAAATAAAAAATAAAATAACTTACTTGAGTTGTTCTTGTCTCTGTCTCTCCAGCTCAGCTTCTCTCTCGGCTTTCTCCCGAGCTTGACGTCTCCTCTCAGCCAAGGCTTGTTTAGCACGTTCTTCATCAGTCAGGTCTTTAGCTGGCTGAGACTGGGGTTGAGCCTGGGGTTTTTCTTGGGGTTTTTCTTGGGGTTGGGCCTTGGCTGATCCTACAGACGACGGTGCCGATCCACTTGAGGATTCTGAGACAGTTGGAGACAAGGCTCTCTGTGGCTCTGTGGAGAGGAAGAATAAAATAAATATAGATTTTATAGAATTGTTTTCAACTGTGATTTAAGGTTGAACAAAGAAAAATTTACTACAACAGGATTTCAACCAACGGATTTGAGGCATTGCATGGTGAGGTATCAATGTTTATTTGGTTTGCGATAATACATATAGTGTTCTTCTGGCTGGGTAGATTATGTTCTTTTGAGTACTTGTCTTGCGTTATTCTACTACCGCAGAGTAGATTTTTTAGAATTCGGCGACTTCTCTACTACCGCGGAGTAGATTTCAGATTTTTTCGGAAGACTTCTCAGTTCTGAGAAGACCTGTCCTGCTTACTTACTTCTACTATTTTATCAGTCGGGACTACTACTTTCTCTTAGCGAATCAAGAGGACTTCTCGTTATAAACAGTTCGCTACAAACAAAGTGCAATTCCTCAAATCGTCAGTCTGTTAAATGCCTTTTAATATAATTATGTGTGTATATATAATAATTGTGCGTACTGGTTTTTTTTCACCAATGTATTTTTGACAATGTAGATATAATAATAATTTCTTGTTTAATGTCCTTTTCTTTGTTAACTTCTACTTTATGTAATTTTTTAAAACAAATATTATGATGTTGACATGTGCAATTCAGTTTTTAACTGCGAGACATGTTTTAATAAACCATTTTTGAATTGAATTGAATTGAATTGAATATTTACTATCGTGGAGTGAGTTTTATAGAATAATTCGTTCTTCACCTTTAGCTTTCGTCTCTTTAGTCTCCGTCTTCTCCTTCTCCTTTTCTTTCTCCACATTCTCCGTTTTAGCAGGAGCCTTCTCTTGAGCTGCTGCCTTCTCTTGAGCTGCTGCCTTCTCTGCAGCTGCTACCTTCTCCGCAGCAGCAGCTGCCTTCTCTGCAGCAGCAGCTGCCTTCACTGCGGCAGGTTTAGGCTGCCGAGGTAACCCCTTGGGTGTGGTGGACGTTTTTGTTGTAGTGGTCTTTGGTGTTGACGTTGTCCGAGTTGGGGAGCTGACGGTGGACTTGTTGGCTATGTCTGTTCGTGGGGTTAGGGCCTTCTTGATTGGAGGGGCTTGTCCGGGTGTTTTCTTGCCTGCAAATGGAAAAAGAGAGAAAGGAATTTGAAGTTTAAAAGTTTTGCCTGCAGGAAGTCCAGGCTGTGTGGCTCTTCTGTAAACATGTTATGTTCAGGCCTGATACTTCACGGAGCCAACAAAGGCCATTGCCTCCATGCCCCCGGGTCATTGCCTTAGTGCCCTTGATATGTTCTAGAATCTATAAACTTACAATTTCCTCAAAAGGTGCCCTTTACCAAGGAGATAATGCCTTGGTGCCCTTGCTCTTTCAAAAAACGAAGCAAACATGTACAAGCCCGTTTGTCACTCAATAATAGCGATTTGTAAGTATTTTCAAATGCAAAATTTCTGTCCCCGTGTCATCCACATTTAAGCACAATTCCTACCTTCACTGGTTTTTCGTCTATCCCCATTTGTTTGTTTAGGTAGGTTCCTCGGAGATGCGACTCTGCCCGGTGTGCTTTTACTTCCATCCACCGAAGTTGACCCTTGACTTCCGACAGTCCTTGGTGATGGCACTCTGAGTGGAGCAGTCCTGGGTGTGGGTTGTTGCTTTGGCGATGGAGGTCGCATGTGTAGAGGGGTGCGCGGAGACGGTGCCCTCTGTAGATATGCAAATTTGGAAGGTCAATGATGTCAATGATAGAATTTGTTCGTGACTTTATTTTTGCAAAAAACAAGAGCGAGTGGCCTTTTTTGTTAAGTACTCTCTACCCTTTTTTCTTCCATGGCACTGATTGTATAGATTGTGAAATCAAACAAGCATATGAAAAAATGAGGAAACAAAATTGAACGAATTGGTCTATAGAATACAGTTCTCTTTTTAAATTCTAGTAATAGCAAATTCTTATAGCTATTAGCTACAAATACTTATAGCTATTTGTTATCCTTGTCAACATTCACTGTGAAACAAAATTTAAAAGATGCTTCTTTTTACAAAAACCCAATTTGCCAAACACGCCCGAATTTGTCAACCATTACATAGGTTTAGTGACAACATGAACATCAGTTCGGCAAAATTCTGAATTGTATACAAGTGACCAGAAACTGGAATCCAGTTTTTTTTTCTCAGGTTTTCTTTGTTAAAAATATTTTACTTTCAAAAATAGTTCATGGCTAAAACTTTACTTTCCCAAAAACATTCTAAAGTTTGTACAGCCATAATCTACGTCAAACTAAAGTCAGATGAGTTTACTTGCCTGAAAACCGATAGACAACATAAAAAAAAAAAAACCCTGAAAAACACCACCATTGAGTCATGCCAGTCATGTTCATGTATTGTATGCATATGTTAAAGAACAACATAGTGACAATGTTTTTAAGGGTGCGTCTATCAATACCCATTATCTACGGTAGCCTACAAGACCTTGATGTAAGTTTACCTTAGCTGGTGCTGGTGCTGGAGCCGTTGCCGTCGCCGCTGGTGTGTTTCCTTCTTGCGCTCCATTATTTAACTTTGAATTCGACGAGGAGCGTTTTGTTGCCGACAGTGGTCTTGACATGTGTGTTGGTGTTGAGTGCGCCGACCGGCTATCCCGATGTGGGTATGGGGCTGTAGTGGAAACAAGACAAGTTAGTCCAACCTTCTTACTATTACTCCTACTCACAAATGCCGTCTTAGTGTTCATATGGAAAGACATGATCCGATGCTTGAACTTCGCTCTTGAAGGGGCAGAGTGATTTCTCCTCTGGTACCTTATGAGGATAGGGCACCACAGCGAAAGCACAGGGCACCACAGCAATTCGCTGTGGGTGCCGTGGGTTATTTTCAGGCCTATACACAGGACGTTCAATTTATAAAATGTCTGGATGTATGGCACCACATCCTGGGTTAGTGTTTGCTCGAGAGATTCACAAAGCTTATATCAATTAGCCGTAGTTTAGTCGAGAAGAGAGCGATGGCACAGTCAGTGTATTTTAGATTCGAAGGTGACTAATGTTTGACATTGACACATATTTGAGTCATGGGAATAAGAAACCAAAGACAACACAAAAGTGGGTCATGTTAGTTGAAGGGGTATCTATCAGAGGTATGACAGGTGGGTGTGTGGGGGTACCGCCCTTAAGGTGTGAATGGGCGAGGCTAGGCTAAGTGTGTGGGAAGGGTACCAACTCTAAGGTGTGATAGGCGAGTTGGGGCTAATACTGAAGTTTTGTTGGATTTTAAGTTAGCCATCAATTATTTGAATGTAACATGTAACTACCGATCAAGGGCAGCACTGTATGCTTCCTTTTTTTGAAAGGGCAAGGGTACCAAGGCAATTTCTCCTTGCTAAAGGTCAACCTAAATGCCCTATAAGGTAATTGTAAATTTCTACCTGAGAATTTCAAGGGCACCAAGGCAGTGCCCAGGAGGCATATGTAGAGGCACTAAGCCTTCATTGCCTCAGTGTTACTATGCCAGATTTTATTGATTCAAATTCAGCGCGCCATGATGGTTGCCTGTGTTCCTGGACTTTGCGCGAATCCTTCGTAGCCAATCATGTGCATTTGGGCATGGTGGGACATCCACATTTGGGCTACGAATTACCGCCTGTGGATTTTGTCCTTGATGCTTTTGATGTAAACAAAGTCTGCAAGCAAACACATGCCATGATGGGGGACATTATCCCAACCAACAGCATACCCATTCAACACTATTTTAGAAAGTATCAGACAAGTCCCTAAGCACCCCAACGAGTAAACATTGTGCAATGGATCTGAACTATTTACTTTCCATGTGAACAAAACACAACATTCATCCATAAACCTCTTCAATACAGAATCATTCAGAGAATATTGAAACAGCGCTAGGCTATTCATACACTATGCAGCATTGGGTCAAAGCAGCAGGGTCGTCTGCACCACGACGGTACAATGGGGTATTTAAAGATGTATAGAACGATACAGCAAATGGTTATTCACCCAATTCACATGTTCTAAACAGCAATGTGGTGCATGTTTGTTAATCACTTATGATGGAATCGTATCCAGTCTTAAATGAATTCTTAAACAAAGCTGCTTTTGTACAAACAGGATCATAAATTGTTTTGTTTTTTATTTTGCTTACATCACCAATGCTGTACCCTTTCTTGATTCAAAAGCAAACCAGTTGCAAAAGCTTTGCCAATATCTTCTGAAATAATGCTTTTAAAAGAAAGCCACATAGCTTGTGCAGTGTTTTGGAGTTGTGTTTAGTTTCTAAACACATCTTAGTTCCACGCAAACATTTCAGCCTAGCACACTCATACATGTAGCATGCATGCTCAATTGCACACAATTCAACTAAAACCAAAACAGAAATAAATACATGCAGTGAATCTTTAACAAAGATTATCCGCAAACATTTCACACACCGTGGTTAATTTTAACTTACTGAACGGCAAACTGTTAACCTAACACTTAAAAAAACTCCTTATATTGAAAATTTTACATTTGTCCGCCATTGTAAAAGACACTCACTTCCAGTGTACAACATTCTGAAGAAAAGAATTAATCCAACAATTTTGCAGTGTCTCGTACAAACATTTGTACACACAACTTCTACAACTTCAATTAAACATTGTTCCACAAAGCATTCCCATGGAAATTCTCTCCCATAAAAATACTTTTTGGCAAACAGATTCCCCCCCCCAAAAAATAGAAATCCTAAGTAAAACAAAAAATTACAATCAATACTGTGTTGCGTCAATCAAGATGTCTATTTGTAATCCTTCACAGAATTTCGTTGAATTTGATACAATAGAATCGACCCACACCCTGTACAGCTTCATTGTTTGTTTAACATAGTTGGGAATAGAAGAAGTCCAAGTAGGGTCTGTATGACAGAAAGATAGACAGGCCTACGTGATATGAATGAAGGTTACATAAACTTACTAAACAATTATGTCTACTTGATTTATTAAAGGCAGTGGACACTATTGGTAATTACTCAAAATAGTTAGTAGCATAAAACCTTTCTTGATTACGAGTAAGTGGAGGGGTGATAGTATAAAACATTGTGAGAAACAGCTCCCTCTGAAGTGACGTAGTTTTCGACGAATTTGATTTCAAGACCTCAAACTTAGAATTTGAGGTCTCGAAATCAAGCATCTGATGAAAGCAAAACAACTTCGTGTGACCATGGTACGACATAGTTTTTTTTCTTTCATTAATATCTCGCAACTTCGACGACGATTGAGCTCAATTTTCACAGGTTTGCTATTTTATGCATACATGTATGTTGAGGTTCACCAAGTGAGAATACTGGTCTTTGACAATTACCAATAGTGTTCACTGTCTTTAAGATGTAAAGGTATTCAGTTGTTCTTGGTTAACAACCCTGGCAGAAAGCATGCTTGGAATTTATGTAACCCACACTTGCAAACGAAAAAACAACGAAGAACACTTTTTGCATGTTATGTCCTGTCGTTTTCCCACAAATGTTCAGACTAGTTTTAATAAAGGGGGAAAAAAGGGTTCTCTATATGGCATTTCAGCTATGTTTCCAGAAGGAAATATTTCACAGTAAAAAGGTTCTTGTATGAACTTCATAATCAGTGAGCTAAGATAATCAGTAACCCTAAGACTTAAATAAAACAGCTATGGGTTTTTCCTTTAATACCAATCCTATAACATCATCAAGATCACTTTAAGCTCTCTGTGAAATAGACCCCTGATTCTTCTCCCCCCCAAAACAGGTTTGTCCAGATCCCAAATTATTGGTTCAGTAATCAGAGTGTCCAAATCTACAAATCCACCATAGGTAGGCTTACATTGTACCTAGTAATCTATTCAAATTAACTAGGGCTAGGCTTACAACTACATGCAAATACTAATCTCACTGCTAGTGTCAAAAGATTGAAGTGGGTTTTTTGTATGCTGTAGAAACGGGTGGGTGTTTTCCCTGCATTGCCAGGCATTCAGAGCAGTGAGAGATACAATTATGGAAAATACATTTTGCATCCTGCCACCATTTTTTGTAACTAGACAACAATATTTATTCTTGTCAGTGTGACTCAGCATTTAGCTCGATAGGGTTCGAACCCACAACCTCGAACTGCAAGTCCTGCAGGCTAACCACTGGATTTTCTACTCGGTACCATCACAGCGCAAATCTATAGTTTATCTTAAGGACTAGGGAGTTAAATTAAAGCTATGATATAGGGCCTAGTAACGTTTTCGGTAACACCATATACCGGTAAAGATAATGTCTTTCTGATTCCCCATCTGAAAAGAACCGTAGGTTTCAACTCGATGTTTCGATCAGTATGCTCTAATAAAAAAATAAAAATAAATCTACCAATAAATAAATCAAAAATAGACAACCTTTTATCCTTGGTATTCTGCTGATTTCAGCGGCCATGTTGGTTTGCGACGCATCCATACATAAAGAGTAATTCCAAAAAGAAGCGGGAAAATCCTGACGAAATTTCACAAATCCTCAATCACATCCGACTTCCAATTCTGCCATTTTTTTTTTTTAAGTAAGTGTTGAACTATGTTTGCAGCCTTACCAGAATTACAAATGTCAAATGTAGATCAAATTGAATACCAGTTGGTAAATCATCGAACTATAACTTTTTTCCTTGTGAAGTTTTTTAAGTGACAGCCATGGATACCAACAACATGTATCATTCGGTTACCAGGCAACACTATAACGAAGACTATCACAAAGTACAATATCAAAGTGTACTATAACCCATTCAGTATACAAACCCACTCATGAATTGATCCAACAGAATATGAACATAGACTAAAAATGGCAGAATGTACGAATCACACGGTAAGCAGTCACTAGTTCAGAAGCCGTTCAACCCGCCCAACCGTTCACATGTCTAGAGCACCCAGCAACTGACAGCCAGTAAAACCCACCCTATACAACCAAATCAATACCTCAACAGGAAACCACTAAAGGCCTCAACCTTAGGCCTGCTGCCTATTGTTCCCAACAAATCTATTGTCTTCTTTTGTTCACCTGAGGAAATTTTAGACTTTCCTATGCAGTGGGCCCAGTCACCCCTATCTTTTGTGAAGGGAATCCACTTGGCTTTTAGCACCTGTTTTGGAAGTTTCTTTCTATTGAAACCCCTATCCCAAGACCTTGTATATCTTGCCTGTACAAACAAGCTACTTCAGACTGTCGGGGAGGGCACGACACCTCCAAAGTTCACACCAGCATATTCCCTGAAAAGAAAAGTGCCAATTCCAAAAGAGTTTTGGACGATAGCTTTCTGGTGTGTGAGCGCTTCAATACATTTTACTTGAAAGTTGTCCTGATTTCAAAGTGTCAATGTTTTTCAAACTTCCAGTACGAGTGATTTATTTATAACAATATGAATTTTTTCTGATAATACTCAACAGGAAGTGGTAAAATTAAACAAGAAAAGTTACGGTTCATTCAACAGCCTTGTTGACTTTTTGATAAAAATATGGATTTTTAAAATCTGCTTCTAGAGGAGTAAACAAGTTACTTTGCTCCTAGTCAAGACAAGTCACCATTGAAACCATGAAGTATGTTATTTCTGTTAACAATTACTTGTACAAAGTCTAATTTAGTTTTTTTGTTAAACTGCCCCTGAAAACTGGAGTAAATAAATAGTGGATTTTGTTTGCATACTGTACTGACCACTGACATACAATGTCCCATTTTTGGTTTGTACTTTTCGGGGAAAATTAAAAATAATTTATGTCAACTTGACGATATATGGTTAATAAAGATCAATATTTAAAAAGACAGCATGCAAGACGGACACTCATGCAAAATACTTTGGACTTAACAAACAAATGGTTTAAAAATAACAGTTTAAATAAATTCCAGCAAAAAATGGCTTTTGGGAATTTTTGTTTAGCAGGGAAAATGATTGCAGTTTACAAAAAAAAAACTTCAGCGTTTGCCAAATTTTCTTTTTAGAATAAATAAATCAAAAGATTGTAGCGCATTAAATTTTGTTGTTGCTGTGTTCAATCAATTTTGTCAACCCGATGTAAATTTCCGTCTATTAAAGTGTTCAATCTGATAAAACATTTACTTTTAGTTTTAATTTTTTTTAACTATGTAAGGATTGAAATGTTTTAGACAAAACTATTTATGAATGTTTCTTGAAATAACCCAAGACAAAAAAAATCACAAAAATATCTAAATCTACCTGTAAAAATGACAAAATCAAATTACACGTACATCGTTTATCTACAAACACTTCTATCACAAAATGGAAACCAACAAACAAAGTCACCCAAAACAATTTGACTTTCCTTCAAACTATCACCAGAACTTACCTCTGATGCGCCTCCTAACATTGTTTGCTTTACGTTCAAAAAAATAAATGATAGTTCTTCAATAAAAAGGTTCTCTCAAAAAAGTTCCAAAGCCACTTTACACTTAAGGTAAAATGCTGTACTAAAAGTAGGGTCATGGATTGCTGAACACCCCAATAAAAATGAATTTGTAAGAAAATTTTCTGAAAGTGCCTTACAATAAAAACTATATTACCCTAGGCGATAAAGTACATTTTATTATGACAATATCTTTGGTAAAAAGCGCTGCAGCTGTTGAGATTATAAACTAATTTGAGAAAGGATTTTTTTTAAAGTAATATTGTTTGGATTATTTGTCATCCAAAGACATTTGAATCTGAGAGAGGATTCATGCATGAATCGTTTCTCAGATTTCTGAGTGCAGCCGTCGATTTCACAAAACTCTTCCTAACTTAAGACTAATCTTAGGACTTAGGACGGGTCCCAACCCTGCACTGTAGCATGCGGACCTTCAGATTAATCCTAAGTTAAGACGAGTTACTCGCCCTAACTTGAGATAAGACGAGTCCTAACTCTTTGTGAAATCAACCCCTGGTGTCTGTTATTGAATACTGCAGCCAGAGATGCGGTTGATACCCGCTGCCACCTCCATAAACTAAGATGGATTTGAGGTTCTTGTGAAAATACAGTAACATTTTGTTGCTGTTTTCTCGGGAAGAACACTGAATTAAGCTCAAACTTTTACAGGTGATTTTTATTGTTTCATTCTTGATAATTTGCCAATAAAACCAATCTATGACCCTACCTTCAATCAACACATAACCAATTGTGTGTAATAATGAACCTAAACTGTTATGTTCCTACAGTAAGTTGTTTGTTAAAGTCACATCAAATAATTTATCACACTAAAAATGTATATGCTGGAATAGTCCCTTGTTATCTTAATTACAAATTCCCAAGTAGTTGCCTCCCAATAAATGCATTAAGATCTATCAAAATTTAATAATAAGAATTGTTAAAATTATAATCTAATCTCCCTTCCTATTTATAATGACATTTCCTTCCTTATTATTTTTCAGAATACCCCTTTAAAAATTCAAGCCCTTATTTCTGGCAAAAATGCAATAAAAAGTATCAGCAAAAGGAATATCAAAAGCAACTAAATTTGAGCAAAAAGCAAAGCGTTGCAGCAACTTAGAAAAACCAAAAAATACCCAAACTCCAGACAAAGCTGAGTGCCACAAAATGATCCTAAAATAACCACATGCCCTTCCATAAAACCATGCCGTAATCAGTCATGCCTTCAAGAGTAGCAGCCATGTTGGTCTGGATCCCTGACTCTATATGCATGTGTACATAGTCTGTTTAGCTGGTCGCAAGAGTTTACAGTCTTCTGATTTGTTTTATGAATTTAGTTTGCCAATATTAAACTTATCAAAGACCTTGTTAGTAAAAATCTGCAACCCACCCCTTCCCTATTCTATATGTTCCAAGATCATCACTTCAACATTGATTGATTGATTGATTGATTGATTGATTGATTGATTGATTGATTGATTGACAGGTCTTGAATTTCAAGAAAACTTGTGTATGACCTGGGCTTAGTTCCATAAAGCATGTAAGCACAAAAACTTGCTAAACGTAGACAAATATCGCTTTACAGAAACTGGTTACCACTCATGCCAGTCACATTAATCAGTTGTTGCAACTGGTCCCCAACTATCATTTGGCTTACAAAAGAAATTTGCCAAGCAGAATTTTCTGCTACAAAAATTGTTAGAAGTCATTAACTTGTCTGTTGACTCCCACCCCCAGATGAGCTAGATAAATAAAAATGGCTGCCACTCAGGCAAAAACAAAACCATGACACAGTATGCCAAGACACCACAAATGCCATGCACTACATGTATGTCCACCACCACATGGGAATCACACACACATGAGGAGGTCAGAACACCCGAATCTCAGACAAAATTAATCAAATTAAAACAAAATAAATCATGAATCCGGTGGAATGACTGTATTGGATGTGAAAATGTATCATGGAATCGTCCTCTGATAATTTCAGCGGGTTATGTAGTTGTGGATGAATTAAGACTCCTTTTCAAATCCAAGGTTTCAGCTCCAGAATAGGAGATTTTTGAACGCTAGGTGGCAGCAGACTTACCAGGTAAATGTCCTTTGTTTACATAGTTCTGAGCATGTGCGCATTACCAAGAACAATGGATTTTACCTGTTAAGTCTGCTGCCATCAAGCGTCCCAGAAGTCCCCTATTGGCTCAGGCTAGATTGGCCCCCGTGATTGTTTTAACAACCTATGCGCTCAGGGCTTCAGACGAGAGGACGGAGCCTGAAGCCAAATCCAAAGCCGAAATCGTGGTTTCGAAAAGGTCCTATATGTATGTTTCGATCTCACGGCGGCCATCTTGTTAATTTCTGCAATCAAAACTCCTTGAAGCTGGATAAGGAAAAATAGTATGGCCCTGTTCTGTACTGAGATTCAACACAATGATTTTATGTGTGAACTCCGGGATCTATGCAACTCACTGGAACCATGTTGTGAAATCTGCTTTGAAAGTAAGGATGGACTGTTGTGGAACTGAGGCCAGATGGGGGAAAAGTCTGATCCCATTACCAGGATTAGGGTTCTGTATTATGATTGCACTTACATGTGGAGGACTCTAAACATGATCAAAAAGTTCTCAGCTTCCATTGTTAGTTTGGGGCCTCTATCAGAAATTCATCACTCCATGAATTATTCAGAGTTGCAAGATGCATACATTGAATTAACTATCATATCGCTGATGGTTATCCAATCATGTTAAGAGGGTGTGGCTTTGAGAGGTCAGTATGGTAATCACAGGTCACACAATTAGCATATTAAAACATTAAGGTAGGTACATGTAAGTCACTTGTAAAGATTGTAGGTACATTAAATACTCAAGGTATTGAAGGCCCAATTTCTTTAAAAAATGTCGTCAACAAATTCATGATTTAACTTTGAGAACTGCGTAAGCATACCTAATCTCTTCAAGGAGCCAGCACTCTCAACCACTTGATCTAAGATCTTGCTTTGTACCACAACATTCAAATCTTTTCTCAAAAATTATTTTATGTCACAGATTTTCAAGGACTAATTTAGTTGTGACTTTTCTCTTTTGTTTTGTTTTTGGTTTTACTGCGCCTTGAACACCCAGCAGGGTGGGTATGTGCGCATTACAAGTCTTTATTATTATTATTGCTATTATCAGAGTTACCTTAGAGTTTATCTTTGTTAATTTTAAACCTAATTTCAAGTCAGAGTGAACCTACTGCACCTATTCAACGCTGTCTGTAAGTATAACAGATCCTACGCCACAACTAAACTCCAACTGATCTTTTCTAAACTTGAATGAAAGCTAAGGAACCCAACACCTAGTAATTGGGATGGAGTAACCGACATAACTCAGCAACAGTTTACAGGTTCAAGTAATTAAAGATCTGCATTTCAGAGTTTGGTTACGGAAGACCGTCTATGGTTTCCTGGCTTACACTGAGCTTCAAAAAACAAGAATTGATCGAAAATAGTTTTGCGAACTTGACTGCTACTGAACAAGGCATGATATTTGGCCCTTCAAAAAAAGTAAGAACATTTTATCGAGAATAAGGACTGACCTACAAGGGTGTAAGCTCTTATAAACTTTTAAGGCTGTTTCATCATAATTTTTCCATGGGAAAACAAATCGGAAATCAGTCTAAAAATGGAAGACTATCAAGCCTGCTAAATTGAATGTGTAAGAAAGGAATCACTTTCTTAGAAAGAGGGCAAAATCAATTCTACTTGTAAATCAAACAACAAAAACAACTTCTTAAACCCTGAAAGTTTGCCTCAAACTAATTTTGAGGATTGATCTAAGTTATTAAGTTCTGTTCCTTAATCAGGCATAATAGTTTGGTCCTTGAGAAAAAAAGGAGGAAATATCGTTGAGTAAAAGAATTTTCAGGCTATTTCATCACAATTTCATCGTCAAAGGCAGAACCGGAAATCATAAGTAGAAAGAAAACCATGCCGGATAAATTTACCCTAAACTTCTCTGTACAAAATCTGAATGGGAGATAGAGGGTTTCAAATTTCAAACACAACGACACATTATTGGTTACTTCAGCTTGGGATCGGACAAGACACTTCACTTAGCTTCAGGGTAAAGTAAAAATAAATCAAAAGCAAAAATAACAAATAAAAAATAAGAACAAGTTTTTAGTAGGGATTTACACAAACGTTTTTTTTTTTTTTTCTCGGGCAACAAGTATTTAAATGTACATTGGAATGTCTCGCTGTGATTTCGATCTTGAACAATTGGATAAACAAATAAATAAATCAAAACAAAAAAGGCAAATAAATCAAAACAAATTTACAGGGGGGGTTTACACCAATACTTTTTTTCTCTGCCCAAGCCTGAAAAAAAAGTACAAACTGCTGGCTTTTTCTTACAAAAAAATATATAATAAATAAAAAAATAAATAAATAAAAGTCAATAACTAATTTACGAATACTATTATAGAATTCCATGATTCCTTGTGCAAATGATGAAAAAAATTCCAATATATTGGATGGAAAAACCCAAACCAAGAAACAAGATATATGGAAAAGACTTAAGTGGTGTTGAAAATGTGAGATTTTTGGAGTCATTAAACAATGTCCCATGGGGTAGTCACCGGTATGCTGTTCAATGATAGGGTGATCACATGTCATCTCACTGCAGGAGTTGCCATACCCATATAAGGTAATGAGACCCCCTAGCTCACTAACAATTTATACCATGTGTGTCTCAGTCTTCTGTCATGTCTGCTTTCCCCAATTCTCAGTTTGTTGAATTTTTTTTTTTCAAAGAATGAGAAGGAATTCTTATCTGGTGATAGTTTTCATCAGGAATTTGAAGTATTTAAAGAGGAAATTGTATCTATTAAGATATTCAATTTGATAAATGAATTTATATTCATAGAATGGCACATTTTTGGCCAGATAATCTTTTTTTTTACTAGAATTTTTTAGACATTTTTTGTTTGGTTGAAATTGTGCGATATTCTAAAACCATGGCTATGACTCTGGCTATGGCTCCATCCGCCACTTTGAATCATAAAAAAGTCAGAGCATATTGGCTTCCAATTGGCTAATAGCCAAAGCAATGAGGAAATAAACCCACGAAACATGGATTGTCCTTTGATGGTTGCACAGTGTTGTACAGTCCTTTACAAAAAAAACTTCCTGAAAATGTGACCAGTCACTCAATGGGAGATTTGGGTAGTCATTTTTTAATCTCAAAAACCTCTACAAAAGCCTCCACTTATCACTGTCAACCCATTTTTGTTTTACTGCCTTCCAAGTCATTGTCACCAAACTGAGATTGAGAGGTGAAAGTAGTCTGATTCCCATTTAGTCAGATGGGAGTTGGCATCCCATATTGCTGATGCAAACAGGGAACATGTCAAAGATACATTAGCCTAAAAGAGATTTGTTTGAAATGGCTGCAGCAAGAGCAAGATAATTGGAAAGGCAAATTCTTCAGTATTGCTCCCTTGCAACGCGGAACCTACCCTATCATGTCCGCCATTTTGGGAGTCAATTTGGAAGTAAAAAAGTGCACAAAGGAATTGACTTCCAAAAAGGCGGAAATGGTAGACGCGCATTGTTCGTAGGTACGTTCCACATTGTGCAAGGGGTATATTGTATCTCCAGCTAAAGAAGCTTTTAAGACAAAGCCATTTTAAGAGCAATAGACCAAAGCGCAAATACTCGGTAAGCAGGTGTTAGGTGTGGAATGAGGTGCATGCTGGTCTAGCTAGCGATCCAAGTTTGATCGCTAGCAAGACCAGCATGCAACTCATTCAACAGTTTGCGCTTGCGCAATTGGTATTTGCAAAAAGGTCTATGAGAACAAGACTGGTAAGAATAGCGCCCTCTTGTGTCCATGGTCTGGCAAGTCCTGCAGCGTTTTGTGTTAGAAGTTATGTCAAGTATTAGCTTACATGCAAGGTTGGGTGAGGACATGTGGTGGCGGGGGGTTGCACTACTACTGGCGGGCAAAGGAGAAGAATCATTTTTCTTGTCGTTGCCTGGTGACGACCCCCTACGGGATAGCGGCTCCGGTATGTGAACCTCGAACCAGTCGTTCTCGTTGGGACCCAGTCGCACCAGATGTACTGGCTTGTGTAGGGCCGACACGGAGCTCGATAGCCTCTTGCTCGTGCCTAGGGGGAGCACCCCCGAGTAGGTCTGTTGTCGATCGGACATCCTGTCTGTGCTGCGACCTCTCGCAGGAACTGGTGCCCCGCTGCTGGGGACCGGAGAGGAGTAGTCACGGGAACCGAATGCACTCCAGGAGCGGCGTTTCTCACGGGCGTTGTCTGAGCGTTCTCGTGAACGTCGAACGATCGCTTCTTTACGTGCCTGTCAAATTAATAATAGTTGATGAAATTGATGAACAAAGCAACCAATACCAGTGGTGCTATTTCACGATTGTAACCAATAATAGTTTTGATCAATGGCTAGTTATTAATCATTAGTCAATTCAACTAAACAGTTATTGGTTAGGATCGCGAGAACCATCCCCCAATTGCCCATTGGCACACTGTATCTCTTGTGCCCATGGAACACAGCCCTGGGGAGGCCCCAGGATCTGTTTTTACCCCACAGTTACCCCGGCGCACTTTTACACTGTCCCTGTCTACATGTAGGTCCCTATTCTACAGGGTTTCAGTTGCACGTTTCAACAATACCCTGGCAGGCATGTATGCTTTGTTTTTTTAAAGGGCAAGGGCACCAAGGCATTTTCTCCCTGGTAAAGGGCACCCTATGGAGAAATTGTAAATTTCTACTGGAGCATTTTAAGAGCACCAGGGGGCATGGAGGTAATTGCCTTCGTTGCCTCCGTGAAGTATCAGGCCTGCCCTGGGGTTTTACTGCTAACATCTACCCCTACTCCAAAGTAGGGATAGCTATTTCACGTGGTTTGCCCATTTGTTGGGGTACATCTTGGGAAAAGCGATGAAAGTATGAATGGGCTAGTTGTTATTCCCTAGGGTTGCTCCCCATGAAAAAAAAATGTGTGTGAAAAGGGCTAATGTCACTTGTGGAACGTAGAACCCATTTCTAAGCTCAGTGGAGCCAACCAGCTGCCTCACATGTCCAAATTGACCAATCAACTCACCAGTTCCTCCTGCTCTTGTCTCCTTTTCCTCTCAAGTATTTCAGCTCTGTGATCGGTTTCTTTGTGTCTAATCTCCTGAAGTCGTTTCTGTCTGGTGTCTAATTGTTGAGATCTATATTTATGCTGTCTGTCTTCCTTTTCCCGTCGTTTTGAGGCATCTAAAACTGTAACCATTCAAAAACGATTCTAGGTGTTATTTGTGATGACTTTCTAGATGCCCTCAATCATACGGCGTGCTGGGGCCAAGCAGATGAGAACACCGGACTCATAAGCTCTGGTGTTTCTGTTCAGCAGAGTGTGGGTTTGAGACACCTGACACTTGTGTCCTTAAAGGCAGTGGACACTATGGGTAATTACTCAAAATACATAGTAGCATAAAACCTCACTTTGTAACAAGTAATGGGGAGAGGTTGGTAGTATAAAACATTGTGAGAAATGGCTCCCTCTGAAGTGGAGTAGTTTTCAAGAAAGAAGTAATTTTCCATGAATTTGATTTCAAGACCTCAAGTTTAGAATTTGAGGTACCGAAATCAAGTATCTGAAAGCACACAACTTTGAGTGACAAGGGTGTTTTTTTTTCTTCATAGTTATCTCCCAACTCCGGCGACCAATCAAGCTGAAATTTTCACAGGTTTGTTATTTTATGCATTTGAGATACACTACCAAATGTGTCCACTGGCTTTAAGCAAGATTCTTAAAAATTATTGCTGCGTTTTTCAGATGGGGTGTAAAGCAGTAGGTTCCGTGTGTTTTGTAGTACACATAAAATAACCAAGTGCACTCATCGTAAAGAGAAGGGTTTCGCCCCAGTTTTCCTGATTTGATCGGCAGCGTATTGGGCCACAGCACCTTGTTAAAACTAACAACTGAAAAACCTCACAGCTTGAGAAGTTTAATTATGCAGCTGGCATCACTAGGCATAACCTAAGAAGCTGCAGGCCGGTTGAGAAAAAAGTTACGGGCAACTCCTGAAAGCGCATTGATACATGATTATGATTCATGTCGCAAGGCATACCTGAGAGGATGACCTACGACCTACGACCTAATATCACTAAAGCACTTACTAGGTTGAGCTCTACTCCTGGTTGGTGGACCATCCCCTCTGCTGCCCTCTGTAGAGCCTGATTCTTGCCTTGCTCTCTCCCCATTCTCTGATCTCACTGGGCTTGATGACCTGTTACTGTCCTCCTCTGAAAAATACAAAACAAAAATTCAAGATAAATATAATTTCAGATTCAAAGTTAGAAACAGTACAGCAGCCTTGATAGCGTTGTTGAAACTCGTTGATCCAGGTTCACATCCCTCTTCTGTAGACAGTGCAGTTTTATCGTTATGCTTCCTAGCCTGTCAGTAGACAGGGGTTAGAACAATTGGTGAGCTTGGTAAAGTACTCGTCAAGTAACATGAAGACACCACTGTTCCAGATGATCTGGCATCAGGTTGGCTCAGTGGTTTCTTTCCCTGCCTTTTACCTCTGTGGACCCCAGTGCAAATCTCATCTTGGACCAGCGCAATGCACTTGGATTGGGTTTCAAGATTCCTTCGCATGTTTAAGTCTTAGTACATGCAAAAGCAATTTAACCAAGCAGAGTATCAAATTCAGCAGGCTGGAGAACTTCTCCTGTGCAAATTACAGTTGGAAAACCACCAGTGACCCAAACTGAACAACAAAACCATGTCAGCATCTTGCTGTACACTTAATTTCATGCAAGTACAAATTACCAAACATACCTACCCACAAATCAAACATCATTGTTGTCTATGAATACAGACGCTAATGCTGTGCAAAAACCACATAAATATAACAAGAGCAGACATTGAATAAATGCTCCTCAGTGGTCTACCTCAACAGTTCTCAGTACCAGCACAGACGAAGCCAAGGCAAAGTTTACAGCGTAACAGACTGTTCCCAGCTGTACCCCTAACCCTCAACATTTACCCCCTGCCTCCCATTCTTGCTGTTACCCAGTCCACAGTCCATTATGTTGCCCGTCTGTAACCTCCTAGTTTAATTCCTTTCACAGCACCTGGCCGGTACGCCCATAACACTCACCCCTGAACCGAAACCACAATGCTCAGTCAAAACATTGAATTAATTACTCGCATGTGACCTCAGGTGACCTAGAAAAACATCCAAGGCCGTGAATTTACGAGCTGTTGTTTCCTAACACTGCCTAACGGGTTATGTGTTACACTTGCATGTTATGTAGAGCACATATTATATGTTCATGTGAAAACCTACAGTACATGTACAACCTTTGAAGGTACATGTACATGTAAAGTATACATGTTTGTTGTAGGCCTACATTTTATATCATTTGTTATGAATTGGGGTAAAATGGTAGATGGTTCATTTGATTTTAAAATTTTCTTTTCAAAAATTAAGTTAAGTACCAACTGTCTTTAGGGATTGTCTATACACTATAATGATCACAGACGGAAAAAACAAATTGAAAAAATAACCAGCTGGGGCTGTCGGCTATTTTGAGAGGGAGGGGGGGAATGCCCATCCTCCATCCTTTTTTCAAAAAAATTGGACACTTATGTAACATGTTTGTGGTTTTTTTGCAATTGTTTGTATTGGTTGTATGAGAATATTGACGCAAAACGTGCAACTTCCAATATGGCCAATGCAATATCTTGCCTGCCAGGTAATGCCATGGAATGTACAGGGTTACTCTTTTCGTAAACACAGAATATTTAAATGCCCTCATGTACACTAAGCAAGTTGCAAGAAGGAAACTTTGTGCACTACATGTATGGGCAACTTGAAAGTCAGTTCCGTATTGTGTCTGCAAATATGTTTTTTCCACATTGTCAGACAGGGGGGGGGGGGGGGGGCAAGAGGGAAAGGGGGTGGGTGTCTGAATAATGACTACATGCACACTTGAGATTCATTTGACCTTTATCATGGAGCGTCTTGTTTTGGTGTCTGCTCATGTCACTGTACTGTAACCAAATTGAGTAACCAGGGTTTGTGTTCAAACCACTGTTTGCACTAACATAAAGAGATGATTATTAATCAACCAATGGATTAGGGTCAAAGGTTATGGGAGTACTGTACCAGTAGCCTACAGATAGTGTCCCATGGTACAGTTTACATGTACATGTAAACCTTAGTTATTAAGGTACATGTAGTATAGCCCCATTATTGTTACAAAGTACAGTCCTCTCCATCATGTCCATGAGAAATGCATGTGTGCAACATGCTATTGATGGCACATGTGCTACACCTGTAAACTTTACACTCCTTAATTTAAGAGAATGAAATCCTTTCACAGAGGAAACTATCATGCTCTTTTGTGTAAAGGGTAACAAATATTGAATTCCTGCTCTGCATTTTCTTTTTCTCTAAAATAGCTGGATCGTAGAATTCACGCCCAAATAAAAATAATTACTAATAAGGTTTGTCGCGAAAGTATCAAGAGAAGGCGCTGTTGAATCCACATAAAGATAAAGCAGCATAACAATACATACATTGCGGTCGTCGAACATGTCAAATGACCCCTCTGCCTACCCACAATGCATTGGGGCTCTGAATAGCAATAAGCATTATGGGATATATGCATATTTACTACGAGGGGTACTTTATGCACCCTTTGACACACCGTACTATTGATACTACAGCGTTCTTCAGGATGACTCAACAAGTCTCGGTTTCCTGTTCACGGAAATCAATGAGCGCTGGCCTGGATTGTTAGCCACCTCACAGTGTACATAAACAACACCATCAAGAGTTGAATCCAAAGATATGACCAAGAGATCTTTGTTTCATATCCATAATACGTGGACACAGTTTCACAGAGCTGCGCATACAAATTTACTAGCACATCACAATTCTGTCTACCAGAATAAGGTTACCAGCTACAGTACCATTCTACATGTTCTACCTGTATTAAAAACTGGTGTCCTGCTTAGTTGTGCTCAGCAGAAAAATAAGCAATGCTTTCTGCTTTTAAGCAGCTCTGTGAAATTGGGCCATGGACAAAACTTTTTTAAAGTGGCTACTAAAGAGTTGGCAAGGAGCATTGAAAGGTTGCACTTCCCAAGCAGGAACGAAAAACAAACGAACCTTTACAATTTTTTTTTTATATCAATATAAACCACAAGGGAAACTGACTGGGTTAATTTTGAAATGATTTTTGGGGTTGAACAAATAATTGACTAGAGTGGGATTCGAACCAACGACCTCCGGATTAACGTGCCGACGCTCTACCAACTGAGCTATCTATGTAGCCCTATATTGGCGGTGTCCCTATTTTGTCAATATCTTTGTTCGGGGGTGCCAGTCAGAAGCCATACAACTGTTAACTGGACACCGTGTAGTTTTTTTTCAGCTAACTTTTTTTCTAGTTCTCTGTGACACAAACACTGAAGAGGAAATCAACTGGAGCCGATGTCATTATAGAGAACTGTTAGTGTTAGGCTCACAACTTCTGACAAATGTGACATGTACATTTAGACAGATCTTGCTTTTTAAAACAAAAACAAGTTGACAGCCATGATACACTGGGGATTATGTTACTAGTGATCAGTCCCTAAAGAAATCTTGCTTAGCAAACATATTAAAATCCATTAAGCAATAGTTTGAGGTTAAGCAGCTCTATACAAGGAGGGCTCTTGTTCATGGACTCTAGTCAACTGACAAGCTAACTTTTCCCTATGGCCATGATGGCTATTCACTGAAACAGTAAAACACTATAGGCTGCAGCCAATTTCACAAAACTCTAGAATTAATCCTAACCCGAGTTAGGATGAGTAACCCGTCCTAACTATGGGTTCAATGCGTCCTACGTACTTGGATGCAGGACTCAACTCGTCCTAAGTCCAAACATTAATCCTAAGTTAGGAAGAGTTTGGTGAAATTGACGACTGGTTACCTTTTAGGTTACTCTGGAAGGTATTTAGTTTCAAGTTCCCACATTATACATGTAATTGACTGAAAACTGATTAAAGGCAGTAGACACTATTGGTAATTACTCAAAATAACTATTAGCATAAAACCCTTCTTGACTACGAGTAATGGGGAGAGGTTGATTGTATAAAACATTGTGAGGAACGGCTCCCTCTGAAGTGACGTAGTTCTCGAGAAAGAAGTAATTTTCCACGAATTTGATTTCGAGACCTCAAGTTTAGAATTTGACGTCTCGAAATCAAGCATCTGAAAGCACGTGTGACAGTTTTTTTTTTTTCTTTCATAGTTTCATCTTGGAACTCTTGACAACCAATCGAGCTCAAATTTTCACAGGTTTGTTATTTTATCCATCTGTTGAGATACACCAAGTGAGAAGACTGGTCTTTGACAATTACCAATAGTGTCCATTGTCTTTAACCTTGTCACAATATGTTATTAATAGTACAAGGACTGGTGTGTGGTGAACAAGGCTTATCAATCAATAATTAATAATCAATCCAACACTCGTACAATGTCCTGACATGTACATAGTCATAGTGATTAATGATAGGGACCTACATGTACATGTTTATCCACATGGACAATGGAATATGGAGCATGCACTTAACATCAATTTACATCATTGCAAAATGATTAACATTTTACATTCAATGGTTAGCCGCTACTTCATGTACACATTGTTATAAATTTATGTAAAAAAATGTTTAATGCGAACTACTCATATTGCCTCTGGCATTAATGTATTTAGTACAGTCTTTCAAGATGTGTACAACACCAAAGATGACAACAACAAAATCAGTTCATCAACTCATTGCTCTATGAATAATCAACTTAACTAAATCCACAGTTATTTTCTATCAATGTCAATTTGAGTCTGTTATTTACTTAGTGTCCTGGGGTCTGGACAGTGGACACTAGATAAAGAGAGATAACCCATCTCCATTACACAGACACAAAGAGTTGCCTCATCAGACTCTATATTAGTTTGATTTTCAGATTGTTATATTTGACTGTCTCTACTTTTTCAAAGGCATACCTATATCCAAGCAGTACAGACCGGTCGGCGACAGAACACTCTCGACTCACTTTAAAAAAAGAAATTTATTCAAAACGGACAAAGTGCAGCACTGAAAACATGACCCATATCAAATATCAGAAAACAACGCACGGTGAACCTCATCTTACGGATACTTCAACTAACGATGGTCGGTACTTTGCCTTGATAGGTCACCGGTGACAAAGAGAAAGGCTTTATAGCTTAATTGGCTTTGCGGTGTTTTTCCTCCCAGGAACTGGACTTTCCCCACTACAGGGTTCTGGAGCGGCGAGATGGATTTCTAAGAAGGCTGACCAAAAGGTTTTTATCGGAAGGAGGTAATGAACGTCTTCGAGGCGGTCTTTTGGGAATTACTAGCAAAGTGCAGACACCCCAAGAATAAATGAGAAATAAACAAATCCAAAATCCACGATGCACTCCTCTCAAGGAAATAGCAATCTAAGGAGTAATCAAAAAATAAACGGCACCCACTCTCATAGAGCCAGGTTTAAAGAACAAAAAGTGCAGTAGCTTAAGCGCAACTACATGTTAATCATGCTTACAAAAATACGGTTACCAGCCAAACTATGTCACATGAACCACATGTGACTGGTATCCTGCTCACTTTTACTTAGCAGAAAATTAGCGCACTTAGCAGCCAATACTTGCAATATGAAGGGCCTACTATGCAGCCAAGGGCCCAATTTCATGATGCCGCTTTTATAAATCGCCGAACAACTTTCTGCTTTGCTCTATGAAATTGGGACTCAGACTAATCAAGCTCCCAAAACCATTTGAACGTAAACACAGTTCAAACATCCTGATTAACACATCAATGCACTACTCAAAAACTATAAACTGAAACATTCTCACTTGACCATCATGTGTTTACATACCTCCTGCTCCTTGCAAGGTTGTGATTTTGTACAAACATTCATTTTACCCAAAGTTACACACAGGCACTAAGCTGAACAGGCACAACTTAGCAGATGAGCTGGATTAAAAGTGCATCCATCTTCATGTATCGTGCACTGTCATCATTGTTGAGACTAAGAGAGTACATGTTATAAAATCCTTTATCCATAAGGTAATGCATCATTGGCTGAGATACCACACCTTGGCTGCATTAAATAACACTATGTCTGCAAAGGTATTGTGCAAGTATGTCCATACTGAGATACACACATGCAATGAGTTGGCAGACTCTGCTGTGCACGTCCTTGTTTTGATGTACGTGTAACAGCATGCACATTAAACCATCTCATCAAAAACATCCCCATTTATCTATGTGTGTGTACTATCATCATAGAGAAAGGACAACCTATGCACTGGACACAGTTCATCATTGAATCCATGAGTACAGTGATGTCCTTGATTGCAATAGTGGCATGTACCATCACAGATCGAATATTATACTGGACTGCAGGCCCCAGCCGTCGATTTCAGCAAACTCTTCCTAACTTAGGATTAATCTTAGGACTTAGGACGGGTTCAGTTCCGTATCCAAATATGTAGGCATTCAACCCATCCTAAGTTAGGACGGGTTACACGTCCTATAACATGAGTTAGGATTAATCCTAAAATCGGCTGCATGCCAGTGATTTTAGTGTACATGTAGGGCCAGCAAATCCAGGACCAGACTGGTCTACTGTAACATGTGTACCACTGATGTGTAATAAAAACAAAATTAAAACAAACTGTGTTTAAATTTTGATTCTGAATATCGTGAAAACATTTCTGTTCTGCTGAGTATCAAAGTAACATACATACAGTATGTAACTTAGAAAACAAATGAGATACATGTATTCTTCTCCTACATGTATTGCTTATCAAACAAAAACAGTTGACAAGATACATTTTGTAGAGAGTACTTTCTCATTTGGAGTCTGTTCATGTAAAATAAATGTCCAGCGCAGAATTTTGAGCAAAAAGCCCTGTGCAAAGTCTTACAGAATTTTAGCCAAAGAATTGAAATTTGACCATATGTGTAGATAGGAATACCATAGACATGAACCTCCATGCATGAACCAAGTGTTGTGAGGTTCATATAATTATCAGCATTTGCAAACAGATGGTTAAATCATGGTTAAATGAGACTGTACAGCTACGTGTACAGGGGTACCAACAGCTACAGGGTTAATAATAATGCAAAGGTTAACATTGGGTCTAGGTTACCCGATAACACTAACAGGTAAACTGTAGCCTACTAGCCTACATGTTGTAAGAGACTAGATCGTAGATGTCATGCAAACATTGACCTTATCATAAGGATGTTTGACATGAATCGATTAAAAACATTACCAGAGACAGAAAAATAACAAGTTTTGATAACTGTTACTGTTCTTTTCCACAAAGGTAATGGGAATAACAGTGTGCGAACCTGGTCTTCACTGCATGAATGACATGGTCACTGCATGATAATGACCTTGGCTGGTGGCTGGTCTCTGTGAGTGTTAATGGACCACAGCTTGGTCCATTAACAGTGGACAGCCAACAACAACCTGGTCATAACTATGTTTTTCCCTCTGGTAAATGTTTCTCTGAAGGGGCACCAAGGCTAAGCACAAGGTCATCAATGAACTCCAAACCTTTCAAGTTTAAGGTGAGGGCTACACTTTTAAACTAATTTGAAACAAAATCAACTGTCACCACGCTCAAGTTGCCACCTACTCATAGGGCTGAAACTGGGCTACCCCCTTTACACAGTCCTTCAGGATGTACATGTACAGTGTAGGCAAGGGTTTCATCCACTAGGAGCCTGGTTGGTACAGCAGAATGCACTAGCAGAATGCATTCCGTAAGGATGTATTTTATAAAGCAAGGGTATCATCCACTAGGAGCCTGGTTGGTACAGCAGAATGCACTATGAGAGGGCTACTGCCAACAGGGGCATGTTGCCACCTACATGTACTCCTGGGGCTGAAACATGGCCACCCCTTCAATTCCGTAAGGATGTATTTTATAAGGCAAGGGTATCATCCACTAGGAGCCTGGTTCGTACAGCAGAATGCACTATGAGAGAGCTACTGCCAACAGGGGCATGTTGCCACCTACTGACCTACATGTACTCCTGGGGCTGAAACATGGCCACCACTTCCATTCCGTAAGGATGTATTTATAAGGCAAGGGTATCATCCACTAGGAGCCTGGCTGGTACAGCAGAATGCACTATGAGAGGGCTACTGCCACCAGGGGCATGTTGCCACCTACATGTACTTCTGGCTGGTAGTACAGAATGCACTACCTTCCTAACTGTTTACAAGGCAATATAGAGCCAAAGTGCCTTGATCAAGGGCTTAAGTGTCATGACCTTGTATCAAAGCCACACTCTGCTGCTTGGAGCATCAGAGCTTGGGCTACTCCTAGGGAACTACACGGTAGACCACTCCGCCAAAACACACCCAATTTAAGGTTACCTGTAAGGTTATTACTGCCATCATGACCATGCACACTCTGCTCCTTGGAACACCAGAGCTTGGGTTACTGGGGAACTACACGGTAGACCACTCCGCCAAAACACACCCAATTTAAGGTTACATGTAAGGTTATTACTGCCATCATGACCATGCACACTCTGCTCGTTGGAACACCAGAGCTTGGGTTACTAGGCAACTACACGGTAGACCACTCCGCCAAAACACACCCAATTTAAGGTTACCTGTAAGGTTATTACTGCCATCATGACCATGCACACTCTGCTCCTTGGAACACCAGAGCTTGGGTTACTGGGGAACTACACGGTAGACCACTCCGCCAAAACACACCCAATTTAAGGTTACATGTAAGGTTATTACTGCCATCATGACCATGCACACTCTGCTCGTTGGAACACCAGAGCTTGGGTTACTGGGGAACTACACGGTAGACCACTCCGCCAAAACACACCCAATTTAAGGTTACCTGTAAGGTTATTACTGCCATCATGACCATGCACACTCTGCTCGTTGGAACACCAGAGCTTGGGTTACTGGGGAACTACACGGTAGACCACTCCGCCAAAACACACCCAATTTAAGGTTACCTGTAAGGTTATTACTGCCATCATGACCATGCACACTCTGCTCGTTGGAACACCAGAGCTTGGGTTACTGGGGAATTACATGGTAGACCACTAGGCCACAACACGCCATCGGTATTTAAGGTTTTCTTTAAGGTTATTGCTACCATGAAATTGAAATGTAAAAAGTAAGCCTACAGACTTTTCATTTTGTGGCCGTGAGCAGAACTATGAAATTGCGCCCTGTATAAATTACATGCTGGCGTCTGTCTAGACTGTTAACTAATAACCACCATTGAGGTGTAAAATTCTGCATTTTAATTACACCCTTTAAAATATAATAAAGTAGGTAAAATACAGACTAAAAATTTATCAACCATCCAGGGGCCCTTCTAATGGAGGTAATGAGACAGAAAATCAGAAATATATTATGAGGAGCTCGTCTGAATATTATTTTTTTTATTTTTATAAATGGGGTCCATTTTAAGCGGAATCATATTGGATGATGCTTACCACCATTACTGTTCTTCATTAGAAATTAAAAATATCAAATTTTTAGGGTCATTATCAAAGTATACCCCTAGAATGGTAGGGTCCTAATGCAGAAAATCTGGAGCGGTTTTGTCCAAGCAGGAAGAATTTCTGAAATTAGAATAGAAAATCTGAGAAATGTTTAAAGCCATTAACACTTCTCAATTTCAAATTTGTAGGGATAAACAGTTTTATCTATTTCCACAACCGCAGTCTTCCAAAACGAAAAGTTTATAAAAAATCATTTATCCAATGCTATTGTATTTCTTACCGAGCAAGTTTGTATTGCCATTGGTTTCTAAAGTCATTACTAAAGGTATACCGACCGTTTAAAATCTACTGGAGAAAAAAAAGACAATAAAACAAATAGAGATCCCCAGATGGTACTGACAAACAAAAGACAACCCTGGATGCAAATATCAAAACATTGAAATAAAGTCCCTGGATTGCATATCATGGGTGACACATCAGAACAAAGACAAACAAATTAATATTTAAAAAAAATCTCCTGAGGGAATTTTTATCATTTAGAAACTCAATTTCAGTATAATGCCAGTTTCAAAGATTTACATCCTCATCCTCTTTAAAGCCATTATACACTTTCGGTAAACAGTGATGTCCAAGGCCCACACTTCGTGTATCACAACTTATATATATAAAATACTAAACCTGTGAAAATTTAGGCTCAATCGGTCATGGGAGTCGAGAGAAAATAACGGGGAAAACCCACCCTAGTTTCCACACGTTTCGCCGTGTCATTACATGTGTTTAAAATAAATCTGTAATTCTCGTCAACGAGAATTTATAATTGTTATAATGTTTTCTCGAAAAGTAAAGCATTTCATGGAATAATATTTCAAGAGAAGTCTTTCACCATTACCTTCTGTAAACCCTGTAAATTATTTGTAAATCTGTCAACTTTTTTTTTTTTTCTGTACCGAAAGGGTCCAATGGCTTTAAAGACAAACAAATTAATATTTAAAAAAAATCTCCTGAGGGAATTTTTATCATTTAGAAACTCAATTTCAGTATAATGCCAATTTCAAAGATTTACATCCTCATTGTCATCTTTAAAGCCATTATACACTTTCGGTAAACAGTGATGTCCAAGGCCCACACTTCATGTATCACAACTTATATATATAAAATAATAAACCTGTGAAAATTTAGGCTCAATCGGTCATGGGAGTCGGGAGGAAATAACGGGAAAACCCACCCTAGTTTCCGCACGTTTCGCCGTGTCATTACATGTGTTTAAAATAAATCTGTAATTCTCGTCAACGAGAATTTATAATTGTTATAATGTTTTCTCGAAAAGTAAAGCATTTCTTGGAATAATATTTCGAGAAAAGTCTTTCACCATTACCTTCTGCAAACCATGCAAACTATTTGTAAATCTGTGAGTTTTTTGGGGTTTTTTTCTGTGCCGAAAGTGTATAATGGCTTTAAGCTCCATGAAGAACAAATTATTAATTTAAACTTCTTTATTTTAATGTAATTGTAAATCTTCTGTGGACAGGTGTTTCCAGCCTGCACTTGATAACTTACATGCATAGATTGAGGTTTTTGTGGCAAGACAGGTTTACGCTACATTAATTTAAAGTCCCCCGACATCTGAAAACTAATTGCCATTAATATAAAATTCCAGTAACAAACGGTGACCTGTCTAGCAACGCTCCTGACAAAAAGGGAGACCGCCAACAATACACAGGGCTAGATATGTACTAAGTATTGTACAACTCAATACCAAACCGAGGCTTGAAGGGAAAATAGTCTGACACCCTTTGGTGTGATGAGAACTTGAACTATTTTTGCAACTTGGCATTCAGGGAACCTGACAAAGATTACAGCAGAGTAGTGATAGAGGTCCGAGCCTACATGGTTATTTTTTTAAAGGGCAAGGGCATTATGAAGAAATTGAAAATTTCTACTTGAACATTTCAAGGGCACTAAGGCAATGACCAGGGGGCACGGAGGCAATTGCCTTTGTTGCCCCCGTGAAGTACTCTAACTGTATCAGACCTATCAGAAACACTGTCAGTTTATGAAATGTTAATTTTATTCAAAAATATTCAAAAATGCATTTGCTGTACTGGGACAACAGATGTGGGTGGATTTTGTTTGAGCCCCAGACTATTTATATAGATAGTCAAATGAGCGCAAGATTGAAAGTATTTATTTACAAGAGCGAAACATTTGTAGTTTACTTATCGAGTTGTGTGCAAATACAGCCGACAAAAATATAAAAATAAATGGGTGTGTTAAAAGATGATGGTGACACACAGACTGTGGTCTTGAACACAGCTGCTACATGTACATGTACATGTTGTGACGCCATGTGGTTTTGTGTATGTTTGTGATACATCTTATGAGAGCATTGTGTATAACACATGGTTGAAATTATTCAAAATTATTCACTGGGATACATTTACATTGTACTACGTATGTAAAACAAAATTAAGAAACAGAGCATGCTTTCTTACACACTACAAAACAAGAAAGATGGAGCATTCACCTTTAGAGTTTGCATGTTTAGAGATGTCACAACTTCCTTCAGATGGTTCTGATCCCGTCAAAGTGTCCGTACCACCAGAGGTACTACCATTCCCTTCTCCAGTCACAACGACCAAGGGTGTATCGGGTGGTTCAGATCCAACCAGTGGAGTCTCCTTGTCTTGGGTAGGTTTTAGAACCTCCGGCTGGGAGGAGGTTTCAGGCGTCGCACCTGGCTCCTCAAATGAATTCAATGGTTCTTGGTTGTTAGCGTTTGGCGCTGGAGCGGTGTTAGCTAGAGTGGTTGCGTTTTCTGTTTAAGAGAAGGGTTGGGTATAGATGGAAGCCGAATGAAGAGATGGCGTAGAATGTGTTAAGGAGGATGGATTGCACAGTGGAGAACAAGTTGGACATGGAGTAAAGAAAGGATGCAAGATGATTTAAGAAGACATGATGGAGGAAATGCATGATGTGAGAGGTCACACAAATATGAATGGTTAGAGTTGGATAGATACAGATGTACATTGTATAGTTATGACGAATGGATGATACAGAAAATGAAATAGATGAAACACATTATCAACAAAGAAAAAGAATTGTAAACAAATCAAGGAGAGAAAAAGACACAAACGAAGACATGTAGAATATTCAGTTCAGATTGATGCAATGATAAATGAACAGAGGATAGAAACCGACAGAAAGAAACACAAAGAATATTCACACAAAGAGCATTTGAGAGATTGAAGATGATGCGTTGCCATGGTGATAAAGGTGTAGAAGACACAGCAGAGAGCGAGTGCGGAACAAGGATGAGAGGAAAGAAATGTTAAATGTAGCAGGGTTGTATGGAGATCATTGTAAGGGAAGGTAAGGCGAGGAGGAAAGAGGAGGAAAGAGTGAGAAAAAGAAAAAGAATTGTTAATAAAAAATCCCAGAACCATTTATAGCATTCTATTCAGGTTAATTAAGCATTCTATTCAGGTTTGATTTGCTGCATATTGCAAATAGGTCAATACTTAAACTAAGAAAAAAAATAGCTCCGCCTCCTTGCAGGCAGACATACATGTACTGAGCACTATAAGAAAAAATGTTGAATTTGGTAAAAATTCCACTCAATTTTGTTTTATTTTAAAGGTCACCTTCATTAGCAATGGTATGCATAAATTTTAAGTGGAAATAAAATGTTAAGTAAATTGGGGCTGTTTAGCTATTCCGACAGCCCATAGTCTGACAGCCCAATCATCTCTTATTGTTTACTAATTCGTTGACTCATTTGTCTGACAGCGTTCAGAATAACGTAAAATCAGACTAATGGTTCCTAGAAATTACAGCATGTTGGAATAATGGACTGTTGGTTACATTATGGAACACAAAGGCAGTGGACACTATTGGTAATTACTTAAAATAATTATTAGCATAAAACTTTACATGGTTACAAGAAATGGGGAGCTGTTGGTAGTATAAAACATTGTGAGAAACGGCTCCCTCTGAAGTAACGTAGTTTTTGAGAAAGAATAGAAGGAATTTTTCACGAATTTGATTTCGAGACCTCAGAATTAGATTTTGAGGTCTCGAAATCAAGCATCTGAAAGCACACAACTTAGTGTGATATGGGTGTTTTTTGTTTTATTATTATCTCGCAAGTTCAACATCCAATTGAGCTCAATTTTCCACAGGTTTGTTATTTTATGTTGAGATACAATAAAGTGAGAAGACTGGTCTTTGACAATTACCAACAGTGTCCAATGTCTTTAACCATCTCAACATTCCTAACTATTATTTGTTATTATCAGAATGATAATCCAATACTGTAAATGGACAACAAGTGTTGAACAAACTGTCAATACTAGCACACTAATTCCTCTCAAGCGTTGCTCCAGGGGCAGCAAAAGTCCTTGGCATTTTGTCTGATTCTATTTATCTTCTAAGACTTGAGGAAGCATCCAGGCACAAGATTGGCTTCTTGGGATTTAAGTAAGACGTACAATGGCATGACCTTGCCCTACATTGGTGATGTAATCTTCACCTCAATGTGGAGCAAGATGCAAATTCCAACAGACGCTTGAAAGACAGAATTAAAGAAAACGGTACAACTTTTATATTCGATTTGAAGGTCAATTTAGTGTCATTTTCTTTTATCTCTACAAATAAAAGTCAACACTGAACAACTTGAACAAATAGATTGAGCTGATTGCAAACTGCTGACCAACCATCTACAATGCAAAAACCAGTAACACGTATTTATACCCTAGCAGAGTCTTTCTCAAAGGCTTAAGAGAAATGCCATTGAGAAAGACTCTGGTTTAAAAACGTCAAGCACTACATGTACAATGTAACTACAGGCCTGATACTTCACGGAGGCAACGGAGGCGATTGCCTCCGTTGCCCCTTGCCATTGCCTTGGTGCCCTTGAAATGCTCCAGTAGAAATTTACAATTTCCTCATAGGGTGCCCTTTGCCAAAGAGAAAACGCCTTGGTGCCCTTGCCCTTTCAAAAACGAAGCATACAGGCCTGTAACTATACTGGAAAACTTTTGTAGCCTATAAATGTAAGATCAACAAGGACGGCTTTTTTCGACTTGGTTCTTCATGATTCATTTTTAAGTATGTAAGCCACTTTCTCACTAAGATGGAATTCTTAAAGAATTGGTTGATCTTTTCACACTTGAAGATGAACTGCTTACCCTGAAAAACTCCAGACTAGTAGCATTAGATGTATTAAGAAAGATTACCCCTGCATGGTTAATACAGTGTTTGTGATATTCCTAAGTTTCACACTGTATTTTTTTTTTACTGCAGATGGTTACCCAGGAGCACTTTCACACTGTCCCATAGAGCCCTTTCACACGAGAGTAATTTAGCAAGCGTCCCTTGCTAAATTGTAGCATGTTTATAAAATTTTACAAAATGCTCCATGTGTAAAAGGACAACAATTTTGTTCTACTGTACAAGTTCTCTTGCAAAATCTTGTCAAACATTGTTACATACAACCATGCTTAAATGAAGCGAGGGAACCCAGTTAAATAGCTGTCCTGTGAATGTCACTTAGTAAGTTCCTATTCCACTGGGTTCCGATTGCACTTTTCGAGAAAACTTACAAAGGGTTTTACGGCTTTAATACCCACTCCAGAGTAGGGCTGGCTATTCCCCAGGATGTGCTTGGTTGCCAGGGTACATCATGTAGATTAGGGGTACATCGTGAAGATCAGGGGTACAGCAGTCTCACTGATGTGTGCGAAAGGGCTAGTCGAATAGAATGTAGTGTGAAAAGGACATTGTAGTCGATGTCCGTTCTTCCAAGAAATATTGTAGTAAGTGTGAAATGAGCGTGGGCTCGTGGTGGGTTTAAAACTCCCCAGGAAATTTTGCTAAGTACAAAAGTACTGTATAACTCAACCACCCCCAGTATTTTCAAACAAAAAGCCCTGATGAAACCACAATAGCAAAAAGTTTAAAAGTTGCGCACAAAACTGTGTCAAAAAATGCTAAAAATAACAGTTTGTCTTTGACAGCGAGAATAACCCTGGCAGAGTGAACAATATGCGTTGTACTGTAATGTGATGGGGGGTCTACAAAAGTCCTCAAATAAACAATCTGACAATAGAATGAAATCAAAGAGATGTCAAATTGAACTGATCAGGTGTTCCAATGGTAACAGTACACCCCATTGCATTTAATGCAGACTACAGTATACCCATGTGATAACAACAGTGCGTGTATCATAAAAAGCCTGCATAACAGACCATCATGCTGCTGTCATCTTGGTCATGTTCCCTGTATCCAGTAACACTAATGGAAGCTAATATTCAGTGTACAAAAAAGGAACCAGACTATTTTTCCAAGGAAAGAAACAGGAGAAAATCAACATGGCCGCATCAAAATTAATGTCTATACATGTACATCAGACATGCCAGAGCATCATCGGTACTCAGTGCTTACATACATGCACACCACACACTGTACATGTGTAGTTGAGGCTGAAGCAAAAACAATCGTGGCTTTCATGCCTATAGATGCATTACCCTGGTGGGATTCCAAACCACAACCTTTTACAAAATATATTAATTATCCCTTATAATACTAATATTGCATCATTGTACAGTTTCTTCTCAATAATGAATCATGGAGGTTGATTCGTACGTTTTGTTGTGGCCGAGCCGTCTTGCGCATTGGACTCAAGATCTGATGTACATGTATTCCGACCGGCAGAGTGTGGGTTCAAATCCCAGTCTTGTCACATGTGTCCTTAAAGTACGCAGGTACACTTAATCATTACTGCTTCATCCTTCAGATAGGACTTAATGTAAAGCCATACATGTACATGTACATGGTCCCATGTGTTACAAGCAATTCACGCACACTCACAACAATGCTCAGTTTAATCCAACAGGAACGTTCGGCAGTCCTACTTCAGCAGTTTGCAGATGTAGGGTCTACCCTCACCATTGATAAATGCACACACAGGTCCGTCCACGTCCACCAAACCCAAACACCACTAGGAACTGTCACCCTTTCCCTCTACACCCATACGATATTCATTCCCTCCTGCCTGCTGCCGAGAGTAGAGGAGGGCACGGTTTCCTTCGTCGTCTTTCAGATAATAGACCCACTGCAGTGAGTGACTCAAAACCATGGTCGAAGACATTATGCATGCCCCGCACACATCGCCTGACTTTGCATTATGTTGCCTGCTTAAAGGGTAGTTTGACAAGAAAAGACTAGACCATGGTTCACTTGATAAATTAACCCAGTTTTTGTTGGAAGTTCTTTGGAGTTTTAAAATACATTTCTGTCAGACTTATATCAACATAATCAAGAGTATCAAATACACAGTGAGTTTGAGCTTGAAAGACCTACTGCATGGTGTAGAGTATTTCTACCTCCATGATGGCGAGTAAATCAATATGAGGGATTGATAATGGTATAATGTGGATTCAGTGACTAAGGCGAAGCTGCCAACATTTTGCTTTAAAAGCTGAAATTGTTTTAAAGGCACCGGACACCTTTGGTTATTATCAAAGACCAGAATTCTCACTTGGTGAACATGTATCCCAACAGCTCATGCATAAAATAACAATCTGTGAAAAATTGGACTGAACTGGTCATCAAAGTTGCAAGAGAATTTAAATGAAAGAAAAAATACCTCGCACAAAATTGTGTGCTTTCAGATGGCAATAAACGGCTTGAGACCTGAAATTTTAAATATTTGAGTGACAAATTACTTCTTTCTCAGAAACCACATTCTATCAGCGGCAGCCGTTTCTCGCAATATTTTATGATATCAAGTTTTGTATGCTTACAATTATTTTGAGTACACTAATTACCAATAGTGGACAGTGCCTTTAAGCAGTACTTTCTGCTTTAAAAAAAGCAGTTCTCCTAAATTGGGTCCAAGTCGTGTGTGTGGAGATTTACCTGTAATACGTACCTTTACCTGTACATTACGTAAGAAGTTTGCATTATTTATTTATTTGTTTTTTAGTTTAAAATTAATATGAACAAATCTAAGCTTTAATATTTAACAAGCTGATTAAACACGAAAGCTGATTAAACACGAAGCAAGCTTAGAGGATTTCCAACTATAAATCATTATCACTACACGTATTGGATGTCTGTTAGCGCCAAAGGAGAGTGATAAATAACAGAACACTATCCCACCTTGTCTGCCAAAATATCACTTGTACTCAGACGGCGAGATTGCTGTCGCTGTCCAATTTTCCACAACATGCTTTCCCGCAGTAAAAACAGCACAATCCATTCCAATATTAATCGGGTAACTGTTGCCGATCTCCGGGTACACAAAGCTGAACCTTAGATCCAAAACGCCGACCAATACTCCCGACAAACGACCTCATACAAAAAAATTACCGCTGAAGTGTGAAGACTAAGCAAAGGCTCGGGTCTGTTTTCGCAACGGCGCACACGTCGCGGCACACGCACGTGACAAACACGTACAAGGTCGTTCCAAGTTTGAATCTGTGCCAAATCAATAGCTAAGCAGAAATTATCAGCAGATGGCGGAGTTTCACTGTGAAGGGAGAGGTGAAATCTTGGCAAGCCTCTAGGACTATTGTTTGTAAGACAATGGATCTCATGGACACACATTGTAAGTTTGGAAATGCATGGATTAACATTATTTTAATGAAAAGATACCCAATAAAGGGACAATTTTCAAAGATGGTTAAGGCCACCCTTAATATGACTAAAAATGTACACTACACGTGTACAGTTTTTGTGCATACTGTGTGCAGGCCTACACGTTGTACATGTACTTAACTGTAATTATGCAGAAATTTATTACATACTGTACAAATTCAATCAATTACATACAGGTGCATAGCGCATTTGTACACATCATGGTCCAGAGGTTATTGTGGGCAAGACTTGTATAGAATATTCTGCATCAACGCTCGGATTGTTTTTATTAGTGTTTTGTTTTCTTGAATACATGTGTACCACATGTACACACAAATAAACATTATACATAAATAAATTTACACTAAGGACTCCACAAGTGCCAACACAAAAGGAAAAACCCATATTTTGTTGGTGACTATGTTTACACAGTATACACAGTAAAACGTAATCAGAACTGATATTTGGACTTTGGGGAAAAACAGAGAAACTTTTAAGTTGAGTAAAAGCGCTGATGACAAATGACGTAGGCTTCTACAGACTTTTCTGGCAATTCAATCAAAATTTTGCAGATTTTTATGAGGGTGTAAAGAAATCGGAAATCAGGTTTTAAAAAGTAGGACAATAATGTGTAATATTGATATTGCTGTATCCAGAGGTAAATTTCACAGGAAGTTAGGACTAGTAATACATGTAGCTTAGGACTAGTCCTAGGAGATATTAAAAAACTTAAGGCTAGTCCTACATGAGGACATAACGATAACTCATCCAAATGTAACTCTAGGACGAGTAACTTGTCCTAACTCGAGATACGTAAGACTCATTATGTAGTCTTAACTCTTTGTAAAATCCACCCCAGGTATGTGTACATGACACATGGACAAACCTGCCTTTATTTAGTGTGCGCATGTTTACAATTGAGAAGACCATGTTTGGAAACCAGTCAGACAGCCCTAGAAAATCCTGTCTAGCAACTGGAATGTGTAAATTATTTAGATGGGAAACAATCTTAGTCCAAATTTTGAAACAACCGTTCTAACAGCTCATTATGAAACAGGAAAATTGTTACAAGTGATAGAAAGATTTATAAACAAAACATGTGAACAGATACCATTTAGCTTTTACTATTCCACTTCTAATGAGTGAGGGATATTTTTCAATTCTTTACTTTCTACGATTTTATTTAAATAAAAATAAAAACCTTAACCAAGAGATTGGACAAAATAGCTCCTATAGTACAAAGAAAGAAACATAGCCCTGATGCACATTGTGCATAGCCTAGCTATGCTGAGATAACATGTATTTCATGAAAGCAAAAAAAAATAAAAAATAACTAAACAAAACATTCATTTAGTAAAATAAATTTGTTTAATGTTATTGAAATTTCCACCAAAAAAGTCTCAATAATTCAGATCTCCTTCAACTAATAAAAAATGTGATATCAAAAAAAGTATATTAGCCATAAAGAAACATCCATAATTCACAAAGAGCAGAATGCAGAAAATATCAAATTCAAGGTTTAAGTGCAAAAACGTTCCAATGACTATTTTCCCCTAAAGGGTCTTTTCCACCTTTTAAAAGCATCCTTCACTACATCAACAAATAGTCCAACATCAGGTTTAGAACTAAACGGTTTCACAAATTTGTCCTGCAATTATGCAAATTCAATCTGAAGGGTTTATGGTCAATTCCTGTGCAGTGAGCTGGCGTTAAAAGCATCAAAACCTGTTACCACGGCAGCGAATAATAAAAGACAATGCCCAGACAAACAATAGCTGAAATTTAATAACGATGATGTCATGACATTCAAGGTCCCTGGTCCCCTGCTATGAAATCCTAATGTAGATCAAAGTCATCTTGCGTGCACCGGTGTTGACCGTTAAATTATACTGATAGCAATTACATTGAATTTGACTGTGATCGCTTCTTTAGAACATTGAATTGCTGAGAACATGGACTGTACTACTATTCTTGTAGGGGTGATGTTATTTTTTCAGAAGAAGGTGTGACAAGAAATCAACTTTTGCTACAAGATTGGGTCATCATTGTCTCGTCTTTGTTGTGGTTTCGTCTTTGATTCCACAATAGAAACACGTTTAAAAAATATAATTATATAAGTTTTTAAGAAAAAAATACTAAAACAGAATTTGAACTTGGGACCTCTGGATGAATATGGCGCTTGCCGCTCTAGTCAATTTTTCTTTGTTGAACCCCAAATCACAAAACAAGACAGTGAATACAAAGCCAGACAAAGGTTTTTGTGAATCAATCATCGCAGGCGTGTATGCTTCATTTTGAACAGGCAGGGGCACCAAGGCATTTCATCCTTGGTAAGTAGCACCCGACAAGGAAAATGTAAGTTGCTACTTCGGATGGGACGTAAAGCCGTTGGTCCCATGTGTTGTGTAATGCATGTAAAAGAACCCAGTGCACTTATCGAAAAGAGAAGGGGTTCACCCCGGTGTTCCTGGCTGTGGCTGCTGTATGTGCCGTGGCACCTTGTAAACCACTATAAGGTTTTAACTAATTTGGTCTCAAAATTCATCACTGCAATGACCTATCTTTCTGAAATTCGGATGGGACGTAAAGCCGTTGGTCCCATGTGTTGTGTAATGCATGTAAAAGAACCCAGTGCACTTATCGAAAAGAGAAGGGGTTCGCCCCGGTGTTCCTGGCTGTGGCTGCTGTATGCGCCGTGGCACCTTGTAAACCATTATAAGGTTTTAACTATTTTGGTCTCAAAATTCATCACTGCAATGACCTATCTTTCTGAAAGTTTGTATATACTCAGCACCTTGAGTACCTTGTTTGGTAGATACGTGCGCTATTTAAGACTTTGTTATTATTATTATTATTATTGTCCGGCGCATTTCCAGGGCACTAAGGCAATGACCAGGGGGCATGGAGGCAATCGCCTTTGTTGCCTCCAATTATCAGGCCTATCAAACAAAACAGTGTTTTGAGGCGCTCAATGATTTCTTTATAGAACAGGAGTAACAAGACTCCCCTCCCTAACCATTCTCAGCTGTTATTTCCCGTAGTGAAATGTCTTACACATTGGAAAGATAATTATACACAAGCGGAGGGCGTCAAATAATCAGGACAGGGGAAACTTGCTCTCATTGCATTGGAGGAGTGTCTAACATTACGACAGGCTTTCTTTAATTTATCAATTTCCCATGTTGATGTGTTTGCTCACTGATCTGGTTCACATTTCTGGAACTCTGTGTTTTGTTGCCAATTAAAAGCAGGTCTGTACATCGTGTACATCATTGCTTCATCGAGCAGAACAAAACACCATCGAGACCTACATGCACATATATCAGGGCCCAAATTCATGGCTCTGCTTACCGCGGATTTCGGCGCTTACAGATCATAGTATTGTGTGCTACAAGGGTTCCGTAAGCGCAGAATTCTATGGTAAGCAGATCCATGAAATTGGGCCCTGATCACAGCAGAATGCATCAATTCTAGAGTAGACTGCATGCATATGTTTGCCTGTACTCACATACATCAACCCACATGTACAATAGGCCCTAATGTACTGGATACAGCACATAATGTACAAAATACAAAAAATGGGATACCAAATTGTGCCCAGATTTTTTTATTTTACCAATTATAGACCCTAACCATTATTTTTACTCAAAATTTATTGTAACACTAGCAAGTTCTAACAATGTGCTTGGAGAACTGTTTAAGCATTCGGCAGCCCAAAACGCCAACCAGTTCATCAGTATTGATCATTACGAGGTGTGCAGTAAGCACCCTAGCCATGCTAGCTGCCTCCAGTCATACACTACCTTGTGATTGTATACCTGCGTCATGTGTCGTCAGACAACATGTCTAGAGCATTAATTAGCTTCTCACACTATGCAGGCTTACTGGATTGTCTACTAAGTGAATTATGATTGTCAATATGTACAGTACATGAATGTTAATCAACCGTAGCCTTTCAGTTACAGTGGGGCACTATATATGGTAAATAATGGCATTGCAGCCGATTTCACGAAACGCTACGATTAATCCTATCTCGAGTTAGGAGTCGAGTAACTCGTCCTAACTTAGGATGGGTTCAATGTGTCCTAACGTATGGATACGGAAATTAATAAGTCCCAAGATGAATCCTAAGTTAATAATAATAAAAATAATAATAATAATAATAATAATTCACAAAGATGCAGGAAGAGCTTGGTGAAATCGATGGCTGGACACCTTTGGTAATTGTCAAAGACTAGTATCTCACTTGGTGTCTCCCAACATTGTATGCATAAAACAACAAATCTTATTGCTTCACAGTCACAGATGTGGTAGAGGGGGGGGCTTTAAAATAAACTTTTCCAACGCTCTTGACGAGTTGCTCATCGAATGAAAACAAGGGTTCTGTCGGGCTCCCTCAACAACATTAAAGGACAACGCAATCATGGCATTGTAAACAAAAAGTCACACTTTTAGCAAGTGGTTCTGCTAGCAAGTTCAGTGTAGAAAAGCATCCCTAAAACAATGCCCCATTAAATATTTTTTAATTATGCACTTGTGAAAAAGCTGAGGGACATGTGACATATGACAGGCTGGTCCTGGTGGCCTGTCACTGACAAGGTTAAAGGCGAACTCTGCATACATTATTTATGTACTTGTCTACAACAACAGTACGTGTAATTTGAATAAAACTCATTATAATAAGTTACATGTACACTAGTACATGTATATGTACCAACCCAAGGTTGTCCTATCCCCATAGATTTTAAGCCATGTATAATTAAGCATTGTGGTTGTTTTGCGTTTCTAAACTCAAGGATGGAATAATTAGTTTGGTATACATGTAACATGTGTAATTAAAGAATTATGATTGAAAAAGTACACTGTAAACATTGTTTGACCAATTGGTTTGGCACACCTGTAAACAAACGGCAACGTTTACAAAACTGAATTTATTTATTTGTTCTTCAAATTTATAAATTGCGACTGTGCATTCACACTTTGGGTACAATCAACATACAATATTCATTGTCTTGGCATAGTGCCTGGGGTTTGCTTTGGCAACAACAACCAGAAACAATTTTCTGACATAAAATTTTCAGTTTTAAAAACATTGTATCGTGCACCCCACAATGTCAAAACACCCCACGAGTACAGTACACCTAAAAAACACCCCACAAAGTAGCACATGTGTAAACCTGCACAGTACATTTCCTTGTTACCTCTGAGGGCCTTTTTCATCTTGTCATCAAAGAAATTCAACAACAATTATAGGCCCTACATGTATCCAAATCTAACCAGATGGCAAACCATAACTTTTGCATTGAATTAATTTTTGACTTCACTCCAAGGAACTTTTTCCCCTTCTAATTTAGCTTTCTCCGTTTGCTTTTCCATGAATGTCCAAATTCATTAATCATTCTAATTTGACACTCAAGACAATACACCCAATAATTACAGCCTGTACAACCGTCCTCAACTCAACATGGAAAGTACCCTTTTCTTGCCATATTAATCATCAATTTGTACAACTATTTGAACAGCATAATTTTCATGTTTACGATACGGACAACAACTGAGCTGAGTCAACGTGTACTTTGACCTGCAATGTCCTCTGAAAGTTGAGTCCACTCTAGACTTTAGCTTCACAAGGGGAACAGTGGTCGTCAGTTCCAGACAACAAAGCGAAAACAAACTGAGTAGCAGATGGCTAGAAATGAACTCCATCAAGTAAACAAATGAATTCCCCACAATGTTTCAAGGAAATTAAAGTGAAGGACTGTGCTTACATTGTGTGTCATGTATTATTGGGTGCAGAAAATTTAGATCAATTTATTCAATAAACCAATCAATAAAATTTGAACATTAAACCTTAGGGTCCTAAAATACACACAAATGACCTCGGCCTACGTGATCACTGGTAAAAAGCTGACAGTTTTACTAGCACAGTATAAGCCTAGTGCTCTACTTTAAAACTAAAAACTTCTGAAACTTTGCATGGTGGAATACGATATGAAAAGGTTTGCGGTACCACCATGTATGACTATCTCTAATGAGTTAGGGTGGTTCTGAAACCAACCGCTGGGTGGTTCTGAAACCAACCGCTGGTTTCAACTCGACGTTTCGATCAGTATGCTCTGATCGTCTTCTAGAGAAAAACTTTTAAACACAAGGCCTGTGTCCGAGTAAGAGTTTTATTTCACAGAAAGGTCAGTCCAAAAAGAAATCCTTAGTTTTCAGAGAAAATCCTATTAAGTTTGATCATAAAATGGTTTACAATATTAGCAAACTTACATTATGTGCTGGTATTTCAGCCTACGTACAGTACAGTATGTTTTTGTGTACAGTAAACATGTTTAGACATGTACAATGTACACGCTTTTTTTTGTTTGCATAAATTAGCCTTAACACAATCATCCAGATCATCCCAGGTTTGCCCGCAAGAGAGCTGTATTTAATGAGCTAATTGATAAGTCACTAATTACAATAATCACGTGAGGGTAGGGTGATAAACAGGTGAGTAATGACTAGCCTACATGTAGCTATAGGGCCAAACAAATTATAGTACCAGTTGATCATACCCTCCCTCATCCTTTTTTGAGGCCACATCCTTTTTTTTTTTTCAGTTTTTTTCTTTTTCTTTTTGAAGACACATTTTCTGTGTGTTTCTCATTAAAATTACTAATCTTTTAAGAACTTGTAGTCTACATAAAGTAAGTGTAAGTGGTGACTTTAAACTGAAGAGCTGTGGCCAGTTTGAGTTAAAATGCTTGGCGGCTACCTTTAACAGAAAGAACAAACACAAATGCGTCCTCCCCTTTCTGCAAAAACCCGCACGATAAACAAGTATATTTTTTTACTTGGCCTAACCATGGCGATACAGTAGAACCTGTACACACCTGTTTGCAGTGCCTCTTTTAGTATAGTTGCACAGTTTATGTCTGTCTCATACTGGACATGATGCAAGTATGCGGCCAAGCAATAAACATTGGCAAGTTTTAAAAATCTACATGTGCCAGCAATTATAAGCATCAAAATAGAGTGGGCCGATTTATGTAATCTGGAGGGGGAAATGTATTGCCGTCTCTTGTGGTACAGCGTGGTACAGCTTCAGAGCATAACATTATCAAATGTTTTTCTAAAATTTTACTGTTTCACATTTTTATGTATTTTTAACAAAAAATCAGTTTATGGTCTGACAGTTCAACCCCAGTATATCAGAACTCCTTATAAAAAAAATTGAAGAAAATCTACAAGTCTTTGTTAGCTTTAAACTTTTCTACAGAGCCGGATGTTGTTTAGAAGACCAGAATTAAAGGAGAAAAAACATTACAGTCAGTTTAACAGGTTTGTTTAAATGTTTTGTACACCCATTCGAGTCAACAGTCTCATTTGCCAAACAATAGTATGTACTTCGATACCCAAACCAAGATATTTTATCAGACGCAAAGTCAGCTTTGTTTGTTTCAGTTAATAGACTGTGCAAGTCTCGCGAGAAATTGAACTTCCGGGACCATTGTGGTCCCAACCTAATGGAGTTTTACGTTGGGGAGATTTTGTTCTGTCAATAATTTTAGTTTAACATAAGTTATGACTCTAAAAAGTGAATATGTTCTTGGGAATGTAAAAATAAGTGATTAAAAACAGAAAAGTAAAATCAATTCCACAAATTAACGAAGAAAACTAAAGAAAAAAACTTGACCTCCAGTTTCCGGTTTACTCTAAACAATTAAGAATATTACCCAATTGACGTTCCCATTATCGCTGAACCTATGTGATGATCGCACCAATTGGACGTGATTCACAAACGGGGTTTATTAGAAAAACCATCCAGGTCGATGTCGAACAGCGATCCTCGTCCCGATAAATGTATAATATTTACGTTAATTTAAACAAAACAATTATTATGTACACGAATTAAAAGAATAATTATACAAAAAGTACGTTAAAAAATAATAATCTTTAAGAATTTTTTAACAAATAACAATTTCAATACAATTTGGTTTTGTACAAAAATATACTTTTTTTCGAATTAAGTTCTCGTTTTCGCTCATGCGAGACTTGCACAGTCTATAGGGGGCCTAGCAGAGTAAAGATTGATATTATTCACCTGAAGAACACAAGACCATCATGACTAGTCGGGTTAGACTTTAACTGACCAGGAGGCATGGAGGCTCGCCTCTGTTTGGTGGGAAGGGCACCCAGGCATTTTCTCCTTGGTAAAGGGCAGCCTTAGAAGAGGAAAATGTAGATATCTACTGAGACAGAGCATTTCAAAGACACCAAGGCAATGACCAGGGGACGCGCAGGCAATCACATTGCCTCCATGAAGTATCAGGCCTGAATATATTTTCATAACATGCCTAAACAGCACATCACGCATGAATTAGTACGATAAACAACCAGGACAATTGTAAGTAAAGTACTTATTATGTAGACAGTCAATGACAAAAATCCGTACAACGAACAAAACATTACTTACCAAACAAGTCATTAAAAATCCAAGTTCACAACGATCCGAATACACATCCAACAGACAACAGCGTTTTTAAAAGCAAATTAAAACCCACGTCTGTCTACATCGACGCCATTAGACATTATCAATCAGATAACAATTGCATCAGAGTAAATCGGCAACACTGGCGCACGTGACAACTAAAGCATCATGGCCAAATTGAAAATCATATCAGATAAGGTCTGTACTTGAACTCTTTAAAGACTATAAACTTACAAGGATTTAGTCTGGTAAACAGTCCTTTGTGACGATGGAAGAACAAAGAGAGAGTGATGGTATGATTGCGTTTTGGTTTTTTTGCAGACTAAAGCGTGATATCTGCTGATGCGTTGACTTGAGAAAATATTGATCTAAGCTGTACGACTGGCATGTGGCATTTGATATGGGGGCTAATGTTTGTATATATACGTATTCACCCATTTGTGTACTTGTTTTACCAACTCGGTCTAACGTGTATAAAGTGTCTCGCAGACATGAGCAGATGTTCCCAGTGAATAATTAACAAAGTATTGACAAAATAGGGAGACCGCCAACATAACATGAGTAAATACAAGCCTGTATGTCTCGTTTTTGAAAGGGCAAGGGCACCAAGGCATTTTCTCCTACATATGTAAAGGGTACCCTGTGAGGAAATTGTAAATTTCTACTGGAACATTTCAAGGGCACCAAGGCAAATACCAAGAGGCACTGAAGCAATTGCCTCTACATGTACATGTATTGCCTCCGTGAAGTGGCCTACCAATACATGTAGGACTGCAATAGCTCAGTTGGTAGAACCCTGGCACGTTAGTCCAGAGGTCATTGGTTCATGGCAGATCATAGGATGAAGGGAAACGTGCACCAGGAAAGGAGTTCCAAAGAGATGCAGTACGAGTGAACAAGCTACTAAAGTGGCCTAACAATACATGTAGTATTGAAAAGTGTGTTACGGAAGACAATTCAATTGAATTTAATCTCCTTACATGTCATTGCCCTTACGCCTCCAAAAGTACAAAAGATGCCGATGTTCCTACAGTAGAACCAAGTATTCCTTTTTGTTTCACCGTCCAATAGTATGAAATCAAAACCAGTTGTAATCAAAGCCCAAGAATCATACTGTAGACAATACTTTTAAATGTTTCAAAATTTTAAAATTAAAATTAAATTTCCTTACATGTCATCGCCCTCGATGCTCCAAAAGTACAAATGATGCCGATGCTCCGAGAATCAAGTATTCCAGTTTGTTTCGCAGTCTGATAGTTTGAAATCAAAACCGAGTTGTAACCAAAGCCCAAAACTGAGACAGTTCTTAGATATTTGTGAGTTAAAGGAACACGTTGCCTTGGATCGGACGAGTTGGTCTAGTAAAAGCATTTGAAACCGTTTGTTATGAAATGCATATGGTTAGAAAGATGTTTTAAAAGTAGAATATAATGATCCACACAAGTATCACTCGAAACTGCACGGTTTTTCTTTTACGTCGCGAACTATCACGGTCGGCCATTTATGGGAGTCAAAATTTTGACTCCCATAAATGGCCGATCATGTTAGTCGACAGGGTAAAAAGAAAACCACGCAATTTCGAGGCATATTTGTGTAGATCATTGTATTCTACTTTTACAATATCTGTCTAACCATATACATTTTACAACATACGGTTACAGAACGATTTTCAAAGACCAACTCGACCGATCCAATGCAACGTGTTCCTTTAATAATTTAAATTCCTTACATAAATTGCTGCTCCAAACGTACAAATGATGCCGATGCTCCTAGAACCAAGTATTCCAGTTTATTTCGCCGTCCAATAGTTTGAAATAAAAACCAGTTGTAATCAAAGCCCTAGACTTACTCTAGACTGTACTTCAATTATGAATCAAATGAGACAGTTCTTAGTACATACATTGTACAGTATTACATTCCAGATAAATCACTGCACACATTTCCTGATTCCTGTCACACTTCCTTCCTGGGTCAGTCCTTCCTGCACACAATTTTTTTCTGTTTGCAAAGACAATAAAAACTTCACTTTCAAGTTGTACGTGTCCTTTTACATCTGAGTTGATCGGATGACTTAACGCATGCTTATCTGACCTGCGAATTTACCCAATGGCAACAACATAATATTGTAGTTGTAGTTCATGTTAATGATGGAAGTTTATGATGCTGGCTGGGTTTAGATCATGCACACAATTTGTTTCCTTTTGCCAAGAAAATAAAAACTTCACTTTCAAGTTATGTAAACGTCTCCTTTTACAGCATGACCTGCATATTTCAGTGATGGCAACAACATAATATTATAGATCATGTAGTTGATGTCAACGATGAAAGTTTAGGATGTGGGCTGTGCCTGGATCATCCGTGATGATCCCACATCGATGACAGACAACCTGTATCTCTGCCACCTAGTGTCAAACCAACCAAACCAGCACATCCTTGGCTTTCAACATTTAAACAGTCGGTGGCAACCCACCTTCAAACATGACTAGAACAAAAAGATCTTTTGATCTTCTTTATGTACATGACGTAATTCAGTGCATAGTGGACTTGAAACGGATATTTTAGGTTGTACCCAATGTACATTAAGTATCCATCATGATCCGATCGCCGTTTTTTGTGAATGAAGCTTGTTTCAGTCATTGGTCATCGTCATCAATGTTAAGTCAGAGAGTTCTTTTGACAACTTGCTGAGGTTGCAAATTGCAAGGTATTCTCCTTCGAAGAACACTGCAGAATGACAGGTATATACAGTAAGTACGTAGTCATGTCTGCATGAAGTACTGTTGAGGCCCAGTCACAAAGAATGCATGTATCTTTAGGATTTTGCCTATTTTTTTTCTGCGGATCAATTTGGTCTAGCGGTAGATCTCTTGACTTTGGAGTCAAAGGTCCCCCGTTCGAATCCTAGGCAGAGATGTCAGTATTTTGTTTACATTTGACATTTTCAAAATTGATAGGGGATTAATTGGTAGCAGATATTTATCGATAACGAAATGCTCCAAGCAGACTACGCCCACGCTCATTCAACCAATCGAGGGCGTGCATTTTTCTCGTTATCGTTTTCGCTATCGCTATCGAGGCCTGAGTGACTGGGCCTTTATAATCAAAGTATGGCAGATCATATACAACTGTACATTGTATATCATCAGGTCTTTATATTAACACAAACAAATTAGAAATTGTATCCAAATGTTGAGTTAAAAAGTTGAGTAAAAGTGTTACCTACAGAAATGAGTGAGGTGAATTGTAAACCGCCACTCCCCTCAAGTGATTGTTCAAATAAAAAGACTATGCATGTGAAACTGTGTAAACTTAGACTACTTCGGCATGTTTGGTCTTGATGGTCCAGTAATAATGAATTTAAGCTAAAAGCCGTGGGTTTTCTTGATTTTCATCCTAATTTGAGTCCTATTTTATAAACTAACTGAGCTTTTCAGTTAAACAACAAAAACTTTGGCCAGACAGTTTTAATGTAATTCCACATTGTACGGATTGCATCCTCTGCCACACCTGTCGTAACAAAAAGGGTATGACACATTGTTGTGCATAGTTTTATTTGCACACCTCTTCACCATGCATGTAGCTATGAACATGACCACAAAAAAGTAAGTGGGAAAATTAAATAATTGTAGAATATGTTCATGAACTGTGAGCAACTATCCAATGTACTGTTCGTCCGCTTACATAAATTTGCATAATGTCAACATACGGTACTGTTTGCCTACGCAAGGTTTGAGCCAGGATTTGATACTAACAGGGTGTCAAAATTTGCTGGCAATTTAAAAACTGGGTCCAAATTGTGCACTTACAGTACGTACGGTACATGGGTGTCAAAATTTAAAACAGGGTGTCCAAAAGATTCCCAGACACCCCTTCGGCTAACACTATAAGTACACAGTGTATGTCCCCACGCCCCTACATCCTGTATTCATACAGCAGTCAGTCTGTGATTGCCTTTCTTCAAAGGTGTGGTCCTAGACATCAATACTTTCTCATTCATGACAGAAACCCAAAGTCTAAAATTCCACATTTCAATCCAATCCTTCAATACTTACCCTAATAAATTACATGTTGAAAGCACATTTATTTACACACATATTTTGACGTCGACGTCACACCCCGGTAGTTATTATAGATTCCCTGAGATGAGCAGGTTGCAGACGTGCACACAATTTAACGTCACGGTTAACCAGCCATGAACAACAACCGTCAACCGATCCGCAACATCACCAAATTTATCCCCTCTTCAGTATTGTAAATCCCTCAGAACAAAGAGGTACATGTAATCTCAAGATGGCCACACCTCTATCAAGATTCACATCTCGATGACTACATCAAAACGAAACTAGATTTTTCCTCTCACGCCTTTGAGAAAAAATAAATGTCCTCACTCCTCACAGTCTCTTTTTTGTTTATCTCATAGAACGCAACGTGATCAACTGACGCATTTGCACATGGCAGACTGCAGTTTGTCTGACTGAGCATGCGTATCCGTGGGCCGTTTCTATACACGCCACAGGAATATGTACGGCCAAATAAAAATATAAACACGTATAGCGTCAACACTGCTTCCTTTTGAGGCCCTACCTCTTTTTTTTAATTCTTTTTGTAATTTTATTATTATTTTTTTTAAATAAAAATATTACTATTATTTATTTTTTTTCCTGTAAAAACAAAAAGAATCCTGTAAAAATAAAAAATAATTTTTTTTTAAAGCCAAGCTGGTGGTCTTTAAAAATGTGTCGGGCGGCCATTTAAAAAAAAAAAAAAATGAAAAACAGGTTCCTTTTTGGTTTAAAAACAGAATGCTAAACTGTTTTTTTTTTATATTGGCCTGATGGTCTACACCAGACTGCTGCTTTACAGTAGGAATATTACTCTGGTCGTCTGTATAGAGTAGACGTGTCTGAATATAATTGTATGAAAGCTTCGTGTGTACTTGACCTAACCACGGTCTCGGCACATGCTCGATATTAAAGACTTGCCATCATGCATACCTGGATCATGTCTCTTTTATCGTTTTATTTATAAGAGTCAAATTTGTTTTGACTCTTTGCCTTTATCAATGAGCATTTAAAATGCAAAATGTAATAAATATTGCCGCATAAGTAATAAAATAAGTATACAAAATGTACAGTAATTTTTTTTTTTTTTTGCAGCATGTCCCTTTCATCATTTTATTTATAAGAGACAAAGTTGTTTTGACTCTTTGCTTTTATTGAGGAGCATTTTAAAATGCAAAATGTAGAAACAGTATAGCAAAACTTATAAAATACTATAGTGTTTTATTAATATTAATTTGTATGGTATTTTGTTAGTTTTGCAATGATGTACACATGTATACAATGAGTTGTAAATAATGTGTAGAAGTGCAAGTATCCATAATCTTTTGTGCAATGTTCAGTGAGTTCGGTAGCTGTATTGCTCTTGGCCATATTACAATCACCCATTAATTGCATTCTACAACAACAGCAAACTGCCCCAATACATTTTGAGCTGAATCCATCAATAATATTTAATGTAATTTACATAAAATGTATGGTAAATTTTAACTGAAGGCAGATGGTCTGTTCTACTCGTATGCAATATAAAACCAAAGTAAATAATGGAACATTTGTATTGTCTAAAAAGTGATTGCAAAAGACTATAAAAATGAACACTTTCATGTACAATCATCATAAAAATAAGGTGGAACACTTGAACATTTTTGGTTTACATTAATTTGTACAAAACTAGTCAATTATGCTCTTAAAGGGGCCCGACATTTTTATTCCTGAAGAGGCATGGCAGTTTTCCTCTTGTATAAGGGGCATTTCTATGAGGCAGACATCAATCATTTTTTTTGCAAAGGGCACCACAGAAAGAGCACAGGGCACCGGAAAGAAACTAGTCCTACAGTATGCAATGCAATACACTTGTAGCAGGCCTGTATGCTTTGTTTTTTAAAGGGCAAGGGCACCAAGGCATTTTCTCCTTGGTAAAGGGCACCCTATGAGGAAAATGTAAATTTCTCCTCATTTCAAGGGCACCAAGGCAATGACAAGGAGGCATGGATACCTTTGTTGCCTCCAAGAAGTATCAGGTCTGACAGCACATGGTACATGTACGTGCATTTTAAAGACACTGGACACTATTGGTAATTGTCAAAGACCAGTCTTTTCACTTGGTGTATCTCAACATGCATAAAATAACAAACCTATGTCAAAGTTGCGAGATAATAACGAAAGAAAAAAGCACCCTTGTCACACGAAAATGTGTGCTTTCAGATGGTTGATTTCGAGACCTCAAATTCTAAATCAGAGGTCTTGAAATCAAATTCGTGGAAAATTACTTCTTTCTCAACAACTATATCTCTTCAGAGGGAGCTGTTTCTCACAATGTTTTATACTATCAACCTCTCCCCGTTACTCGCCACCAAGTAAGGTTTTATGCTAATAATTATTTTGAGTAACTACCAATTGTGTCCACTGCCTTTAAACTATCCATGATTTGACCACCTTTTGCTCAATATATAGCATGCACATACTGTTAGAGCAATGAGTATAATGTACCATGATCTACATGAAACCATAGGTCCCCTCACCTCTGACATTATAATTCTGTGAAGACTGCACAAACAACACATGCCATCAATATGTGTCCTGTGTTTTTAAAAACCACACAGACAAATACAGTAGGGCCTCTACATACTTCTACTAACCCTGATGTGGAATTCCAAATCCCACATCCTGTATGGCGTTAATTCAATTAAAGGTAGCGGAATTAGAGCTGCTAGTGATTGCACTAATCAGCCATCAAATATTAAATTTGAGCAGAGATTGTTTCTTTCCTCGTTTCTGGTCATGGCAATGTCAGGGTATACTGTACCACTATGATTATTACTTTAATAAATCATGACTTTTTCATTATAGGAACACATTGCTTTTGATCGGATGAGTTGGTCTTTGAAAAGCGTTTGAAACTGTTTGGTATAAAATTCATGGTTATATAAGATATTTTAAAAGTGGAATTCATAACAATCCACACAAGTAACACTCGAAAGTGCACCCCCCCCCCCCCCCCCCCCCGCGCAAAGACAAAAAGGAGAAACAATTGAGAGACAGAGATATTTGGTTAGCTCCAATTCGCTCTGCCAATAGCAGATTTTGGAAGTATACCTACATAACCCAAATGCATTCCAAATAAACAATGTAACAAGTGACTACTTGGAATTTGGAATCCCTCATCCCGCGAAGACAAAAAGGAGAAATAATTGAGAGACACAGAGACATTTGGTTAGCCCCGATTCCATCAAGTTGCAGACTCCAGATCAATATTGAACAATTGAAGCGTATGATTGGAGCAAATGATAAATGAGGACTTCTGAATGTCAACGGCATGAGAGACGAATCAATGCCTGGGATCCAAGGGCAAGAGGGCGGGGGGGGGGGGGGGGGGGGGGGGGGGGGGGGGGGGGTGGGTGGGGGGTATGGCCGACGCGGTTCGCGATTATTTGCATGGTTATACGTTGCATCTGTTGATCTGTATGCTTTTCACAGGCTAGAGGTACCGGTAGACAATGAAAGACTTTTGAGATGTTGAGGGAGGATGTACCAACTCCAATTCAGTTCATGAAGGGCGAGCGGATCAACAAAATAATTTGTGTATTTAGATATTGCTGAAGTGCAATCTTTGGGGAAATCTGTGCTGGGCAGCACGTGTATTTTGCTCAGAGTGCTGGGCAAAATTCATTAGTTTTAGGCAAGCCCGCCCAGCACCATGAAATATTTACTAGATTTTCTATTTCCACCTCCATGGTTTTATCATGGGTTTTACATAGTTAAGGTAGTGACAAAAATAGTGACAGCTTGAGGGTGCATGGTGGCAAGAGGGTTGTCATATTGGGTGTCCTTTAAACTTTACTTAATTCCCCTATTGCTCTATTAATGGATACCAGTTGGGAATCTCAGCAATGCCCCCTAACTATTAATGTTTTATCCAGAGGCATTATTCCACTCTTGCTACATAGAGCTAGAGGTGCGCACAATGTGAAAACCATAGATGTTAGAAGACGTAGTCCTAAGGTACTGAACATCAGCGCCACTCAGCCCTGACTGGCAACTTGTGTATGCAAGAGTGCAATGACATTTACTCTAATGATAAAGAACAAGTTCTTATTTCAATGCATTTCAAAATAACCGTAGTGCCCTTGGGTCAATACACTCATTTAATCTTCCCTAGCCCCTGAGAAATATTATAACCAGGACAACCGACTTTGATATTTGCTTCCCATGAAAAAAAAAACTTTCACGTATCTATAAACACAAAATTTCCAGGAAATTCTCAGATAATTTATTTGACCTTTTCGGCCTGGAATTACAAAGAGGCCATTGAGACCACGATGGTGTTGCTCCCGGTCAAGCATGAATTGTTTCCCAGATTTAAATACTTTAGGTGAAAAATAATCAAAAACATTCTTTGAAGGGAATCCTTTCTCAAATAGTTTACTATCAACGGCTGCAGCAAGTAAACCTGTTATGGTCATCAATTTTTTTAGTGTTACATATCAAACAAAGACCCTACACCATGTAGGCCTACATTTAATTCAAATTAGACAACAGCTGTTATGGGTAAGGTGTTTGAGTTGTAATAAACTGCTGTTCACAATTCCAAATGAACTTCATGATTTTTGACACAGGTACAATGTATCGTGTTTCCTTGGAAAACTTAAACTATTAAAGCAAAGAGCCTCGAAACAAGGCAAAATGGAGAGAATAAAGGAAAGATAACTTAGTCTGACACACTATGAGTCAGTGTTAGTTTGAGTCACCACCATAAACAAAAACAACGTCAGATCACTTTAAGGAATACGTACACAACATAACTATGTTAATTCACTTCATGCCAACCTCATTCCTAGGGTTGCTCTATTTTTTCCCAGTATGCCTTGCTTGCTCATAACTGTTGGAATTGGTCATTTAAATGTACCAGAATCTAGAATAAGGCCGGTGGCCGATCAACCTACTGTATGGGTACGCTCAAGTATGGTATTGGTAATTTCGCAAAAACATGTATCAAGTCAAAGAGCAACTGGTTCCTTCTCATTCTTCTTTGAACATTGCAGTTTAGGTGATCGTATAAAAACAAGGTTTATTTGAAATGGAATCCGCCAGAATACTTGCATTTTGACACCCGAGTCCTATACGTACTACATGTATGTTTGCAGCATGGTTGGGTATTTCACTTGTTGTCAAGGCTGTTTATACATGTAACTAATATAGGGATCTTGTACTTTGAAATAAAATTGTGGAATTCAAAATAGAAACTAATTAGCATTAGATGCTGGCTACACTTTACTGAAAGGTCACTTGTACTTTATAAAAGCTGTAAGCGTTGGTAAAGTATCTTCACTTTAGGTACACGTACATGTATGATGTCACAATGACCACCTGGCTAGCAGTTTGGTAATTGTTAAAACCTACTAATCAATTACTAATGCACATCATTAGTTGGAGCTCCAAGGCCATCTACTTTACACAATGTATTATTATTTTAAAAAGCCGTGTCCGAAAAAGGCGCTTTCGGCTACAGCTTTGGCTAGATCAGCGTGTCTGCCATTGTTGAAGAATAGGCAGATTCGCGCAATCTAGCCGTAGCTGTAGCCAAAGTTGTCGTTTCGGACACGGCTTTACATGTACCTTGTACATGTAGGCAAGATGGTCAAAAGCATTGGTTACAGGTAATACAGGGAACGCGACAAAATGGCAACCTTATGGTGATAAGGTGAAGCAATTTTTATCTCCCATTCAAATAAATTATTTAGTCAAAATAGTCTGGCCCTTTTTTGTATTGTATATATATAGATGTCACTGGGAACCAGACAAAATGGCAACCAGAAAACAACATAAGAAATGTATAAAGAGTACAATTTTAACAAAAGGCCTAATACCCCACAAGTATTTCATGTAACTCAGTTGTCTAAGCACCAGGACCATCACTCCAGCCCTCTAAGAGCTCAATTTAGAAACTCTTTTGTTCTCAGCCCACCTTGAACGCAGGGCTTTCACGACAGTGAGTAAATTCATCCCATCTGATATATTGGATGATCTCATCCATGAATCTACTGCACAATGGCGAGGCTACAAACAGTAATTATTCACCATCGGTACTATCTAATGCCGTACCGCAGGACTAAGCCTCATTGTTCACAGATCAACTGGTTCCCGTTCACTACATGTACAGCAGGCAAATTAACAACAAAAAACGTGTCACAGCATCTCAGCCCGCTTCCTTTTTAGAGGTCACCTCCTTGTGAAATAATTAAATTTTGTAAAATAGCCCAGCCGCGATTGTCTTTAAAAATGTGTCGGCCGGCCATTTGAAAAAAGAAAACTCCTCCTTCCTGTTTTCCAAAAAAGGCTGGACACTAAACATGTTTTTATTTGTATTTTGCCTTAGGTTATTCAGCTTTAAGAATGTAATATCCTTTAATCCTTGTTGAAGGCCAAATTAATAATAATAAAAAATAATATCATTCATGATTCATTAGATTTATGGACGAGTGCATTGTCATCCACATCATTGTTATCATTGTTGTTCACTTTGGAACTGAAGGACAAAAAAATCCATCAACTTAGGCAGTCATACTTTCAAATAAACACCGCCTCTCTTCATTGATGTTCATTGTTGAAATACAAACAGCAAGTTTTCAAATAATTTCAAGACTAAAAACTTAGCGTACAATAGACCTGTATCATGCTGCCATCATCTTGGTCATGTTCCTTGTATCAACAACCAGCAAACACTATGTACAAAAAGGGAACCACACTGTCTCTCCTTCCAGCCTCGGTTTGGTTTCATTATAAGTTGAATAGGAGACAATCAAGATGGCCGCCCCATAATAAAGGTTCAAACCAACTTGACGATCGTTCACAATAGATAGCCAGGTCAAACCTTTTCACACAAGTGCACAATGTGTAATCATCCATAAATTACGTGTACATTATAGGCTTACATTTGTTGTACACGAATTCAGACAAGAATCAGGTGAATCTTTGCAAATCATGGTTTATGAGGTATGATTGAGGTGTATCATATTGCATTTAATAACCAATAATAACAAACATTCACAGCAACTCTACATAAATTGTGATATTTTGTATTTTGTTTACGTTAGACTACGAGTCATGACCCCTTAATGGCCACTCAAGGCATACAAACATCGACTGCAATACAAACACAATACCTAAGCCATACAACCTTTAACAAAACACACCACCTTGACTTACATAGTTCCTGTACAGAACACACAATGGCGATAACAGTAGGCTACCTCAGATACATGTAAGGCTATTGTCGATGATTTCGTAAATGCCACAATCACGGATAAACGACGTACCCCAACAATCTCCCGTTTCTCCAAAATCTCACAGAATGTCTGATCGCGCACACACGCTTCCCACAGTCTTACTCTTATTTAATACTTCCTCTGGTTCAACGGATGCAGATTTTGACTAAAAGCGAGCATTATGATGAACCGGTCTGCGCTAGATGTCACCGAGACTAAAACGTTAACCTTGGCACGCATTAAGGTGGAGAGACAACCCGGCACCACACAGGAGAATATTTACACCGTAATTACAGCTACATATATCAACTAATATAAAAGCTTTCATGATTTGCTACGAGGGTTGGATTGGAGGACTGACTAAGTTCGTCTGTCAGTAGTGACGACTCAATGTCAGCGATTACAGCCAGACGGTGTTGATGTAAAAGAAAAATTATTTAGGTGTGCTGTCTGTGGCTGTGGCAACAGTCAATAGCAGCTTGGGAAATGTGCCAGATATCAAATTGATTCTCCACAGAAAGTTATTAAAAATTTATAAGATTTCTTCTGTAATTGTTTCTCTTTCTTTTTGTTGTTGTTGATTTATTGATTGGATCATGAAAATTACAATTATGCCGAGGTTATTACTTTTCTGCCCAAAGTTACAATACACTGAGACACAAATGTCACTAGGTAAGTGCTGTACAGCCACAAGAATGAAAAGTAATAAAAATTAACCCTACATGTGTACTAAAAGCTGAATTTGTACGTATCCTAACAAACACTATGCACAAACCAAGCATTTTGTGTGCTTGTGCACAGTCAGGCATATCATTTGCAGTAGTCCCCTGGTTAGGTACATGTCATGGTGTTGGAATGTGTTGTATTCAATATAAAACTATTGGGTTGAGGTTAATATTATGTGTCAATCAACAAACAATCTACCTCTGTCCATGTCTTCTGTCGTTCCAACTGCCATGTATACAGTTTTTGCCAATTTTTTCCCCTCAAACTTGAGTCATAACTGCAGGCATGTAAGCTTGGTTTTTAAGGGGCAAGGGCACCAAGGCATTTTCTTCTTGGTTAAGGCCAACCCTATGAGGAAATTGTGAATTTCTACTCAGCATTTCAAGGGCAACAAGGCAATAACCAAGGGGGCATGGGGACAATCGCCTTCATTGCCTCTGTTAAATATCAGGCCTGGCAACTGACACATTTTGTGGAGCACTGTGCAGCATGAATGTTAGATAGGACTTGTATTGACTTCTCATGACACGTTTGGCCTTGCCCCTAGATAAAAGAATGAAATTACAGACCTTGGGTATGTATGGTGGGCGTATCAAACATAAGCAAAGAAACAATTAAATAGATATGAGGGTTACATATTACCACAAACAACTATCAATGAATGATTGATGGCGCTGTCTAATTCAGTGATACTCCAAGACGATTGATTTTTAAAAAAACCATGAAACCATAAAATTATGTTCAGACTCGAGAATCTGAAAAAAAATTCTCAGTCTAACTACTTCATTTTAATTACTGACTCAATAGTCATGTTGGTTCCTGAGCAAATTATATTCAGTCAGTACAACGAGGGGTCCAGGCAATTCAACAGAATTTAAGAGTACATGAAACTGTTCGTATGCCTTACATGTTTCTAATCCTTAAACATGTTAAAAGAAGCAATGTATACAGACTTTGACAACTTTGAGTACAGACCAATGTAGATGGAAACACTCAATTTTAAATTTGACTTTCTTAAAGGTACTGGACACTATTGGTAATCACTCAAAATAGATGTTAGTATAAAAACTTATTTGCTTATGAGCAATGGAGAGTTGTTGATGGCAAAAAACATTGTGAGATACGGCTCTCGTTGTAACATAGTTTTTGAGAAAGTGGTTTTTTCTCAATAAAGTATTTGAATTTGATTTCGAGACCTCAGAATTAGACTTTAAGGTCTTGAAATCAAGCACCTGAAAGCACGCAACTTTGTGGGACAAGGGTGTTTTATCTTCCATTACACCAAGTGAGAAGACTTAGTCTTTGACAATTACCAAAGGTGTCTAGTATCTTTAAGATGTTGAGGGTTTGCTTAACACTACAGGAGGATTATGAGAAGACTGGTCTATTACCAAGAATGTCCAGTGTCTTTAAAGCTCCAACTACAAAACAAATCTCAGACATAGGCCGAAAACAAAGGAAGTCTCACCATATCTGCACAGCTTCGGGACACAGATTACACAACCTGTCAGTAGGCCTACATACACGTAGATCGTGTAAGACCTTTTCTTTGGATACAATTCTTTAATCTTACGTGTTGTGTTTTATTTCCTCATTTTATAACGATAGTTCATGGGGTTGTCCTAGGATGTTAAAGCACTAGCACTTTATTCAGCACTTCCTTGCCTTGTTCCTGTCATTGGAGTCATGGAAACAAAGCCTGAGCTATATAAACAAAGCGTGGCTAGCGCTGATCACTGAATCAGTATCACTGAATCAACTTTCATTATTAGAGCAGACGATAGTGCTTTTAAAGACTCTGTTACTTAACTTGACAAAAATGAGCTGGGAACAAGAACACAATTTCATAAAGCTGTTGTAATTAGCAGAAATCCCTTGCTAAGCAAGAAATGAGTGGGATGCCAGCCACACCAATGGTAAATGTACAGTATTTTGGCTGGTATCGTAGTTTTGCCCAAAAAGAGTTTTCTGTGCTTTTTAAAAACAAACATAAAATAGAAATGACAACTAAATATTCCGATAGGGGAGTGTAGTATACATGCATTAACAATCAAGAGAAAACAAAAAAGTTAAGTGCTCAAATTTGTAGTGAAGTTTCTATTCATTTTAATGTGTACAACCTCAATCCAAAACCAAATGACTGTTGTTTACTTTTGAAGTTTCAAAAAAGACAAAAGTTATCATTTTGTATCCTTCAACTGGTATTATTAAAAATATTTATTGGCTATTCCATCTGTCCAACCATGGTACAACCAACCCTACAGACTTAACTTTTTTGTTTTACTTGACTTTTGAGAATATTAATTTTTTTTTTCCGCAAATTTTTACAAAAGGAATATCTGGAGTATCTCATTCAGGTCAGTTAATAATTTTGTTATTTCGTAGCAAATGAAAAGTTGTTGGCTGAACAAGGAACTTTTCCCACCGGCTGACCCTCCATTATCAGACGACATGGTTGACCGAAAACTGGACATGTTGGAAATACCGATGCAATTTATCATCATACGTACACACGTCCCACACGACACAGAAACCACAACTTTATCAAAACAACACAAAATCATGAATATGTTTTCAACAAAATGCCTCCGAATACCTTCATCATTTTCAATTTACAAATCATTTTCGGTATCTTCAAAGGATTATTTACAAAGTTAGACATTAACTAATGGCATTCCAGGTTCAAGGGGGTTAAATTTACCTTCTTTTGGTTGAAAAGGTCCATCTTCTACTCCTGTGTTTTCCGCCATCTTGATGACATCATGCTGAAGACGTCAACTAGACCCCATAAGTTCTTCACTATTTATCCAGCGCATGTGGACGTCCGTGTGTGTGCGTGAGAGTGGACGAGTTGTATACCGCCCTCATCGCGGGTGTGTTTTCCCGTTCCCCTGCCTGTGAGGGGAGGATCGCGATATGGCACTTCTTTTTTTAAGACAACTTTCGGGGAAGATCGGGGAGAGGATAAAAATATAGGCTGTATTCTTTTGATTGCGGTAACAACGAACGAGGAAAACAGTTTCACCTAAACAGGGCTTTAAAAAAAGTTATGGGCTACGCGTAAGGCCGGGGGCTGGGCTTGGGTCCACAGAGGAGGAGGGGAGGATTGCCATTAATTTGCGACTAATTGGAGTCTTTATTTTAATTTTGTAACAAACATGTGATTGTTTGTGACAACATTGAAAAGAGACTAATGAATGAAAAGGGATTAACAAGCAAGGGAATACTCCACCTGGTACCCCCCCCCCACGCCCCCACCCAGCCCAACCCACTCCATTGACAAAAAAAAATGTGTATGTGAACCCGGCCCAATGCCAACAAGACCCCCCCCCCCAAAAAAAAAAAAAAAAAAAAACCCACTTCAATGATTAAAAAAAATACGAGTGTGTGAACCCATGTCCAACCTGGCCCAATTCCACAAGAACCCCCCCCCCCCAACCCCACTTCAAATAATGAGTGTGTGTGAACCCGACCCTGCCCAAGCTGGCCAAATTCCAACAAGGACCCCCCCCCCCCAACCCATATCAATGATTAAAATAGAATACGAGAGGATGTGAACCCGGCCCAAGCTGGCCAAATTCAATAAGAACCCCCCCCCAACCCATTTCAATGATAAAAACAAAATTAATAAGTGTGTGTGAACCCGGCCCAATTCCATCAAGAAAACGCGCCCCCTTCTAACCAACACTAAAGTTGTTCACGTCGTGTACTGCTCAACCAATGTATAATGGTCAGTAGACAATAGCGTCACGCGTCTTAAAAATAAGAAAAGACTTACTCAAGTTTATTGTCCACCATAATAGGGTTAGGAAGTGTTAGGACTTGTTAGGAGAAGTTTAGAAATGAATAGATTCTAAGAACTAAGGCCATCTAACACCTAGGCCTTGTGGCCCAATGGATAAGGCATCTGACTACGAATCAGGGGATTCCAGGTTCGAGTCCTGGCAAGGTCGAAATGGTGTTATTTTTTATTTTTTATTTTTTTTATTTTTCGAAGAGCTAGCACGGGCTTTTCAAAAAATAATTAATTGAGTCTCAGAAGCTATTTAAGACAACAGATATAAGCTTCTTTTCTTAACAACAGCGCCCTCTTGTGGTCGCATATAACTTCACTTCCTGTTTTGGATTTCTGAAAACAGGTGGTGTTTGTTTTGTTTTCTTCCGCTCTACTCAAGCTCAAAAAGACGTAATTTCTCCTGAAATCTAGTTACAGTTTGCTCGTGAAATGTCATTTGACATCCACGTTCTCCTAGAACTATGAGAGGTTCGTTCTGCCATCGTACGACAGCGGAAGGAACCTCAGTTCTGGATACTCGTAGAACTATAGTATGAATGGTGAGGTTTCGTTCCGCTATCGTCTCGCTCGTTTCGTAGACGATAGCGGAACGAAACCTCTCACTTTTTACTCCATAGTTCTAGGAGTAAGTTCTGGACCTCCATGGTTCTAGAGGAGTACTACGGGACGTAATGGTACCATGCATGTACGGCCATGTACAACAGTCGCGGTGGCAGTATTTTGACACTTCGGCGCAGTCTTTCTTAAAAACATATTTTTTAAAGAAACTACATCCAATTAATTTGTTTCTGAACTGGTCATTGTTTTCCCAGAAAATAAAATAATGGACTGAAAAGACAAAAGTTTAATAAAGGCACTGGACACCTTTCTGATTGGTATTTTACAAAGACCAGTCTTCTCACATGCATGACAGTGGATTGGAGTATCACAACTAATTAGTAATTTTATGCATAAAACAACAAACTTGTGAAAATTTGAACTCAATTGGCCAACAGGTTGCGAGAGAATAATAATAGAAGAAATAAACACTGTTTCCCATCAGAATAATTCAATTCAAGTATTTTAGTGAGAAATTGATACTGCTTTCTCAAAAACTCTTAACTTTAGAGGGAGAAGTTTCTCACAATGCTTTGTATTATTATACTATCAACAGCTCAGCTCTCCATTGCTTGTTACCATAAAAGTCTTTATGCAAACAATTCTTATGAGTAATTACCAATAGTGTCTAGTGCCTTCAAAAGTATGGATTACTGCTACTACTAGGCCCCTACTCCTAGAACTACGAGGTTTGTTCCGCTACAGTTCTAGGAGTAGATTACTACCATGACTACAATTACACACAGTTATCATCAGCTATTTCTACTGATATTAAATCACATTTTGTTCTACCCTGTGCTCTCACACTGCTTCACAGCACGATTGTGTGCGTGCGTGATTAAATAAGTATTTTCGATATATTTTTATAATCCAAGTTTACCCAAAACAAGGCTAAAAGCCACTTTTGGTAAGGGGCTTTAAGAAGAAAATTCTTCTATACATAATACAGGATTAACATAATTTTACTCTTAGTTTTCATGCATTGCTTTTTTAATCTCCACTTAAAAACTAACTGTCCATCCAGATTTTGTGCCCTCAAAAGTTGTATCGAATTGCCACTTGTATGCTGTAGACCGTGTTTATCATGTTGCCCTTTCTCGGTTATTACACATATAAATACTGTTTCTGACGCAACAAGGGATCAAATAAATTGCACCAACGTTAAATGGTCTGTATTGCAAAAATAATGGCAATAAAAACATGTGAAAATTTGGGCTCAATCAGTCATTGAAGTTGCAGAAAATAACAAAGGAGAAAACACTGTTGCATAGAATTGTGTAATTTCAGATGCCTCGGACCTGAAGTCTTTCTAAGAATCAAATTTGTAAGTAAATATTACCTCCATTTAAACTATAGGCCTATACTTCAAAGAGGGGCGTTGCTAACAATGTTTTGACGCTCACCAGTGTTTTTTTACCAAGTACGTAACTTTTTATGGTCATTGATATTTGGAATAATTACCAAAGGTGAACCTCCCCTTTAAACAAAACACAGTTCAACTGAGTCTAATAACCGGCTTATTGACATCTTAAAGTTTTGTCAAAAGACAATTCTTTCGGTAATAAGATAAACATTCAATATATTAATCTTAAGTATTCGTCCTTATAATAAAGCGAATAAAGACGAATCAAAGACGAATAAAGACGAAATCATTCGTCTCTTAAATATTCGTTCCCACAATATCTTTTTGCCAAATGAGAAGCAACACAAATCCCTTTTTGAAACCATAATTTTGAAGCTATTATTTCTCAATACATAGAACACTGTGAACTTTTACCAACTAGAATTAAAGCAAGGTATAACTTTGGAACACGTTGCCTTGGATCGGACGAGTTGGTCTATAAACCGTTTGATATAAAATGTATGGTTAGAAAGATCTTGTATAAGTAGAATACAATGATCTACACAGATATGCCTCAAAATTGCGTGGTTTTCATTTTACCTCGTCGACTAAACATGGTCGGCCATTTATGGGAGTCAAATTTTTGACTCCAATAAATGGCTGACAGGTTTGTTCGGAAAGTAAAAGGAAAACAATGCAGTTTCGAAGTAAATTTGTGTAGATCATTATATTTTTTTAAAATTAACCATCTAACCACAATGCATTTCATAACAAACGGTTTCAAATGCTTTTCAACAACCAACTCGTCCGATCCAAGGCAACATGTTTCTTTAAGACATCACCGAATTCATCTGCGAAAGGGGGTTACACTGTTTCAGTCCAAGAGAACATGTAGATAACAACGTGCCCCTGATGACAGTAGATTTGGCTCAACAGCCCAAATCAGTTAAGCCAGGCCTGATACTTCACGAAGCAACAAAGACGGTTGCGGTGCCCTCATATGGTGCCCTTTACCAAGGATAAAATGCCTTTGTGCCCCTTGCCTTTCAAACGAAGCAATAAGGGCTGGTTAAGCTAGCCCTCACCTTGAAATGGCAGTCCTGGCATGGTGATGTCGGGCGATTTCTTAAGAAAAGTTCCTGATTTATTTTGCACTTGCGTTGGTTGAAACTAGTTTAACTTTGGCCCGCCGCTCCTATTATTATTGTGCATTCTTGTCTTTAAATCTGTACATAGGCATCGTCTTCGTCAATGATCGACATTATTCTCTTGACTCTCTGCTTTACTCGTCTTCAGGGGGAGCTCGAATTTCCTCCAGGAGCAAGCCTCCCCTTTCTTTAGTTTGATTTCACATTTGCTTCCAAGCATTGTCATGGAGCTCTTGGTCGGGTCTATCACCTACATAGACAAGGAGAAAAAGAACAAAACTGAAAATCTGGATTTTTTTCTTTGATGTGTGTACTGACTTTAAAGGTACACGTTGCCTTGGATCGGTCGAGTTGGTCTTTGAAAAGCGGTTTGTAACCGTTTGTTATAAAATGCATATCGGTAGAAAGATGTTGTAAAAGTAGAACACAATGGTCTACGCAAATATGCCTCGAAATTGCATGGTTTTCTTTTTACTTCATCGACTAACCGGCCGACCATGATAGTTCACGACGTAAAAGGAAAACTGCAATTTTGAGTGATACCTGTGTGGATCATTATATTCTACTTTTACAACATCTTTCTAACCAATGCATTTCATAACAAACGATTTCAAACGATTTTTATAGACCAACTCGCCCAATCCAAGGCAACGTGTTCCTTTAAGTAGTAGTCCCAGCAAACTATCACGGTCGGCCATTTATGGGAGTCAAATTTTTGACTCCCATAAATGGCCGACCGTGTTAGTCGACAGGGTAAAAAGAAAACCGTGCAATTTCGAGGCAAGTTTGTGTGGATCATTGTATTCTACTTTTACATCTTTCTAACCATATGCATTTTATAACAAACGGTCACAAAACGGTTTTCAAAGACCAACTCGTCCGATCCAAGGCAATGTATTCCTTTAAAGGCAGAGTCAAGCTAAGGCCATCTCCCCTACTAGTTTGATATACAATACAAGGTTTTGGGGATAAACATTTAAAAACTCACTACAGCGGGATTCGAATTAACAAACCTCCAATTAAAAGTGTTGGCACTCTATAAACTGAGCTATCTAGCTCCATGTTGGCGGTCTCCTATCAAATGAAATCGTCTTCTATCACAAATCACTGTGCTCGATACAATTCTGTAGAGCTATAATACAATAAATTCAAGAGCTAATCAAACATATCTCTCTTCTGGATAGACTGTTCATATAAATATATTTTAACAAATGTTCCGGGTGTAAACAAAAGCAGGTTTTACACAACTTCTTTATGTTTGTCCAAACAAAATTTGTACAAACACAGAGTATGATGTAAACTTGTTATTTAAAGGCAGTGGACACTATTGGTAATTACTCAAAATAGTTATTAGCATAAAACCTTTCTTGATTACAAGTAATGGGGAGAGGTTGATAATATAAAAAACTGTGAGAAACAGCTCCCTCTGAAGTGACGTAGTTTTCGAGAAAAGAAGTAATTTTCCACGAATTTGATTTCGAGACCTCAGATTTGGAATTTGAGGTCTCGAAATCAAGCATCTGAAAGCATACAACTTCATGTGACAAGGGTGTTTTTTCTTTCATTATTATCTCACAACTTCGATGACCGATTGAGCTCCAATTTTTACAGGTTTGTTATTTCATGCATATGTTGAGATACACCAAATGAGAAGACTGGTCTTTGACAATTACCAATAGTGTCCACTGTCTGTAAGAAGGGCGTCTTACTTACCCCTTCCAGAAGGAAAGTTTTCTTGAATTTGTTCTTGCTCTGATTGAAGGTGATATCAACATTCAATAAGACTCGGTTTGTTTCTATGAACGAGACGTCTGGCTGGGAGAGTTTGCAATAGACGGAAAGCACGACGTGGGAGGTGGTCTGATGCCAATCGTACCTAGACATGATAGAAATATTTACGTATGTAACTGTGCCCAATTTCATAAACCTGTTTAGCAGAAAATTTCTTTGCTGAGCAAGAAATTAGCAGGGTACCAATCACAGCAATGGTAAACATACGGCAATTTGGCCGGTAACCAAATTTTACTAAGAAAGAGTTTTCTGTGCTCTGGGCCCTGGTCTCGGGACAAAATCCTCAAATGTTTGGCTCTGGCATAATTTCATAAAGCTGTTGGGCAGAAATTTCTGCTTCGCAAATTTCTTTGCTGAGCAAAAATTGAGTGGGGCATCAGCCTCAACAATGCCAACTTAAATTTTGGTTTGACTGGTAACCAAATACTATTCTGTGCTAAGCAAGTTTTTGTGCGCTTACATACAGGCTTTGTAAAATCGGCTGTGGTCGAGTAATCAGGGTCTCTTTTCTTAATTCCTGTAAGCACAAAAAATTGCTTAGCACAAACAAATTTGTTCAGCAAACAAATCACACCAACCTGCAATCGACTAGTTTCTTTGTGTCATCTTCTTTTACGAGCCATAAGTGGGCACCGGTTGTGCAACCTTCTTGCTCAAGGAAGTTGGTGAAATCTGAAGTCCGCCTCTCACAACAAGACCAGAACTTCATTCTACGAAAGATAAGTCGAACTTCTGAGTTATCTCAACAGTATGACGCAGTTCTTAAGAGTTAAACATCAATGAGAAAATTAACACCTATAAAATCGTTGCGGTTCTCGCTTAAAAAACATTGGATTCATATAGTTCCTGGGCGAGCTCAGTTGTCACAATTTGTAAGACATCTGCTCTAGCAATGCAAAGGTTGTGGGTTTGAATCCAACCTGAGTAACACGCCTGTTTTTAAAATTTGTACAGGACTTAAAAAGCGCTGCGCATCGGTGTAAGGGCGAAAACCAAATGATATGAATGAGAACCAAATCGTCTTCGACGTGTAACAAGCAGTGTTTCCTTGGGGGCTTTAAAAGAAAGTAACAAAACAAGAAAGAATGAAACCAACCCTTCATGGAACACTGCCTGGCCTGGGTGAAACTGGCACTTCTCATAATCCGACTGTTCTCCCATGTACGACTACATGTAGTGAACAAGAAATAGAAAAAGACTCAATTATTTTATAAAGGAGTATAAAAATAATAATAATAATAGCGTCTTATATAGCGCACTCCTCTGTCACACACACCTTTGCCAATGAGGGTGTACAGATCCCCATGAACACAATCAGATAAAGGGCAAGGGCACCAAGGCATTTTCTCCTTGGTAAAGGGCACCTCTATAAGGGTACCAAGGCAATGACCAGGAGGCATTGAGGCAACGCCTCCTCTTGAAGTATCGGGCCTGCATAATGTTAGTTGAGCTTCATACATGTATATATACAAAAAACAGTCTTTACATAGTACTTACCTTTTGACAGCCTCGATTCTTGCATTGTGTTCCCTCTGTGACTTCATTACTGACTTGTTCATCTTAGGAATAAAAATAACAGGTTTTACTGATTGTCTCTAACGGTCTCTTCAGACTATGGGCTGAGGTCCCACTGCAGCGTTAACGAAAACGATAACGATCACGACGCAAAGAGAATGCATTCTATTGGTTGAATTGCTCCACGCAGAATACGCACACTCTCATTCAACCAATAGAATGCATTATATTTGCGTTGTGATCGTTATCGTTTTCGATATCGCTGCATTGTGACTCGGCCTTAAGGAGTTCAAATTTACATAGTAACTTGTGACAAAGCTTGCTCGCAAAATGGCTTAATGAATTGGCATACAGTGGGGCTTTTATGATTATTATAAATCTTTGTGACTTCATACCAGGATTTTCTCATCTAGAGGTTGTTATAAATACAAAAAAGCTTGCTCCAAACCACCGATAGCAACTGTCTCTACAGACTGAGGAATTCAAATATACGGTGCAACTTTTGACAAAGCTAGCTCACAAAATGGCTTATTGAGTGACCTACAGGTAGGTTTTGTTCTTCAGAGAAGTGTCTTGTTCTTTAGAGAACTGTCTTGCGGTATATTCTACTACCGCGGATAAATTGACAGAGTAGAAAGTCTCCTGATGATGACTAGAGCAAGCTAGTCGAAATATTGAGACCAATTAAGAAGTCGCTCCGAAGTAGTGAAGGTAACAACGATCTACTAAAAGCTAAAGTAGTAGTCCCTGCCAGTTTTCTACCTTCCGCCCAGGTTGTAATTAAAAAGCAGGACAGTTCTTTTCAGAACTGAGAAGTCTCCCGAACAATCCGATAAATCTACTCCACGGTAGTAGAGTATAGAAAGACAGAACTCTACCTGGCAAGTAGATACACACATGGTGTTACCGAAAACCAAATTTATTTTGATACCTCACCATGCAATGCCTCAAATCCAATCTTTTTATTATAAATCTTTGTGACTTCTTACCATTTTGGTCCTGAGATGGGGTTATAGTAAGATTCTCTAATGCTGATTTTAGTGATGATCCAACAGTGACTGGTAACCGAACTACAGGATCAGATTCACTGTCGAAGATTAAGAATACCAACTAAAAAACTAGACATTGGTAAAATTACAAACACTAGATGTTTTGGGTTTTCAATGATACTATGCTTTACAAAGATGTAATAATAATAATAAAAGTCTTATAAAGCGCACCTACTAACAAGGTATTCAAGGCGCTTGAACAGACGGGTTTGTAAATCTTTACATGGTGCAATAGTGCTAAAGGAATAGGTATCACACTTTGGCTCAGCATACATTACAGGAAAAAATACTGAGCACTTTGACCTGCTCGTTGGGTGTAATTAGGCGCTCCTATGGGATGGGGGGGGGGGTGCCTCACTGTTGAGAACCTACTGCCCTGTTGCCCACCTTTAAACATTTTAAACATGCTTAAATGAATGATTCAATACATTTAAAGGAACACGTTGCCTTGGATCGGACGAGTTGGTCAAAACAAAAGCGTTTGTAACCATTTTTTATAAAATGCATATGGTTGGAAAGATGTTTTAAAAGTATAATACAATGATCCACACAAGTTTGCCTCGAAATTGCGTGGTTTTCCTTCTACTGTGCGAACTAACATGGTCGGCCATTTATGGGGGTCAAAATTTTGACCCCCATAAATGGCCGACGTGTTAGTCGACGATGTAAAAGGAAAACCACGCAATTTCGAGGCATGTTTGTGTGGATCATTGTATTCTACTTTTACAACATCTTTCTACCCATATGTATTTTATAAAAAACGGTTACAAACGCTTTTCAAAGACCAACTCGACCGATCCAAGGCAACGTGTTCCTTTAATACCCTCTACCCCCTATTCGGCCTTTGCGCCTGCTTGCCCCCCCCCCCCCTTCCGACTTCCGATTTAAAATGTGTGGTTACACTATATGCTGCTTTTCAAACTTGTCATACCCAAGCTTCACTTGTGTGTACCTTCATACACAAAGTGGGCTTGACTCTGTTTCTAATTGTCTCCAAAGAATTAAAGACACTGGACACTATTGGTATTTGTCAAACACCAGTCTTCTCACTTGGTGTATCTCAACTAATGCATAACACAACAAACCTGTGAAATGTTGAGCTCAATTGGTGGACGAAGCTGCAAGATAACTATGAAAGGAAAAAACACCCTTGTCACACGAAGTTGGGTGCTTTCAAATGCTTGACTTCGAGACCTCAAAATCTAATTCTGAGGTCTTGAAATCAAATTCGTGGACAGTTACTTCTTTCTCGAAAACTATGTCACTTCAAAGGGAGCCGTTTCTCACAATGTTTTATACTATCAACCTCTCCCCATTACTCATTACCAAGTAAGGTTTTATGCTTATAATTATTTTGAGTAATTACCAATAGTGTCCACTGCCTTTAAATACATAAATAAAACATAAAGTTGTGAAACTTTCTGAATCAATTAATACAAGAAAATGCTGACCATACCTTGGTCTTTTGGTGGGTGGCTCAATCGGCTGACGTTGCTTAGGTGGTTCAACATGAACCACGTCCTGTAAGTAGAGAAGATGAAAAAATCAAGGCCAGTAAATAAATAAAAATAATAATAATAATGCGTTTTTATAGTTCTACATACAGGATTTCAAAGTGCATGCAGTCCTCAGTCCAACAAAATCAAACAAAACGTGAAGTTGGATTTTGAAGGGAGGAGGATGGTTATAATAAATGGTTGGATAACCACAATTGAGAAGTAAATTTGAACACACAAATTTTCACCTGATTTGTTTTATTGGAGACCTGAGGTTTGGGTTTTTCTGCTGGTTTTTCATTGCTATGAAGTCCCTTGGTACAGCCCTGCAAGACAAAAGACAGCCATACATTTTCACCTTTAATTCATAACTTCCTTTTAACAAAATAATGTTTCTTGGTAAACCATAAGTTTCGTAAACACCTGTTAATTTTAACATAGACTTGTGGACAAGTCATGAATGTCATGATGTTGCAATACACTCAGTAGCATAAATTTTAGTTAAAAATTGCTTTGCTAAGCAAAAGGTGTCTAGATGCGTAGCATGGCCCCACTTTCATAGAGCTGCTTAACGGCTAATTTTGTGCTTACTGCCGACTTTCCATTTCACCGTAAGAGCACACGAAAACCAAGGGTATATAACCTTCCTGTGTTTACTAAATGTAAATGAAAGATATACATTTTGTAAGACTTCAAATCTATGGTGAAAGCACAAGCTGATGGCATCTTTTATTAACCGTGTCCTAATGTTGCATAAGTCAGTCTGATGTCTACTACAGTTTATGTCCACTCCGTTTGTTTGTCTGTTTTTTGTTTCATTGTTTTGTTTTGTTTTGTCTTTTGTATTTTTTTGCTTGTTCTTTATTGTTTACATAAGTCTATTTTTTGTTTAAGGCATTCCGTTTATAAGCTTTGGCTTCCTGGGTAATGCCTCCACGTATTAGTTTTATTGTATCTATTGTTTTGTTTTCTTATGAAGTGATAACCCTTTGTGGAAATAAATGTTCGTTGAATTGAATTGAATTGAATTGAATTGAATTTAATTTAATAATCCCTAATGAAATATTATGCTTAGGAATACTTTAAGCAAATTTTTCTGCTTTTAGTTCTTCATTTATAGTGCAGCCTTCCAATGATTGAAGATGTACGCATTGCATGTGTGCGCATGGGTTGGCTTGAGACAACAGGAATACTGTGTCAGGTGCAGTTAGAATTATGTAACGGTGCGAGTAAAAAGCTGGAGCTGAGATTACTTCAGCCGGGGGTCCCTTAGTATTAGCCCAAGACATAAGTGCTCGATATTGGATAGTGTTTTACGCTCAGTTGTAAAGCACGCCCTCTTACAGTATAATTTAACCAGCTTGACTGGCAAGCATCTCGCCAGACTAGTCTAGATCTCAAGCTCACAAGTCAAGTTGGTTAAATCATACTGTTAGAGGGCCCGCTTTGGTGCTTTGGCGCTTTACAACTGAGCGTAGTACACTATCAAGTATCAAGCACTTACGTATTGGGCCAAGACTGGGGAGTATTGGGCCAATTTACATGATTAAAGGCCAAATTCAAATAAAGTGATTTGTATTTTATGTTTTGAGGCTCCATACCCGCATATTTAGAAACTCAGTGAAATCCGTGGTTCTTTTTTTACAGCAGGACCAGCCCTTGTAGGCGTCATGAAAGACTGGCTCCCCAGGATGGTGTATACACGCCTCTGAAAAATAATCGACAAACAATTTATTATTGAATATTAAATAATATTATTAATAATTATTAACTTTAAGCCATTTCACAAAAACAAAGTGCAACAATAACTATGAGGTTCGGGTAGGTACGCACATGGCCAGCAAAAACAGAGTGCAACTTGCACACGGGCACACTGTTCGTTTTTCCTATGGCTGTTTGCTGCGTTTTCTGGACCCCTTGCCTTGTTAGGCCTTGGCCCTTGCCTTGCAATCGCATACATTTTGACTGCGAGTTCATTCAAATCAAAGAACACACAGTTTAAATAGGATAAATTTTGGTATGGCGCCACCACTTTTTCCCTCATTTTTACAAAAAGGGATATCTTATTGAGGTAAATTAGATACTATATTATTTCATATTGAATGAAAAAGTGGTGGCGCCATACGGAAACTTTTCCTTTACATAAAATAGAGCCTAATTTTGGCGAGATTCTAATTTAAAGACACTGGACACTACTGGTAATTGTTAAAACTTAACAAAACAGTCTTCTCACTTGGTATCCCAACATATGCATACAATAACAAACCTGTGAAAATTTTAACTCAATTGGTCGTCGAAGTTGCGAGACAATGAAAGAAAAAACAACCTTGTCACACGAAGTTGTGTTCTTTCAGATGCTACTTGATTTCCAGACCTTTATATTATTATATTTTTTTATTTAATTATTGACATCCAACAGCGGAAAGCCGCCACTTACAGGAATCGTTAAAAACTATGTAAAAATATAAATATAAATTTAAATATGAATATAAATATAACAATATATAAAATTAAAAATTACACAATATTGATAAAAACATTATTATAAGTAGACCTCAAAATCTAATTCTAAGGTCTCTAATCTAAATCAAATTCGTGGAAAATTACTTCTTTCTCGAAAACTACGTTACTTCAAATCAAATTCAAAGAGGAGCCGTTTTCTCACTTTTTGAGTTTTATCAACCTCTCCCCAATTAATAGTCAATACTCGTTTACCAAGTAAGGTTTTATGCTAATAATTATCTTGAGTAATTAATTAACAATATGAATAGTGTCCACTGCCTTTAAAAAAACCTGTAAGAATGTAAAAAGGGTAAAGCGATACCTGTGTACCTAGTATTTATTAATATTATTAGTAATAATAGCTATAGTAAATATAGTATTATTACAATTAGTAACCTACCTGGTCCATTTTCTGACGGGAGAAACTTCTTCCCACAACCTTTATTGTAGCAGTGTGTTTCGACTTCACCAGACGCCATTCCGAAATCAATGGTGACAACTCAACTCTTCAGCAGTAACTTATCTTCTATGTCTTTATTAATCGGAAAATTTGTGAGAGAATTTTCCAGAAATCGTAATTTAATACAACGATCGGAGCAGTTACTCGAATCGAAGGCCGCACGTCTGGTGTAATAGGGCGCCACCATTTGTTCAAGATAAATTAGTTTCTGGTATCAGTTAGACTTGCGGACAAGTCGTTATTGGTCTGCCGCCGCGCGGTGAGATGGGCAATCCTGGCGGTGAGGAGCGAGATCACTGCTCTTTGTTTTTTTAGGGGGGGGGGGGGGGGTGGTAATGATTTTTTGTTTGTAAACGGAAAAACGGATATTATTTTAAAGGAACACTTTGCCTTGGATCGGACGAGTTGGTCTATGAAAAGCGTTTGAAACCGTTTGTTATGAAATGCATATGGTTAGAAAGATGTTTTAAAAGTAGAATATAATGATCCACACAAGTATCACTAAAAATTGCACGGTTTTCATTTTACGTCGCAAACTTACACGGTCGGCCATTTATGGGAGTCAAAGTTTTGACTCCCATAAATGGCCGACCGTGTTTATCGGTGAGGTAAAACCAAAACCGTGCAATTTACAAAATGATATACTATACATAGACCTTTTCTAATTATGCAAGATAAACTAGCCTCTAATTGAAAACGCTGCATGCATAGACACACCATAGGACACACACCCCGTTTGACAATTCCTGCACTCAGCAGTAAGTCATTCATCATGTTTGATCAAGTTCAATCAGTCAATATGTCTGAGTGAAAACAAAAAACATGTTTAGCCTCCGGGTTAAAACAAAAAAGAGAGGGGCTTTTTATTTTTTATTTTCAAGATGGCCGCCGTTCTTTAAAAATAATTCAATTTGTTTATGTTTTTCTACTGTTCAAACTCACAATGCAAAATGAAACATGCTGTACACGACAGGATATTAACAAGAAATTATACTTTAAAAAAGGGAAGGAAGAGACAAACGGCTGGGCCATTTTTCAAAATTTATTTTCTTGGTGAGACTTTAAAGAAACACGTTGCCTTGGATCGGTCGAGTTGGTCTTTGAAAAGCGTCCTGTAACCGTTTGTTATAAACCGATATGGTTAGAAAGATGTTGTTAAAGCAGAATACAATGATCTACACAAGTATGCCTCGAAATTGCGTGGTTTTCGTTTTACCTCGTCGACAAACACGGTCGGCCATTTATGGGAGTCAAAACTTCGACTCCCATAAATGGCCGACTGTGTAAGTTTGCGACGTAAAATGAAAACCGTGCAATTTTTAGTGATACTTGTGTGGATCATTAATATTCTACTTTTAAAACATCTTTCTAACCATATGCATTTCATAGCAAACGGTTTTGGTTTTTACCCATAGGCCCTACACCGATGTGTGTTTAATACGGTTAGCCCTATATAGGACTCGCACAGACTGTAGCGCAATACGAAAGTGTAAGGCCGCCAGGGCTATATAGGTTTACTTAGTCCTTTCCCGACAGTCCCGTTGAAAATGTATCACAGGCATACTCGGCCGCGATTCGAACCCACGACCCTTGCAATTCTAGAGCAGTGTCTTACCAACTAGACTACCTAGGTTGCCCGGTAGCTATGGGCAGTTCTAATTTTATGTTCGAACCCCAAAATGTGCTTAGCATGAAATTGTTGCCATAATAAAAACAGCAAAATTTCTACGTGATTTTCAGGTCAAGCAAACACAGCTGAATACCAGTAACAAGCAATATGCAACAAATGGAAATTTGGTTGGTAATCCTGCTTTTATCAAGGAAGAAATGTCATGCTCAGCAAATTTTCGTGCTTAGCAGCTTTATGAAATTGTGCCCTGATCCGATCCCGTGTGGTGAAATTAACTTGAGCTCAACACCGTATGTGAATACCTTATTATACCGTACGTGATAATTCATAATCAGTCATCGACACAGCTTTGTTCTTTTTATTATTTACAGTGACTGTTATTGTGAGATTGTTTTATTTATATTTTCTATTTTGTTTAATGTTCATAACAATGTTCATGTACATAATATTGAGATCATGTTAGACAAACGTTTTAAAATATTAAGCTCTAAAATACGATTTAAAGATCATTATATACATACTAATGTCACATTGTGTCGGAGCCGGCCACACTAAAAATAAATGTTTCCTTGAACGATATAACAATATCTTAATAATTTTCCTATTTCAAGACAATTGTTGTCAATCAAATAATAATTATTACAACATGCACTTTTACAACGAGCGTACAAAACTAACCATTAATACTCGATAGCCGACGACAAATCCATAAAACACATCATTAAACGATATTTTGTACTAAGAATCGAGATAATATATCTCACAACTATAATAATAATCTCATTATGACCAACATTGACTTATTATAACAAATTGGTAATTACTCAAACAAATTATTAGTATAAAACCTTACTTGGTAACGAGTAATAGCTAGGAGAGGTTGGTAGAAGTGGTGTAGTTTTCGAGAAAGAAGTAATTTTACACGAATTTAATTTCGAGACCTCAAGTTTAGAATTGGAGGTCTCAAAATCAAGCATCTGAAAGCATCTTGCCAACTTCGTGTGGTAAGGGTGTTTTTTCTTTCATTATTATCTCGCAACTTCGACGACAGATTGAGCTCAAATTTTCACAGGTTGGTTATTTTATGTATAATATGTTGAGATACACCAAGTGAGAAGACTGGTCTTTGACAATTACCAATAGTGTCCACTGTCTTTAAGAAAAGGGTTATACCTCACAGTGTCTTTATTTGCATTAGTCACATTACACCTCTGGTAATATTGTCAAAGACCAGTCTCCTCTATTGGTGTATCTCAACATAATATGCATAAAATAACCAACCTGTGAAAATTTGAGCTCAATCTGTCAAAAATTGTTGGTCGTCGAAGTGGAAAAAGAATAATGGAAGAAATAGGCACCATTGTCATTTCTGCTTTCAGATCCCTTGATTTCGAAACCTCAGCTGAGGTCTCGAATTCAAATCTCAAATATTTAAAGGAACGTTAGAGAATTGGTAAGAATCAAAAATCGTGAAGATCACAGATTTTCTTTAAGACACTGATCGAGAACCCCCCCCCCCCCAAATCTAACATGAATAAAACTTTGCAAGAATACAAAAGGATATCCTTGATGAAATGCTTCACTACAAAACGACCATGGGTGGATACTTCTTCACAAAGTAGCTGACCTTTTGTATTCTCAACAACCAGGCTTTAAAGACCATTCCCCCCTGCATAATCAGCACAAAACGCCTATAATTAATCACATTTTTTTGTCAGTGAAAATGTCAATCAGAAATACCATGAAAAGGAAATGTAGGTTTGCTTTTGAGGAAATGACGTTACATTAGCGGTATCTATACTTTGAGTTTAGGGGAAAGATATAAGATTTATTTTAAATATTCGGTCATAAATTACATAGTACTTACATTTAAAATTGGCTCAATAAAAAAGTGTTATAACTGTCATAAAATCCAATAGATCCCGAAATAGTTTACATTAAATGTAATTATGTTAAAAGTACTGGTCGTGTAATGACTAACCAATAATCGAGTAATTTCGATCATGCAGTGTATGATCACGTGATACTCTATAAGAATAGTTGGTAATCACTCAAATCAGTTGTTGACATAAACAAATTACTTGGAAACGAGCAATGGAGAGCTGTTAATAATTTTATTTGCGTCTGAATTCACACACAGTTTTGCAACAGGGATGTTTGTTCTTTCATTATTCTCTTGCAACTTCGATGACCAAATTGAGTCCAAGTTTTCACAGGTTTGTTATTTTATGCATGATATATGGATACACTTAGTGAGAATACTGGTCTTTGACAAAATTTACTAAACGTGTGCAATGATAATAATAAGGCATTTTCGAAACAACGGCTTGGGGCTTGGGCACCGAGCCATAGACTATTCCCGTTCGCCTGTTTGAAGCTTCATACCAAGAGCGCACGTTTTAGATAATATCTGACGGAGCATTTTATAAGTTGGAGCACAAGCCGAAGCCATAGCTTCGAAAAGGCCCAGATACGCTACCCTACATTATTAAATACCAGTAAAAAAAAAACGTAAAAAAAACTTTGTAGTTCAATTTCTTTTTCAATTTCAATTTCTTTAAGAAATGTTTGTGAATTAATTTTTCTGAAAACTTTCCGTATCCTGCCACCATTTACAAAAAGGAATTTTCATTTCATTATTTCATAACGAATAAAATAGTGGTGGGATACGGAAACTTTTCAAATTGTTCAGTCTGTTTTCCAGCCTCAGTTTTCAAGCGATCCCTTCAGCAAAATAGTTGTGATTACCAGAAACGCAGCAGAAACGACAAGGTTCACCCGGAGCCTTGGCTCTCGCTACACGGCAGGCAGAGCGAAGAAGAAGTAACACACAGTAACCAAGATCACGGTCATCCGTGGGTCATCAGTCTTTCGTCTCTTGTGTCTCTTTCTGTCTCAATTTTCTCATTTTCTTTCTTGCCACTGTCTTCTTCCTTCTCATTCCGCTTATGTTCCTTGTCCTTTTTAATCTCAGATCCAACAATCGTTTCCCACAAAGCCAAGTACTGCTTGTTGATCGACTTGACATGGGACGCCCCCACAGCAATCCCTCGTTTCAACCCAATCTCAACCGAAGTATACTGTTGGTACAAACCTGAGAATTTTGCAGAGAATCCATGGCGGCCATAACCAATTCCCATATAAACGTCATCCAGCTTGAAAAATGGCACCTTGAACGATGTTTTATACAGTCGCATTGCTACATCAGTCGACACGACATAACAGCCCCCGTTTAAGAAAGGTGGGTAAACTTTCTTAGGGTACATCTGCTTCGGGATGAACCACTTGAGGACCTACCCCGAATCGGGGGGACATTTTCCCTCCGATTCCCCTCGGAGATAGTTTCCTTGGAGATGTCTCCAACCTCAAGATAAGATTCCGGGGGTTTAACATCATATCAGCGTCTATACTCACAGCGTAACTTGCTAGGCCGGCAGAAGGTTGACAAGCCACCTCCTTCCCATTAGAGTCTTGTATGTTCCAAGTTGAAGTACGAGTCCATAAAGTCCTCCTGTATTATATCCATGATATGTCTCATCTTCAGCTTTAAAAGTTTGTCCTTTGGATGTTCATTCGTCTTACCCGTTAAGAACATTGTTCGAATCTTTCGACCGAGCACCACCTGAACACCGCCCCAGGTTCGTCGAATTTGTTCCGATCGAAAGTCTCCCCTACCCGGCACTTCACCAACACCGCTAAGAACACATCAGAGTTCTCCCCGGAGCAAGCGTCTTCATTTGCGATTATGAATCGGAAAGGATGAGGGTTTATAACTTTCGGACTCGAAACAATTGGAGTTGTGTTTATCTTTACGAGAGTGGCGTTATCGGCGACAGCACGTAGCGTTGTGGTAGCATGTAATGGAGACTTTGAAGTAGTGTTAACTCCTACTAGTATTCCCATAGTATTTATACTACTATTCGTCAGCTCATATGTAGATGTGGTAACAACAACAACGTTTGGGTACAGCGTCACAAGTGATAAGATTGCCATAAAAAGTCCGTAAATAATGAGAAGGAAATAGCACCTTGTCACTCTTTGCTTTGAAGCTTTGAAGAGATTGCCGGTTTTCAGGGTAGTGGTCCCATGCTTACGCCAAGAGGACCGGAGTCCCCGTGTGGGTCTCCCTGCTAGCAGCAGCCTGGACTCCATGGTTCCTCTTTATACAAGGCGGCCACACACGTATCCTGTCCTACTCGCAATGGTGGGAAAGTAACTTCAAAGTGCTTCTGGTAGCACAAACGATATGGTTCAGTAATCAACGAAAGCTTCTTACTCTTCTCAAGGAGTTGAGATCTCCAAAGGGTACAACACCGGCAGATAACCAGGGACTAATGCGATTGTGGGCTAGGTGAAAGACCACTATTACGTGTCATTGTTCTCTTCCAATGTAATAGGGAGTTCACCTTTTGGACGAAGGATGGTTCTGTGAGTGTGAATGTCTGTAATGATAGACATTTGGCGCCATCTGCACATGCGTCGGCTTTGAGAGGACGGTCGTCCCCCAAGTTCTACGACAACGTCGTCGCATCGCAGAACAAATCCGTCGTCGAAAACGAAATGTATTTTCGTTGGGTCAAGCACGAGCGCGTTATTTGAATATGCATGAGAAAGCAGCTCTGAGCAGCAGCAGAGCGTGTAGACAGCCCGTTATATCCATTTACTGTCCACGTTGTAGAAGATCGGTGTTCACCGAACGTAATGTCATTATACAAAAATGTATTCTCTTTCAGGTTTAATAAGAATGAGGAAAGTGGCATTGAAAACAAATTATAGCGGTCAAAGACCAGTCTTCCCACTTAGTATATTTTAACATATGCATAAAATAACAAACCTGTAAAAATTTGAGCTCAATCGGTGGTCGAAGTTGCGAGATAATAATGAAAGAAAAAACACCTGTGTCACACTATGGAGGTAGACATTTCTACCTCCATGGTCACACGAAGTTGCGTGCGTTTATATGGTTGATTTCGAGACCACAAGTTCTAAACTTGAGGTCTCGAAATCAAGTTCGTGGAAAATTACTTCTTTCTCGAAAACTATGGCACTTCAGAGGGAGCCGTTTCTCACAATGTTTTATACCATCAACCTCTCCCCATTACTCGTCACCAAGAAAGGTTTGATGCTAATAATTATTTTGAGTAATTACCAATAGTGTCCACTGCCTTTAAGCCAACGAATTAGATAATAAAGCTCCCTTATTTATCTCGGGATGACGACATCCTAAAAGAGGATGACTTTCCGAGATGTGATAACTCGAAATGTCGTCTTTCCGAGGCGGATGTCACATCTTTGAATTCCGTCTTACCGAGTTGCTGTATCTTTGAATTCCGTGTTTTCGTGATAGAGGTTTTTGAAAAACGAGTTTCAGCAATTTTGTATATTCTTTGAATTCTATGTTCGTGTAATTTGTTTCCCCTTGTTTCTATGATAAATTATCTTGTTAACGTAGTAAACTTTAAAAATGTTCACCCAAAAAGTAAAGACAACGCGACCGCCCACAATTTAAATACTCGATTACAGTGTTTAGACAAAAACAAAGTTGTTTCGTGTTGTTTTACTTTGATAATCGCTAAAAGACATTTAAAAGCAGCCTGACTTTGAGATAGAAAACCCTTCACCTTTGAGAGACCAATTTCTTTTACTTAAAGGCAGTGTACACTATTGGTAATTGTCAAAGACTAGCCTTCACAGTTGGTGTATCTCAACATATGCATAAAATAACAAACCTGTGAAAATTTGAGCTCAATCGGTCATCGAAGTTGCGAGATAATAATGAAAGAAAACTAGATATAGTGTTTGTAGAAACAAACACTATAGGTGTTCGGCTATTGTTGGGTCAGTGTTTGAATCAATGAAAAAAGTGTTGTTAATAGCTCGTCAAGTTGCAAAGAAATCAAAACCAAACAGTTCTCTCGATGTGCATAATTTTTTTATGGTAAAGCATCAAAAAGTGTACATTTCAACCTAAAAGCCTTTAAATAGTGCCTTTTCAAAGCATTTTACAGGCACTTCCGGTTCAAAAAGGTCAAAAGGTCAAAAGTCAAGAGAAGGTCACTAACTGTTGGCTACTGTTCGGCTACTGTTGGGTCAGTGTTTGAATCAATGAAAAAAGTGTTGTTGATAGCTCGTCAAATTGCAAAGTAATCAAAACCAAACAGTTTTCTCGATTTGAAATAATTTTATGGTTAAGCATCAAAAAGTGTACATTTCAACCTAAAAGCTTTAAAATAGTGATTCAAACACTGACCCAACAGTAGCCGAACAGTAGCCGAACAGTAGCCAACAGTTAGTGACCTTCTCTTGACCTTTTGACCTTTTGACCTTTTTGAACCGGAAGTGCCTGTAAAATGCTTAAAGGTCAAAAGGTCAAGAGAAGGTCACTAACATACCCATTTTTGTGAAGTACGTAAGGCCCTTTCATAATATGATGTATAGATTGTCAAAATAGCTTTTGTGGTTGAGGAAATGTGAACTGATGAATAATGACGACTGAAGAAGAGACTAACTAAACGGAAAGAAATGTTGGTTGAAAACGCCTTGAAAACAGACTAAAAACGAAGCTATTTAAAGGAGAAGAAAAAAATAAAAAATAATGAAAAGAGTATTGTTACTATATCGTTAAATTGTAAAGAAATCAAAATTAAAACGTTTTCTCAATGTGTAATAAAGCATCAAAAAGTGTACATTTCAAACTAAAAGCCTTTGCAAAACATTTTAACTAATAGTTGCTAGCTCCTAAATGACAACAACAAAACATCCACACCGGCTGTTGGAACCCTTGATTACTTAATTATGCTCCAAACATGAATAATTCACCAGTAAAAACTAAAGTGCACATTTTACCATGTGACCTTTACTGATGTGGACTCCAGTTAAAATCTAGGGACGAAGCCTTGCATCGTATAGATTGGTTGTTCAGACCCTACGTGATTGTTTTGTGGTTTCCCTCTACCAGGGTTGCGCACCACATCTTAAACTCATGTTCATTTACTCCTTTTCTACAAAGGTATCTTCGGGTTTATGGTTCTTTCGACAAAAGACGAATAAAGAACAAAAAACATGTTGCGTTTCTAAGCGACCATTGTAATATTGACAAGCTGTATAGGGGACAGGTCATCAGCGCAAAACAACTTATTTGATTTCATGTTTTAAGTGCTGCTCAAACATTATATGAAGCGGCCGGTGTCAGATGCAATTGTGTCCGCCATGCAATACTGTCCGCTCAGGATACTTTTGCATATGCAATCGTGTCCGGGGCTATGCAAAAACCGTCCGGTGGACATGTACATGACTAATGTGCGCGCGTAAGCGAGCGTGCATGCACTGAACCTACAAACGAATAATATGCAGCATAATCACGTATTTTATGATTGCAGCGAATACCCAACGGTCGAACATTTCCCTTGTCATTCATGAGATGCACTTAGTTTTTAAAATGGCAAACGTGTTCCGTCGACCAAGGGCCTTTAATTTACTGCAAGGACGGTTTTGCAAGGAGGCGGACACAACTGCATATGCAAATGTGTCCGGGCGGACACAATTGCATTATGCAGCAGCGTCCGGGCGGACACGATTGCATTATGCAAAACCGTCCGGCGGACATTATTCTCCGGATATATTGCATTATAGAGGACATAATTGCATGCGACACCGGCGCACATTTCCAGCGATTTTCAACACTGAATAACAAAGTGGATGCATATCAGAAAACTGTTTCCAGAAATGTTCGAGGCATTGTTAGTAAGCATGGATAAGCTATAGTTCGTGCTTATCCCAAACGCTTTTATACCATAAGTATGGAAAACGGTGGGCGCATTTCCGAGCCGATTCCAAAAGCTGTATGTATGAGAAATGATGGGTACATTCAAAGCCGTTTTCATGCGTTTTGAGTGAGGAAATAGCATGCAGTGGCACAATTCAGACCGTTTCGAGACTCCTTAAGTTTTGAATTCGGTCGGTGTAATTACGCTTGTCGAAATTATCTTTGAACAAGATGTCGGCAAACGTAAGGGATAAAGAAATAGCTTAGCTCTTGGCCCATATCGTAGGAATTTGTTTTTACTGAAACACATGCAGGGAAAGTGTCCGACCAAAGAGCTACAAGAAAGAGCAAACATTACGACTCGATGACACATGGTGCAGGAGATAATCTTTGGTTACCTATAAGCATTGAATTCGCGTGACCTAACATCTAATGATGTCATGATGAAAAAAATGAACGAAAATTATAATTAGGTCTCCGTTCTACAAACTGGAGTTAATTCAAATTTCATCTTGCACTGCTGTTTGACATTTACTGCAAGTACTGATTTGTACTTTTCAGATTGATATGCTTTTAATATTATTAAAATTTTCACCTTAGTTTGTATTTGTGAATTATTCATGTTTGGAGCATTATTAAGACTGGGTTGCTGTAAAAATCAAAGATATTTTTAAAATGATGGCAGACTTCAAAAAATGGATTTTGGCAAAACTCCATGTGTGAGTAGGTATGGGTACACAATACACAAAAATCGGAAAAAAAGTTATATCAGACATTGGTTGCCATGGTTACGTCCAAAATAAGATTTTCAGCAAATTTTCCAAGTTTTTATCTTTTTTAAGAGTAAAAATATAGGTAAATTGAAAGCACTGGTACGTCTTAAGGGGAAAACGTTGAAGTTTTTCTTTCACACATGTTGCACAACCTTGTTTACTCTTTCAGAAAATGTTTTTAAAAATTAAGTGTGCGATCAACTTTGGATCAAACCACTATTTCAAATAGGGGTGTTTTTGTCATATTTTCTTTTAGCGAAAAATAGGGGTATCGAATGGGGCCATAAGTCCGAAAGTGGCACTTTGTTGATTATGACACTTTTATAGTTGGAAGATAAGGTACCAACCTACATAAAAATGCAATAAAATGTTTTGGTATTTTAAGTGCGCGAACAGAGTTTTGCCGGAAAGTCAGCACTTTGGGAGGGCAAAAACCCATTAACCAATGGCAAAAAATTTTACATTATTATTAGGAAAAAATATCAGGATTTTTTTTTTTTTTTTTTTTTTTAAACCTTATTGATGGAAGGGACTTGAGGTACATTCAAACAAACTAAACTTTTGAAATCACTATATAGCCCGTTGCCATGGTAACAGCTCATTTGTGTTTTGGCTATTTCTTGCCAATTTAGGGGTCTAAAAAACTGTATTTTAGCATATATTTGCAAATCCACCCAGCCAATGTGCATTCTTTTTTTTCAGAAAACCTTTCATATCAATACATTGAGTCGTCCTATGCTTAACTTGAGACAAACAAATTATTGCTTTAACTTTTACCCGAATGCTATTTTTAGAACATCATTAGCGCATGTTTTTAGAAATTTGCAAAATCAACATTTTTACCCTATTTTTGGCCCTCAAAATGACAATTTGCCAGGGGTCTCAGAATGTTTTCCTTTCGGTTGTATTTCGAGCCAACATTGGTCCTTCCATTTTGAGAAAAACTTTTGAGAAAAACTTTGGCAATTGTATCCTGTTGTAACAGTACTACCTAAAAAAAAATGAATTTTTAACTTGTTTTCTTTAGATTGAATAAATAACATTAATAAAATAATACTTTTAAGTCTTCCATCAATCCGGCACCTTTCATGAGCACCCTGTAGCCTTGTGGACTACCCAACATTGATCAACATTGATATTTTTAATGACCTAAGTTTTAAATTTTATACTACCCCCCCCCCCTCCCCTGCATGCCCAGCCCCCAAGCATATCAAATTTTGTTGACAATAATAATAATAATAATAGACAGTACTTATATAGCGCATATCACCGTGAGGTCCCTATGCGCTTAGAAAGAGAATGAAATAACTTGAAAAGGCGAAAAAGAATAAATTAACTGTGATAACATTGATTGAACAAATGTGTCTTAACCCGAGTTTTAAATAGATCAGTATGCATTACAAAGCGCCTCCTTTATTGAAAGTCCCTTTTTAAAATTTTCATTGCACATCATTAATAATAGGAAAGTTTGTGCTGTCTTCAGTCACCTTTAGGGAATATTTGCCATTTCGGTTGTGATTGGGCGATTATTTGTGCTTTCATGTCTGGGGAGCACAAATAGGCAACTGCATCATGAAGTGACACTGCCTCAACATGGTAAAATTTGAAAAAAAAAAACAAATTAATTCTCTTTATTGGCATTTCTTACATGCTGAACAATGATGTTGATTGAAAAAAAAAACAAAAAAACGCAGCTTTACAAGTATAAAAAATATAACTGTATACAATGTATAGTTCGAAGACTCACCCCAAGCTAATTCGGCTGGTAATAGTGTTATCCGGCTATGTTCCATTAGGGAACTTGGAAATTAATTGATTTACGTAACCATTAATTGTACACGCAGTCACTGATTATGTGATGCCTCTGTGCAGTGTTAAGGACGTGTTATACATTTTTGATGTTCAAACGAAGAGCTGTGAACGTCCATTTTGTCAAGAAAATTGAACATTTTGTTTAAGATTGTATAGCTGCTATAGCCAAACGTAAATGACCACAAACATACCACAGAATCTCTTTGTGATGCATGTTTATACAATTGAGAGTTATATTTTTATACTTGTAAGTTGCTTTGCTCTATCGTGTGCCTGTTTTTTTTTTTTCAATCAACATCATTGTTCAGCGTGTAAAAAGTAATTAGAGAGCATTATGTTTTCATATGATTATGAAATTTGCAAAATACACCCTTTTTTTTGTTTTTAAAGGCATGAAGTTCTGGCAACACTGCTCCACAGTTTAAAAAATACAATAACTTTCTTTTTTAATTATGTGATGCCTGTTTATGCAACTGGGAGTTATGTTGTCATGAGATGCTTTATTATATTTTGTCCTGATATTTTGTCAGTCTTCATCATTGTTAAGCATGTAGAAAGTCATAAAAAGAGCATTATTTTACAACTTAAATCTATACAATCGCCAAAAAGCATGAAGCTTCTGACAACACTGCTCCCCAGATCAACAAATACCTTTTTTTTTTTTGAAATTTCTACAGACCAGTATCTTATCTTTCAAGCCTGGTAGCCCAACTTTCCTAAATATGCTACTTTCGGACTTCTGACAAACTTAGCAACCCCCTTTATTTCCCAAATTGAACTTTGTTCAAAACACCCCTTTTTGGAAAAAATGGATTATTCCATTCACAATTGACTGAACCTGTGTCAGGTGCACTTTTGGAAAGACCAAGGGTGTATATTTACCATATTCAGTTGAAAGGCAGGTAATAATGTGGTATTTACACAGTGAAGCCTTCAACTTTGGGTAATTTTCAGAAAGGAGCTAAATTAGGTGAAATATGGCAGATTTCTTATTTTTAACCGTTGTCATGGCAACCAAAGTGCAATGCAAAAACTATGCTTTCTTTTTACACTTTGGTTGAAGGAATTAATATGTGCAAAGAGTAAACAAAATCCATTAAAAAAAAATTCATATTTTTTTGTTACACAATTTGAAAATAAACACATTTTTTTCCAAAAAAGGACGAAGTTTATGGCAGCACTGCTCCCCAGTACAACAAATACCAAAACTTTTTTTTTGAAATTCTTACAGACCAGTATCTTATCTTTTATGCCTGGAAGCAAAACTTTCCTAAATATGCCACTTTGGGACTTCTGACAATTTTAGCAACCCCCTGTAATTCCCAAATTGACTTTTCCTAAAAACACCCCTTTTTGAAATAATGGAATCTTCCATTCGCAATACACTGTACTTTTGTCAAACGCATTTTTGGAAAGATTAAGGATGCATATTTATCATATCCAGCTGAGAGGTAGGTCCACTATTTTGTTTTTACACAGTGGAGCCCTCAACTTTGGGTAATTTTTACTCATGAAAAGAGCTAAATTAGGTGAAATATAGATCGATGGCCTTCAATTGTGCAAAGTTTAAACGAAATCCATTTTGGAAAGTCTGCCACCACTTCTTTGATTTTTAGAGCAACCCAGTCTTAAGGTTCCAACAGCCGGTGTGGACGGTTTTTATTGTCATTTATGAGCTAGCAACTATTAGTGCAACTTTTAGCATAACAAACAATGTTAGCTCACCATTTAACTGTTTACATCTGTTTTCATAAATATAAAAGTCATAAAAAAAACTTATTAAGTTTTTTTAATGACTTTTATATTTATGAAAACAGATGTAAACAGTATAATGAGGAGCTAACATTGTTTGTTTTGTCAAAAGTTGCACTAATAGTTGCTAGCTCATAAATGACAAAAAACAACTTCCACACCGGCTGTTGGAACCCTTAATAATGCTCCAAACATGAATAATTCACAAATACAAACTAAGGTGAACATTTTAGCATGTGAACTTTTAGTGCACCCCAGTTAAAATCTAGGGACGAAGGCTTGAATGGTGTGGATTGATTGTTCAGACTCTACGTGATTATTTGGGGTTTCCCTCTTAACCACTACACGAGTATCTTCTAACAAAGAGTTGTTCGGGCTGTTGCCCGAAGACCTAAAAAACCCTTGTCTCACGAAGTTGTGTGCGTTTAGATGGTTGATTTCGAGACCTCAAATTCTAAACTTGAGGTCTCGAAATCAAATTCGTAGAAAATTACTTCTTTCTCGAAAACTATGTCACTTCAGAGGGAGCCGTTTCTAACAATGTTTTATACCATCAACCTCTTCCCATTACTCAGCACCGAGTAAGGTTTTATGCTTATGATTATTTTGAGTAGTTACCAATAGTGTCCACTGCCTTTAAGGTGTGCATAAAAACCCAACTCTGATCTTCATTTTTATACCAACTATACAAAACTGATTTTTTTAATTTTTATATTCTGGTTTATTTATGTACTGCACTGGCGGCCAAGCAAGCCGAAAAGTTGATTACAACTAGAAATTATTCATATTTAGGTAAATTTTAATTATATATAAAATTACATTTTAAATTTGAATCTGACACCAACTTTTACATCCACTTGACTTACCATGTGCTTTATGACACAAGTTTTGTATTACCTCCAAGCACCTGGTTCAGGAATTATGATTTTTTAAATTGTATTTTAACCTTGTATTCAATCCGGAAGCAGGGTAAAATTGGAATAAAATTTTGGATTAAAATTTAAAAAACAATTTTTTGTTGCCATTAAGTTTAAGAGTGATTACCATCAGTTTACCTTTACCTTTTATAATAGTCTGAAAGCTTACTGGTTATGAAGTTCAAACAAGAACCATTTTTGTGTGAGGAATATTTCCCTCTGAAATGAAATAATTATTTAAAGGCCCGGTCACACAGGCTCCGATAACGAGAACGATAAAAATGCACGCCCTTGATTGGTTGAAATGCTCCACGCAGAATACACCCACGCTCATTCAACCAATCGAGGGCGAGCATTTGTCTGAAACCTAACAAAAAAAATCAAATTCGGTTGTTACAACCAAAACTAAGGAAATGTGTTTGTTCTTTAGAGAACTGTCTTGTTTATACAAGTATTCTTTCACTGAAGAGTAAATTTTCACAATTTGGGAGGCTTCTCAGTTCTGAAAAGAACTGCCGTCAATTTCACAAAACTCTTCCTAACTTAAGACTCATCTTAGGACTTAGGACGAGTCCCAACCCTGCACTGTAGCATGCAGACCTTAAGATTAATCCTAAGTTAGGACGAGTTACTTGACCTACCTCGAGATAAGACGAGTTGTAACTCTTTGTGAAATGGACGGCTGTCCTGCTTATTAACTGCTACCTAGGCAAAAGGTAGAAAGTCGGCTGGGACTACTACTTAAGCTTATAGTGGATCGTTATTAACTTTACTATTATAATAGTGGCTTCTTTAGCACTCGAATCCGTCACGCGGTGATGCTCATGGCGCTTCAACATTATTACCCCTGGTGACTGGGCCTTAAATCACTCAGCTCCCTGGGGAGTAAACAGCCTGCGCTGCCAATTATGTAGTTGCCAAATATGTAGGGCACTAAGGTAATATCAATCACAAGATCCATCTGTGCGCCCTTGGCAAGTACCCTTTTACCCCTGGGTGGAGATAAGCTTATGATTAAGTGTCCTGCTCATCTCAGAAGATGAATACTTCCCAACCTCTTTTGCAAGACAACAAAAACCTGATTTCAGAGTCATCACAATTGACTTTTCCGATGAAGGGATCTTTCCTCCTCCACCAAGTCAAGTATTTGTTGAGTTACTGCGATGGTCTGATTCTCAGAATAATTCTGGCTGTTTGACAGAGTGCTCTCTAAGAAGTAACGATAGTTGACCATCATTCCGCAAGATGATGTCATGCCCCTGGCTGACGTATCGCCCATCCAGTTTAATCTCCACATGACCGCGCCGTTACGAAGATGAAAATTGGCTGGAAAAATAAGGCAAACAAAGCGCTGAACTAGAAACATAGAATTTGAACTGAGTAGAAGTTAAGTTATTTTGGTTGCTCATTTGCTTTTTTCTCTGTGTTATGTCTTGCTTATATTTTTGTTTTCTCTGCCCAGCAGCCGATTTCACGAAACTTTATGCAACTGCGTAAGTCCACTTACGCAACGTTTATGGCGCAAGTTGCTCCATAAATGTTGCGCAAGTGGACTTACGCAGTTGCGTAAAGTTTTGTGAAACTGGCTGCAGCACTGTACCATGGCCAACCTATTGCGCATCTATGCTTTTTCTTGCGGACAATCGACTCAGAGAAGAATATTAAAAACTAAAAAAACAAAAAACAAACAATTTCAAAGAGTTGTTCGGGCTGTTGCCCGAACATCTAATTATTTCAGGGAAAACCCACGCAGTCAAGAAAAGACTGAAGACCCAATCAATATAGTGCTTCCAGCATGATGTTGACAGGTGTTTTAGTCCTACAAAATTATACAAAATAATCAATCTTCATATAGTGCTTTATCACAGCCCAAAGGGCGTATCTAAGTGCTTCAGAAAATATTACCCCTGGTCACTAGGCCATATATTATTTCATTCCTTTAACCATCTCAGAGTAAACAGCCGGTGCTGCGAAATACCGCGCTCCAACCTATGGATACACATAAACCATCCAGCTCTGCCCTCACAGGTACCCATTTTACCCCTGGGTGGAGGAGATTAAGCTTATGGTTAAGTGTCTTGCTCAAGTGTCACCACCAGGATTCGAACCCACATCCCAATGACTTAACCACCAGACTTGAGTCTGATCAGCTCTTATCCGCTCGGCCACGACACCCTACATGTATATATAATCAAATAAACTCAAAAGCCAGGTGGTAGCCTACTTTGAGAATTGACAAAAATCTGGAGCAAATATGTCCGAACATTATGGGAAAGCTTCATTAAACTCTGAAAGTTTACATCCTTTCCAGTGAGGGAGTGTGTTTACATTTAATTACTGGGTCGTAAAAACGAAAAGGATGAGCCGTTACATTGCCTGGGGCATTCAGCAGCACTATTGGTTTGTGCACGATCAAATTAAGTCCAATGTTTGGAAAAGTAATTACATTACAATGTACATGGAAAGAACAGGTTTTAAATCCCAGCTGAAAAAGTCTTTTTAGACTCTTTATTTTTAGGGTTGGGGTACTTTTTGTAACAAAAAACACAATTTCCACAGATTTACATCTTAAACTTACATTGTTTGAGGATAGTAATAGTAGAAAGCTTCCCTTAAAATATTACTCGCTGAGGTGCAGTAGTTTTTGAGAAATGAGTAAAACAATGTCACAAAAATAATTTTCTTTGTGTAAAACAGCAATTGAGGGAAATGATAACTTACCTACAGAGTCCAGAGCAAATTTCCTGTGTTTTTCTGCATACAGATACCTATAGCGACAAACAGTAAAGAGAGTGTTTCATCTAACATGAAACCATAACGTGTAACTGGGTTCTTTTACGATGTGCCTTACACAACACGGCTCTACGATGATGCAATATTGGTTTTAAAAGTGTCTAGCTCAAAAAGGAAAACATATAACATATCAGGACTGGGACTCCAACCTACTATCTGCCGATCATAAACACCAGAGCTATAGGTTCAGTGTTCTTGACCGCTTGGCCAAGACATGTCACACAAGCATTACAAATTTAGCATAACAAATATTGTTCAGTTTTTGGCAGGGCAGCAGTTATTTTGGAAGGGCAGCCAATTCTTTAAAATTGGGAGGGTGGCCCGCCCTCCCAACACCAACGTGTGGAGAACACTACATATTTGACCCATTTATGCTTCCTGTGAAAGTTTAAACTAAGAAGAAAAAAAAACATTTTCATTTAATTACCTTGCACATAGTCTCAGTAATGGCTTCTCTAATATACTGACAAGCTCTTTAGATTGAGTCCACTGATTGGTTGCCAATAATCTCCCAACTGTTGCCAATTCTGATTGGTCAGTTCTGCCACAGACACTGTGTACTTTTTGTAGCTCCTCGGAATTGAAGAGTTGTGTGGTGTTCTCACCTGTGACATTAATGTTATGAAACACCTTTAAATGTATTATACAGGATTGGTAAGTATAAAAAGAAGTTGTTGTTTAAAGGATTTGGGTACTTTTTGTGACACAAAACACAATGTCCACAGATTTACATTAAACTTACACCCTTTGAAGATAATGATAGTAGAAAGCATACCTTAAAATATAAGTTGCTGAGGTGCTGTAGTTTTTGAGAAATGAGTAAAACAACGTCATGAAAATACGTTTTTACATGCTAAAATGATTTTCGTCTCATGAACACCGAGACTAAAATTATTTTCATGACATTGTTTTACTCACTTCTCAAAAACTACAGCATGTCAGCAAGTAATATTTTCAGGGAAGCTTTGTACCATCAACATCTTCAAACAGTGTAAGTTTAATGTAAGTCTGTGGAAATTGTGTTTTTTTGTCCTACAAGAAGTACCCATACCCTTTAATGTTAGTCTGAAAGCTTTACCGATTATGAAGTTTATACAACATTTAATTGGTAATTTCGAGGCCGACTTTAAGAGTGTATCTGTGAAACGAGGCATTGTCTGGTGTTTAGAGTTTCAAAAAAAAGGAAAACAGCTCCCTCACTTTACATGGAAATGGCCTTATCTCAAGATCTGGAACAATTAATTGACATCTTTTTACCAAAATAGGGCCGCATTGAACAAAAATTACTTTTTAAATGCTTGTTTAATTATTGTTTGCTACATATAAGAATCCTGCGATTGGTCAGGTACCTTTCTGAAGCCTTGTGATTTCAGCAAGCAGCCAGCCTGTGAATCCAGGTATCGGTGATAGGGTACAGAACGTAGTCAAGTAAGGGAAGTTAGCTTGGAGTGTCCGTACAGCTTGTTTGATGAGGTAGTTACCTAAATCAACACCTCGTAAGCCTGCAGAATCATCAAGAAAATATTTAACGGAACAAGTTGCCTTGGATCGGTCGAGTTGGTCTTTGAAAAGCATTCTGTAACCGTTTGTTATAAAATGCATATGGTTGGAAAGATGTTGTAAAAGTAGAATACAATGATCTACACAAATATGCCTCGAAATTGCGTGGTTTTCTTTTTACCTTGTCGACTAACACGGTCGGCCATTTATGGGAGTAAAGTTTTTGACTCCCATAAATGGCCGACCGTGTTAGTTCGCGACGTAAAAGGACAACCGTGCAATTTTGAGTGATACTTGTGTGGACCATTATATTCTACTTTTCAATATTATATTATTATTATTCTTACCCTTCTGTGTTGATGAAATGGAGTAAAAGATTGCTGACTTGATATGTTCAGGATCCTCTGGCTGTTCTGATGCCAGGGGGGCATTAGTTGTTTGTTGGCCCTTTCGCTCACCAACTATGGACTGGAAAGAAATAGTGCAATACGCAGAGTTAGATGAATGCAATTCAAACACAACACAGTACGTGATATGGACCGTGCAATATCAGGACACTCAGAACATGGGTTCGGTTGCCCCTAGTCATGGGCCTTGGTGTCCCTTCAAAAGTTTCCCATTGACTCTAAGACCTTTCAATGGAAGTGTCCTTTTCAAAATGGAAATGGCCTTGCCCCGTCAAAGATGAAATTCCAGGCCTGAAATATGGTTAAATATTCAAACTGTTGTTGCCATGGATCGACCAATCAGAATTAAGGATTCAAGTTTGATTGAATACTATTATTATCTTTTGTACCTACTTGTACATTTGAAGGTATATGGTCTGTCAGTGCAGTGTGTAATACCATCACAGGTTCTAAAGGCATACTGCTGTGAGTGTAGACGAAGCATCGTCGATATGGTCCGACACGACGCTTAAGATCGGCCCACCCTCTTACAGGATGCACTGCTTCGTACTCGCTTATCTGTAAGGAAAACAAATCGGGGTAGAGTCTATTTTACACTGTATCTTTTAGCCCTAGGGAATACAGCCCTGCGACCGTTTTCACCAAAGGCTAAGATTAATCCTATCCCGTGTTAGGACAAGTAACTCATCCTAACTTAGGATGGGTTCAATGCGTCATAACGTCTAAGAATACGGAACTTAACTCGCTCAAGTCTTAAGATTAACTCTCAGTTAGGAAGAGTTTGGTAAAATCCACGGCTGCGGAGGCCTCGGGACTTGTTTTACCCCACGGTTATCCCGACGCACATTCAAACTGTGTCCCTAATCCACAGGGTTTCAGTTGCATGTTTCAAGAATACCCCCAGGGTTTTACCACTTACCCCTACTCATAGCAGGGGTTGCTATTCCCAGGGGTATGCACATTTGCCATGTTTGCCGGGGGGAAGACCAGGGTGAAAATTGGGCTCAAATTGTCATACAATTAATTGTAAACAAATAATGAAGAAAAATAAAACAGTTGTTACATAGAATCGTGTGTTTCAGATTTATTTACACAAAATTTCCACTAACAGGTTTCATCAAGTAAGAAATATTAAAAAGAAGGCACTGAAAACTTTCAGTACAGAAAATATATCAATATTTAAGAGCCATTCATCAGGTGCCTGAAAAAAAGAGGCAGAAACATTTAGCAGACCCATAAAATTAAGCCTGTCTTCCATACAGTTTAGTCTGTACCTTTTGAAGCATATCACAGGATGACTGCCAGGTTATCATCTGTAGCTGCAATAAACCAGCAGAGAACCAATGGGAAAGCATCTCCTTTAGAGTAGTGTTTAGCGCCCTCATGTGGTGGTCATTTGCCGGCTTTTGTTGGTGCAGAAGAGTCTATTTGAAAATACATGTAGGTTGAGATATCCATATTTGTGAAGAAGAAAGAAAAGAAATAAAGTTAGAACAATTATTTAAACAAGAAAATACAGCTGATGCAAAACAATGGTTATTTGGCTGACGTTTCGACCCTAGCAGAGTCTTTCTTAAAGGCTAAATGAAAAAACAACAAAACTACAAAAAATTTCCAACAAGAAAACATAAAATCCTGGTATTCATGCTGAGAACCTTTGTTGTCTTTCAACAGGCGCTGGGTTCTATTACGTGTACTACTAAACACCCGGGAACAGCAGCTTTACGCTCAATCCGAAGGCGCAGCAACAGTTAATAATAATATCGAAGTCTTATATAGTGCACGTATCTACCAAACAAGGTACTCAAGGCGCTGAGTATATACAAACTTTCAGAAAGATAGGTAATTGCAGTGATGAATTCTGAGACCCAATTAGTTAGCACCTTGTAAGGGTTTACAAGGTGCTACGGCGCATTAAGCAGCCACAACCAGGAACACCGGGGCGAACCCCTTCTCTTTTCAATAAGTGCACTGGGTTCTTTTACATGCGTTACACAACACATGGGACCAACAGCTTTACATCCCCTCCGAAGGACGAAGCAATGGTCAAGTGTCTTGCTTAAGGACACAAGTGTCACAGCTGGGGATTCGAACCCACACTCTGCTGATCAGAAACACCAGAGTTTTGAATTCGGTGATCTTAACCGCTCGGCCACGACACTTCCACAGTTAAGAGTCTTGCCTAAGGACACAAGTGTTATATCCAGGGCTTTATAAATGATAAGAAATATTATACTCACAAGAATATCAGCTCTCATATCCACAAGGAATTTGACTCCATCTTCAAGTCGTCCAATATGAGTAAAGAGTAACCGATAACCAGGCGTAAGACTCTGCGTCAACCTCTGCTCATATTGAAACAATGCTGCATCATCTTCAGTATCCTAGAAAATATAAACAGTGAAAATTGCCTTTATTCGTGTGTTTCGTCCTTAATATACTTGGGCCCAAATTCATGACTCTACCTAACTGTAATCAAATATTTGGTGCTTACGGGAGCAGGGAATTCAGCATTTTCGTGAAACATATTTCATGGGTTACCAGGCAATTTGCCCTTTTGCGCATGCATACTCCCATGTTTTTAAAGCATTTTCACTTACAAAGCTAGCTGAGAAATTCGGCTCTTGCACAGTAAGTGGAGAATGGTTTTATAGTAAGCTTGGCATTTGCAGTAAGCAGAGTCATAAGATTGGGTCAAAATGTCATCTTTGACATAGGGTGCGTTCGTTTAGCTTCCCTGGGTCGACCCCGGTGTGTGGCGTTTCTTTTTTTCCAGGACGAACAAGGGTAATTATCTGCACACGTTCGTCCTGGAAAAAAACCACGCCACACACCGGGGTCGACCCAGGGAAGCTAAACGAACGCACCCAATGTCTTTGGGTTTGTGGGGTGGCGTGATTAAGCGGTCTAGGGCGGTGGCCTCAAGTTCTGTATTACAGAATGTGGGTTCAAACCCTGGCCTGGTCATGTCGCGACACTTGTGTCCTTGAGCAAGACACAATCAAAATTGCTTCTCTCCACCCAGGAGTACAAATGGTTTCCAGCGTAATCTGCCATGGACTGTGGACTGGCAGCCTGTCCAGAGGGAATAGAAATATTCTTTTATTGTCAAGGAAACCAGATATAAACACCAGCCTGATGAGCAATATTGGCTCGGGACAGACTTTACTTTGTAGGGGGTTTGAGATAATACCTGAATAGACTCCAACTTCTTAGCAGCTTTGATGGCGCCCTCGTGGTTAGTGCCACACAGCTCCGATAAGGCTGTAAGGAAATCTACTTTTGCAGGATCAGAGAGTTGGAGGTAATGGGAACAAACCTGTCGAATATCAGCCTAAAATGGTGTTTAAAACGAGAAAACTTTGAATGTGTTTTTATGTGACAAAATAATGTGTAAATTTAAAGCAAACTTTATCATAGTAACGAAATGTCCCAGCGCTCTAAAGACTGAGCCCTAATATTGGTAATCGATCTCCCTATTTTATGGTTTGAACAGAGGAAAACTGACTAGAGTGTTAGGGACTTAAACTTTCGACCTCATAGCCCTAATGAGGTGTCAGATTATTTGTTTCAACTGGTTCCAGTTAAACCCAGTTTAACTGGAACCAGTTAAAACAAATAATTTGGTTCAACTGGAATTTTAATTTTGGAGACTTACTTCGGACATCATCAAGGTTTGCCCTGGTGACCCTTTGACATTCTCCTTAGACTTTGAGGTCAAAAGTTCAGGTAGCAGTCGACGGACAGCGTCTTGTTGCTCTGTGTGATGTGAAGCCATTAGAGAACAACTGGTTGACAAGGATTGCTTAGCCAGGAGAAACAACAACGGCGTCCTCTTGGCCAGGAGATGTTGGTTGTGAAACGACAATGGCGCCCTTTTGGCTACGCTGACGTGACAGCGCACAGATGGACTGTACTGTAATGATATGAAAAATAAATACAGAGATGTCTGACTTTTCAACGAGCAAGTTTCCTCCTGTCCCACTCTTTTTTCATTCGTTATTAAAATTTAATAAAAACGTATGTAATTTATGCAAATGAGACTATTCCTTTTTGTAAAAATTAGTGAAAAAGTGGTAACAGGGTAGGGAATCTATTCAAATCAAGACTATGGTCTTATGGTATGGAGGATTTGTTTCGTTATCGTCATCGTGAAGTTTGATAGCAGAACATAGTCATAGAAAGATATGTACACTGAAAGGACTAAATCTGAATTATAAATTCGGCAAACCAAAAACTTAAAAGCACCACAAATTGGAAATTAGTTGCGCTAACATAACCCAACCTCCTCCCCTTCGCCGTATCGATCGGGAGGAGGGTTACGTTATCGCAACTAATTGGAAATACAATAACACCAACTTTTTGTTGAGAAGACAATGAAGAATTTCGGATAATCTTCCGCACGTCGCCACCAATTATCAGGTTGTGGACTGACTGAAGAACCCAATCCCCACGGGTAATATTGATTCATCCATTCATCAAACCGGGGGTACGGTTCCTCCACGGAGGTGAATGAAAGGCAGCGACAGAAACCACTGGCTAGCCTGCTGACTGACTCAATCTGACTGTGCGTTTTGGGGATAACTTTCGGTATGGCGCCACAACTTTTCACTCATTTTTACAAAAAGGGATCTCAAGAAAAAGTGGTGGCGCCATACGGAACCTTTCCATTCTTACAATACTACCGCACTTCCAAATTAAATAAGCTTTTTACCTTTACTGAAAGCAGCAGAAGTCTACGATACATTTCAACAGCCATCTACAGGTCATGAGGTTGATTGAGGACGAACATAAGTTTGATTTAATACAACTGATCTCAGATTGGGACAATATTCCGCCCACCTCCTCCATCCACAATATGCAAGACGTTTGTTTACATGCGACTTACTGAACATCTGTGGGCTATTCCATTCTTATGTAGGTAAATAATTATGAATTGTCCCAAGCAGTCCACAACCAAAGCTGAATTTAACTTTATTTTGAGTAACAGTCAGCATTACCTATTGCATAAAAGTATGTTTATTGGAAATTTCAGTCGTTCTAAATTAACTCTGGAGTACCAAATTGACCTGTAATTAATCAAGTTATTGCAACTTACCCCATGTAATATCGAGCATGCTTAACTAAAACCTATCGACTGGTGGCGCCCTCCATTCACTTCACACACGTGTTCAAGGCAAACAAAATTCTGCCATTACTAATTGCCTTCTTTAAAAATCTTGATGTTTTTCTTAAGAACTCCCGTTTTTGAACCGATTTTCAAATCAAAACAAATAATTTGGAATGTTGATGTACATAAACAAACATTGCCAGCGAGGCAGCAAACAAACTACGAAAAGTGCCTTATTGCACTGTTGTGATGAATTGTCCACTGTAATTGGTAATTACTCCATAGGTTTAAGACCCCATATGACTTGAGAAAGAGCTGGAAAGCTGTTGATATGATAACAAATTGTTACAAACAGCCCTCTATGAAGCAACATAGTTTTACTTTCAGGGCAGGGGTTATTTTCACCACAAAATACGAACACAATTCTTATGCAAAAATGTTTTGTTTTCTTTCATTATTTCCTTGCCAATGTCACAGGTTTGTTATGCTCAAACAAAATTGTTTAGGATACACACATTCCTCCATGCATAAAGTAAGGACATGGTCTTTGACAATAACCAAACATGTCCAAGACGAACCATGTATAAACTAAACACAAATTAGCAGTCATTGTTATTATACTCTTAAAAAGACAAATGAAGAAACCATAACAACTCAGAAAACATTTTGTTTAATCTATAATACATGTATCAATCTCTTATAATCTTGATACTTTTATTCCTCGTTAAAATAAAATAAAAGTGACAGTTTACACTAATTTTCTAATTATATCCAAACAAAAAGTGCACCAAATACAATGTAAATTGTAAATAAGTTTTCTCAGAGTTATCTCATTTAAGGGATGGTACAGCGTTGAATTATTTAAACCTGAACAGATTTTATTTATACCCAAATTACAATGATTAATAGATGCCTAGAAAGTTCACACTTTTACAAACGTTGTTGCATCATGGGCACATATGAACTCAGAACAACAGAGGAAAGAACACATGAACAACAAACTATTCTCAACACCTGTGTTGGTGGTGGTGGGGGGAGGGTAGGGGGGGGGGGGAGTGAACAAATTCAACTTGACCTTAGAGGGACCTAAACTGCCAACCTCTGGATAAACATACCAACTGAGCTTTCTGGTGATGCCCTTAGCCCAGTAGTACCTGGTGTAAGTGAAGATGTTTATAATTTTTAAATATAATTTTCAGAGTGTCGGCCGGATGGGTTTCAATGTCTTATTATGGTAAACAAAAACATTTTAAAAATCAAACAAAATCAATAAGTTCAAGGATCTATATGGAAACATTATATCCCTGCACTGTTGCAGAATAAATTAATCACTCGGTGAAATCTGGACTATTCCATTTCACTCCGCTTCACCTCCTGAAATGGAATAGTCCAGACTTCACCATGTAACTTCTATATTTGAAAATAATGCTTAGCCACTGTAAGAACAAAAATGCAAAACTTAAGTCCCATTTATATCCTTTCAAGAATTAAGGTAGTTAAAAAACTATGGACAACCAGTTATTTGTCCAAAACACCACACAAGTTCTTAAAACAAAATCTATCCTCCGAGTTATCTAAGAGCCCCGTCAGGCAAGGAGTTCCCTAGAATGACTTCCATCCCTTGCACTCTTAGATATTCCATTTCTGTTGAGGGATGCCTCGCATTGGGGCAGTAACGGTGAAGGGACAGGTGTGATTACAGCGAGCCTTTCATCACATTTTATGGTGTTCTCGTTGTAGCCGCTGATTGTACGTTCTTGAGACTGTGTTCCAAGCATCCATATATCGATCCATACAGAAGGCTAGGCATTTCTATTAGATGAAAAATAAATAAATAAAACATGTTTATCTCAGTAACTTACAACAGGTGTTAAAATATCAATCATAGGGCACTAGAGTAGACACTAGTATTGGTAATTGTCAAAGACCAGTCTTCTCACTTGGTGTATCTCATAATTATGCACAAATTAACAAACCTGTGAAAATTTGAGCTCAATTGGTCGTCGAAGTTGCGAGACAATAATGAAAGAAAAAACACCCTTGTCACACAAAGTTGTGTGCTTTCAGATGCTTGATTTCGTGACCTCAAAATCTAATTCTGAGGTCTCAAAATCATATTCGTGGAAAATAATTATTTACCTGTTCTGAGGAATCTAAATTGGTGCCTGGTTTGTTCACACATTTCTTGAAGCATTTATCGGTCATTCTCTGCAAAGTAAAAGGATAAGAGAGTAAAATTATTATTACTAAGTATATATTTTTTTAGAAAATATGAGAACTCAGAATAGTAGGTGATTTTCAAGCTATTTTGTTATTTTGTTTTTTTCATTAATTGGGGAATGTTTAGACTTGGGTTTACAGAGTCATATTAATTAGCCCAAAATAAGTAGTGTTCATTCACTTCATTTATACTGAGTGAATTTGAAATATTTATGGCCGGCTCGACGCTTACAAAATCATAGCAAATCGCCAAACAAAAACACGATCTATTCAACATGTACATGTACAATGTTTGCCAGCAGGGAAGCTGGAGGTTGTTCTAAAAACTTGGCTGCACAGCACAGTGGTTAGAGCATTATTGTCATCAAACACCATAATATAACTGACATTTTTAACCCATTCAAAGGGATCAAGGGTGTTAAAAATTAAATATGTGAATATATATTAAGGGACGAGTTGACTTATTTTAATGATCATAAATTATTATATGATATTGTAATTTACAATGTAAAACATGTACAGCCAACATGTGTTGTTTTCCTATGTTAATTGTTAGTGCTGTTGGCAATCGAGATCTGAAAAAACAATCACCGAGTAATTATATTATTATTAATATTATTAATAATAATATAATTACTCGGTGATTGTTTTTTAATAATATTAAGACCATCATTTTCATTTTGCAAATATTATATAGCACTTCCATTCCAGTTCCAAGACCAAGCAATATGAAGTTCCATTCATTATTAATACTTGTTATTGATGGAAAATCTCTTGTCCACGAAACGGCTATCGACTGGATTGGAATTGGATAACTAATTAATTATTAAATAATAGTACTAGGCCCTACTACTATATTAAAAATTTAAAACTATAATACTAGTATAACTTACTAATGAATTTTTGTCAAGGGCATGCAGCAAGGCCAAGACCAGGGGCAAAAGAGACCATGGTATCTGTGTAATTACATGCCTGCTGTGTTGATTTGTAATAAAATATAGTTAGTTGTATGTATGATGTAACCACTCAGTCATATGATGTTGTATGTCAATGGCAAATGCTATGCAGTGCAGTGGTGCAGCAGAGCAGTGCAGTGGGGGTATTGCGAACTTGTGCATGGACTTCCAAACTAACCTGGAGAAGTTCTTGAGCATTCGCCAAGGCAATCTGCGTCTTGACTTGATCCATAATCTGTCCCCGCTGGGCATTGTCCAGCTTACCACCTGAAGGTTGCGAAGAAAAATCCATTTTTCCCTTCTGGAAATTATTTTTCGCCGGTATTATCGACTTGCACGTGAAAATTCCAATGGTCTCAATGTATAGCGCCCTCTGTTGTCTTTAGCGGGACGAATGGCCAAGGTTTACACAGCGCCCTCTAATGTTAGAAACATCCCTTTTCGAAACCAAGTTTAGACTGGCCCCCCCTGTCTTCAGCCTCGGAATGATGTTCAGGCTAAACCAAATTTAGCTTCGGCTCTTCGGCTGAGTCGTTATTTTATAGACTTTAGATTTTATCGATTTGTAAAACGGTTCGTGTATAGGAAATAAATGTGTGACTTTGTCAAGTCACTGTAATTATTTTGAACCAACAAAATTAAAATGGTGACTGCTCTATATTCCGACATCCCTATGATCCGACACCCCTATGTTCCGACACCTCTATGTTCCGACACCCCTATATTCCGACAACTCAACCTATACTCCGACGCCCCTATGTTCCGACACCCCTATATTCCGACACCCCTATGTTCCGACCCCCTTCCAACGACCCAAACACCCCTATGTTCCGACACCCCTATGTTCCGACAACCTGCACCAATATTTTGTGTTTGTCATTTGTTTTTTAACGGTGCGACTTAAGGAAACTTCACCCGACCGCAATTTAGTCCATAAACGTACCGGTAACCTATCTTTATGTAGCAGTAGAGGGTTGGAATCTTTATTAATTGAAGGCTCATGAAATGTTATCAACACGTCGGACACGCATCTAACAATAGCAAAGCACCGATTATCTTAATTTGATTCCATCATTTTTAAAACAGTACAAATTCATCTTATGAATGTTCAAACCTAATCCCGGCCGAAATTCACCGGGAAACCTGGCTGTAAAACAAGTTGTGTTGTTATTGATCAACAGAGTAATAATGTGCGAAACAACTTGTCGGAACATAGGGGTGTCGGAACATAGGGGTGTTGGAATATAGGGGTGTCGGAACATAGGGGTGTCGGAATATAGGTTCAGTTGTCGGAACATAGGGGTGTCGGAATATAGGGGTGTCGGAATATAGGGGTGTCGGAATATAGGCTGAATTGTCGGAACATAGGGGTGTCGGAACATAGGGGTGTCGGAATATAGGTGTGTAACCATTAAAATAGCAGAATAATAAAACACTCGATACATATGATATATTTCCTTATGTCTCTTTATTTATTCAAATATCTTAATCTCATCTGATTTATTTATTAAATATCATACAGCACTATTAATTTAGCAAACTCCAATTTTTCTTAGTAAAATATCTTTGTATTTTCCAATAATCAAATAATTAGTATTTGAAAGCAAATTAAACATTCTTATTTCTATAATACGTACTTAATTTGTACAACTCCTTTCCACCATATAAATGTGGAAAACATTTCTAAAACTGATGGGCAATATTTAAAAGAATCCATCAATTGGGAAAAATCCCACTCGTGGTTTCACAATCTTGAACGACACAAAACAAACAAAAACACACTTTCAAATTATTTATGCTACATGTATAGACAAAACACACATGGTGAACCAACCTAAAAGATAAACCAACCTAACAGAGTTTTATCTTAAAAGGAAAAATTAATTTCAACAATTTGGTTTTGGTTTTCTCCTCTGTAGAGACAAGTTCTGGCAATGAGTTCAGATCTTAATTCCTCTAGTTCGTTCTGGCAAGCATTACACACACCTTAGAGAACTAAAAAGAAGAAACTTCAGAAAGTTATGCCAAGAACCAACCTGTAAGCATCATTTTAATGTATTGTTGCTTGGGTATGTTAAATAAATTATTATTGACCCCAACTACACTGTATTCAACAATAAGTAAAATACAGTTGTGCCAAAAAAGAAACAAAATGTTTAAGGTCCTGACTTTTTGAAAAAAGGGAAGGAGTTTTTTGTTCCCCCAAAAAGTAGGACATTATGGAGGTCATTTCGTATTAAGTACATTTGATGACCCATTGAGCCCAAATTTTAAAGGTTTGTTATTTTATGCAGAGTTGGGGTACAGCAATTGAGAAGACTGGTCTTTGACAATTACCAAAGGTGTCCAGTGCATTTAAAACTAGTCAACATGTCAGTGAAATTAACTGAACCAACAATGAGAAAAAAAAGCACCGCCCCATTGCCAAAGTCAAGTAACTTCACTTCAAATTAATTTGCTTTCGCAAGAGTTTCACAGTCTGGTTTCAGACATGTTTTCTTTAAATTAAATTGAAAGTTTTTATTTTAAGTCTACATACAGATTGTGCTACTGGTCTAAAGTGCCCAGTACATAAAGTTCAGCTGAGATAACAAATGTACATAAATCACAACCAAGTTTTTAAAAAATTAGTTTGTATATGAAATTACAACTACTTGTTATTTTATTGAAATTTTGGGGAAAAGTTATTTAAGTACAAATTCTAAACCTTAATTTGTTATTAACTTATGTGCTTCTAATTTGTTTGGATGTCACTCCTGTGTGTGTTTAATATTTCTTTGTAAAACACAGATTTAGTATAAAAACAAAAATCCCAATAGCGGAAAAGCAGTTAAACATAAAAACTTGAAAGTGGTGCAAAGGGAACTTTGTTGGAATAAGGGATTAATAAAACATATTAGGGAAGTGTTTCGCTTAACCTGCCTACTGTGTGACCATTAAATTTATTCCAGACCCCAATACGATATCATCTAGACAGTACACAGTCAACCCTCTTACTGACTTACTGACTGACCATTCAAAATCCACTGTGGTTTGGAATGATAGAAAATGTCTAGTTCATCTTTTTTTTCTTTGTATCTCCGACATGTGTTAAAATGACCCATAATTTCTATTTAACTAAAATTGAAACACAAGTCTGTGTATACTATTTCGGGATGTATTTAAACAAAATGTGCATTTCACATTGCCAATCTATAATTTATTATTTATCATACTTTAGAATAATATATACAATATTATATTAGTAATTAATTGTATCCAACAAAAGTGATAATATCATAACACTGACTAACACCAATATAAATATTTCATGCAAAAAAGTCAACAAAATTTGTCTCAACTATGCATGCTTCTTTATATTGTTGGTGGTGAGTATACTGCAAGTACAAGTCCCTCACCATTCTAAATGACTGTATTGCAAAAAATATGAACGATAATGCAACAAGTAAAAACAATATCTTTTCTTCTTGCAAATTTACGTGAAATATTTGAAACAAACGCAGAAAATTTCAACTTTAAAAACTAACTGACTCAACAAGTTACCAAGACGATCTTGGCATGGACCCATGTTAGTTTTTGTATGCTATTTATGCAATGGTAGAGAATTGAAACATGGAGTATACCAGCCTTCTGTGCATGTTGTGTAAAAAAAATTGAGTTCATAAAAAATGAGACAACCGGGATCATGAGAAAAGTTTTGACAGTGCAAAGATCTGTCTCTGGGCCGGTCAGTTTAACCTAAGCCCAATTTTATAAATCTGTTTAGCAGAAAATACTGTTTATTAGATGTTAAATTTGCATCAGGGATAAAGAATATTCATTTGGTTTTACCCATTAACTGCTTAGCAAATTCGTTTGCTTATCAAATAATGAAAGTTGCAAACATGTAAACTTTATGGAGTTTAAGATGGTAACCAGTTTTTGTTAAGCAAGGTTTTCCTGTACTTACTTATTATGCTTACAGGCTTTATTAAATTTGGCCTTGACAATTGACTCATTAGGAATGAATATTATAGAATATGGAATTATCAAAAACATTGGAATGCTCGAAATGCAACTATATATATTTATAAAAGTTGACTGGCGCAATATCCTACTCAAAGTAGGTCACAGCTTATAGGCCAATAAAGATGTTGCTAAAATGACGCTAACAAATACCACAATTTAGTGAAAGCTTTTTGGCACATGCAAACTCAGACTAAATCAACCTTTGGTGTTTCTAAGACGCAACTACTTATTTCAAAGGAAACTAGTTTCCATAGTTTGAGCGATGATCTGCTGTTGCTTTGAACCTACAATAACTAAACAAACTAATAGCAGCCTGACATTTCGAGCCTAGCAGAGTCTTTCTCAAAGGCTACAAGGGCAAAATACCGCTTTAGCCTTTGAGAAGAGCTCTGCTAGGGTCAAATGTAAGGCCGCTAACTATTTTTTTGTATTTTATATTATAGGTTCTTTTAGCCGGTAAGCAGTTTGCAACTGTTAATTCTATTTCCGAAAACACAAAAATTTACAGATCTAACAACTCCACCGTATAAGGCACATATTTAAAAAATACTTTTGGAATAAACAAGGAATGGTTTGAAGGGTCTTTCGGAAGGGCATTTAGGGTTCTACCCTCAAAGTCTTTAATGGAACAGTCTTTATAATGGTGACAGTGTGTGGATTATACAGCTCAAGAGGTCATTGGAATGATTCATTATAGAAAAAGGGATATATTATCTGCCACCAGTTCTACTGCAGTTGCTGGAATAATTTCTACGGAATGTTTTTCTGGGGCATTATGGAAATGGCTGATCTTGTTATAATCCAAATGCATGTCAGTTTTTTCTCCGTTTGTGTTCAAGTAATTTAGAAATGTTGAAATGTTCTTTTGGTCAAACAAACTGACCGTTATGCCATGCCAAAGGACCATTCAACCAAATCTACCCAAAGTCCCAACATTGACCAGTAACCTTAGGTTGACCAAAGCAGGCGTGGAATTTCATCTATCAAAGGGCAATGCTATTTTTTTTGGTTTACAAAGGGCACTTCCATTGGAAAATCCCGAGGTATACATGAAACTTTTTAAGGGGCACCAAAGCCAAGACAAGGTCAGCCAATGACCTAAGATTGACCCCATTACATACAACTAATGGGCCCCCATTCCTACATGTCCTTTCCTGGGACAAGTTTTTTAATGCCATCCAGCTCTGTATTACCTAAGCTTGAACCATGACCTAAGATTGACCCCATGACCTCCAGTTGACCCCATGACTTAACCCCCCCCCCCCCATTCCTACATCAGTCTTTCTCTAGGACCAGTTTCTTAATGCGATCCAATTCTACCTGCATTGCCATTCTGAACTTCTTCTCTTCATCGAGCTCAGTCATCAGCTTAACGACCTCTTTCTTCATGTCGGACCTGACGCTAACCATCTGATCCTGAAGTGTCTTAATATCTTTCTTGAGCTCCTCCACCTGGAAGAAAGTTAAAGAAAGAAAGAAAAAAAACAGGACAAAAGAAAGTTACAAACATGGTTAAGCTTAAAGCCATTGGACACTTTCGGTAAAGAAAATTTTTTTTAAAGTTCACAGATTTACAAATAATTTACAGGGTTTACAGAAGGTAATGGCAAAAGACTTCTCTTGAATTATTATTCAATGAAGTGCTTTACGTTTGGAGAAAACATTAAAACAATATCAATTCTTGATATCGAGAATTACGGATTATGTTTTCCTGTTATGTTCTCCCGACTCCGATGACCGATTGAGCCTAAATTTTCACAGGTTTGTTATACACGCAGTGTGGGCCTTGGACAATACCGTTTACCTAAAGTGTCCAATGGCTTTAACTAGTCCCATTTAGGACACTTAAGCAAGACACTTGTGTCATTATGCAAGACACTCGATCATTATTATACGTCCTTTGGATGGTGTGTAAAGCCCTAGATCCTGTGTGTTGTGCAACACGTAAAAGAACCTGGAGCACTTATCATAACGAGAAGGGGGTTCCCACCAGTGTTCCTGGTTTGGTTGGCAGCATGTTGCACCACAGCACCTTTTAAAGGCAGTGGACACTATTGGTAATTACTCAAAATATTTATTGGTTTTAAACCTTTCTTGGTGACGAGTAATGGGGAGAGGTTGATGGTATAAAACATTGTGAGAAACGGCTCCCTCTGAAGTGCCATAGTTTTCGAGAAAGAAGTAATTTTCCACGAATTTGATTTTGAGACCTCAGATTTAGAACTTGAGGTCTCGAAATCAACCATCTAAACGCACACAATTTCATGTGACAAGGGTTATTTTTCTTTCATTATTATCTCGCAACTTCGATGACTGATTGAGCTCAAATTTTTACAGGTTTGTTATTTGATGCATATGTTGAGATACACCAACTGTGAAGGCTAGTCTTTGACAATTACCAATAGTGTCCACTGTCTTTAAACCATTGCATGGTGCTATGTAACGGAAATGGTTCGATACTTTCCACAATACCTTGCAGGAAAATACTAAGATTGCTGTGACTTGAGCGTCATTGAGCGACAGATATTGAGCGCTATATATGTCGCTTTGGAAGCCCCTTATAAATGCCTGTATAATTAGCTGTATTGATATGGCGCACTGCCTATGGCAGCAGGGCTACATATAGTAACAGCAAACCTAAACACACGATGTGTATTTTGTATTAGCCGTACCTGTGCATTGGACGCATTTTTGTTATCAGATATCAAACTGGTTGGTCGTTTTTTCACGGCGCTGGAGGAATCCGTCTGTCCCTTGGAGTTTGTGACAGTCACTGAAGGTGACTGGGCTGTGACGATTCCTGTCAAGGGACCGATCGGAGAAGACTTCGGCCGGGGTGGAGGCGCTGCGGTGCCATTTTCGACGAGCGGCTGCGGAAGGAATGAGTTCATGTAAAAGATGTCACTCAAGAACACCCTTTTCAAATTCAAAAGAGCTCCATGGATAACAATTTGTGAAAACAACATATATAATTTGCAGAGAAGCAAAGAACCCATGGTGCAGCCATCTTGTGGGCAGATCCCCTGTATACAATGTGTAAGGTTGCTCATTTGACTAAAATGGGAACCAGATGCTGGTCTTGGTTTTGTGTTTGCCGTGTGTGACATGACTATTTGGCCGTAGTTGTGTGAGCGATGATCTCACTACAGCAATAGCCATAACATAGTTATGCAATGAGTGCAGACCTAAGGCTGAGTCACACTGCAGCGATAACCATAACTATCACGACGCACAGAGAACGCATTTTATTGGTTGAATTGCTCCACGCAAAATACACACACGCTCATTCAACTAATAGAATGCATTCTCTTTGCGTCGTTGTCGTTCTCGTTATCACTGCAGTGGGACCGGGCCTTTAAGACTGGTCTCAAGCTCCAAACCAGACTGGTCTAGAGTTAAATTTTTGCTCGTCATCGTACCAGACATTATTCAAATCTAACTTGCAAATGGCTTAATATAGAAGTGGCCAGAGCTATAGACAATGTCATAGCAACATCCAGAGTGACTTTCGAAGGGGCACCAAGGCCATGACCAGGGCATAAGAGGCTGTGGCCTCCATGAGTTATTTCAGGCCTGTATTGTCTTCATAGATGAGGGAACAAGATGGCTGCACCAAGGTTCAAGACTACACTTTATTGTTGCTTAGAGGGAGAATGCAGTGTTGTCAAGGTTGCAGTGCATGGTCATACTAAACAGGAGTGCTTGGCAGTGCAGTATACAATACAAGCTGGGTAATCATAGCAGCAGGGCGAGTTGATTTGCGGTAATCTACATGTATGTGACGATTAAATCATCCAAATAGGTTTTTAGGTTTGCCACAAGGTCAACAAAATTGGCTCATAGAATGGAAAAAAGGGACAAAAATTGCAAAATATTCCCTGACTTTTGTACTCACGTCTTTGTCTCAGCACAAGTGCACACATTTAAAAAAAAAAAACAAGCGTGGGCAAAAAAAAACAAAATAAAAAATATCCTCACTCTGTTTAGGGTGTACGATATCGATGAAAAGGAAACTGTGTGTGTTTTGAAGATGAGCCACTTCAGATTTTTAAATGCAAACTTAAAAAAATAAGCAATCCACACATGGTGTTCCTGCAAACTATCAATATTTACCATGTTTACCAGTTAATATTCTAGTAGTCATAAGACAAAAATAATATGTAACTGAAACCAAAATTAAAAACCAAATGAAAGCAAAATCAGAAAGAAAAACAAAATAATGAAGCTTTATTTGCTTGACTTTAAATTAAAATAATGCATAGTGTTAGTTTCTTTTTACTCTAAAGGTAGGCTGTATTCCACTTACCTATTTGCAGTTTTTCATGCTCAAATAAGGTGATTAATTCAACTAGGGTATTTTAGCTTGGTTGAGAGCATTGACTAAAGGGTGTGTTTTATTAGATTAAGAATTTAAAGCTGCAAATAATGCTTGATGGATTGGTTGTAAATAAAACATTTTGTTTTATATATGCTTCTTGAATGAGATTTTCAGCTCCTTGAAGTATACTTTTTATCTTTTAACCAATATTATCATGAAGGAGTTGGTCTTCTTCAAGGTAGAAGAGAACAAACCTCATTTGTTCATACCAGATGGTCATATTGTATTGTACTGTTTCTTCAACATTTTAGAAAAAAAAAAACATTACTGAAAGCCCGAAGGACCAAAGGATAAAATGACAAAAAGAGAGGAATAATCATGACCAACTTTATCACCTGGGGTTCTTTTGCCAGGGGGGACGCTTTCTTTATAGACCTGGCTCTCAACTCCATAACCCACGGAGTCTGACTAGAATTAACAGGACTTGTTGGCGAAGTAACGGCAGGAGGAGAAGCAGCGACAGAAGGAGCAAGGTTACTGGGACTATCGGGTGAATCCCCATTCTTGACATGCTGTTGAAATTTGAGCCTCTGCACATAGCGAACAGGTTAGATTATAACGGAAATGTCAAAGACAAGCATTAAAGGAAAACACTACTAGAGGAAAGCATGCACATGCAAACAAACAAAAAGCAAATGGCATTGTGGGTAATCAGATGCATGATGGGTAAGGATGAGATCACAGCTGTTTGATTGGCACATTTTCCTGTTGGTTGTCAAGACAAGGGAATGATATACAAACAGGCAACATGCAATGGGAGTTTGATATCACTTTAGTTTGATTTGGTTTATGAATATTCGTGAGGAAATTCCTTTATGAATATTTATGAGGTCATATATTCATGAATATTTATGAGGTCATATATTCATGAATGTTTATGAGGTCATACCTAAGGGTTGTTTTGTGCTGTTTATAATATCAAGCTCAATTTTTTTTCCAGAGTCATATTTTAATGACTTGTTTTACAAAAATTGTTTTTAAATGAAAGCATTATTATATCGCTTTCATTAAAGAAAAACCAGGAACGATAAATGTATAAATAAATTATCAATTCCAACATTAAACAGGTTTTCCAAGCAACTGAAGGTGGTCACCAGGGGCATGTTGCCACCTACTCCTAGGGCTGAAACAGGGTTACCCCTTTCACAGTCCGTAAGGATGTACACACGTAGGCATGGGTATAATCCACTAGGAGCCACCTACTCCTGGGGCTGAAACAGGGTTACCCCCTTCACAGTCCATAAGGATGTAGGCTTGGGTATCATCAATCAGAAGCCTGGCCGGTAGAGCAGAAAGCACTACCTCCCCAATCTCTTCCCAACTTTGCATTGCAAGGGGGACTAGTGTCATAACCAGTATTAGAACCCACACTCTGCTACTAACAACACAAGAGCTTGGGCCCGGTGCACTAGACCGCTCTGTCATGACACGCCACAACGGAGTATGGGTAAAACATAAAAAGTATTCTTTGTCCCGATGCAAATTTAACATTTATTATAGTGTTACGTGAAGATATGACCTCATAAAATCCAAAGCAATCAACTGGAGTTGAACTCCCTCTAAAAACTGTTCACTCGAATAAGTAAGAAATAAATCTTGTAAATTCTGAACTTTTTTTCATCTCAAATCTGACTAAAATATAACTTTTCTTAATTATCATTGTTGGTTGAGATGGGAATACATTGCACCAGTTGTAAAAATAGGGATTTGAAAACAAACCTGCGATTCTACGACTGTGAAATGTTGACTATGAAATTCAAGGAAGAGAGAACAGGAGTGATTATGGATTTAAAAAAGACACGAGGGAATCTTAGCATGACGGCAAGGAAACTATAATGCTACAGAGTCTTGTTTTTTTTCTTAAAAGGCAGTTTTTTAAGTTTATGTGACAGCGAAAAACTGACAAGAGCAAGATCTGAACTTAGGACCTCCAGATTGGTGTAATAATAATAGAAACATAAAAATTAAAATGTCATGTAAGTGGAAATGGCCCAACAAACTTTGTGCCATGTTTCTTGATCATTTGTCTATGGCACTCTTACAAACATTGTATTCAAGAGAAATGAAGAAATTGACTGATCAGTTGAAAAGATACATGCCTGGGATGTATGAAAAGATGATTTTTGAATTGAAATGATTTCACATTGATGTCAACAAATGATCCAAGATTTCATAAAGTCTGATTTCATAGTTGTATTGAAGTTGGAAAAGTTGAAAGTGATGATCATTTTGAAAATATGAACATAGTGATTTCTTCAGACTTTTAATTCTTTGAAGATGGAAATTAACACAATTGGAGAGAATGAAAGTCACATGTCTGATTAATGGCAAGATAATTGGTCAAGGCAAACTGCTCATTGATTAATCTTTCATGGTTATCACACATTTTGAAATGATCGGTCATGAAAAACATGAATTTATCGTAACCAAATCACAAATTATCATTCTTCACAACCGGCATGACAAAACTCTTGTTATTTCTTTCTATAGCCACAAAGAACCTGAAATAATAGGAAGTTTAAAAAAATCAGCAGTAAAAGGATCAAAACAGCAAATTGGTTGACAAATATAATTAGCACCTAGGTTTTTCATACTTAATTGCAAAAACTACGCAAAAAATGTGAAGCAACAAGATTTTCTAATCTTGAATTTTATAAATCTAGAGCAGTTAATCTACCTTTAAAAGAAAAGTGCAAGTGCTAGAACTTTTGTAGTTAGAAATCTTTCATGTTAAAAGTGTTTCATTTGTTCTGCCAAGAGCTAATTCGAGACTTTGTTGCCAACTTGGCAGAACTTAGAATTATCCTAAACTGGGAACTTTGCCCAGTTCAATGTGAAAATGTAAATATGATAAGGATAACTAGAAGCAAAACTCTGATGTAGAATTCTATCAATCTATCATTTCCTCAAATGCCTGCACACAAAGTAATTGAATATTGTAAATTTGTGTCGTCAAATAACATGTAAAAATGAGTTTCAAGATAAAAGTTTTTATTGTGAACTTTATACAAATGAAGAACTATTCTTGACTATTAAAAAAAAAGCAAATAAAAAAACCTTTGAAGAAGCGCAGTGAATTGGAAAATGTATTATAAAGCATTTGCTTGATTTTGTTACACTGCTTTAGACTAAATCTAAAAATGTTCCCGTGAAAGCATTATTAGGAGTTTTCTGCAAGTTGGCTGCTGGTTTAAATATTTTTTTTTTCAAGGTTGTTAGATTAAGTTTTAGAAGGGAGAAAAGTAGACAACAAAAAAACACTGTTAGTTCTTGCAAGATTTTAGTACATGCACTTGCAACATGCATCTGATTTGTTGGTCCCTTACCGGCAGCCAGTTGAGTTAAACACTTACCGAATCGCTGAGGTTCCCGCCTTGTCCCCCGAACACTGAGGGCGGTCTTCGGTTGGCGTTCTTTGGCCGTGATAGCGTGATATGTGTTAGCTTCTGAGGAGAGTCTGCTTTTATGTCGTCGAATCCCACTTCTGTTATTACGCAGAGCAACAAACAAACAAAAAATTTATTCTGGGTTTTTGTTGATTTGAGTCGTGGGTTCACATCCCGTTAAAGTAAATTTGAGGCCCAAGGGATCTGGTTTATTTGCCTCATTACTGACAAAAGATTAGTCTGGAATGAGAATCCAAATTTTAGGAGATACCTTTGAAGTGGCATTTCCACCTGTTGGTAAATCCCTTGGGTTTAGCTTTTAAGAACCTCGACACACTGGAGAAGAGTATCAATGGCAGTGTTTCCTTTAAAAGTGGTCTGCTGGCTAAATGCCAGTTAAAACACCTAAGGACCAGCTAGAATTCTCTCCAAGGGGTGCGGAAAAGCATCCCTACTTAACATGGAATAGGGACTAGTGACAAACCTGTCGGACCAGTGAAACGACAAGCTACATTTATATTGGTCATGCTGGCTAGTCACTGACATAGATCAAAGATCTCTGAATAACTATTAAGGTTTGTAAATTATATCTGGGAAAAACAAGGGCTGTTTTTCCTCACTAGGTTAACTTCAGAAGTCTGAATTCCGATAGTCGTTTGACATCATCCCTGTTATACTAACCTCCTTCTTGGGTATCATTGACTGGAGGTCTCCTTCTTAAGACTACAGCTGGATGAGGTTCCTCTCTTTCTACTGTCGGAGGCGGACCGGAAGGCTTTGGAGGCGGCGGTTTACTCTTCACTGCGGGTTTCTTTGAAGGAATTGGTAACGCCTATAAATACAACAAAGAAATATAAGTCTGGTTCCTAACAGGGCTTCATTGGGATCATTGGGTGAAGTTGGACATTACAGCATAGGTACCAGGGGCCAATTTCATAAAGCTGCTTAACCAGAAAATACTGCTTGACAAACTTCTTTGCTAAGCAAAAATCTAGTTGGGCACTAGTCACAACAATTATCTGTTAAGCAATTCTTGTCTGTGCTTAGCAATTTTGTGTGCTTCCAGGCTTTATGAAACTGGGATCTAGACCTAATTTTGAAGATATGCTAAAGCAGACAAAAGGGCTGAATAATTTCCTGTTAACAAAAAAACACAACACAGGCAACCAGTTTCAAATGGTTCACAATGACATATTTTTTCTGATTAACAAGACTGTTTTGCTGCTTAGCTAGTTTGTGTGCTTAAGCACCTCTACGCAATTAAGCCCAGCCCTGGCTGCAGTTGCTAAGAGAGCAGTTTGCTCAGCAATAAAAAATACCAGCCAAAATGTCACTTTATGTGTACAACAATAAGCAGGCAAATAAACGCACTCTCATTAGTCAAACTTAATCTCAGCGTTTACATTGTTACAACAGTCATGATTAATTATAATTCCCAACCATTTCCCTGGTTTCCTGAAATGTAGAAACTGTTTTTGCAAATAATTGATGTTCAAAATCAAAGGCTACTGAACATTGTTAAAAAGGGATTAAATGGTAATATAACTCAAACTAAAGCATCTTTAACTGCATCAAACTAAAGCAACTTTAACCGCATTTTATAACTGTTATATTCAAAGAAAGCAACGTAAATAATATTTTAACTTGCTAGCTTTCTGACTCGAAGTCACATGTACAATGTAGGATCATAGAGTAGTTTTTGTCAATGCAGTGCTGATTTATGCAAAATATAGCTGAATAGTGTCTACTTGGTGAGAAAAAATGAAAGAAAAAAAAAATGTCACTTTGATATTTAAACATTCTAATCCATCCTGGTGCCTGGGAAGTGAGATGATTCTCATATTCAAATCTTTCGAATGAAAAATTATCCGAACCATCGCTTCGAAGGAAACCTCTTTTTCAGTGGTTTTCACAAAGTATGTTTTGATGGTCATTAATTTGTGCGTAGTTTCCAATCTACATGTGCGACTCCCACCTTTAATGTTAATCACGTTCAAACTACATATTGTAGATTCCAGAGGCGTATATTGAGGGATTTGTGACAACTTGCAAATAGAAGCCATCTTGTACCCCCCCCCCCACAAAAAACAAACAAAAACTAAATAAAAATGCAAGGGAGAATACAGGGTGCAAGACTAGACTGTGCATTGGGTTGCACTGCATTTGTATGGAAAATGGCTCTAAGTGACTATGTGACCAAAGAAAACTAGTCCTTCTGTGTTGAACTTTCTCAATGAAGAGCTCTGCCAGGTTCCAACCACAAAAAACACAGTGACTACTGTAATGTATGTATGGATGAAATGAAAATCTACACGACAAAACTCCTGCATACCACCCGTGGAATTTAGGCATAATGCAAAGTTGTGCGAGAGTATGAAGATGGCTGACTGTACACATTGTGGCGTCAAGTGCGAACTAAATGGAATGTATCTACATGAACTATATAGCTAAGAATCTTAAGCCTTAGAATTCCTCTCAATGACACTGGGAAAAAAAAGTCAGAGCTGCAAACTTTTCCATCTTGCAATCAGGGAGATTTAGTACAACTACCAGGGTGATATTTAGAATTACAGTTGAAAGCTCCGACTTAAACATCCGTGTCCCCCCCCACCCCCCCCCCCCCCCCAAAGGAAAAAAACATTCCCTTCAGTACGCTTTTTCAACTTTAAGTTTTGATTCAAAATTAATATTTTCTCATATAGCTCATCAACTTTTCTAACAGTAACTTTTGCTTTACATCATGCATTGGCTTATTGCTTTTACCAGAGAAACACAAATTCCTATGCAATATCTACAGTAGTTAATGTGCAGCGTTGATTTAATAAAGCTACATAAATTCCTGTTGCATTTTTGAACTCACCTTTTTAGGCTAGTTGTGTTGGCGGTTAGTTGGTATGTCAGAAATAAAGATAGGATACAAAGTGGAAAGATTTTAGGAACATAGAATAGGTATCGGGTTTTGATGAAGTATTTTGTTTAGGCAAGGGAAAAGTTTACTCGACAAGAATGTAATAAATTTGCTTATTTCTCAAAATCAAGTAAAAAACCACAAGGGAAACTGAGCGGGTAAATTTCAGATAATTGCGGGTTGAACAAAGACGAAATGACTTATAGTGGGATTTGCACCAACAACCCCCGGATTAACGTGCCGCCGCTCTACCCACTGGGCTATCTAGCATCTTGCTATTTTGTCATACAACCGTGAACTGTCGTGTAGCCTGGGATCACACCCACATTTATGATACAACCTGGAAAGCCAGGGAATTTCAACTTTTTCTTTTACAAGTAAAAGAGAAAGCTAAGGTGACATTCTCATACAAACAAATGTTCTGACAAGAAGATATTTTAAGTTGGATTTGAAACTTTGCATGGTGGAAATACGATATGGAAAGGTTTGCGGTAACACCATGTAATGACAATTTCTAATGACTTGGGGTGAATCTGAAAAGAACCGTTGGTTTCAACTCGACGTTTCGGTGCTCTGATTGTCCCCAACTCACTTAGAGAGAGTCATTACATGGTGTTATCGCAAAACTTTCCATACATGCCATAAGAAGATATTGTGATCTTTTTCTTTCACCAGTCAAAGAGAGAGTGTGGAGGGGGAGGGAGAGGGGAATGGTATACAAAGATTTGAGTTTTTTTCTTACCGGCTTAGGTGCAGCTTGTGGATGCGGCTTGCGATTCGTCTCATCTCGAGGCTGAGTAGTGGGATGTGATGGTCGCCTTGGTGCGTCCTCCTTAGATTGCGTGGAGGACGTCTCCGGACTGGAAGATGGTGGAGGTTGAGATGGCTTGGGCGGGGCAGCGCTGTCCACTGAAGATTTGGAAGAGGCTATCTTGGTCTCTGATTGGGGTGGTCTCGGAACGACTGCAAGTAACCAGAAGATTTAATATAAGAGCCACAATAAACTGGTTTGGTTAACTAGATTCAATACGATGTTGAATAAGTCTTTACTATTAATTTTTTGAGAATTTTTTTTGAACTTCTGAAAAACTTTTTGCTGTGACTCAACAAGATAAAATCAACAAACATTTTCTTAAAAGTAATAGAATGTCTTCATTGTGAATTTGCCAAACCTTGGTTGAACGCCATTATTTTCTTGCAAATTTGATGACAAGTTAAGCCCAAAATTAACAGAATTGTTATTATATGCATTACATTATGTGGGGATACGCCAAGTAAGGATATTGGACTTTGACAATTACCAAAATCATACCCCGTCTTTTAAACAATGTTTTTGTAACCCTTACCTGAGGTTGGTCTGGCTGGCATTGGAGCCTTCTTCTTCACTTTCTACAATGGAAAAATGATGACATCAACAAAAACGTTAATGTAGTTTGACATAAAAATCAAGATAATTATGCTGAAGTTCTTTTGTGTTATTAATTTTGCACACGGATGGAAAGAAACACATTTTGAAAGATTTCGACAAGATGAACAGGTTTGGCGTTTTGATATACAGAGGTTGTCTAAAAAAGTGAGTTAAAAAAAATGTATTCTTTATCCCGATCAAAAAGGCCTGATACTTCACAGAGGCAACATGGGCGTTCCCCCCCCATTGCCTTGGTGCCCTTGAAATGCTAACAGTAGAAATTTACAACTTCCTCATAGTGTGCCCTTGACAAAAGATAAAATGCCTTGGTGCCCTTGCCCTTCACAATCGAAGAATACAGGAGTGAACAAGTTTTATCGGAACAATAACTGAAAGAAAAGAAAGATTTCAGAAGTGTCCTTCTTGAGCAAGATACAAGTTCTACATTGCTTCTCTTCACCCAGGGGTTGCGAGGGTAGAGGTTGATATTGTAAATGAAAAAGCCTTTGGATCAATATAAACTGTTGCCCAGGCTGTGTACTCCCAAGGGAGCTGAGAAACATTTAAAAAAGGGATGTTATTGTCCCTATGACCAGGGCACTAATGTAAAGCGCATTGATACGGTTATTGTGAAATGCGCTATCAAAGAGTTGTTATTAGCTGTTCCGAACATCAGTCGGAATGTCAGCTATTGTAATCGTCAAGATTTTTAAATTTTTTATTATTATTATTATTCTTCTTTCTATACTCAAAATCGTATTGAATTAACACTTGACTTTTCAAATTATTAAAATGTATAATTAGAATTATCAGAATGAGACAAATCATATACCATACTAAAGATTATGGCCTAACCTAAATTTGAGATTTATTTAGATTAAAATTCTTAATTAATTATTCTTGTGACAGACGTATGAATATTTAATTATTATTATTATTACTGACCTCCTTCTCTGGGGGTAACATCGTTACAAAGTTATCGGGGAAGACCCCTTTCCTTCCGTCCACCTCCCCAAGCCACCATCCACTATCTGCTGCCTCTTTGTCAATAATCGTCACAATGTCGCCCTCTTTCAGCTCAAGCTCGTCCGAGTGCTGAGCCTCGTACGAGAAGGTCACCTTAGCTCTCTCTTTAACTGGTGGAAGAAAAAGATCAAAATAAATTCGGTTAGAAAGATGTTTTTAAAAGTAATATAATGATCCACACAAATTATGTCTCAAAATATTGTGGTTTTTCCTTTTCCGTTTAACTTTGTGAACTAACACGATCTGCTGTTTACTAGAACAAAATTTCTAAGAGCTGAGAGTAACCAGGAATTTCATTAAGTTTATTTCAATTCATTTCTTTCCCAGGCAAACATTAAAAAAAGCACAATCAAAGGATCTACATTGTGTATAAGAACTAAAAACACATTTTTTTGAAAGAAGATTACAAAAATATAAAAAAGATTTAGCAAAGTACTGAAGCAACCCTGCTGGGTGGGTAGAAAGGAACAACCACCAGTGAGGGTGGTGCAAAAAAAAAAATTAAAAAAAAAACAAACACCTAATGGAACTCTTGCAGGGAAAGCCAGAAAGTCACTTTCAAAGTGGTCGACCTTGGCTGCCGATGGACCGGCATCCTGTCCAGGGGGAATAGAAATAGCCTCAGCAGTATAATGCCAATAAAACATGTTAAGTTGATGGAATGAGCAATTCTGAGCCAGTTCTTGGTATTAGAGATTTCAGTTTGTGGAGAGAGTTATTATTTTAGGGTTTCTCTATATGCCTATCTACTGCCTGCAGATCAAAATACGCACAAAAACAATCCCAATTTGTTATATCACAAAGACAATTGCACAACTATCAGGGAATTAAAACAAATACTACATGTAAAACGGTTCTAGTTATTCATCATGCTATTCTAGCTTCAGTTCAAAGGCATTGGACACTATTTGTAATTACTCAAAATAATTATTAGCATAAAACCTTTCTTGATTACGAGTAATGGGAGAGGTTGATAGTATAAACATTGTGAGAAACGGCTTCCTGTAATGTAGTTTTCAAGAGAGAAGTAATTTAGAATTTGAGGTCTCAAATCAAGCATCTAACTGTGTGTGACAATGGTAGTTTTTTTTGTCACTATTATCCCGCAACTCTGATGACCAATTGAGCTCAAATTTTCAAAGGTTTGTTGTTTCATGCATGCTTAGATACACCAAGTGAGAAGACTGGTCTTTGACAATTACCAACAGTGTCCAGAGTCTTTTAACAAGGGTCAAATTATACATACTGACATGTACAATGTTAGTACAGACTTCCTTATTCATGTTATTTGATAGAGCTCTACACACACATGTCTGATGCTTTTCAACAAGCATTTTAAAGGATGAATTCATTTGTATTTACTTGTTGGGTTTAAAATTAGGCATTCAGATTGGCTCGGTGGTGTCTTCCCTGCCTTACACCTCTCTGAACTGCAGTGTGCGCGCACCTGCTCAGTATTGCGTGCGGATGTCTGAGCACAGTATTGTGTGCGGATGTCTGAGAACTACTGGCGTGAACAGTGAAAAAGGACATCCAAAAGTTTCCCAGGTGACATTGCAAATGAGGCATTTACTGGCAGGCAAGATTACACAAGAACTCAAAAAAAAAATTGTTGAATTATCAATTGTCAAAACAACAATATTTAATAAAAATTGTCAGATCTCATTTTTCCATATCAAAAAAAAGATGAAGAATAATTCTGGTATACATGTACAGTGCTAAAAACTTTGGTGTAAGGGTAATATCAACTAATATTATTAATCCAAGTAGCAAATTCAACATCTGCATACAAGTATTAAAGGGTTCAAATCATTGCACATTTGATGAAGTTTCAACATCTTTAAAATCTACTCTGCATTCAACACAATCTGTCTTATGTACCTTGTATTGAAAGTACTAATAATGATAATTAAAATTACAATGGACCGTTTTGTATAAAGCGCTTTTCACGTAAGGGGATGTTTCAAATCGCTCCGACATCAATACCCCCAATCACAAGAACCATTTCTGCCCTCACAGGTACCCATTTACCCTTGGGTGAAAGGAGCAATTATAGTTAAGTGTCTTGCTCAGGGACACAAGTGTCACAACAGGGATTCGAACCCACACTCTGCTGAACAGAAGCATCAGAGCCTGAGTTCGGTGCTCTTATCCACTCGGCCACGATAAGGATAAAACCAAATAAGGTTTGTTTGTTTGTTTGTTTGTTTGTTTGTTTGTTTGTTTGTCTGTTTGTTTGTTTTTATTTCCATCAATACAACAAATTATTTGAACTAACAAAACACAAATAGACTATAATTATACACTACGTTATACAGTATGTTGAGTGCAGATGGAACCATGTAGCTTTGAATACGGATCAGAGCCTGATAGTCTGAAAATACCTTTAAACTTACCTCCCGAGCCCTTCTTTGCGAATCTCATGATGTAGTATAGTGTACAGTTTGAGAACCAATTACTAAAGTTCAAGTTTTATATACTTCACATTTTGGTATTTATAGTAATGACACTTCAACAAAACAATTGTATCTCTTACACGTGAAGGAAGTAACCGATCAAGGAAACACAGCAGGTTGTTGAATCATTTTAGGGTGTTGGTATTTACTTTAGTGACATTGCTTTTTATATCCTCTACATGTCCTCAATCATGATGTTTAAAAATAAGGGAATAAAAGGGTAGAGATGAGTTCTTCAACGTGCGTTTAAAGCGGGCAGGGTTGGCGCCCGTGTAATAATGACCCAAGCAGAAGGCGAGGGCCTTTATCACACGGCAATGACCCTGCAAGGTTTTAAACGGACTATGAAATACGAGTCACTACTCTGTAATTCCCGTTCATAAATGGCCTTTTGTTAAAAAACGTAAACAAATACAGTTATAGACATTTACAATTGCAAATTCGAGATTTAAAATTATTTTTTTCAAAACTTTGTGAAGAAACTGTTCGAGGTGTGTGGGTTGAGTTCTAATTTTCACAGGTTTGTTATTTTGAGCATATGTTGAGATACACCGAGTGAGAAGATTGGTCTTTGACTATTACCAAAGGTGTCCAGTGTCTTTAACATAAAATATATTTGATTTGTTATTTTTGTTTTAATTAGAGATCTTCTAATATCGCAAGGCCATGGAGGCTGCACTTCAAGGTGAGGGCTACATTTAAAATTTGGGCTATCGACCCAAATCAGCTGCTGGGGGGACGTTTCCATCTACATGTACTCCTCCGCGAGAGGGTTACCCCTTTTACAGTCCTTCCAGGAGTGGATTTCACAAAGAGTTAGGACTAGTCTTATCTCGAGTTACTCGTCCTAACTTAGGACTATCCATGCAATTTGTACATGTATATCTCCTAGGACTAGTCCTAAGTTAGGACTAGTCCTAACTCTTTGTGAAATCGACCCCAGTGGTGTTTAATTACTCTGGTGACGTTGCTTTTTATACCCTCTGCCCAGGCCTAATGTTTTTAAACTTGATGTTAAAATATGTATTATTTATATCGTATATAATCGTTTATTTTCATACTATTTTTTAAAAGTTTGGCTGAAGCGTGCTGAAATGAGGTCTTTAAAATGCTTTTAAATGTATGTGGTTATCTTAGTTTTAAAATTCCTGCCGAGCTATCTGGCAGTTCTGGAGCAAGCTATGGTTTTGTCCTGATGATTTTTGTAAATTTTATCTGAAGTATAAAATAAATTTAAAAAAATTAATTATTATTACTTTTTTGTATTTGTTTGCATTTATACCATAGGTCCTTTTGGTTGGTAAGCAGTGTGCAACATTTAAGTCTATTTTCACATTTTAAATTTTGTTAAAACGGTCAGCACGATTGCTGTAGTGTTACGCAAAACTTTTCTTTCCAAACAATTTGCTGATTCATCCCATTCAGAAAACCTCCTTATAATTAGTTTAAACCTAACGCACACCCTCACCCAAAATGACTCACGACAAAGTCTCCGACCACCCTAACAGTCACTGAATCAGGCCTACCTACATACTGACACGTACTGCGGGTACTCACCCTTTTCTGACTTCACTATGTGTCACACCAAGCCGCTAACAACAAATAACATCAGCTCAAATTACAACCAAGTTCCGTTGCATTGTCAAAGAAGCCACACTCAGTAATCGTTTAACGCTAATTCCTATTCTTTTTCGCACCCTACGACCAGCTACTAGTATTTTTCCTTGCATCTTTTTATTTTCCATCGGCTTCCTGATTCTAGGCAGGAAGTTGCCATGGGGGGGGGGGGGGGTTCTCAGGATGTATGGACAATATTGCTATGGCAATATGATGTTGAATGATCGTGACATTTGACCTTTAAGGAGACCGTTGGACCAGTTGATTATTTTTGTCTGACGTAGAGTGGACATTGCCAAGTTTCACTTCCAGGATACACAAAGGCAACTAAATCAGCACACTGTGCAAAGTTCATTACTCACTACACAATGTACATGATGTATTGGTGTTGTGATAGTCTCTGGTTATATGGACAACAGAGGGAGCTATACCCCCTGTATACTGTTCAATCATCACAGAACATTTTATTCAGACCTTGAAATAAGGTTATTATCCTTAAGATCGCAGGGCTAGCTGCTTGTCAATGTCAGGCGCGTATGCTTCAATATTGACAAAGCAGGGGGGCACCAATTTATTTTCTTATTTATTCTTTATAAAGGACAACCTATGAGGAAATTATACATTTCCACCGGAGCATTTCAAGGGCACCAAGGCAATGACCAGGGGGCGCACAGGCAATTGCCTTAGTTTGTTTGCCTCCGGAAGTAACTCAGAGAATTAGAAGTAGCTGTTGTAAACCAAAAGGACCTGTATACATGTTGTTAACGGCCTGATGTTCCCACTCTAGTGGAGTTTCGACGTGTATTCAGCTTTCGAGAAAGACTCTGCTAGGGTTGAAACAACGGCCATTAAGCTTTTTTTTGTATTAATATTCAAATACACAAGACGGTTGGACTTCTCTGGTCTTGAGTTTACTGGCCGTACACTTAAAACATTGGCATTATAGGCCCAAAATCCAGTGCAAATTTTGAGCTCTGCAATGCCTTCAGTTCACTTACATTTGTGCATTCTGACTATACATGAACCTCTTTGCGTAGATTCATTATGTACGATAGATTGGAAACCAATAGTGTGAACACTCTTTCACATTCATTTATGAAACTATCAGCCAGGGCTTAGTAATAAAAGAAATCAAAAGCAGTTAAGTCGAACTGATTCTATGAACCATGTACGAGCTACATATCATTTATATGGCACTCTACAAGAACACAAGGAACAACAACATTAAACAAAAAGAAATAAAGATATTCAATTGCACAAACAGGGGCCAATTTCATAGAGCTGCTTAAACAAAAAAATTGGTTAAGCACGAAAATAGCTTGCTTATTTTACACATGTTACAGGCCAAAATTTCATGCCATATTCTTTGCTTGTGACTGGTGTTTAGCTGTTGTTTACTTGGCATAACAATTGGTGGAGTCTTGGCCGGTAATCTGATTTTACAAAATAGATTTTTTTGCTTAAGCAGAATTTTGTGCTTAAGCAGTCTATGAAATTGGGCCCAGATCATACGTGGGGCAGCATGCTTCCGAGCAACAGTAATTTGGTCACTTTTATTACCCCTGACCCGCATGATTTATCTTTGTTTTTTATCCCTTCTGGTTGTCGTTCCCATTTGGCTTTGTTTTCCTCCTGCATGCTACGCCCTCAGCCGACCTCTCACAGTGTTTAATTTTTGTTTTTGTTTTGTTTTTTTATTCAAATAATTTATTTATTTAATTTAATTTATTAATTTATTTCATTTAGTATTTAATTTCCTTATTTCTTTGGTTTGTTTGAATTGGTCAAAAATAAAAGTAGATGCAGCTTCCCTGATAGCACTAGAAAGCTTGTTCCACTACTTAGGGGGGGGGGGGGCAACAACAAAGAATAGATGTTGACGTCACAGCTCTGTTTTCCCAAGCTAACGTTTCACGGAGTTCAGCATACCTCATCCCTTCCGAAGGGTTTGCAGCAAATTTGTGACATCAAAAATGTGCATCCAATTCGTATGAACGGGGCTTGACTGTTCCTTTTGGTATATTATTTGATCATAAAAATCAATATTAATGAGAGATTCAAAACATTTCAAAAGAAACTTACTTATTTCTTCAAACTCCTCCTCTTCTTCTTTCTTGTCTTTCCTCTCTTCCTTCTTGTACTCTGGTTTAATATCTTTCCTCGGCTCAGCCTTCTTGGTTTCTACTGGAGTCCCAGAAGACTTGGCAGAAGGAATCGGAACAGCCCTCTTCAGCGATAACTGGTGGTTGAAATAAGCCAGAAAATCTTAAAGGATTGTTGAAGAATCGGATCGAAAACAAATCGTAAAGATCACAGATTTACGTAAAAGTAAATGATAGTAGAAAACACCTCTTTAAATAAATTTGCCTGAAATAACATATTTTATGAGAAATAAATAAAACTAATTTCCAGTTTGGCGTTTATCACTCAGTGAGCGTTTTAATTCATTTTTGTTTTTGCGTTGATGTCATTCAAAATGTGTAATCGGCTTTTCACTTTTTTCTTGTGACCCAGATGACTGATCGAAATAAAACTTCCACAGGTTTGTCAGTTTGTGTGTTACATAAAGTGCTTACACTGCCAGCAACTGTTACGTTAGCAAAAACTGATTTTGTTATGTTCCTTAAAATAATGTACAATCCGCAGGACAAAGCATCAGGGTTATGTGAGTGTCTTGGTTAAAGGATTTAGGTACTTTTTCAAAATGTCCACAGATTTACATTAAACTTACAGGGTTTGAAGATAATGATAGTGGAAAGCTTCCCTTCAAATATTACTAACTATTAAAGAATGTGTAGTGTTTTGAGAAATGAGTATAACAAGTCACAAAATAATTTTGGTGTTATGAGACCAAAATTATTTTAGCATGTAAAATCCCCTTTAAACCAGTTATGATATTATACCAAAACCATAACTGGTTAATTCGTTTTCACATGCTAAAACTGAGACAAAAATTATTACTTTTACTCATTTCTAAAAAACTACAGCACCCCAGTCAGTAAAATTTCAAGGAAAGCTTTCTACTATCATAATTTTCATACTGTGTGAGTTTAATGTAAATCTGTGGACATCATGTTTTTTGGCTAGGAAAAAGTACATAGACCCTTTAGGGACAGAGGTGTCGTGACTCTGGAACCCACACTCTGCTAAACAGAAGCACCAGATCTAGAGTCCGGAGCTCTTAACCGCTCGGCCACGACATGCTTGAGGACACAAGTGTCACGACTGCGACTCGAACCCACACTCTGCTGAACAGAAACACCAGAGCTTGAGGCCGGAGCTCTTAACCGCTCGGCCACGACACAACCCCAAATAGCGGGACGTATGGGGTTTTACCACAGCTAGTCCGAGCGGTCTCTCACGTACCCTTTTCTGTGCCAATTCACTCGACTTTGCTGCTGGTGGGGTTTCTTTCTTAGAGTGATCTGCTGTTGAATTTCCACCCGTTTTCCTTAATTTGACTTCTCCACCAGCAAAGATGTTACCAAACCCGACTCCTTTGACCTTTGGGGGTTTGGCCTTCGGAACTTCGGCTGGGGGCTCATCTGAAAGAACTAACATACATTTGATAAGACTGTAAATGCAAAGCCTTAGCCTTAATACAAGTTAAGAAATATTTTGTTTCAATTTCTTTAATTTGTAAATATGAATCTCCAAAGGGTAACCAGCCTAAGGTATTTTGCTTATTTTTTTTTAAACACAACTTTTTATGTGCCGAGTCTAAACATGCGTTAACAAAAAATATGTCTTTTTCTTGGTAACAAATAGTTACTGTACATGGTCTACACAAGTACCTTTATCGCATACATTGGCGGGCCCTGCTCCCGATTTCACGAAACTCATCGCAAGTAGCGGCGTATCGTAGGGTTTGCGATGCGTCGCAGACCTATAAGACACGTCGCGGCTGCGACAAGTTCGCAATTTACGACGTGTAACTGGTCGCAACTTGCACTTGCGACGCGTCGCAGCGCTTCATGAAATCGGGGGCTGGGCCAACAGAAGGTTACAAGTTTAATCACAGTTTATCCAACAATGAGCAGTACAGTGGACAAGTGCCTGCCAGACACCGGCCAAAAAACAGGCCTAGAATTCAACCCCATTTTTGTCAAGGCAGAATTGTAATTGTGAATTGTGACTGTGGCCGCCTAATTGTGAGATCTTTCGCCAACCTCTACACACCGGCCGATGCCAAGAAATTGCACACACCGCTCGGTCTCAGCTATAACTGTAACTCAGGTATTAAATGTGATTTTTACCTGGTCTCTCTGTGCTTTTAACTTCGGGTCCATCGCCAGCATCCTCCGGGCCAACCGCTTCGTTCTCGTCGATTAACGACACAAAGTTAGAAGGAAACATTCCTTTCTTTCCTCGTAGAACACCTTCCCACCATCCGTCTTCTGGTTGGCTGGTGACACTGATGACCTCATCGACCTGTAAGCCAATCTCATCATCCTTCTGAGGGACATAGCTAAAGACAACCTTTGCTCGAATCGCCTTTCGCTTCTCTGAGCCCTCTGTTGTATGAAAAAAAAAGTAAAACAAATTATGTCAGGCTCTTTGCACTGGACACGCTTGTCTGTTACTTCACGAAGGCAGCGAAGGCGATCGCCTCAATGCCCCCTGGTTACTGCTTTGGTGCCCTTGAAATGCTATAGTAGAATATTACAGGTCCGCAAGGTGTCCTTACCAAGGAGGAAATGCCTTGGTACCCTTGCCCTTTCAAACACGAAGCATTTAGGCCTGGACATGTATTTACTCAAAACACATATTAGCATAAAAACATACTAGGTAAGAGGATGGGAGAGCTGTTGATAGAAACCATTGTAAGAAACCATTTCCCCTGAAGTAACATAGTCTTTTGAGAAAGAGGTAATTTCTCACTAAAATTTTCAGTCTGAGAAAGACTTCAGGCAAATGCTTTAACATGTTTAAGGCCCAATCCGAAGGCATATTGTCTCTTAAACCTTGTCCGATTGCAAAAAATATTCAAACTAAAGTGGATAAAAAAGTAACCCTCACCCTGCCAGACTGTTGAACACACCTTGGAATGAGAACATTCCTTCTACGTACCTCTTCTTAAGACCTCTTGTGATTCTCCATTAACCACTTCAGGAGGAGGTGGACTTGGAGCTTTCGCTCGAACAGCAGCTGCCTTCTCAGGAGCTGCCTTCTCAGGAACTGCCTTCTTGAGCTGAAAAACAACAACAAGAAAAAGGATTTAACAGGTTTGTACCACAGACTTGTAGCAGATTTGTACAACTGAACTGAAAGCAAACAGCACTGGCTGTGGTTGAAGTGGTGCCAGTGATTCAATTTTTTGAAAGTGCACCGAGGCCCAAGACCAGCCTTAGAGGCTATGACCGCAATAGCGCTCATGCACACCCCTATTTCCGACAGCTCCTGAGTGACACGCCTACATTTCAACACCCCTGTATTCCCACACCCTAGATGATTTTACAACAGTATGTTCCCATAATCCTTTTGTTTCCACTCCCCTACATGTACACGTACATGTTCCCTCACATGTTCTTCCGACATAAATGTTCTGGAACCCATGTTCTGAAACCCCTAGTTCCCTCATCCATGTTCCAACACCCCTAGTAGTATATTTTACTAATCCCAGCCCTGACCCTAGCGAGTTAATCACAAGAGGGCTGTGGGGGGATCATAGGGTTTTCCCGAGCATAAACAGTATGGGTGTTGGAATAAAGAGCAGTCAACGTGCGGTATGCCTGTTGTTTGTTTAAATGTTGTACAATAAATGAACATGCCAAGTGAAAATGTACCTGCATGTACATCAGTACAACCATGTACCAGCAGCTTAAGTTGAATATTCATTAAATATCACATGAACACCAAAATGAATTCTTTATCCCTCGATGCAAATTTAACATCTATTAAATCGTTGTCAGTCATTGTCAGTACCCGCTGCTAAAACATAGCAGGATTCAAACTGACTCTAGCTACCGGGCAATCTCGATGGTCTAGTTGGTACATGTACATGTATGACACTGCTCTAGAATTGCAAAGGTCGTGGGTTTGAATCCCACCGGAGTAATATGCCTAGTGATTTTTTTCACAGAACTAGGGAAAGTACTGAGTATACAGTGCTAACACACATCGATAGTGTGTAAATGGGTAAACAATTTTTGTTTAATGATTGTTACATGTAGCATGCATACGAATATATGTACACAGTAATGTTTATTGACCCATTTAGATCGGTTTCCCTTTTGGTTGAGGACATCCTGCGAGGAAAGACTTCATGACCTCACTAGATTCTAATCCATTCATTTCATCGAACATGAAAAGGAAGGAAGTTTAAGTCCACTCTATGTATATTAAAAACTCTTTGTCATTTTTATTCCTTCACTTTTCAATATCATTTGGTTTTCCCCTTTATATCGATGTGTGTTAACAAGCACTGTATACTTTTAGAACTTTCTCCATCTCTGTGAAATAAACTCACAGACATTGTATGTATTAAGCCCGCTTCTTAGTACTTCCTGCGAATGCGAATGGGATACGAATTTTGACTTCACAGATTCACAACGAACAATTCGCAACAGTTGAGCTATGCTCAATTCCTGCGAAACATTCGTAGAAAAAACAGCCCTGTAATGTCAAAACTTGCTCCGCATTCGCAAGAAGCATGAACCGAGCCTTACTTTGGTGGGATTTTAACCCACAACCTTTGCCTCTCTAGAGCTGAAGTTAAACCAACATGACCACTGCCAAATAATGTAGCTAGGGGCAGCTCAAATCCTTTAAGCAGCAGGCACTGCAATTACATACCTCAACTAGTTTTGTCTTACATGTGCGTACCTCAACAACGTTTAGCAAATGTTTACGTACCTCAACAAAGTTATCCGGGAAGAGTCCTCGCTGGCCATTCAGCTCTCCTTCCCACCAGCCTTCCTCCATCATGTTAATATTGGTGATGATTTGACCTTCTTTAAGAGTCAACTCGTCATCTTGAGTCGCTTCATAGTCAAATGTCACTACAGCCTCCGCTGTGAATAATAAACAAGGAATAATAATAATAATAACAAAACTTAACACACACGCACACATCCACTGATAGAGTGCCCAATGAGCCGTAAAGGCAGTGGACACTATTGGTACAATTACTCAAAATAATTATTAGCATAAAACCTTTTTTGGTGATGAGTAATAGGGAGAGGTTGATGGTATAAAACATTGTGAGAAACAGCTCCCTCTGAACTGACATAGTTTTTGAGAAAGAAGTATTTTTCCACGAATTTGATTTCGAGAGCTCAAATTTAGAATTTGAGGTCATGAAATCAACCATCTAAAATACACAACTTCGTGTGACAAGGGTGTTTTTTCTTTCATTATTATCTCGCAACTTCAAATTTTCACAGGTTTATTATTTTATGCATATGTTGAGATACACCTGCTGTGAAGGCTAGTCTTTATCAATTACAAATAGTGTCCACTGCCTTTAAATAATACAATAGAATAACTTACAAAAATCTAGTGCAGTTGTAAAAAATACAACGGTGGTGTACAGTGTTGTTCAGGCCTTATTAAAATGACAACTTTCTAGATTTTTCTGAGGGCAACCAAAATCTGAAAAGAGGTAAGAGGAGGAAGAGTACCATGCCTGAACAAAACTATGTCTGGTTGTACATACAGGTGATTTAATGGTGAAGATTAAAATACAGAAATGAAAGGTCTTTAAAGACACTGGACACTTTTGGTAATTGTCAAAGACAAGTCTTAACAGTTTGTGTATCTCAACAAATGCATACAATAACAAACCTGTCCATGTTGAATAATGAATGAAAATACACCCTTGTCACACAATGTTGTGTGCTTTCAGATGCTCAGATTCAACACCTCAAATTCTAAATCTGAGGTCTCAAAATAAAATTTGTGGACCTTACTTCTTTCTCGAAAACTACGCTACTTCAGAGGAAGCCGTTTCTAACAATGTATTATACTACCAACCTCTCCCCATTATTTTTACTCGTTACCAAGAAAGGTTTTAAGCTATTAATTGTTTTGAGTAATTACCAATAGTGTCCACTGCCTTTAACATGTTTAAGTTGCAAAAACGAGGCTGACTTTCCAAGGGGGAACTAAATTGACAGTGGGTTGCCGCAAGACATGGCATTTTGCCATAGTGCACCATGTATGCCTTTCACCATGTTCCCTCCTTTTTCTTTGAGCCTCACAAATATTTTTAGTTGTATTTCCTGCTTTTTAGAACTTTTGTTTGCAGTATAAATCGTTGATGCTCCCGGCTATTAGCTTTCACCCTGTTCACAGGGTCAGGATAGTATTGTATCCTAGCACATTGAATTCAAGTTCTGGTGGCTACATTGTACGTCATCAGAGTTTGCTGGGTTCGAATCCCAGTCAAGAATGACACTTCAGCGAGACACCCAGATGCAATTGCACCTCTGCTGCATATTCCAGGGGGAATCAGTGTTGAAAGAGATTTTTTCTTGCAAAAGGCACATTAGATGTGCTGAATTGTAAAAAAAATGACTGATTGTCTGATGGTAAAGATGGCCCTTCGCCAACTTTACACTAGTTAACTGGCAGGCCTGTATCGCGCTTCGTTTTGGAAAGGGCAAGGGCACCAAGGCATTTTCTAATTGGTAAAGGGCACCCCCTAAGAGGAAATTGCAAATTTCTACTAGAGAAAATCAAGGGGCAACATGGCAATGACCAGGCTGGGGGACACGGAGGCAATCGCCTTCGTTGCCGCCGTGAAGTATTAGGCCTGAACTGGTATGTAACATGAATTGATGTTCAGGATGTAATCGTTCATATTGTGTACTTTACATGAGACTTGATTGAATGCCAGGGTACTTAATGAGATTAATCTTCTTGCTTCGCTTCCTAGAAGTTAAAAAAAAAACTCTCATTGTTCCCCAATGCAGGAAGTGATTCTATAACGATAATATTGTTGTACGTACATAGGCCTAACTGTATCTCACTCAACCAGGGCCTGCATGTAATTTCATGGCTCTGCTTACCATACATTATGTACGTATGAAGTACATGTATAGTACGCAAAGAATCAGTGCTTACAGAAGCAGGAAAATATCAATTGTTATGTATTTCACAACTTAATAATAATAATAATTATATTATACCGTAACACATTTCTGTGAATAAAGACACCCAAGGCGTACCAAGAGAACAATTAGCCTGTTATGAGTGTCAGAAGAGCAAAGACCAGAGCGTCCAGGTTTATGTTTTTGTAGAAGCTCAGATAGGTAGGTTGGAGCTTGATCATTACAGCCCTACAGGGGGGTGCTTTGTAAGTAAATTTTCACCCCACAGTTAAAGCCATTGGACCCTTTCGGTAAACACTATTGTCCAAGGCCAACACTTCGTGTATCACAGCTTCTATATCAAATAACAAACCTGTGAAAATTTAGGCTCCATCGGTCATCGGAGTCTGGAGGAAATAACGGGAAAACCCACCCGTGTATCCGCGCGTTTCGCCGTGTCATGACATGTGTTTAAAATAAATCTGTAATTCTCGCTAACGAGAATTGATATTGTTTTACTGTTTTCTCAAAAAGTAAAGCATTTCATGGAATAATATTTCAAGGGAAGTCTTTTACCACTACCTACTGTAAACCCTGTAAGTTATTTGTTTAATCTGTGAACTTTTTTTTTTTTTCTGTACCGAAAGGGTCCAATGGCTTTAAGCCAGATACTTCTACTCTATGCGACTTTAAACATGTTAAAGGCCAAATTGAAAACTGTGGCTATAGTGCTATACGAGGATTGTTGAATAATAGGCCTACAGTATGGGTCTCATGCTTCAAAGCATTTTATTCTGAAGTGATCAAACTACAGCCAGTTTTAATTCAGATTTAAAGCCCATAACTCACTGACCGATGCGTTTATTTCGGACGCAACAAAACAATGTAATGTCTGAGAGAAATTCAACCAAACTGTAACTTCTGTTTTTTTTAATAAGATAAATTCCTCAACACACTGGTGTGTCAGGATCTAAAGTCTATCAATTTGTAGATATTTCAATATTGCTGATGTTTGGGCTCAGGGTACAGGTTGTAAGGACACAGTTCAATAGGACCAGATTTTAATCTATTAACCAGCGACATCCCATACAAGAACCAAAGACATTGATAGAGCATCTAGACTTCCTGCAGGCACATTTAGAAGTGTGTAAACTAGCATGACAGGTCAACAGAAGAAAACACAACGTCTGAGAATTATGGAAATTACAGATCTGTTGATCAATTTTTGATCCATTGAAGATGGGGGCACGTCTTAAAACTTTTGATATGATATTTGAAAAAACAAAACACTTAGGCCTACAAAGTGGTCTCATTCTTGACCAATATAGTCGGTGTTTCGTCTGCTTGGAATAGCTAGGGCCCAATTTCAGTAAGCCTATAAAGCACAAAAATTTGCTTAGCATGAAATTTCTTTCTTAGTAAAAACAGGATTACCAACCCAATTTCCACATGATTTTCAGGATTTATAAGCAAACAACAGCTAAATGCCAGCAACAAGCATTAAACAACAAATTAAAATTTGGTTGGTAATCCTGTTTTTATCAAGGAAGAAACTCCATGCTAAGCAAATTTTTGTGCTTGCAGGATCTATAAAATTAGGCTCTGGTTTGTTGTACATTTACCTGAATCCAAGCCCGATACTTCACGGAGGCGATTAAAGGCGATTACCTCCATGCTCCCGAGTCATTGCCTTGGTGCCCTTGAAATGCTCTGCGTTGAAATTTATAATTGCCTCATAGGGTGCCCTTTACCACAGAGAAAATGCATTAGTGCCCTTGCCCTTTCAAAAACGAAGCATACAGGCCTGCAAAACTGTAGGCCTACAGCTTTGATTAAATGAAGAAAAGGGAAATGTCTCGGAATTCCTCATTTCGTGACCAATCTCGCTGTGCCGGGAAATGCCTTGAATACACCTTAAATACCTTGAGAAGTCACACGTGTGTGTACTATAGTAGTCTGAAAATGAAACCCCTGAAGTGCTATTTCAATATCTAAGTGTTCTCTTGTCATGCTTGTTAATGTAAATCAGATTCAGGAAGTTTTTCCAAATTTAGATTGTGTGCTACTGTGGAAAACGAAAATTACCGATCGATGCTTGTCCTGACGATTCGACCATACGTATGTAGCAGAGTTTTTCTTCACAGGCTAATACATGTACTCCCTAAGATGGTTTAAGGAATGAAATAATGGCCCAGTGACCAGCCGTTGATTTCACCAAACTCTTCCTAACTTGGGATTAATCTTAGGACTAACGACGAGTCCCAGCCCTGCCCTGTAACATGTCAACCCTTAAGACAAATCCTGAGTTAGGGCCAGTTACTCGTCCTTACTCCAGATAGGATTTATCCTAGCGTTTCATGAAATCGGCAGCAGGAGTAATAATGTTGAAGTGCCACTAGTGTAACTGAGTGACAAATTTGAGCTCCAAAAGAAGAAATCATTGTATTATTATTGTTAAAATGCTCTATAAAAAAAAATCAAGAGTTCAACAGCTGGTACGTTATAAATTATATGGATACAATAAGCACCACTGAGACTGAGGTGTCGATACAACACCATGTCCAGTGTAGTCATTCAAAACATAACCCATTCACACCTGTCACATAATTCAACCCTGGAGATACTTGGCTCAACTGAGAGAATTTATCCTAGAAACAGAGAAAGGTGACTGATGAAACAGTTTTCCTAACTGACATGACTGTGAGGTTCACACGTCACCAGATGTGCACAATTGAAGAGTTGGGTTGGATGGTTTAAAATAAAGTGTGGAGTGGGATGTATTGCAGTGATGAAACCTATTAGCTGATAGCAAGAGATGGGTACTGTTTATTGGTGAAATAAAAGTGTCAGTCAATCATTGTCATCAGATGGTCAACGGCAATAACGAATGGCTGATTTTAAGTTATTTGAAATAATAATAGTGATTTGGGGTTTTCAATTCCAATTTTCTATCATGTGCGTACAACATGCATACAAGGGTTGATAAAATCCATTGAACTATCGTCTTCAGGCCCGGTTGCACTGCAGCGAGAACGAGAACGATAACAATAACGATGCAAAGAGAACGCATTCCATTGGTTGAATGAGCGTGTGCGTATTCTGCGTGGAGCAATTCAACCAATACAATGCGTTCTCTTTGCGTGGTTAAAGGAACACGTTGCTTGGATCAGACGAGTTGGTCTATAAAAAGCGTTTGTAACCCTTTTTTATAAAATGCATATTTATGGTTGGATAGATGTTTTAAAAGTAAAATACAATGATCCACACAAGTTTGCCTCAAAATTGCGTGATTTTCCTTTTACTGTGCGAACTAACACGGTCGGCCATTGATGGGAGTCAAAAATTTTACTCCCATAAATGGCCGACCGTGTTAGTCGACAAGGTAAAAGGAAAACCGTGCAATTTCGAGGCATGTTTGTGTGGATCATTGTATTCTACTTTTACAACATCTTTCTACCCTTTATAAAAAACGGTTACAAACGCTTTTCAAAGACCAACTCGACCGAACTGTCACAAGGCGCTGATTAGGCTTTTTAAAATAGACATTTCATTCGGTCTATTTAAATTAATCCAACAAATTAGTTTTAGAATATTTTACTAAGACCAAAGTCGTCTAAATCATATCATGCTTCTGTAGGTGTACCCAGGGTTTAAATTTACTGCAGGAACAAGTCCATAGGTTTTAATAAATGGAGGTTCTAGGCATAAATTCCAGTATGATTTCTCCTTCTTTATAAGTAAGTGTTGAATGCATGTACCGTGCACCACACTGGAATGTGTGGATATGTGTCACGTTAGCGTTCCGGTAAACCGAGTTTATACAAAAGTGGGCGTTGTCATCAAATTTCGGGTCTATAAAATATTTGTTTTGATTACTCCACAAGCTTAGTTAGCTCCAATTACAGGATGGATCAATAGGAAACAAGAAGAAATGTTCAGTTTTAGATGTCCGAGGAAAACCCACGCAATGAAAAGAATGCAAGGCTCCATCCAGTCCGTCGTCATGTTACTGTAGTAGTGTTTACTGGTTCTAATCTCGGCCTTTGTTGCATTCATACCTTTTTTAATAGATTTTGGTACTCCTAGATTTTATGTTTCAAAATGGATGGGGGGGGGGGCTGTACAACTACAAACAGAAAAACAGTTAACACCTAATTTTAAACATGTTTAAACACAATTTTCGAGTACGAAACGCAGCCAAAAAAAGAAACAAATTGTTCAGTTAAAAAATTATTCATCCCACTCCCTAAATAAAAACAAACATACATTGATACTGCTCTAATTTATCACTACCTACACCGTCTACACCTACTTGTGTTCTACATTCTTTCATTCGTGTACACACCTACTTACACAGTACACGTAACGTACAGTGTGGGGAAAGTGTGCACAAACCACCGACTGTGTGTGAGAGTAGATGTGCGTAAAATCACACTGCAAAGTGGTTGCATCGGTCTTGAATTCCTCTCCCTTCCACCTCAAATATTCCCAAAATGCAACCTTCACCCTTCACCCTGTATCATACACTCACCCATTGTAGCTTCTGCTATCGGTGACACATTTACAGGAAGTCAGAAAACGTCAAAATAGGCCGAAATATTCACGCTGATTTTGGTCCCGAATGATGCATTTAAGTGCAATTGAGTCGTAGTGTTCACTTCCGCAATCTATGACCTCCATGACCTTTTGTGGAATGAGGTCAAATTGTCACGTGGTCTTATTTTTATCGAACAGGTAACAATAATCGCGCATCCAGAGGTCTTTTCGAAACAACGGCTCGGGAATTTTCGGGATAAGGAAAGCAAACGACTTCTAAAGTAACCATAAATTATAGAGGTTCCTCCTCTATAAAATAACTACTAACTCAGTAACGGGGTCTAAGCTCAAGCCGAGCCGCAGTTTCGAAAAGGGACACGGTCACCGGGGAATTAAAGAGGCAGTGTTTTCTACCGACCAGACTCACAAAAAAACATGCAAAAACATAGGCCCTAAAAATAAATAGCTAAAGTTTAGGGCTCATTTTGCGAAATGCAATTACTCAGACACAGAGAGACTTTTTATTTATTTTATTTGTGTAGAATATTCAGATCAGGCAGGCGCAATAAAAAGGAGTCTCCCGGACCGGCTCCAGCTCCCACTAATACTTGCAGCCCCTCCACTGATCCCATGGCATGGAGTAACCCTCCCAAGAAGTTCGTTAGATGAGTAAAGCCATTAGACACTTTCGGTAAACAGTTTTATCCAAGACCCACACTTCATGTATCACAACTTAAAATAACAAACATGTGAAAATTTAGGCTCGATCGGTCATCGGGAGTCGGGAGAAAATAACGGGAAAACCCACCCTTGTTTCCGCACATTTCGCCGTGTCATGGTAATGTTTACACGATAATCCGTAATTCTCGTTGTCGAGAATTGATATTGCTTTAATGTTTTCTCAAAAAGTAAAGCATTTCATGGAATAATATTTCAAGAGAAGTTTTTTACCATTACCTTCTCTGTAAACCCTGTAAGTTATTTGTAAATCTGTGAAATTTTTTTTTCTTTTCCGAAAGTGTATAATGGCTTTAAGATGGAATACTAGACACAGTACATACAGTTAACAATTTTTTAAATCAACTGCTTTATTTTATTGTTCCTTTTGTTTATTGGTCTACAAGAATCATAGTAACCTTGTGTTAAAAGTGACGAATAACTTTTAAGTCGGGAGCAAACTTTTGGTGATGAGCGCCCTCTCGTGGGAATAATTAAAAATTTACATTTGCAAACAAGACAGATAATCATCGGCAATGGTGCAATAAATAAACACTTTTCATTTGCACTCAAAAAAGTGTTTTCTGTCAAATACGGAAGATACACCCCATCCCATCCGTAATTTTATCCCATCTATTAATTTTGTGTTTTTCTTTTGGGTGTCAGTGGTGACTTGAAATTAATTGTAACGAAGGACCCGATTTTTTTTATATAAACACCACCTGTATTAAAGATTATTCAATCAATGGATGGATTGCAATGACGTCATCGGCCGCCATTTTTTATGAATTGTGCAAGCATGGATGGAGAGCTATCATTGGCTGAGAGTCGTGCGTACAGCGAGTGCGTCATGCGTGCACTTTCCAGAGTTTTACATCAAAGATGGCGGTCATGACGCATTGTAATCCATTGATATATATACATTGAAAATTAAAACTATAAGAGAAAGTGTTCTCAATCCTAAATCTAAAAAATAACTAGAACAATACAAATTGTTTATTCAGAAGCAGCTTGACTGTGGTCGAGATCGACATACGAAGTAAAACCAATAGGCCTAAGATTAGGCTTCTTCTTCTTGATTACGTTTGTTGAACATCAGTATGTGGAACTTGTATCCATCCGGAGTCTTCTTGAATATGGCCAGAAAACTGTGACAAAAAAACGAAAAATTGTTTTTCAAAGACGTTTATTCGAAGTTGACTAAAATTTTAGTCTTTATTTCATCATGTGATACAAATTTTAAGTCAAAGGGGCCATACTAATTTACTTCCCAGGCAGACTCAGGCCGTATCCGAATTGGCTGCTTTAGCCACGGCTACGACTGTTGCTAAGTGTGTTGCTAATGACGTCCTATAAACCTGAATGCATTAAGCGCGTAAATATAGCCGTAGTGATGTAGCTGTAGCCGCTAAATTGGACACGACCTCAGTTCGGTTGCTTTGATGTGAATGAGACAAGAAAAAGAAGATGGCTGCAGCATGCAGGTGTAAACTTAATGTAATTTTGGCTGGTAAGTGTTTCTTTTAAGCAATACTTTTCTGTGCTTAGCAATTTGTTGTCTTTACAGCGTGAAATTGGGCCATGTTTATAGAGAAATAGTTATCTAATGGGATGAACTTACTTCCCTTCAATGTACTTTTCACCCAAGTCGTTGAAAAACTTGAAGTGATGCCTCTCGTAGACTAAGTTCTCATCTTCATCCATAGCCTCGATCTCTTTATAGTCGTCTTCTATGCGAGCTGCTCTCTCAGCGATGTTATCAGCCACCAATCGTATCTCTGCAGGTATATAAGAAAACAAGGTACCAGTTAAATGAAACGGGTTGTAAAACAAGCATCGATAATCCTAGGGATAGACATAAAGCCTTTTCGAAACAGCGGCTTCGGCTTTGGATTCGGCTAGCTTGGCCCCGCGGTTGTTTTGGCAATATTGCGCTTGCTGTGCATAGTGTAAGATACATCATAAAGACAATAAGACAATCTAATTAATGGAGATGGGCTGGACACACTGCCCAAACAAAATAACAATAGAAGGACAACAAGAATAATGTAATAGTAATTAGATGTTGATTTTTGATAAGAATATTAATGTATAACTGAAAAACTTAAATAGTAAGTACCGTCATGTCCAACAAAGGGCGGGAATCCGTCAATCAGTATCATGGCATTTTCGTCGAACAAACTCAGTACAGCCTCCGTATCTTGTTCATTGCTGTAACGAACAACATTCTCAATAACGGAGATAATAACATCTGCAAATAAAAAATAACATATCTTACGTTTGATAACTCTATACAATACAGAACACATAGAACAATAATCAAACCAACACAAAAGGGGAATAAGCCAAGCGATGGAGAGCACCGGACTCAAGCTCTGGTGTTTCTGATCAGCAGCGTGTGGATTCAAGTCCCGGTCGTGGAACTTGCGTCACTGAGCAAGATACATGAACTATCCCAGTCGTGACACATCAGCAGCCGATTCCACGAAACGCTAGGATTAATCCATGATCTGGAGATCTGAGGACGGGCTCAATGCGTCCTAACGTGTATGGTTACGGAACTTAACTTGTCTCAAGTCCTAAGATTAATTCAATAGTAAGTTACACAAATTAATAATTTTGTTAAAATGACGGCTGTGTCCTTAAGCAAGACACTTATAACCATGATGCTTCGTCCTTCGGATGGGGCGTAAAGCTGTTGGTCCCGTGTGTTGTGTAACGCACGTAAAAGAACACATTGCACTTATCAGACAGGGAAGGGGTTGCTTGACCAAAGCACCTTGTACCTTGCAGGAAAATACAGTTAATATAAATAATTAGTCTACCAATATTTACTAATATTTACCTCGAAGATTATCTGGTTCTTCCGTCAGATTTTCATCCCCACATTGAGTCGACACACCTACCGCCAGAAGCAGAGGTAAGAGGTTGACGAGAAACATGCTGCCTTTGAATCTTGCTAAGGATTGTGTTGTAGCAGAATACAGTTTATATGGCGAGGCTCTTAAGTTTTGTGGAAATGTTTCTGATGCGACTGCACTGAACTGATAACACAGCAAGACTGATTGAAATAGTCACATGTATGACTTAATGATTATTAATTGTTATTTGCCTTTCGCATTTTATGCTAAAAAATCAATTAATATGCTAGGTATTATAGTAGTGAAGAGCTAACATGCATCTACATCAAAAAAGTAACCAAAGTTGTTTTTTTGCTCCTTATTAAAAAAAAATGTAATTACTTTGCCGCTCGATCGAACATTAGCTCATCCCCGATTAAAAATGAAGTTTTGGAATTTAATGTCACCGTTTAATGTTTACAACATAATCCCTACCAGGCAATGATACCAAACGCAATTATGACTAATATTAGGCGTCTGTGGCGTACTAGATGTATTCTCCAGCTGATCTTCCCAACTTAAAGGAACACGTTGCCTTGGATCGGTCGAGTTGGTCTTTGAAAAGCGTTTGAAACCGTTTGTTACGAATTACAAATGGTTAGATAGATAATTTTAAAGTATAATATAATGATTCACACAAACATGCCTCAAAATTGCATGGTTTTCCTTATACGTTGTGAACTAACACGGTCGGCCATTTATGGGAGTCAAAATGTTGACGACGTAAAAGGAAAACCGTGCAATTTCGAGTGATATATACTTGTGTGGATCATTATACTCTACTTTTAAAACATCTTTCTAATTATATGCGTTTTATAACAAACGGTTACAAACGCTTTTCAAAGACCTTTCGACCGATCCAAGGCAACGTGTTCCTTGAATGAGAGATAGAAAGGGGTGGGCAAGCCTCATCATGATCCCGACCTCGGTCGACCAGAGAGAGAGAGAGCGATGTACTCTCTTTCATTTTGTCAACTACAATAAAACATTCTCTCATCTGCAATGTACAACCTTGCCTGAACACGTCACCATTTGGGACTCTTGAATATCGCCACGCAGAGAGAGGCCTCTAACCTAGGTCAATCCCCGTCCATCTTCACCTTTCATCTACATTCATAAACAGACGAACGCAAGTGCAGCTGCCAAACGTCACCTAGTACGTCACCTCGGACCAATCAAAACGCTGCTTCAGTGACGTCACTGCACGTTTATCCAATGAAATCATTGCATCTAATGAAATCATCATTTGGTTCTGAAAAGCAAGTCACAATCTTTATCCTTGCAGACAAGTCTATGTAATGCCAAGCGCAAGTTCGAGTCGCGACCATTGTCAAACAGTAGTCAATAATGGATTACCCATACGCATGCAACACATCATGGGTACCAGGCAAAATCGTTCAATGGTCGACTAGTTTTAGTCCCTCGCTCTAACTTGCTCATGCATAGATATAAATACAATCGAAGAAAGATGAGGGCGCCATTTTACTACCAACATTATGTTGGCTTTCGTTTGCTCGTTGATAATATCAATCGAGAGAATCGATGCTCGAGAGATCGCTATTAAACTAGGCATGTGGTCGGGTGAAGAGTACTTTGACTTGTGGAGAGTGTACATTGGTTACGGGTTTATCGTATTGGAAACGCTGGCACGTGCCAATGCAAACAAAACGAAAACAAAAGAAGAAGAAAAATAACCCGCAGAACATTTTTTTTTAATTATTATTATTATTATTTGTTATTAAATGTTTATAGTTGGTTGTTCATCTTTCGGAAGATAACACACAATTATCGTGTTTACTAATTGAACAAGCAAAAGTATTTTTTTAATGTTTATTACAGTTGGTTCTGGTTGTTCATCATTCTGAAAGATTATAAATGGATTAAAGGATTACATATTGTTGTGCACAACAGACTAATTTAGTTTTTTGTGCTGTTGTTTTCTGGTGGAGCATTGGTCCCCCCTAAGCTTTATTATTTATTTCTTTATTGTTCTTTCTTTCATCATTTATGACCTACTGTTTGCTCGTATCGTAGCTTAAAATATTCAACATTTCTTTGTTGAAAAGATTAAAATGTTCAGTTTTAATGATTTGGGATTTTGCGCTGATTGTCGGTAATGCATGGATTAATGGTTGTACTTGTAACAACACTAATGAACAAAAGAGGCAAGCACTGATATGGCGCCCCCATCGTGCTTAGTTACTATTGATATATAGATACATAATTGAGCAATTTCGGTTGAGCGACTACACTTGACTAGACCGACTAGACTATCCAGAAACCATAGAGCACAGGGAGATTGACTGGCGCATGGTCGACATGATCAATTCAATCAATTCAAGAGATACGTCACAGATTATGGTCGAGTGGAGTTGCTTACCGAACTTGTTCCTTGTTGTTTGCCTGGACAGCTGACGTCAGAAAATTCGAGTCACATGAATAACACCAGAGAGCTTCCATCAGCCTAAAATATGTTAATATAATCACTTTTTACCTACATTCATTTCACCTTGAGAAACGCAAATCCTATAATACATAGCAAGTACATTACTGTACATAAAACACATAATGGACACTGCATGCAGCAGACGACCAAAAGTAAGCTTTCAATTATCTGTGTTTTGATTGGTCTGAGGTGATGTTGTCAACTGCAAGCTTATCCAATGTAATCACTGGTTCTGAAAAGCAAGTACCAGTCTAACTGCTATAAAAGTTGTGCGGTGCAGGCCAAGTCATCTAATAGAATACGAGTATCCACAGTCATTGCGTTTAGTGCAGTCACATTCATATCAAAGTCCACGTTTTTTACGAGTTTTCAAAACTGTCTTTCTCTACAACAAAATCCTTAGCAAGATTCAAAAGCAGTATGTTTGTCGTCAACCTCGTACCCCTGCTCCTGCTAGTCGGTGTGTTGACTCAATCAAGTGTAGATGCAGATGAACATCTGGGGGAACAAGCGATTCAACTTAAAGGTGAACATAAGCTGTGGTTTAAATTTTAGGGCCCTTTTTCGAAACCACGGCTTCGGATTCGGCTCAGGCTAGCTAGGCTCCGCGGTTGTTTGACAATAATATTGCGCGTGCTTTGCGTATAAAGTAACAGGGCTTCAGAGAAGCCGAATCCACAACCGAAGCCGTGGTTTCGAAAAGGACCAAAGTTTTCGCAGTGTAAACATAAAATGTATGAATCTCTTTAGTGCGAGTGTTGGCGCTGAAAAGAGCCTGTTTAGTCTCGCCGTTTTCTATTTATCTACACCATGAAAGGCTTCAAACAATACTTAAATCAATCAGAGATAAAACCAATGGATGTGATTTACTTTTGATTCCCAGACGCCATTAAAGCCGTTGTTGAGACAGTATGCAAGTACAGCATGGAGCATAATACAGATGGCGTCATGACCATGATTGATCCGGACGCCAGAGCATTGGTGGACGGTTATCCAGCATTTGTTGGATTTGACGGTAAGCCTCCTTTCTATTTTGTTATTCTGTCATACACAAACTCAATTAAAAAAAAAAAAACTTAAAGACACTGACCACCTTTGGTAATTGTCAAGACCAGTCTTCTCACTTGATGTATCGCAACATATCTCTTAAAATATGTGCTCAATTGGTCATCGAAGTTGCGGGATAATAAAGGAAGAAAAACACCATTGTCACACGAAGTAATGTTTGCTTTCAGATTTCGAGACGTCACAGGACAACTACTTAACATAGTTGTAAGCATAAAACTTACTTAATAGTATTATCGTTGTGAGAAACGGCTCCCTCTGAAGTAACTTGATATTTGAATTGAATTCGAGACCTCAGTTCCAGGCATCTGCAGAAAGCACACAACTTGTGCGAAGAGGGAGTTTTGTCTTTGCTGCTTTGTTTTGTTGGGTTCATGCATTTTTGTATTGTTCTTCTCGTTAAGCCGAATACAATAATAAAATAATGATAATAGTTATTAATATTTTTCTAATTGTAGAGATACGAACTATTGTGGAGGTTTTCCCCGAGAAAGCAGCTCACATCGATGTTGACATCAAGGAGGCGAAACCTATGGATAAAGATGCAAATTTAGTCTGGAGTTTGTTTCACGTGAAGTTTTTCAACGAAGCCGGTGAAAAGTACAACGATGCAACGTAAGTAAATGTAAACCCGTAATATTTTTCATCGTCTTATACTATGAAATCTTGGGGTCGCTTTATATTATTTACACACGTACTAGTAATGGCACGCAATGAATAAGCTTTCGTGGAATACAGTGCAAAATGCTAATTAAAACTTCAATCAAAACATGAGACTCCTATTGACTTCCACGATGTGACCCATCTTCTTTTTTTTTTTTTTTTTTTTTTTTTTTTTTCTTTTTTTTTTTGGGGGGGGTCTCAAATTTGTCAAATAATTATTTTGAAGGGCCTACAAAAATATATATGAGGCCGACGATCTGTGTTTTTTCAGTAAGCAGCACTGTTTGCTGCCGTTCCTGCCAAGTGCAGCCATCTTGTTCTTATCTCATTTAAATCAAGGGCACTTTTTGCTCCAGAGATTCGGCTCGTCGGGCTAGCTTGGCCCCGCTGATGTTTTGACCATAATTGCAGGTGCTTAGTGAATAATATGACGGGAGAACGGAGCCTGAATCCAAAGCCAAAGCCGTGGGTTCGAAAAGGGCCAATGCAACCGATCAGAGTCTGGAAAGCAAATTAGTCTGGCCCCGTTTATGTATGAAGAGTTTGTCGCATTGTATAAGGTTGTGAACTTTTTTTTTTTTTTTTTTCACAGACAAGTGACTATCTTCAGAAAGAGTCCAGATGGGTACAAGTACTACATAGCAGATTTCAACAAACGTAACCAAGCAGCTTAATCTACAGCGCCCTCTACAGCCAAGGTGTCAACAGGTGGTTACACTTTGATGTCTGTTACGGATGAGCGTCAAATGCTGCTTCTGACCCACACACAAATACAACAACTCTCATTACCTTTACAATCTATTTAAGATGTGTATAATTTAAAATTTATTGTCATAGCTTAAAATAATACTTTCTCTGTCCAGATTTCTTCGGAAGACGATCAGATAATACTTATCGAAACGTCGAGTTGAAACCAACGGTTCTTTTCAGAACCACGCCAACTCATTTAGAGATTATCATTACATGGGGTTTACCGCAAACCTTTCTATATTATTGTTTTGGTTATAGTTGGCAGGATCATTGCTATTTATAGACATCAATACACAGTTTTTATGTAGATACATGGATAGGGTAATACTCAGCTTAGATTTGACTCAAGCTTATACTCTACTCAAGCTTAGCATTTACTCAAGCTTATACTCTACTCAAGCTTAGCATTTACTCAAGCTTATACTCTACTCAAGCTTAGCATTTACTCAAGCTTATACTCTACTCAAGCTTAGAATTTACTCAAGCTAATACTTTACTCAAGCTTAGCATTTACTCAAGCTAATACTTTACTCAAGCTTAGAATTTACTCAAGCTAATACTTTACTCAAGCTTAGCATTTACTCAAGCTAATACTTTACTCAAGCTTAGCATTTACTCAAGCTAATACTTTACTCAAGCTTAGAATTGACTCAAGCTAATACTTTACTCAAGCTTAGAATGTACTCAAGCTAATACTTTACTCAAGCTTAGCATTTACTCAAGCTAATACTTTACTCAAGCTTAGCATTTACTCAAGCTAATACTTTACTCAAGCTTAGCATTTACTCAAGCTAATACTTTACTCAAGCTTAGAATTTACTCAAGCTAATACTTTACTCAAGCTTAGCATTTACTCAAGCTAATACTTTACTCAAGCTTAGCATTTACTCAAGCTAATACTTTACTCAAGCTTAGAATTTACTCAAGCTAATACTTTACTCAAGCTTAGAATGTACTCAAGCTAATACTTTACTCAAGCTTAGCATTTACTCAAGCTAATACTTTACTCAAGCTTAGCATTTACTCAAGCTAATACTTTACTCAAGCTTAGAACTTTACTTCTTGACAAACTATTTGACTCTCCAAAATGTAGAAAATGGATAAAGAGAACCATTGTGCCATAAAAGTGCAAAGAGTATTAACTTGAAAACACATCATTTAGAGACTATAATAGTAATAAAATAGATATACTCTCCCAAAATTAATTTCTTAAGTGTTTATTTCTTTCGTTTTCTATTTGTTTTTGCTTGGGATTTGTTATTGTACGTAGCCCTACTACCACGTGAGCTAGTTAATATGACTGTGATGTATGATTGGGCTGAGCAATTTCCGGATAGACCAATGAGTGTGTGCTTGATACGTTTGCCCATCCCAACAGCGCCTTAGGCTCGGCCTAAAACTCCATGGTGCTGCGTATAGGCTCGAGTTACGCCAGATAGGCCAACCAGTCTGACCGGATGCCCGAGTCCATACAGGTGTACCTTTGACCTCGCAAGCATTCGCAAGAAGATTTGTTGTCAATTCATACGTATATTTCATTCAACTCTTTTTAAACATATTATTTATTTTCATACTTCTGATTAAAAATAACCTTTTTTATTTTTAACTTGAATTATTTTAAAGTTGGTTGTTCATCTTCAGGGAGATTCAAAATGGATAAAAGGCTTACAATACGTTGTGCAATTACTAATCAATCAGCATAAAATACAATATTTTATTGAGTTTAAATGCTTAGTTTAACTACTGGGGATTTATGATGTCATTTCATGGAGCATATTAGTTTTTTTTCAATTTTTTTTTTTAGGTTTCATTTCTTTCTTTCTTTCATCAATAATTGGCCTTTTTTTTGTTCGTAGCTTAAAATACTAAAACATAAACTTTTGAAAAGATTAAAAAATTATATGTTTAGTTTTATTGATGGAGAGGTAATTTTGCGCTGATTACTTTTAATGACAGGGGGATTTGCGCTGATTGCGGTCTTGCATAGATTCATCAATGCTATCATTCCATGTACTGTACATAAAACACACGTGGACACTTCATGCAGATGACCGACAGTAAGCTTTAATATCTGTGTTTTGATTGGTCCGCGGTGATGTTGGTCAACTGCACGTGTATCCAATGAAATCATTGTATCCAATGAAATCACTGGTTCTAAAAAGCAACCTGTCTTTATCCTTGCAGATAAATACAGGGGACCAGTCTATAACTTGCTGTAAAAGTTGTGCATTGGAAGCCAAGTCAGATAAAAATAATGGGAATGTTTTATTGTGATTGACAATAGAGTAGTCATCGTCAAGCTACACATACAATTATTTACAGTCATTTCATTATAAAAGTCAGTAGCGAAAAATCCATTCGCGTTACAAGTTATCAACAACTATCTTCGTCTACAACAGTATTCAAAGCAGTATGTTTCTCGTCAACCTCGTTCGCCTGCTTCTGCTGGTCGGTGTGTTGTATGAATCTGGGGTTGATGCAACTGAGCAACTGAGAGAACAACCAAGTAAACTTCGAGGTGAATATTTGTACACGACAGACCATGGTGTAAATTTTAAGATAACGGTTTTCGCAGTGTTATATAAAGAACTTTGTGATGAACCTTGTTTCCTCTAACTATCTTATAATTCGTAAATAAAACAATAGTTGAAAACGAGCAAACGGAATATTGATGTAAAATTACAACTGCGGTAACACCACGATGAATGTGTCTACTTAACAAGTAGATTACGTTCATTAGAGAAATGTCTTGCTTATATATTCAACTACCGCGAAGTAGATTTTGTGGGATTTCGGGAGACTTCTTAGTTCTGAAAACTACTTTTTAACTACTACCTGCCTTGACTTAGGTTTTACATTGGATCGTCGTTAACTTCACTACGTCGGAGATGTTATTTACTGATGTATGTGATTTTGTACTTTTTCAATAAAACTAAACCAAACAGAGATACACAAAAATTTACGTGTTTTAATTTTGATTCTCAGAAACCATTAAATCCGTTGTTGAAACGTTGTGTAAGTACAGCCTGGAACGTAATACGGAAGGCGTCATGTCTGTGGTTGATCCGGATGCCAAGGTTTTGATGGACGGTTATCCAGCCTTCGTTGGACTCGAAGGTAGGCCTTTACTTATTATTTAAGTCTTTCTGTCAGACACTAATTCACATGATTACAACTTAAACTTGTGTGAGCTTTAGAAGTAATTTTAATTTAAAAGAGTCTTAATTACCCCAAATAATTCTTAGCATAAAACTTACTTGGTTTTTAGTACGAGCAATGGAGAGCTGTGTACAGTATAAACCAGAAAACTTTGCAGTATATTGGAGTAGGTTTACTTATTTTTTTACTAATCTTTGAAAATACCTTCAGGCAGTCAACGAGCTGCAGCCATTTTAAATGAGAGTGGAATCCAATATGTTCTGATTATAGTTTCACTGTGAGATTGCTATATCGGTTTTAATTTTAAAAAAGTTAACAGTTTTAGCTTTAAAAAAATGTATCTGTCTTTTTTTTTTTTTTTTTTTTAAATCTTTTTTTATATGTTTTAATATTATTATTATTATTATTATTATTATTATTATTATTATTATTATTATTATTATTATTTATTTATTTATTTATTTATTTATTTATTTATTTATTTATTTATTTATTTATTGTTATTATTCTTTTTTTTCTTCTTTTTTTTTTTGGGGGGGGGATGTTACAGCTATAACAACATTATATATTTCATACTGACTCTGGGTAACGATACAGATATGTCGATGATCACAAATAATTGATTGAACAACACACTGCATTATTGAAACTTGAGTAACAGAGCGGACGTAGATGGAGCCAGCATGGTAGGGAACAATTGACCAGGGCCCAATTTCATGGCTCTGCTTACCGTAAGCACGGAATCGGCGCTTACGGAAGCAGGGTATTCTGTGCTAACGGCAAGCGTATTTCAGGGGTTAGCGGCGAATTTGGGCTTCTGCGCGTGCGTACTTCACTTTACTAGGCATTCTACGCTTACACGGCTATCGCAGAAATTCGGCGCTTGCACGTAAGTGGGGAATCGTGATCGTAAGCGCAGAATTCTGCGTTAAGCAGAGGCATGAAATTGGGCCCTGATAATAAATGCTTTTGTACTTTTCGCTTTCGAACAGACAACCACACGGGAACAATATCACACAACATTACACACCAAACAGACACAGATCAAAATTTAAGACCGACAGTAATTGAGACCAGACAATGGATTAGTAAAAAACTATAAGTATAACATGAGAATTGTAAACTAATATTTCATTTCTTATTTTGATAACTGTAGAGATACGAACCATTGTGGAGGTTTTCACTGAGAGAGCATCTCACATCGAAGTAAACTTCAAGGTGGTGGAACCTATGGATCAAGATGCGAATTTAGTGTACAGTTTGTTTCATTTCGAGTTTCTCAACGAGTTGGGTGAAAAGTACGTCGGTGCTACGTAAGTATACCCATGCAAATATTTCTACTTCTAGCTCTTGAGGGCTCTGTATACTGGGTGCGTTCGTTTAGCTTTCCAGAGTCGACCCCGGTGTGTGGCGTGTTTTTTTTCCAGGACGAACCTGTGCAGATAAATACCCACGTTTGTCCTGGAAAAAAAAAACACGCCACACACCGGGGTCGACTCAGGCAAGCTAAACGAACGCACCCATTATTCATACACGTACTACGTAATTACATATCGCAACGAGGGGTGCACCTCACTGAAGAAGCTTCCGTAGGATACAATGCAAAATGCTGTAGTGATTCACACTTAAGTAAAAAATTAAGGGAAATTATCAATTGACTCCTAAACTTGCAAACTCAATTTGATATGGGGAGGCCCAAGGTAGGTGAGTTTATTCACCCTCCCAAATAAAAACTCCCCTTCGTCAGTGTTATTTTCCAAACGTCCAAGCATCAATCTTGAACAATGTCCGTACAGGGCCTATGGCATCCAACACCCATAAGTTGGTAGTCGGGCGGACACAATTGCATTATGCAGCAGCGTCCAGGCGGACACGATTGCATATGCAAAACCGTCCGGCAGACATGATTGTATTTACAATAATGTCTTCCGGATTGTATTGCATGAGGACATAATTGCAGGCGAAACCGGCGGTCTTTTTTTTTTTTTTTTTTTTTTTTTGTCTGTATTCGCCAACCACAATAATAATAAATATTACAATTGACGCTGCTCGGGCCGAAATCGGCTCGAGAAACGTTGTGACCACGGGTTTTGGGAATGTTAGAAATTCGTTTGTGCCATACAGGCCAATGCAGGGCAACAAGAACAGCCAACCACAACTAACCTTTGTAACAATTAATATTATCTTTTTTTGTTTTCGCAGTCAAGTGACTATCTTCAGAAAGAATCCAGATGGGTACAAGTACTACATAGCAGCCGTCAACAAACATAACCAACCAGCTTAATCTATTGGCGCCCTCTATCATTCACGGTGTGTCAATAAGGGGGTTGCACTTTGGTGTCCGTCACGATGGGCGTAAATGCTGTTTCGGACCCCCCTTAACAAATACAGTTGCTCCCATTACATTTTCAATTTATTTAAGATGGTGTACATTTTGAACTTAATTCTCACATAGCTGACAACAAATAAATTGGCTGATATGCATGAAATTTGACCCTCTGACAATGAACAGATATGTTTTGCTTTACTCCGTATGTAACTGTCGTTACTCGTTTATGCCATGCAAAAGGGTAGGTCTCATAATTCAAACGTAGCCCACACACCTTGCAGGAAAATGTTACAAACATGATATGCGCGCCATATAGGAAGCCACTATTATTATTTATTAATATTATTTTGTTCTCTTTGTTATCGTTTGGGAATTATTGTATTGTAACTAGCCCTACTACCACGTATGATGGTTGGTCAGAAGAATATTAAACTAATTATTGTTAATTTCATTTGATGTTAATGAGAATCATTTCGAATTATTACAGAACAAATGGCATTATAAATGATGGAATTCCAGCTGTCCTTAAACATGTGGACATATGGCTAAGTGACTCACTGGGGCCTAAATTAATATCACCAGCTGGCCTGGGACAACTGTCTCCTGACCGTCTCCTGACGATGACTATAGAGCAAGCTAGTCGAAACGTTGAAACCAATTTAAAGGAACACGTTGCCTTGGATCGGTCGAGTTGGTCTTTGAAAAGCGTTTTGTAACCGTTTGTTATAAAATCAATATGGGTAGAAAGATGTTGTAAAAGTAGAATACAATGATCTACACAAATATGCCTTGAAATTGCGTGGTTTTCGTTTTACCTCGTCAACAAACACGGTCGGCCATTTATGGGAGTCAAAAATTTGACTCCCATTTAATGGCCGACCGTGTAAGTTCGCAAAGTAAAATGAAAACCGTGAGTGATACTTATGTGGATCATTATGTTCTACTTTTAAAACATCTTTCTAACCATATGCATTTCATAACAAACGGTTTCAAACGCTTTTCATAGACAAACTTGTCCGATCCGAGGCAACGTGTTCCTTTAAGAACCCACTTCGCGGTATACAATACAGTTAATAACGATCCTATAAGCTACAGTAGTAATCCCAGCCGAGTTTCTGTACCTTCCCCCAGGTAAAATGGTTAAAAAGCAGGACAGTTCTTTTCAGAACTGAGAACTCTCCCGAACAATCAGATAAATCTACTCCGCGGTAGTAGAATATAGAAAGACAGTTCTCTAAAGAACAAACTCTACCTGACAAGTAGATACATACACATGCCGGTGTTATACGCAAACAACAAATATATATACAATGTATTTATAATAATGTAAACCTCAATCTTTTTCAATTCTGTGAAGAATTCTGAGAAAAAGTGACAATACAGATGGACCGAAAACGTCACCCTTTTCAACACAAACACAAACAAGAAGCCGATAAAATAGTTCAACCGTAAAATCTGTACTCACAAACTGGATAGTTTGTGAAACTCCATTAAAACTGTAAAAAAAACGGGTGCCGGGTGTGTGTGACGTGAGTAATTCAAAGGATGACCGGTTTTTTAATATCGGATGAAAACAAAATCAAGAGCGGAGCGGCATTTTTATTTTGATAGATTGGGTCACAAAATATGATGGACGAGGATCGTGATAAACATATTTTTGAATTTGATTACAGGTGCAGGCACTAATATTATCCCAATTTATCATAATAAAAAATGGTTTCCTTACATAGATTGTAGACTATCAAAGTAACTTCCAATGAAAGTGTTGATTCTAGGTATACTTTTTGACAAAAGATCGAGAACAACAATTGGGAACAGCCATAATTGTTTTTCACCGTTTCGGTCGCACCCTTTGCTGCAGCCCGACACTGCAAAACTGTGAGCATTTTTTTGTGTAAACATTTAAACCAATTGGGCCGTAACGCCTTGTTTATCCATCGCCGGAGCTAACAGGTCATTGTCAGAGGTAGCAGCCCTCAAACAAATAACCACATCATTCATGACAACCCTGACTTCAGACCACCAAAGTGCAAGCAGGCATACGGACACCCTGACTTAAAATTAAAGTAACTAGCTAAACAACTTTGGTAATTGTCAAAGACCAGTCTTTTCACTTGGTGTATCTACACAATATGCACACAATAACGAACCTGTGAGAATTTTAACTCATTTGATCGTCGAAGTTGCGGGATAATAATGGAAGAAAATACACCCTTGTCACACGAAGCTGTGTGCTTTCAGATGCTTGTTTTCGGGACCTGAAAATCGAATTCTGAGTTCTCGTCATATAGTTATTTGAGTGGAAAATTACTTCTTTCTCGAAAACTATGTAACTTCAGAGGGAGCCGTTGCTTACAATGTTTTATACTATCAACAGCTCTCAAGTGCTTGCTACTAAATAAGTTTCTATGCTAACAAATTGTTTAAGTAACTAACAATAGTGTCCAGTGCATGTCTTTAACCATCTGAATTTCATTCAATGTTCCACTTGGCACAGAGAACAAACGAAAGAAGAAGATTGAAGTAGAAGAGTGAATATGATAGGGATATCTACTTTATGGTCTGGCTAATTATCAAATTTACCGCTTGTCTCGCCTTCAAAATATTGCCGCTTGAATTGTAGGCCTAACCCGATTTAACACTAGAGTACACATCACACCTATCCTACAAGATCTACATTGGCTACCCATTAAGAACAGAATCATCTTCAATATCCTTGTGTATGTCTATCACTTATCAAAAGGAACTTTACCACCATATCTCTAAGAAGGACTCCAACCCCATTTTTCTAACGGCCAGAATATGCGATCTAATAACAACATCTTTTAAGGAAACCCCTTGCCAAAACATCATAGGGTGAAAGATCGTTTACTTCTGCTGCCCCCATCATTATGGAACGACTTGCCGCATCACTTGCCACATCCATCAATAGCTTTGTACAAAACTTCCCTCACGTGGTGAACATTGGAAAAAACATAATATATTCATTGAAAAACAACCGGACTTATAAAAACCTTCAGCTATACTCTTGATTCATTCTGGAACTAAAATTGCTAGAAAGACGGAATCTGTACCTAAATCATCCTGGCATGTCCCTAAATACGAATTTCAAGTTCGACGGATAAATTTGAACCCAAATCAAGGCTCAATCTAAACAAGCTTAGCACCAATGGAAGGACATTTCCAAGGGCTTTCCTCTCAATGCTATGGTGAGTTCCAAAAACGAGGCTAGAGTTAAAGGAGTGGAACCGACTCACACCCAAAATTCAGGGCATCTAATGCATGATACACACGGCACATGGTGAACATTGGAGAAAAAAAATATTCATTGAAAAAAAAAGCCCGGACTTATAAAAACCTTCAGCTATACTCTTGATTCATTCTGGAACAAAAAATGCTAGAAATACGGAATTTGTACCAAAATCATCCTGGCATGTCCCCGATTACGAATTTCAATGTTTTATGGCGGCTTCCAGAATTCTTGATACCGAAAATGACAAGTCTCAACAAGCCTCACTACGGGATTTTTGTGCACAGAGAAAATCAAAAGTTCGACGGATAAATTTGACCCCAAATCATTACTCAATCTTAACAAGTTTAGCACCTCTGGAAGGACAATTTCAAGGGCTTTCCTCTCGTACTACGCTTAGTGCTATGGTGATTTTAAAAGCGAGGCTAGAGGTCAGGGAGTGTAACCGACACACCCCGAGATGTAAGGCATTTAATGCATAATACACACGGCACGTGGTGAACATTGGAGAAAAAAAATATATTCATTGAAAAAAAAGCCCGGACTTATAAAAACCTTCTGCTATACTTTAGATTCATTCTGGAACTAAAAATGCTAGGGAAACAGAATTTGTACCTAAATCATCCTGGCATATCCCTGCATACGAATTTTAAAGTTTTAGGGCGGCTTCCAGAGTTCTTGATACCAAAAATGACAAGTAGGCAGCTGTGCTCCGAAACAAACTCAACAAGCCTCACTACGGGATTTTTGTGCACAAAGAAAATCAAAAGTTCGACGGATAAATTTGACCCCAAATCATTACTCAATCTTAACAAGTTTAGCACCACTGGAATGAAAATTTCAAGGGCTTTTCGCTCGTACTAAACTTAGTGCTATGGTTGTTTTCAAAGCGAGGCTAAAGGTCAGGGAGTGGAACCGACACACCTACGAGATGTAAGGCATTTAATGCATGATACACACGGCACGTGGTGAACATTGGATTGAAAAAAAGCCCGGACTTATAAAAACCTTCAGCTATACGTTTGATTCATTCCGGAACTAAAAATGCTAGAGAAACATAATTTGTACCTAAATCATCCTGGCATATCCCTGCATACGAATTTCAAAGTTTTAGGGCGGCTTCCAGAGTTCTTGATACCGAAAATGACAAGTAGGCAGCTATGTTTCGTATTACGACGCAACTGCAGTACCAAGGACTTGTCAGGTATTTGCTAATTTCATCTACACTTGTACTTATTTATCGTGTTTTTTGTATTATACATCATTTTTTTCTCCAAATTTTGACAACGACTGTAGAGGTATTTTTGAAATAACACAAATTACAATTGTGTTTGATATCCAGCTTGCTCTACAGAACAACAGTCATGTGTCAGACAATGGGAAATGCACTTCTTCGAATGCCAGTTTTGGTGAGTAAATTGTTACAGGAGGCATAATATTTTCTAATGCATTAAAGAAGTTTGTATTTTGTGGATGTTTTTTTTCTGTATTATTGCGGGTGTCGTGGCCCAGCGGGTCAGAGCATCTGGCTCAAGTTTTTAGGGTTAACCTGTGTGTTCTTGATCAAGACACTTTACAATAATGATTGCTTCTCTCCACCCAGGGGTAAAAATATGGGTACCTGTGAGGGCAGAGATGGTTTATGTGAATGATTAGCTTAGAGCGTGGTAACTCGCAGCACCGGCTGTATAATCCCCAGGGAGCTGACATGGTATAAGGAATGAAATAAGACCTAGTGACAAGGTTAAATGATGTGTAGCGCTTTGAGACGCCCTTCGGGTTGTGATACAAAGTTATATAAAAATCGATTATTATAAGTATTTTTATTGCAGGCATTATAGTCACTAAGTAGGATTTGAAACTTTGCATGGTGGAATGACGTTATGAAAAGTCTATGTAGGTTGGCTCATTTTACACCCCTCAGTTTAAAGACAGTGTACACAATTGGTAATTGTCAAAGAGAAGTCTTCTCACTTTGTGTATCTCAACATTATGCATAAAATAACAAACCTGTGAAAACTTGACCTCGATCGGTCGTCGGAGTTGCGCGATTACTCTGAAAGAAAAGAAAAACACCCTTGTCACACTAATTTGTGTGCTTTCAGAAGCTTGATTTCGAGACCTCAAGTTCTAATAAACTTGAGTTCTCGAAATAAAATTCGTGGAAAATTACTTCTCTCTTCAAAACTACGTCATTTCAGAGGAGGCCGATTCTCGCAATGTTTTGTATTATCAACCTCTCCCCATTACTTGTTGCCAAGTAAGGTTTTATGACAATAATTATTTTGAGTAATTACCAATAGTGTCCACTGCCTTTAAAAACATAAGTTGCTGACGATTCAACATGGCAGGTCTGAAGAAAATATTCAACACAGAAACGTAGGAACTTAGTGTTATCATTATTAATATTACTGACTTTTTTTAAACATCGTAAACTAATAAAGTGACTTCTTTTCTGATTGGTCAAAATAAATTTGAAAATAAGAATAACTCAATATTGGTCTAGCTACGGCCTACGCAGCCTGGCTGATCAACTGCCTTCAAGTCTCCAGCCTTTACATCGTAGAGCCTGCACTGACCAGAAGTCACGACGTAGTCGAGAGACAAGCAGCTTTTATCCCTCTTCCACCTCTTAAAGCATTGCATGATTGACTTTACTTCGGCCAACAGAGGGCGTGAATCGTCGACACATTCAACTTGGCCGTTGGAACATCATTGTGGACATCGGGGCATGGTGAACGATGGGTCTTCTACGACCGTAGCACTTGTAGGCTCAGCAATGGCTGTCAGCAAGAAAATTTATACATAATCACTGGCTGGCACAGTTTTGTTTTGAAGGTTTAAAAGTCTCAAGATTGGTGTTTTTGTTTTTGTTTTGTGTTTGCTGGTCTTTTGAAACAAATCCAGTGCAATAGTTTACTGATTTTGTTTTACTTGCAAGAAATTTAAACTCAGTATGCATATTGTTTGTTTAAAATTCATTTTTTTTTTTTTATCCTGTTGCGCTTGGTATTTTCTTAGAGTGGTATTTTTAACCAGAATTATTCAAAATCATCCAGCAAGTGCATCAATTAACCACCTAATGCAGGCTCATTAATTCGCTCGGCCCCAGCGGCCAGTCAATCCAGGACCGCTGGGATGGGCTAATCGCTTGCACAGATTCTTGTTCAGGAAGTACGTCATGCGTACACTGCATAGAAATATGGTGCAGTGTGAGTGTGATGCATGATGGGACTGTGCATTATTACACCAATGACAGTGCATGATACCTTTGCCCATCCCAGCGCCTTTGGTTAAAGCAAGGCGCTGGGGACGAGCGAAGCTCATTAACTTTACGCGGGAGACGCTACAATCCGCCGACAGAGGGCGCGATTCCCACTTAAATACTTAGTCAGATACCCTAAACCAAATTCAAGGCTGAACGTATAGATGGAGTCGAGCTTGATAAATCACGTGTGTCCCATTCAGAAACGCATGCGGTAGCAGAATTTCTCAAAAACATGGACGGTGGGGAGTGACTTGCTTCTTCGAGAGAATTTTGCCCGCAATTTGACTCCATTTTACCGTTTCTTGAAAAAGAAACGGTAGTTATGAAGTGCAAGACATGTGCTCACGAAGTAAATGCAAAAAGTAAGTTTGGAATAAATATATTTATTGTGGAAACCGGAGCTTGTAAAGTTGTGTGTGATAAAACTGATAGCCCCCTTGACTTGTGCGTTATTTATAAAATGGGTTGGCGGGGTCGGGACGTGGCCAAGGAGGCGGTGGGGGAGGAGGCTGATGCATGATCGCAACACTCAGACTTTGAATTGTAAACACATTAATGCAAACTCAGCTCAATGACTTTGACTCTGATGATGTAAATGACCTGTGACTGATAATTTGTAGTTGACAACAAATATTGATTTTTATTTTTTATTTTTTTAGGATATAAAAATTACATTCCTTTCACAGATTTTCAACAAAATGTCACAATTGTGTAAAGTTGTTTTTATTAATATTATCAGTTTTTTTTTTTTCTTTGTATCACTCAGCGATGACTGCATATTTTACATCACTACCAATAATTAATAGCACAGACAGCATTTTTTGAATGAATGAAAACAGACCTACCAAGTCTCACGCATTAGGCGTGAGACTCACGCATTTGGGCTCTGTCTCGCGCTCACACGCATAGCAACCATTTTATCACGCATTTGGGCCAGACCGGGAAAAAAATAAAAATTAACAACAATGCATTGCCAAATCGCGCTCGTGTGTACAAAAACGCAATCTACAATGTTTGCACAACCTTCAAACTGCACGCAGTTTATCAGAATCATCAACCTTGAGCTGCCGTACAAATTTGCAGATTGCACACGCTTTTGCTCTTCCAGCAGGTTCAGCTAAGATTCGGCAGAGCGCAAAAAGCTTTTGCGCAGAAGTTTTTTCCCGATTCATTTAGCAAATTCGTTAAATGCGCTCCATCCACTAGCGAAGACACAACAGGCAGAAGAAGTGAGCAAGGGATTTTGGACATCAATTTTAGTCAATTTTATTTTTTTATTTTTCGGGGGAAATAATCTGACACAATCATATTTCCACATTAACCATCAACATCTATTGTGTACCTCATGTGACTTTTAATTATTCTGAAGAGGTTATTGATGCATTTTGGAACACTTTTTTGTGCACAATTAAATTTCGGAATTTTGTTTTAGTTCATTAAAAAAAAAAAAGTTGGGCCGCGGTTATACGAAAGGCCTTCTAAAACTGGCAATTCTTTTTCGGGGGGGGGGGGGGGGGGGGTTGGTGGTGAGCTTTGAAAATTCTCAAGCATAGCTGGCCTCTGGACTCTGTGAAAAGTCACTTATTGTCTTCATTCTCATTACAGCTTCATTACATGGTGTGGTCTATCATTCATACCTGCGTCTCAACTCTCACAAGAATGTTGAAGGTTGTCAGGAGGTCGTCGTTGCCAGAAAGACCTAGGACCACTGGTGAGTGAAACACTGGAGTTTTATCTAAAATGTCTTAGGAATTGTCCAAATTGTTTAGGTTTATATCTTGATGTTTACATACAGAAATGTTTGTACATTATTGTTGTTTAGTTGCCCCTGCTAGATCCATCAAAACACTCTTTTTTTGTTCTTTCAGAGGTTTCAACATTTATATTACTCTGAATTTTTAAAATTGGCTTATGAAAAAAAAGATGCACAATAGATGAAACTCATTAGGTGACTTGTTGCATATTGGTTTCTTTTGAAGTATATAACGCCCAAAATATTTAGGTTCACCATTTTGTTTTTCTTCAAGGAAGACACAAAAACGAATCAGTGTAAAGGGTTTGCCACCTGTAGGGGGACCTCAGGTCAATTATGAAATGGTTTGAAAGAAAAAGGCACAATTTCGTTCTGAATAAAAGGTGGTTTATCATTCTGTAAATTTTGAAAAAAAAGCAACCCCAAAGTTCTTTGTTGGTACTTTTTAATTTTATTTCAGAGGTTTTATATACTTTGAAAATAGCGAAATTCAGTGATAAAGGTTCTATGCCATCTATAGGGAAACCTCTGGCCATTGTTTTAACTGTGTTTAGTTGAAAATGTATCACTTCATTTTAAACGGCGATTTGTTTTAAAATTTTGTACTTTTTGAAAATGACCCTCCCCCCCCTCCTCCAAATATTTGGTTAGAAATAGTTTTGTTTTATTTCAGAGGGTTTATATTTAACTCTTGAGAAGAGCAACATTCAGTGATAAATATGGGTTCGCCACCCGTGGGGAAACTTCTGGCCAATTTTTTAACTGTGTTTTAGTACTACTTCATTTTTAAAGGAAATTTTTTTTTATTTGGTAATTTTTGAAAATTACCCTCTCCCCTCCCCAAATATTTGGTTAGAATTATTTGTCTTATTTCAGAGAGTTTATATTTAACTCGTAAGAAGAGCAACATTCAGTGATATGGGTTCACTACCCGTAGGGAAACCCCTGGTCAATTTTTAACCGTGTTTAATTGAAAACTGTACCACTTCATTTTAAAAGGCAATTTTTATTTTTTATTTGGTAACTTGAAATTTACCCTCCCCCCTTCCCCAAATATTTGGTTAGAAATAGTTTTGTTTCATTTCTGAGGTTTTATATTTAACTCTTAAGAAGAGCAAAATTCATTGATATGGGTTCGCCACCCGTAGGGAAACTTCTGGCCAATTTTTTAACTGTGTTTAGAACCACTTCATTTCTGAAAGGCGATTTTTAAATAATTAATTTATTTTTGGAAATAACCCTCTCCCCCTCCCAAAATATTTGGTTAGAAATATTTGTTTTATTTCAGAGGTTCTATATTTAACTCTTAAGAAGAGCAACACTCAGTGATACGGGTTCGCCACCCGTAGGGAAACCGCTGGCCATTTTTTTTTACTGTTTAATTGAAAAATGTACCACTTCATTTTAAACGGGTCATTTATTTTAATTTTTGGAAAATTACCCCCCCCCCCCAAATATTTGGTTAGAAACAGTATTATATTAGAGGTTTTGTATTTAAGCCTTAGAAGAACAATCTTCATTGATGTAGGTTCGCAGCCCATAGGGAAACCTCTGGCCAATTTTTTAACTGCTGTTTATTAATTGAAAAATTTGCCACTTCATATTAAATATTATAGTTCATGAAAAAAAGCCCCTAAATATTTGGTTCTACATTTTGACTCTGAAAACAGCAGAGCAAAAATTCAGTGACAAAGGGTTCGCCACCCGTAACGAAACCCCTGGCCGATTTTTTAACTGTGTTTGATTGAAAATTGCACCACTTCAAATTGAAAGTTGACATTTGGTAAATTTTGAAAAATAACAGGAAACCCTTCCAAATATTTTGATATACAAATAAGTTCCTTTTATTTCAGAGGTTTTATATTTTACCTGTGGAAACAGAGAGCAAAAATCAGTGACAGTCTGTAAGAAAATCCCTGGCCAATTATTTTTAAATGTTTTGGCAAAAAAGCAAACGTAGTTTGTTGATGTATCAAAATCTTTACCTTGGATGGATTCATCGCTACTGTGACAGGGTTTGCTTCTTTCTGTTTTCTGAGCAAATAGAACCAATTAACCTATTTTGCTGAAACTTTCACTGTTTTATTTCATCTTTCTAACCATTTGTGAAATCGACCCCAGGATGGTTAGGGTCAAAGGTTCATTTTTTATGTAAAAGTAATTTTTTTATTTACTTTTTTATTTTACAGGCATCAAGAGATTGAGTACTCCTGACGAGAATCAACATCTTCGGATCAGTCTACACTTATAGATCTCAAGACAAGAGCTCACTGGAACAAGGAGATGTAATCACCACCGGCGACGACGACGACAACGATGACGACCTGATGCCACAGAGATGTCTTACTGATGAGGAGGCCGATTTTTGGACTGGTTTATTCTTTGAAAAATGCGGCACTTCATATAAGGTGATTTATAAGTTTTGAAAAACAAGCCCCCAACTATTTGGTTCGATATTTTTAACTCTGAAGACAGAAGAGCAAAAATTCAGTGACAAAGGGTTCGCCATCCGTAAGGAAACCCTTGGCTGATTTTTTAACTGTGTGTGATTGAAAATTGAGCCACTTCAAACTGAAAGTTGACATTTTGGAAAATAAAGTAAACTCCTCCAAATATTTTGATATACAAATAGGTTCGTTTTATTTCAGAGGTTTTATATTTTACCTGTGAAAACAGAGGAGCAAAAATCAGTGACAAAGGAATTGTGTCCGTATGGAAACCCTTGGCCAATATTTTTTTAAATGTTTGGGGATAAAAAACCACCATCATTTGTTGATGTATCAAAATCTTTACCTCGGCTGAATTCATCGCTACTGTGACAGGGTTTGCTTCTTTCTGTTTTCTCAGCAAGTAGAACCAATTAACCCACTTTGCTGAAACTTTCTCTGTTTTATTTCATCTTTCTAACCATTTGTGAAATAGACCCCAAGATGGTTAGGGTCAAAGGTTCATTTTTTATGTAAAAGTAATTTTTTTATTTACTTTTTTATATTTACAGGCATCAAGAGATTGAGTACTCCAGACGAGAATCAACATCTTCGGATCAGTCGACACTTATAGACCTCAAGACAAGAGCTCACTGGAACAAGGAGATGAAATCACCAACGGCGACGACGACAACGATGACGACCTGATGCCACAGATGTCTTACTGATGAGGCCGATTTTTGGACTGGTTTATTCATTGAAAAATGCGCCACTTCATATAAGGTGATTTATAAGTTTTGAAAAACAAGCCAACAAAACATAATTTGTTGAAGTATAAAAATCTTTACCTCGGCTGGATCCATCGCTACTGTGACAGGGTTTGCTTCTTTCTGTTTTCTCAGCAAGTAGAACCAATTAACCTATTTTGCTGAAACTTTCACTGTTTTTTCATCTTTCTAACCATTTGCGAAATCGACCCCAGGATTGTTAGGGTCAAAGGTTCATTTTTTGTGTAAAAGTAACTTTTTTAAATATTTTTTTCTGATTTACAGGCATCAAGAGATTGAGTACTCCTGAAGAGAATCAACATCTTCGGATTTCTCTCAATTAGAGATCTCAAGACAATAGCTCACTGGAACAAGGAGATGAATTCACCACCAGCGACGGCGACATCGACAACGATGATGACCTGATGACACAGAGATGTCTTACTGATGAGGAGGCCAAATTTTTGACTGTGTCTATTCATTGAAAAATGCGCCACTTCATATAAGGTGATTTATAAGTTTTGAAAACAAGCCCCCAACTATTTGGTTTTTTATTTAAACTCTGAAACAGAAGAGCAAAAATTCAGTGACAAAGGGTTCGCCACCCGTAAGGAAACCCCTGGCCTATTTTTTACTTGTGTTTGATTGAAAATTGTGCCACTTCAAATTTAAAATTGACATTTAAACTTTGAAAAATAGCGTAAACACCGCCAAATATTTTGATGTACAAATAGCTTCCTTATGTTTTAGAGGTTTTATATTTTACCTGTAAAAACAGAGGAGCAAAAATCAGTGACAAAGGGTTCGTGTCCGTATGGAAACCCTTGGCCAGTACTTTTTTAAATGTTTGGGAAAAAAAGCAAACATAATTTTTTGATGTATTCAAATCTTTACCTCAGCTACTGTGACAGGGTTTGCTTCTTTCTGTTTTCTCAGCAAGTAGAACCAATTAACCTATTTTGCTAAAACTTTCACTGTTTTTTCATCTTTCTAACCATTTTTGAAATAGACCCCAAGATGGTTAGGGTCAAAGGTTCATTTTTTATGTAAAAGTAATTTTTTTATTTACTTTTTTATATTTACAGGCATCAAGAGATTGAGTACTCCAGACGAGAATCAACATCTTCGGATCAGTCGACACTTATAGACCTCAAGACAAGAGCTCACTGGAACAAGGAGATGAAATCACCAACGGCGACGACGACAACGATGACGACCTGATGCCATAGATGTCTTACTGATGAGGCCGATTTTTGGACTGGTTTATTCATTGAAAAATGCGTCACTTCATATAAGGTGATTTATAAGTTTTGAAAAACAAGCCAACAAAACATAATTTGTTGAAGTATAAAAATCTTTACCTCGGCTGGATCCATCGCTACTGTGACAGGGTTTGCTTCTTTCTGTTTTCTCAGCAAGTAGAACCAATTAACCTATTTTGCTGAAACTTTCACTGTTTTTTCATCTTTCTAACCATTTGCGAAATCGACCCCAGGATTGTTAGGGTCAAAGGTTCATTTTTTGTGTAAAAGTAACTTTTTTAAATATTTTTTTCTGATTTACAGGCATCAAGAGATTGAGTACTCCTGAAGAGAATCAACATCTTCGGATTTCTCTCAATTAGAGATCTCAAGACAATAGCTCACTGGAACAAGGAGATGAATTCACCACCAGCGACGGCGACATCGACAACGATGATGACCTGATGACACAGAGATGTCTTACTGATGAGGAGGCCAAATTTTTGACTGTGTCTATTCATTGAAAAATGCGCCACTTCATATAAGGTGATTTATAAGTTTTGAAAACAAGCCCCCAACTATTTGGTTTTTTATTTAAACTCTGAAACAGAAGAGCAAAAATTCAGTGACAAAGGGTTCGCCACCCGTAAGGAAACCCCTGGCCTATTTTTTACTTGTGTTTGATTGAAAATTGTGCCACTTCAAATTTAAAATTGACATTTAAACTTTGAAAAATAGCGTAAACACCGCCAAATATTTTGATGTACAAATAGCTTCCTTATGTTTTAGAGGTTTTATATTTTACCTGTAAAAACAGAGGAGCAAAAATCAGTGACAAAGGGTTCGTGTCCGTATGGAAACCCTTGGCCAGTACTTTTTTATCTGTTTGGGAAAAAAAGCAAACATAATTTTTTGATGTATTCAAATCTTTACCTCAGCTACTGTGACAGGGTTTGCTTCTTTCTGTTTTCTCAGCAAGTAGAACCAGTTAACCTATTTTGCTAAAACTTTCACTGTTTTTTCATCTTATCTTTCTAACCATTTGCGAAATCGACCCCAGGATGGTTAGGGTCAAAGGTTCATTTTTTATGTAAAAGTAATTTTTGTATATATTTTTTTATATTTACAGGCATCAAGAGATTGAGTACTCCTGAAGAGAATCAACATCTTCGGATCTCTCTCAATTAGAGATCTCAAGACAAGAGCTCTCTGGAACAAGGAGATGAATTCACCACCAGCGATGGCGACGTCGACAACGATGATGACCTGATGACACAGATGTCTTACTGATGAGGAGGTCGATTGTTTGACTGTGTTTGTCAATTGAAAAAAAGCGCCACTTCATAAAAGGTGATTATTAATTTTGAAAAACAAGCCCCCAACTATTTGGTTTTCTATTTAAACTTTGAAAACAGAAGAGCAAAAATTCAGTGACAAAGGGTTCACCACCCGTAAGGAAACCCCTGGCCGATTTTTTACTTGTGTTTGATTAGAAATTGTGCCACTTCAAATTGAAAATTGACATTAAAACTTTGAAAAATAACGTAAATCCCGCCAATATGTTGATATACAAATAGGTTCCTTTTGTTTTAGAGGTTTTATATTTTACCTGTGAAAACAGGAGCAAAAATCAGTGACACAGGGTTTGTGTCCGTATGGAAACCCTTGGCCAATACTTTTTTTAATGTTTGGGAAAAAAAGCAAACATAATTTGTTGAAGTATAAAAATCTTTACCTCGGCTGGATCCATCGCTACTGTGACAGGGTTTGCTTCTTTCTGTTTTCTCAGCAAGTAGAACCAATTAACCTATTTTGCTGAAACTTTCACTGTTTTGTCATCTTTCTAACCATTTACGAAATCGACCCCAGGATGGTTAGGGTCAAAGGTTCATTTTTTTGTGTAAAAGTAACTTTTTTAAGTATTTTTTTATATTTACAGACATCAATAGATTGAGTACTCCTGAAGAGAATCAACATCTTCGGATCTCTCTCAATTAGAGATCTAAAGACAAGAGCTCTCTGGAACAAGGAGATGAATTCACCACAAGCGACGGCGACGTCGACAACGATGATGACCTGATGACACAGAGATGTCTTACTGATGAGGAGGCCGATTGTTTGACTGTGTTTGTCCATTGAAAAAAGCGCCACTTCATATAAGGTGATTTATTAGTTTTGAAAAACAAGCCCCAACTATTTGGTTTTCTATTTAAACTTTGAAAACAGAAGAGCAAAAATTCAGTGACAAAGGGTTCGCCACCCGTAAGGAAACCCCTGGCCGATTTTTTTACTTGTGTTTGAATGAAAATTGTGCAACTTCAAATTGAAAATTGACATTTAAACTTTGAAAAATGACGTAAACCCCGCCAAATATTTTGCTATACAAACAGGTTCCTTTTGTTTTAGAGGTTTTTATACTTTACCTGTGAAAACAGAGGAACAAAAATCAGTGACAAAGGGTTTGTGTCCGTATGGAAACCCTTGGCCAACACTTTTTTAAATGTTTGGGAAAAAAAGCAAACATAATTTGTTGATGTGTCGAAATCTTCACCTAGGCTACTTTGACAGGGTTTGCTTCTTTCTGTTTTCTCAGCAAGTAGAACCAATTAACCTATTTTGCTGAAACTTTCACTGTTTTTTCATCTTTCTAACCATTGGCGAAATAGACTCCAAGATGGTTAGGGTCAAAGGTTCATTTTTTATGTTAAATTAATGTTTATATATATTTTTTTATATTTACAGGCATCAAGAGATTGAGTATACCTGAAGAGAATCAACATCTTCGGATCGGTCTACACTTATAGATCTCAAGACAAGAGCTCATTGGAACAAGGAGAGAAAATCACCACCGGCGACAACGACAACGATCTGATGCCACAGAGATGTCTTACTGATGAGGAGGCAAAATTTTCGACTGTGTCTATTCATTGAAAAATGCGCCACTTCATATAAGGTGATTTATAAGTTTTGAAAAACAAGCCCCCAACTATTTGGTTTTCTATTTAAACTCTGAAACGGAAGAGCAAAAATTCAGTGACAAAGGGTTCGCCACCCGTAAGGAAACCCCTGGCCGATTTTTTAATTGTGTTTGATTGTAAATTGTGCAACTTCAAATTGAAAATTGACATTTAAACTTTGAAAAATGACGTAAACCCCGCCAAATATTTTGCTATACAAATAGGTTCCTTTTGTTTTAGAGGTTTTTATACTTTACCTGTGAAAACAAAGGAGCAAAAATCAGTGACACAGGGTTTGTGTCCGTATGGAAACCCTTGGCCAACACTTTTTTTAAATGTTTGGGAAAAAAGCAAACATAATTTGTTGATGTGTCGAAATCTTCACCTAGGCTACTTTGACAGGGTTTGCTTCTTTCTGTTTTCTCAGCAAGTAGAATCAATTAACCTATTTTGCTGAAACTTTCACTGTTTTTTCATCTTTCTAACCATTGGCGAAATCGACCCCAAGATGGTTAGGGTCAAAGGTTCATTTTTTATGTTAAATTAATGTTTATATATATTTTTATATATTTACAGGCATCAAGAGATTGAGTACTCCTGAAGAGAATCAACATCTTCGGATCGGTCTACACTTATAGATCTCAAGACAAGAGCTCATTGGAACAAGGAGATAAATCACCACCGGCGACAACGACAACGATGACGACCTGATGCCACAGAGATGTCTTACTGATGAGGAGGCAAAATTTTCGACTGTGTCTATTCATTGAAAAATGCGCCACTTCATATAAGGTGATTTATAAGTTTTGAAAAACAAGCTCCCAACTATTTGGTTTTCTATTTAAACTCTGAAACAGCAGAGCAAAAATTCAGTGACAAAGGGTTCGCCACCCGTAAGGAAACCCCTGGCCGATTTTTTTACTTGTTTTTGATTGAAAATTGTGCCACTTCAAATTGAAAATTGACATTTAAACTTTGAAAAATGACGTAAACTCAGCCAAATATTTTGCTATACAAATAGGTTCCTTTTGTTTTAGAGGTTTTTATACTTTACCTGTGAAAACAAAAGAGCAAAAATCAGTGACAAAGGGTTTGTGTCCGTATGGAAACCCTTGCCCAACACTTTTTTAAATGTTTGGGAAAAAAAGCAAACATAATTTGTTGAAGTATAAAAATCTTTACCTCAGCTACTGTGACAGGGTTTGCTTCTTTCTGTTTTCTCAGCAAGTAGAACCAATTAACCTATTTTGCTGAAACTTTCACTGTTTTGTTATCTTTCTAACCATTGGCGAAATCGACCCCAGGATGGTTAGGGTCAAAGGTTCATTTTTTATGTAAAAGTAACCTTTTTAAATATTTTTTTATATTTACAGGCATCAAGAGATTGAGTACTCCTGAAGAGAATCAACATCTTCGGATCGGTGCACACTTATAGATCTCAAGACAAGAGCTCACTGGAACAAGGAGATGAAATCACCACCGGCGGCGACGACAACGATGACGACCTGATGCCACAGAGATGTCTTACTGATGAGGAGGCAAAATTTTTGACTGTGTCTATTCATTGAAAAATGCGCCACTTCATAAAAGGTGATTTATAAGTTTTGAAAAACAAGCTCCCAACTATTTGGTTTTTTATTTAAACTCTGAAAACAGAAGAGCAAAAATTCAGTGACAAAGGGTTCGCCACCCGTAAGGAAACCCCTGGCCGATTTTTTACTTGTGTTTGATTGAAAATTGTGCAACTTCAAATTGAAAATTGACATTTAAACTTTGAAAAATAACGTAAACCCCGCCAAATATTTTGCTATACAAATAGGTTCCTTTTGTATTAGAGGTTTTTATACTTAACCTGTGAAAACAAAAGAGCAAAAATCAGTGACAAAGGGTTTGTGTCCGTATGGAAACCCTTGGCCAACACTTTTTTAAATGTTTGGGAAAAAAAGCAAATTTGTTGATGTGTCGAAATCTTCACCTAGGCTACTTTGACAGGGTTTGCTTCTTTCTGTTTTCTCAGCAAGTAGAATCAATTAACCTATTTTGCTGAAACTTTCACTGTTTTTTCATCTTTCTAACCATTTGTGAAATCGGCCCCAAGATGGTTAGGGTCAAAGGTTCATTTTTTATGTAAAAGTAATTTTTGATTTTTTTTTGCTTTTTCTGATTTACAGGCATCAAGAGATTGAGTACTCCTGAAGAGAATCAACATCTTCGGTTCGGTCTACACTGAGAGGAACTCAAGGCAAGAGCTCACTGGAACAAGGAGATGAAATCACCACCGACGACGGCGACAACGACGACCACCTGATGCCAGAGAGATGTTTTACTGATGAGGAGGCCGAGCATCCATCCCAGTATTGGTACTTAAATAAGATAAGGATCCTTTATCACTGACAGTGCCATCAGGATTGTCTAAGAAACAAATGAGGCTTGACAACAAAATTAAGTCTGGTTCCTTTTTTTAAACTTTGAGCATTTCGAGCGGGTTCTGATCGGTACACGGGAACCAGACAAAATGGCCGAACTGTGGTAAAGGTGTTTTTAAACTGTCAGTGTTGCTTACATTAGTTTGCGATAACTCGTGCTTTATAGCTTGTTTTGAAAAAATTAGTATCTGAAATTGAATTGTTAACCGTCGTGAATTGTTGATATTGATCGATCCTCCCCTAACCCCTGGGGTGGGTTAATCGATTGAAAGAACGAACAAGAAACTTGAGTGCAACCTTTTATGATAAAAGCCTTCTAGCTCAGGTTAGGATTATGACATACTTAGTAACTTATGGGTCATGACAAGACTAAACTCCCTTTTTCCTGAGAGTTGGTCATTGGACAAATGTCATCCTTGATACTGTTACTACGAAACGCCTGATGCATTATGGAGGCAACATTGCCACTGGTCATTGCCTGGGTGCCCCTTGAAATGTTCTTGCAATTTTCTGCTAGGGGTTTGCGTCATAGCAAACTAGGAACATATCAACATGTTCTCTAGCAGTGGCTTACTGTTCTCTAGCAGTGGCTTACAGTGGCTACCATGGTGCATGACTTTCATCCCTTTCTGCAAGGGGTTGTGTCACAGCAAACTTAGTAAAGTTTTAGTTTAGTGGCTTACTGTTGTACCACTACCATCACACATGACTTTCATCCCTTTCTGCTAGGGATTGGGTCACAGCAAACTTAGTAAAGTTTTAGTTTAGTGGCTTACTGTTGTACCACTACCATCACACATGACTTTCATCTCTTTCTGCTAGGGGTTGGGTCACAGCAAACTAAGTGTTGAAGTTCATATGTTCATACATGACCTTTGAAGGGAATGACTGGTGCTTTCTATTAATCCACCTGCCCTGTTACCTCTGACCCCCTTCGTCTGTGGGGTAAGGTTACTGTCAATTTTTGCGGATGTATGTCAGAAATGGCCATTTTACCTCTGCCCCCCTTTCCACCTGGGGTATTGGTTGCAATAACAGTGATAAATCTTGAATCCTGTGTTGTGAATTGTTTCTATAGACTAACAGGCCTGTATGCTTTTTTTTTGAAAAGGCAAGGGCACCAGAGCATTTTCTCCTTGGTTAAACGCACCCTATGAGGAAATTGTATATCTGTACTGGATCATTTGACCAGGGGCATCGAGGCTATCGCCTTTGTTGCCCCCATGAAGTATCAGGCCTGGATTTATTCATTATTGTGCATTTGACTGCATCTGTGATCCAACTTCACAAAAAGAAGACAAATCATTACCTGAAACATTTCGCTTATCATTCTTTTTGTTGGCCACACACGCAAAATAAGTTACTGTCAAAGCTATTCTTAATTTTGGCTTTAAACTTTATTTTGGAACAAGAAATACGACAACGCGAAAAGATTTGTCCTTTTTGGTAATTTGGATCACAAGTGCAAAATATTTGTGTATTTTACATAAATTATCTTAACACTTTATTGAGACATTCCCACGAAATGAGTTCATACAAAATGCGTACAGTTTTCATATAGAACGCTCGACTTTACTTCCCAAAATACAAAATTCTAAATTCTTATTTTTGGTTTTACTCTCTTTGCAAATTTTTTTCCCGCTACTACTTTTGAAACTTTGCTCACTTTAAAAACTCTTCTTTTCTAGATTTTTCCCAGAGTTGGAATATCCTAGCAAATTTTACAGAAATTTTTGTTTACAAAACCTTCTGTAACCCCCAAATTGTGGGAGTGTCTCTGGTTCTATATTGATACTTTGATGATTGTGAAGCCAAGTACAACTTGCACTCAATACAATTAATGCAAGCGGAACACATCCTAAAGTTGTATTCTTGGGACCAATCTTCATGACATACAAGTACATCATCATTTTAACTAAATTTATTCCTTTTTGGCACGACATGTTTGGATAAGTGTGATGCACACCTGTCCAAACTCGAAATGAAATACAAGTACAGCATCAATTTAACCAAATTTATTCATTTTAGTCATGACATGTTTGGACGAGTGTGATGCACACCTGTCCAAATTCAAAATTAAAAAGCTCAATATTTTTTACGAAACAATCACAAACTTCTTTTGAAAATGTTTTTTTTTCTTCTTTGCATTGCTGCGACAGTAATAGTTAACAGTTCTAAATTTTATTTAGGTTTTTTTTGCATCAGCTGATACAAAAAAAATTATAATTTCAGAGATAACTTTATTTCAACTCAAGGATTGCAAGTGTTGTACTTGGCTGTTTTTATAATTTGAAAAATTATGTAGTAAATTAATTGGTTACCATTCATTAAATGCTGTAGAAAGCACCACTGAACTGTAGAAGCAGCAGAGTTGTGCAAACGTGTGTGCCGGTCGGTGTGGCTAACTACTATCTGGAAAGTGTGACGACCTAATGATCCAAGAGTTAATGGTTGGGTAAGCATTTTATTAAGTGAAATCTTGTTAATGTGGCGCTGGTAGTCTGTCTTACCGGTGTCCTACCTTACATGATTGACAAACTATTTCAACTCTCTCGATCTCCGACAAAAAACAAAACCTAAGAAAGAAAGGATTTGGTTGCCTGTTGAAGTCTTTGGGGGCCTGTATCAAAAGTGTCAAGGACTGAGGACCATTGCACTTTTTTGCACATTTTTTACCTGATCATTTTGTTATCCTAAGTTGGTACCCGTCTCTCTATACTGTTCCTGTGTAAACGGGTCTACTTTTTGAGCAACTTCTCTACACTGGACATCCTCTTCTGATCTGAGGGAGCCTCTGAACTTGACGGATGACGGAGACTTCTACCCAGATGTTGGTGCGAGGGTCGGAGAAACGAGATTCTGAACATGGCTATTCACATTTCAATCAGGTACTCAGGCTTTTACATTGGTTTCACTTGTGTTAAGAAGTTTTGACTGTATCAAAAGGAGATATCAAAGATGACATTTGGATTGTGTAGGAAGTTAACAGGGTCCTTTTTAGAAGAAACATCGTTGCTTAGATAGATGCGGTTAGTTGTGACTGGTTCAATTCTCTGCCACAGTAGGTTGTATGTACACTCCTTCGTCAGTTAGAATAGTGTTTAGATTTTAGATTTAGTTAAAACCCCGCTTGAACTGGTTGACAACATTCAGTCTATGACGTTAACTATTGGTCTATTTCAGTGACCAATTAACTAGGTTGTTCATTGTAGGTTTTGAGTGGTCAGCTTTATGACAGATTCTACAGTAGGTATGTTAACAATCAGTTGAGGAAATGATTTACAAATGATGTTGACCAATAGACATTGCTTTTTCAACAAATACTGCCACTGTGGTGTGCATGATTTGTATACATTTTTCATAAACATAGTAATTTTGCTGCAGTAGGTGTTTTAAATCCTTCAGGTTATTAATTATTTATAATTGTGAACAGTTTTTACAACTGGTTAACCCTTTTCCAGCTGAACATGGTGACGACACTCAGGCGGTTTACAAACACTCAAAAGATATGTTCAGCCGCAATGTTTGAATCTTGTTTCTCTAGTTATTTAGGCTGTTAAAGTGACAAAGACACTTGGTCATTAAAATTTTGACAGGTTCTAAAAAGAGTTGGCAAGTTTAAGATATGTAACCTGTAGAGAACATCTCAACATGTACAACAGCGTAGTGTACTTTGAATCAAACTAGGTGCTTATTAGCAGATTAGCAGTATTAGTGTAGACTTATTCAGTTAAACCACGGAACAAAAATAGTAATTTTTCACATGGCTAGGTAGTTATACGAAGCATAAACACTAGTCCAGTATTAGTGTAGAATTATTTAACAAATAACTAAATTAGTTATTTCTCAATTTGCTTGTTAGATTGATTTTGTTATGAATATTATGCCAAAAAGACACAGCAGGAATAGGTTATCTAAATAAGACGTCACTTTGTTACTTTAGTCATGCACTGTTTGCAGAATCACAGGTGTCTTTCTACATGGAAAGTACACCAAGTTATCAGCGATCTTATCGTCACTGATAAAACCTTAATTTTCCGACATCGACGTCAGACTCATTTTTATGCAAAAACATTGTAGTTTATAATTGTTACAAAATCATTAGTACGCAGTGGTTGGTTTGCAGATTTACATGAAGTTAAGCAGTAGGAGTAGTTGTTGATCCTAGATGTTCAATACTTTATTGGGACTTCATCAGCAATTTGTAGTTCCATAGGATTTGAAACTTTGTTGTACTTAGTATCTTATCGTCGCTGATAAAACCTTAATTTTCCGACATCGACGTCGGACTCATTTTTATGCAAAAACATTGTAGTTTATGATTAGTACTAAATCATTAGTATGCAGTGGTTGGTTTGCAGATTTACATGAAGTTAATTAGTAGGAGTAGTTGTTGATCCTAGATGTTCAATACTTTATTGGGACCTCATCAGCAATTTGTAGTTCCGTAGGATTTGAAACTTTGTTGTACTTAGGATCTTAATTTGTTTAGGTTATTTTTTTATTTAGAGTTTTTTTTTCTTAGTCTAGTTATCCTCCATAAACCCAATGTCATCTACAATATCTCCTGTAACGATACTTTGCAACGAAGATGCAAATCTGATGTTTGTGTTTAACCTAATTTTTGACTTTGAAATTTGACTTCATTTGAACGTGTAATCACACACACTGTTAAAATGTTGCGATGTTTTAACAAATCCAAAACAAATTTTAGTACGTCTAATGCAAGTGAAACCAATACATTCCTGAGTATGCTGTTTTTAAAAAAAATTTTAAGTTCAGCCGCCATGTTGGAATCTTGTTTCTCTGATCAGCGCATCATCATCCGGGTTGAAGTCTTCGTTATTCTGATGGTACAGGACTCAATCGGTGACGGAGTGGAAGCGTCCTTTTACACTTTAACCAAAATTCAAACTTGAAACTTTACTCCAAGAACTTAGCGACGTGTTTGCCCGAACAGGGGGAGACGTCCGATGGTACACTTGATACAGATTCATCAAACATTTTAACGGGCAACAGAATCCTTTCCGACTTTTGTTTTGGACTTTGAAAAAAAAAATCTTAAGTTTGTTTTGGGCTTCGGACTTTTAAAAAACAATCTTTTTAGTTTGTCAATCATGTAAGGCAGGACATTGGTAAAACAGACTATCAATGAAACATTAACTTGATTTAACTTAATAAAATGCTTTCCTTCCATTAATACTTAGATCATTTAGTCGCTTCACTTTCTAGATAGTAGTTGGCCACACCGATTGGCACACACGTTTGCGCAACTCTGCTGCTTCTACAGTTCAGTGGTGCTTAAAAAAAATCAAAAAAATCCCTAAAAAAACGCCTTTTTTATATAGACTAAGTCAGCCAAAAAAGTTTCTCGTGCCGTTGTACGGTTCGAAATTAACTCCGTAAAAAGTTTGGCCCTACCCCCCCTATTATTAAAATATTGATCAACCAAGTGCACCCCCTATAGGGGTGCAGAAGAGACTGTATCCCAAAGCAATGTACACCAACAATATAATCAACTAGAAATTTGCACATGACTCTTATACAAGGCGTCAAATTCAAATTACCATTAGATTATATAGCTAGGTACATCAAAATGGAATACAGCCCCTTATTAAAGGTATCGTCTTATAGCTTGTTGTGACTTTATATAACAATAAAATGGAGTCCCATTGTGGACTTAGTCATTTTTTGACCAAAAAACTAGCCATTGTTTGTACTTAGTAATTTTTTTGAGCAGAAACTCATAGTCAATGTTTGTACTTAGTCTTTTTTGGGACTTAGTCATTTTTTGACAAAAACACTTGGTAATTATTGACTTTCTGGGTTCTATTGTGGACTTAGTCATTTTTTCGACCAAAAAACTAGCCATTGTTTGTACTTAGTAATTTTTTGAGCAGAAACTCATAGTCAATGTTTGTACTTAGTCTTTTTTTGGACTTAGTCATTTTTTGACAAAAACACTCAAAAACTTTCCAAGATTGATATTATAAAGTCACAGAACAAGCTATAAGATGCGGCCTTTACAGAAGATACAACATTGGTAGTTACGCTAAATAGCAATATTGTGAATTGAATTACATTGTTATTGCGGGAATTTATGCATTACCTTCAATTTTGGTAAGCATGCAAGTAAACATTCATCTAAATGTCCACTTGATGTAAAAACTGTATTGAGTTAAACAATAAATAAAGAAATGTGTTATGAAAACGCTGCAAGTTTGAGATAACGTTTTTTGTGTCAAAATTTGTGCACTCTATATGCAGTATATGAATACCAATGTTGTACCTTCTTTATAAGTAAGAAATGCAACCTGTAAACCATAAAGGAGTCAAATTTAATTAGATTTGTTTGAAAAGAAAAAAAAAAAAACGCTTTGATTCTGTAAATATTCTGAGTTCTTGTAAGATGAAGAAAAAGCACAACAATTTTTTTGGCAAGTTTGCAAAACACAAATAGTTAATTTATGAGACTAGTTTTTTTGTTAGCCATGTGGACTCCTTTTGGATAAAACAGGTTACATTTCTTCCTTGGTTGATCATTTATATTTCTTAGCTATGGTTGTTATTTGCCAGCTGATATTTCTTCGCGAATATTTTGGGGGTTTAAGTTCAATTTTGAAACTATACACATTTTCAATACTTTTTAATTAACACAAGTATGAATTGAAAGCTGTATTTGATTTTACAAATACAATTTTTAAATTGTGGCACTTGACAAGTGCATTAAAAAAAAAACACATTTTGAAATAATTTCAATGAAGTTTTCAAAAAGTAATTGTACATCAACTGGCATATTTCCAACCATCAATTTAAGCAACTATCAAAATGAATAGTAAGGAAGCAATAGGAGTGCCAAAGCACCCACAAAAACAAAATTTGTTTTAATTGAAACATTAGGGAAACATAACATACAGTATAGTCATAATCAAGTTCTTGAGGTTGGGGTGGGTGGGGGTAATGTCTAACAGTGTGGATGCACTAAGTGAGTGTTCTTGTTTTCTTTCTCTGGAAGACATTTAAAGTTTGTTCAAATAAATTTTTGAAAATTCAAATAAACAATCTAGTCTGGTTTGCTTATTATTTTCTGATGATTCCAAATATTTTGACAACTTGTAACTTTGATGCCTTCTTGGTGTTGATGAACTAATTAAAAATAAATTTTTGAAAATAATTAAGGTTGGGATACTTTTGGTAATTATCAAACAACCGTCTCCTCACTTGGTGTGCCTCAATAAATGCATAAATAACAAACCAATGGAAGGTTTGGCTCAAATGGTCATTAAAGTTTAAAACAAATTATGAAAGAAAACCCCATATTCCGTTTATGAAATTGTGTGCTTTCAGATGCATGAGAAGAGTAAATGTTTTGGGGTGAATTTTTTTTTAACACTTTTCCAACAACATTTTTGTAACATCAACGTGACCAGTGCTCTAACGTTTTCATGGTAATTAATTTTGGGAGTAACTACCAAGTATCAGATAAACTATACTGCTATTTAATAGGATGCATTATTATAAAGCTAGTTTTTTTTCTCCAAAATCCTTGGGGGCCGACCGTAATTAAAGTTTTTAGTAGAAATTTAAATGATTCTTCGGCGGCCCCACAAAAAAAGAAGTCATAAATAATGTGGGTCTTAAGAGAAAAAAAAGAGAAATTTTGGCAAATGTGTTGGTATAAATTATTCTGGCCCTACAGCTAGTAATAGAATATTATTTACAGATTGCCTCACAGAATGGTTGAGGCTGTGTACCTCAGTGACTGCTGTTGTGGCTGGAGAGACTGCTAAGATGCAGGGAGAGGCAGCATACACTTGATGAAAGGGAAACATCAGATTCCACGACCTCTGAAAAAGAACAAAATTATATTTTGAGTATAGATGTAAATTAGTGTTCATACAAATGAGGGGATATAGGAAGTATAAGGCATTGGGAAAATGGAAAATTACTTCAGGGGCCTTTAAATTGTTCTGAGGTCTTTAAATTTTCTCCACATATACATAACATGTACATAGCCCAGGGTATAAAGGTCCCGTACCATTGCGAAAATATTACACCTAACTCAGGAAGCTGAACTTTTACTAATGATGTTCCTTGTAGTCGGAACTCCAAGACACCATTATTTAAAATTGTTGAATTTTCTCATTTAGTGTTAATATTTTTGGGTCACACTATCAATTTGGTACATGACGATCACATCGCCAGTGCAGGACTCCGACATATTTTCAGAAATTAATTCATCCATGGATATTCCTCTTTTGCATCAACACATGAATCACTTACCTGATTAAGAAGATTCTATGAACATCCGTGCAGTTATCATGTGAAAGTTGTTGAATTTTGATGTCGGTTTGCGATGTAAAATGTTGCAGAAAATCTGCTTTCACCACACACCATGCCCGCGCTCAGAAAAGAAAATGGCCGCGGGGGAGCAAAGGGTAGTCTGGTCTCCTGACCAAAGATTCCTATACGTCTCGTGTCGATAGAGCCTAGTCGAAGATTTTTGGGTCTGGGGACCAGACTAAGTAAAGGGGTGTACAAACCTCATTCACAGGGGTGATCGATCGGCATCCTTTTATTGGCCGAAATTTGAAAGAATCATAGGGGGTGAGGCCACCACTTTTCTCAATTTTTGCCTATTTTTGGGGGTAGGCTTTTCTGCAGCCTTTTTTATTGAACAGATGCCAAGAATAACAATATTTGAAGCAATAACTAGGAAGTTGTGATTTTTTTATTTTTACTTAAAAGTTGGAGCAAAACTTAAAAAAACTATAAGGGGTAAGGTCCAGCATTTTTATCAAGTATAGCCTTATGATTTTTTTTTTCAGAAGCGAAAAATTCATAAAGCTACTATAGCCTTGAGATTTTTTTCGAGCGCAAAGTTCACAATGCCTTATGATTATTTAAGGGAAACAAGTTTACAAGGCCTTGTGATTTTTTTTCAAGCGCAAAGTTCACAAGGCCTTATAATTTTTTTTAGAGCAAAAAGTTCACAAGGCCTTGTGATTTGTTAAGAGCGTAAAGTTTACAAGGCTATAGCCTTGTGATTTTTTTTCGAGCGCAAAGTTCAAAAGGCCCTATGATTTTTTGAGAGCGAAAAGTTTACAAGGCAAATGATTTTTTAAGAGCAAAAAGTTTACAAGGCTATAGCCTTGTGATTTTTTTCGAGCGCAAAGTTCACAAGGCCTTATGATTTTTTAAGAGCAAAAAGTTTATAAGGCTATAGCCTTGTGAATTTTTTCGAGCGCAAAGTTCACAAGGCCTTATGATTTTGTTTCGAGCGCAAAGTTCACAAGGCCTCTTGTTTTTTTAGAGCAAATAGTTTATAAGGGGATAGCCTTATGATTTTTTGCGAGCGCAAAGTTTACAAGGCCTTATGATTTTTTAAGAGCGTAAAGTTTACAAGGCTACAGCCCTGTGGTTTTTTGAGCGCAAAGTTCAAAAGGCCTTATGATTTTTTAAGAGCGAAAAGTTTACAAGACTATAGCCTTGTGAATTTTTTCGAGCGCAAAGTTCACAAGGCCTTATGATTTTGTTTCGAGCGCAAAGTTCACAAGGCCTCTTGTTTTTTAAGAGCGTAAAGTTTACAAGGCTACAGCCTTGTGATTTTTTTCGAGCGCAAAGTTCACAAGGCCTTATGATTTTTTAAGAGAAAAAAGTTGACTAGGCTATTGCCTTGTGATTTTTTCGAGCGCAAAGTTCACAAGGCCTTATGATTTTTTAAGAGCAAAAAGTTCACAAGGCCTCTTGATTTTTTTAGAGCAAATAGTTTACAAGGCTATAGCCTTATGATTTTTCGCGAGCGCAAAGTTCACAAGGCCTTATGATTGTTTTAAGCGCAAAAAGTTTACAAGACCTTGTGATTTTTTTCGAGCGCAAAGTTCACAAGGCCTTATGATTTTTTAAGAGCGAAAAGTTTACAAGGCTATATAGCCTTGTGTTTTTTTTCGAGCGCAAAGTTCACAAGGCAAATGATTTTTTAAGAGCCTTATGATTTTTTAAGAGCAAAAAGTTTACAAGGCTATAGCCTTGTGATTTTTTTCGAACGCAAAGTTCACAAGGTCTTATGATTTTTAAGAGAAACAAGTTTACAAGTTTACTTGTGATTTTTTTTCGAGTGCAAAGTTCACAAGGCCTTACGATTTTTTAAGAGCGAAAAGTTAATAAGGCTATAGCCTTGTGAATTTTTCGAGCGCAAAGTTCACAAGGCCTTATGATTTTTTTTGAGCGCAAAGTTCACAAGGCCTCTTGATTTTTTTAGAGCAAATAGTTTACAAGGCTATAGCCTTATGATTTTTTGCGAGCGCAAAGTTCACAAGGCCTTATGATTTTTTCGAGGGCAAAGTTCACAAGGCAAATGATTTTTTAAGAGCAAAAAGTTTACAAGGCTATAGCCTTGTGATTTTTCGCGAGCGCAAAGTTCACAAGGCCTTATGATTGTTTTAAGCGCAAAAAGTTTACAAGACCTTGTGATTTTTTTCGAGCGCAAAGTTCACAAGGCCTTATGATTTTTTAAGAGCGAAAAGTTTACAAGGCTATATAGCCTTGTGTTTTTTTTCGAGCGCAAAGTTCACAAGGCAAATGATTTTTTAAGAGCCTTATGATTTTTTAAGAGCAAAAAGTTTACAAGGCTATAGCCTTGTGATTTTTTTCGAACGCAAAGTTCACAAGGCCTTATGATTTTTTAAGAGAAACAAGTTTACAAGGCTATATAGCCTTGTGATTTTTTTTCGAGTGCAAAGTTCACAAGGCCTTATGATTTTTTAAGAGCGAAAAGTTAATAAGGCTATAGCCTTGTGAATTTTTCGAGCGCAAAGTTCACAAGGCCTTATGATTTTTTTTGAGCGCAAAGTTCACAAGGCCTCTTGATTTTTTTAGAGCAAATAGTTTACAAGGCTATATAGCCTTATGATTTTTTGCGAGCGCAAAGTTCACAAGGCCTTATGATTTTTTCGAGGGCAAAGTTCACAAGGCAAATGATTTTTTAAGAGCAAACAGTTTACAAGGCTTGTGATTTTTTTAGAGGGCAAAGTTCACAAGGCCTTGTGATTTTTAAGAGCGTAAAGTTTACAAGGCTATAGCCTTGTGATTTTTTTCGAGCGCAAAGTTTAAAAGACCTTATGATTTTTTAAGAGCGAAAAGTTTACAAGGCTATGGCCTTGTGGTTTTTTTCGAGCGCAAAGTTCACAAGGCCTTATGATTTTTTAAGAGAAACAAGTTTACAAGGCTATAGCCTTGTGATTTTTTTCGAGCGCAAAGTTCACAAGGCAAATGATTTTTTAAGAGCAAAAAGTTTACAAGGCTATAGCCTTGTGATTTTTTTCGAGCGCAAAGTTCACAAGGCCTTATGATTTTTTAAGAGAAACAAGTTTACAAGGCTATAGCCTTGTGATTTTTTTCGAGCACAAAGTTCACAAGGCCTTATGATTTTTTAAGAGAAACAAGTTTACAAGGCTATAGCCTTGTGATTTTTTTCGAGCACAAAGTTTAAAAGGCCTTATGATATTTTAAGAGCGAAAAGTTTACAAGGCCTTATGATTTTTTTAGAGCTAATAGTTTACAAGGCTATAGCCTTGTGATTTGTTTCAAATGCAAAGTTCACCAGGCCTTATGATTTTTATAGAGCGAAAAGTTTACAAGGCCTTATGATTTTTTTTCAAGCGCAAAGTTCACAAGGCTTTACTTTATAGCCTTGTGATTTTTTTTCGAGCAAAAAGTATAGCCCTGTGAACTTTTCGCTCGAAAAAGTTTAGGCCATGTGAACTTTTTATCCTAAAGGAATGGTACATGTGCATTATTAGCGTCGAGTAGACTGTATCCATTCTAGTGTCATATTTTGGACAAACAAAGCATGACAACCTCAAACTTTTGTAGTTTTTAAAATATTTTATTTGACAAATGCCATTTTTTATAATGGAACAAAAAAGTTATAATAACAAATTAAATCCAATGAAACCATCTTATAGGGTGGGTTCGTTTAGCTTCCCTGGGTCGACCCGGTCTGCCCCGGTACGTTCGAATAGCTGTGACGGGGCTCGCCCGGGTCAGCCCCCAGTGCCCTGCTTCTGGAGTGGGTCACTTGGGGGTGACCTGAGGTGCATGCCGTCACCACGAGAGGGCGAGTGTGATCGTTCGAATAGCTCTTGTCAGGGGCTCACCCGAGTGAGCACTGCGGGGTAGACCCAGGGAAGTTAAACCTATTAACCTATTGAGCTCGGTTGACCTGGGTCATCTGTCCATTGACCTCAGTGACCTCTGAAGCTCCTGCCACGGAAATGACACCTGTTGTTCCAACCACTTAAAGACTGTCAACAGCTGTTTCTCCTTGAATCCTTGGCCAATCAGCTGCAGTCCTATGGGCATGCTCTGTGGTGACAAGAAGGCGGGGACTGATATCGCTGGAATGCCTGCAAAAGGAATAATTTTGATTAAAAGTTTATCTTGTTTTGCTATCGCTTAAAAGCAGTGGACACTATTGGTAATTACTCACAATAATTATCAGCATAAAACCTCACATGGTAACAAGTAATAGGGAGAGGTTGACAATATGAAACATTGTGAGAACTGGCTCCCTCTGAAGTGACGTAGTTTTTGAGACAGAAGTAGTTTTCCACAAATTTTATTTTGAGACCTCCAGTTTAGGATTTGAGGACTTGAAATCAAGCATCTTAAAGCACACAACTTCGTGTGACTAGGGTGTTTTTTATTCTATTAATATCTTGCAACTTCGACCACCAATTGCGCTCCAATTTCACAGGTTTATTTTATGCATATGTTTAGATGCACCAAGTGAGAAGACTGGTCTTTGACAATTACCAATAGTGTCCAGTGTCTTTAAAGGCACTGGACACTATCAGTAATTACTCAAAATAATTGTTAGCATAAAGACCTACTTGGTAACGAGTAACGGAGAGCTGCAACCATATAAAACATTGTGAGAAACAGCTCCCTCTAACGTGACGTAGTTTTCGAGTAATTTTCCACTATTTTCCACAAATTTTTACATCGCAAACACACAAAGATGATTCGCATCAGTTGACTCCTGCGAAAGATTCCATGTGAAAACAGCCTTGTGGCATCAAAATTCGTATCTCATTCCCAGGAAGTATGAACTGTGCTTAAAGGGGACTCACCCGCTAAATTGGCCGACATGAACATTACGTCTTCTACTTCCTGTTGCTGCCGATTGTCCCGGGCTACAAAGTCTTTATACGTCCTAGCATCGCTGACTGAGGAAGGTGTTAGTAAGACGTCTACTCCACTACGAAACACTCTCTGGAAATCATTCGCAATCAGACGTCAGACGAAGGAAGTACTTCTCATAATTGCTGTCCAGACAGAATAATAATAATATTAATATTTATATTAATACAAACTTAAGGCAGTGGACACTATTGGTAATTGTCAAAGACTAGCCTTCACAGTTGGTGTATCTCAACATATGCATAAAATAACAAACCTGTGAAAATTTGAGCTCAATCGGTCATCGAACTTGCGAGATAATAATGAAAGAAAAAAACACCCTTGTTACACAAAGTTGTGTGTGTTTAGATGGTTGATTTCGAGACTTCAAGTTCTAAACTTGAGGTCTCTAAATCAAATTCATGGAAAATTACTTCTTTCTCAAAAACTATAGCACTTCAGAGGACGCCGTTTCTCACAGTGTTTTAAACCATCAACCTCTCCCCATTGCTCGTAATCAAGAAAGGTTTTACGATAATAATTATTTTTAGTAATTACCAATAGTGTCCACTGCATTTAAAAAGCGCACTTTCTAATAACAGATTACTCAAGCGCAACCGAAAAAATAATACAAATGCTCTTGGAAAATAACACTAATACAGGAATGCACAAATTATATTTAATAATAAGCCACAAAGGAAACTGATTGGGTAAACATTAAATAATTTTTGGTTGAACAAAGGCAAAGTATTGACCACCTTGTGAATTCAAATTTTTTACTCCACAAATTGGCTGACTGTATTAGTTTGTAAAAAAACAAGAAAAAAAACCCAACATTTCTGAGGCAGTATATTATATTCTACCCTGAAAACATCTTTCTAACCATATGCATTTTATAACAAACAGTTCCAAACGCTTTTTACCGACCAACTCAACCGAACCAAGGCAACGTGTCCTTTTAAATTTGATCATTTAAGAATGATTTTAAGTCGCATCCCCTTAAGGTGATCCCCTGGCTGCCACCTCCCAGGTTGTATGGTAATTTGGGTGTGATCCCTGGCTACACGGCACTTAACAGTTGTATGGCTTCTGACTGGCACCCCCGAACAAAGATATTGACAAAATAGGGACAATGCCAATATAGTGCTAGATAGCTCAGTTGGTAGAGCACCGGCACGTTAATCCGGAGGTCGTTTGTTCGAATCCCACTCTAGTTAATTCTTTGTTCAACCCCAAAAATCATTTTAGAATTTCAATAAAATGTTCTCACTCTTTAAGCAGGAAGTAGTTCCCGGCGAGAATCCGTCCTCTGACGACATCATTGAAACCTTGGTGTCTAGTCGCTGCATACAGTAACTCAGTTGAATCACTATGCTCATGTCTATGACCTACGGGGACAATATAAAGGGAAGGTACATTTGTAGATGTTTATAGGGTTTAATAATAATAATAATGAACGGCACTTATATAGCCCTTCACACAACAGTCCCGAAGCACTTTACAAAAATTAATGAGTAAACAGGTAAGTTTTCAGCAGATGTTTGAAAATGTTCTCGTTTGGAGCAGTTCTGATGGTGTGCGGTAAGTTGTTCCAGAGTGAGGGTGAAGAGTATGCGAACGAGCGGTGGCCATAAGACATCGTGCGAGTGATGTATAGGACTAGTTGAGAGGTAGAGCTGGAGCGGAGGGTACGATGAGGCACATATGGATAAAGGAGATCTTAAAGATAGTGAGGTGCGGATTGGTGGAGAGATTTGTATGTCAGCAGGAGAAGTTTGAATTCTAAGCGTTTGGAGACGGGTAACCAATGAAGTGAGCGAAGTACTGGGGTGATATGTTGTCGAGGTGATTAGAGGCATTGCATGGTGAGGTATCAATATGTATTTGGTTTGCAGTAACATCTGTGTGTATCTACTTGCCAGGTACAGTTTGTTCTTAGAGAACTCGTCACGCGTACACCATCCCGGCATTACATCACACCAATACTCAGATCACTTCACTGGTTACCAGTCAGCAAACGAATCCAATTCAAGCTTCTCCTTATAACATACAAGTGCATCAATGGATCTTCACCTGAGTATCTTCAAGAACTCATTCACACTCACAAACCATCTCGAGCTCTTCGATCTGCCTCTTCATCCCAACTTCAAACACTAGTCACACGTACAAAGACATACGGTCATCGCTCTTTCGCTTACTCGTCACCTGTACTTTGGAACTCTCTGCCAAACCACATAAAAACTGCCCAAACTGCTAATCAATTCAAATCACTGCTCAAAACCTAGTTATTCAACTAGTTCTCTGTTGTTTTCTGCCGCTTTCTGTGTATATATGCTTATCTTTAATTATGTTAATTTGTAATATTGTTGTTGTTTTTTCTTGTAAACATGGTAAAGCACTTCAAAGCTTTTTGTGTGAAGTGCTATATAAAAACTGTGTATTATTATTATTATTATTTCTTTATTCAACGACCACGGAGTAGATTGTTTGGGTGTTCGGGAGACTTTTCAGTTCTGAAAAGACGATTCCTGCTCATTAACTATTACCTGGGCGGATGGTATAGACAACTGGCGGGACTACAATTTTAGCTTACAGGATCGTACATCTGCACTACCGTGGAGTCAGTTCTTGAATTTCGACTAGCTTGCTGTAGTCATCGTCAGGAGACCATAGATGTGTGGAAACAACTCCCGACACTAATTGGCAAGAAAAACTTGCTCAGCTAGAAGTACAGCAGCTTTTTACCGTATAAAGCATGATGTGAATCAATTCACCTTGAACAAACCCTAGATAGTTTCGCTTTTGTTATTGGTGGAGAACACGCCATGGTCATGTGGGGGTGTTTAAACGAGTATTATAAACACGGCTAGAAGTGTTCAAATATAGGCGAGATTGCTTGGTGCTTGTTTAAGCGCAATACAATAAATACACCAGCAATCAATGTACAACTACTTGAGTCAAATCATAAGATCGTGACAAGAACTGAAAAATTACAAAAAAGGTTCAATAGATTTTCAAACATGTTTGCGCTTAAAAAGTGTATATGAATGGGAATAAAAGAGTGGTGACTTAGCCTGGAAAGTTCGTTTAAAACCTTGCGGGGCCCAATTTCATGGCTCTGCTTACCAAATTTGGCACATTCACTAATCTCCACTGACCTGCAAACACCCAATTTCTGTGCTAGTTGTGAAAGCGTAGAATGCCTAGTTAAAAAAGCAAGCGCACAAGCCAAAATTCCCCGCTAACCTGTGAGATACGCACGCCATACCACAGAAGTCCCTTGCTTCCGCAAGCGCCGATTTTGTGCTTATGGTAAGCAGAGCCATGAAATTGGGCCCAGCCGTCGATTTCACAAAACACTTTCTAACTTAAGACTAATCTTAGGACTTAGGACGAGTCCCAACCCTGCACTGTAGCATGCGGACCGTAAGATTAATCCTAAGTTATGAGTTACTATTCCTAACTCGAGATAAGACGAGTCCCAACTCTTTGTGAAATCGACGGCAGGTCCTTTATCTTTATCGCACCAACATGATCCTGCCAGTTTCAAACGTTCAAGACCTCGAACCACTCTTGTATTCCTTAATTAAAATTTAACAAATGTTCACTCACCATACTCAATTCCATCATACAATGTATCTGGCCATGTTGGATGCCACTTCGACAGGGCCCATCACTGAATAGCAAGCTGTTGAATACTGAACATTAGGCACAGAGACTTCAGACACCTTCACACCAGCCTTCTCAAATAGATCCACACCCTTGGACCAAGCTTGGAGAACGCAGTCATCAAGACCGGGGAAATGAAACTCCTGGAAAAAATAGTAATGACAATAATAGCAGTAAAGCCAGAGTAGATGTCAAATTTGCATCAGGGATAACATAAATTATCACACAAGCTCGAGTGGAATACAGAAACATACAGTGCTTTTGCGTCCCATATCCAACGAGGCCGAAGGCTTCATTGGTGATGGGGCAAAGACGGAGTATTCAAATGGTGCGTTCGTTACACTTCCCTGGGTCTACCCCACGATGCTCACTCGGGTGGGCCCCTGACAAGAGCTAAACAAACGATCACACTCGCCCCCTCATGGTGACGGCTTGCACCTCAGGTCACCCCCAAGTGACCCACTTCACAAGCAGGGCACTGGGGGCTGACCCGGGTGAGCCCCGTCAAAGCTATGCGAACGTACCGAGCAGACCGAGGTCGACCCAGGGAAGCTAAACGAACGCACCCAAAGAGTACATGTGTGCAAACCCAAGTTTTAGAGTACATGTATGCAAAATTTCAGCCTCTCAAAACACATGACCCAACTTTTAATCCTCTTATGTAATCAATGTTTAAACAGCAAATAAAGGATGATCTCAAATATACAGATACTACAGTTTTCTAACAGCTGCAGTCCATCCAGGAAGCATAACAAATATAACGAGTCTCTTACCTCACGTTAACCATGGTAAAAATGGGTTTTTCTCCAGAACGCTACAAAATTTCTGAAAAACGTGGGGTCAAACAAGCCCGCGCGACAAAGGAATCGCGACATCAGTGGCGGCTATTTTGTGTGGAAATGCCAAAGCTCGAGGGTCATTATAATTGATAAGCCGTTTTTGACTCTCAGCTGAAAAAGCCGCGTGGCCTGGTGCATTTTTGACTCGAGTTATTTATTATTAAATGCAAATTTTGAGAGTAAAATGGTTATTTACCGGTATCTGCGAACGGAACATAATGCCCTAAGGAATTTCTGGGGGGGTACTTACCACTGCAGACCCAAATAAAGCAAAGCATTTACACATAACAAAGACACAGAATAACCACCTACTGGCCCTGCCTACTAATGAATTATTCATGAGGTCAGCAAACTATTACTAAGCTCACAGCTGCTGAGGAGGGAAATACTATATACACATGTCTCCATGAGGTTAAATTCTGACAATGTCTATTTGGCCATAAAAAGGTAATAGTTACAAATGTAACATATTGAGACCATCCTTTATTGGCTCTTTAATTTGCACCAGGGATAAAAAATACCAATGTTTGCTCTAGCTGCCTCTAGCTACCGGGCAATCTCGGTGGTCTAGTTAGTAAGACACTGCTCTAGGATTGTTAAGGTCGTTGGTTTGAATCCCACCCCAGTAATAATGCCTGTGTGGTTTTTTTCACAGACTTGGGCAAGTACTGTGTGCTAACACACATCAATGTATATGGGTACAAATCAAAATTCATAAATACATCAGACAGTTCCTATTCCTATTGGTGCAGAGTGCGTCACGTGGGTGTGTATAAACCTTTGTTTGTGATCAGTAAAGAGTGTTGAAACATGGGCGTGACACTCGAGCTTGCACCTATGCTAATAAGACAGTTTCTTCATTCCTATCGGTGGAGAGCATTGGCCGAGACAGTTGTGCCACATCACACGATACGCGCTACGCGCACAGCATTCCCTTATGAGGAGTTGTTTACCCAAGGGCCTTACCATTTCAAAGCTGGAAGGGTGTTGTGTTGAAAGAAATCATTGAACAATTCAAATTTTTGCATTTCTTTTACTTTTTGACCAAAAAGTTTTGATGTTTTTTGACAATTGTATATGAATGGGAATCAATGTGTGGTGAAGTGGTTTTCAACACGTGGTTTAAACCTGCCGGGCCTGGTTCTTGAAAATTTACCTCGACTTTGTCTCTGTAAAATTATCAAGAACCAGGCCTCCTTGGGTTTAAACCACTAGTTGAAAACCTCTTCACCAATTGATTCCCTTATTAATACTAACCCTCTTGCTAAGAATTTGTTAAATAGAGAGACAGCTCAGTTGGTGAACACAGTTTTCTAGGGCTGAAAGATTTCTCAAAAATTAAATTACCTTAGGGATGCCGATGTGTAGTCCATCCAGTGATATTTCTTCATCAAGTTCAAACGGCTCAAATGTGTCGGTGACTGTTGTCGAGTCTAGGGGATCATGGCCAGCAATAGCACCTGTTCCAACAGATTTAAAACAATTGAGTTGAATGATCATCATTTTCCATTAAAGGTGGGGTCATGTTTTTGTCATGGTTATTATAAAGAAAGACACATTGTGATTTGTGTTACAAACTCCTTAAAGGAACACGTTGCCTTGGATCGGACGAGTTGGTCAAAACAAAAGCGTTTGTAACCGTTTTTTATAAAATGCATATGGTTGGAAGGATGTTTTGAAAGTAGAATACAATGATCCACACAAGTTTGCCTCGAAATTGCGTGGTTTTCCTTCTACTGTGCGAACTAACATGGTCGGCCATTTATGGGAGTCAAAATTTTGACCCCCATAAATGGCCGACGTGTTAGTCGACGAGGTAAAAGGAAAACCACGCAATTTCGAGGCATGTTTGTGTGGATCATTGTATTCTACTTTTACAACATCTTTCTACCCATATGCATTTTATAAAAAACGGTTACAAACGCTTTTCAAAGACCAACTCGACCGATCCAAGGCAACGTGTTCCTTTAAATGGTAAAAGTACAAAAATATGTATTTCTTCATGTGATTGATTCCATACCTAATACTGTAGCCACATCATCAACAGACTTGGCCAATATTCCAGGTACATGTACGTCCAGGGAATTGACTAGAGAGATGACTAGGCCATGCCTCGAGCAGAGTCCATACGTAGGTTTAAAACCAACGACTCCACTGTACGATGCTGGGTGGCAGACTGATCCCCCCGTATCAGAACCAAGAGCTCTGTGTGAAAGGAAAGAGAAAGTTTTTATGATTTTGGAAAAGCTTTTTGTGCTTCCATCAGTCAAGGATGTAGAAAAATAGATGTCTTTAAGGAGCAAAACCTGTTAAAGGAGAGAGGGCTTTGTAATCATAATTAGTATAAAAATCACTATGGCAATACTGACAACCACAGAGTTATATATAAGAACTAGAGGGCGCACTGGCCTATATACGCGCAGGGAAGAACCTCAAGTTCTAAATCTGAGGTCTTGAAATCAAATTCGTGGAAAATTACTTCTTTCTCAAAAACTATGGCTCTTCAGAGGGAGTCGTTTCTCACAATGATTTATACCATCAACCGCTCCCTATTACTCGTCACCAAAAAAGGTTTTATGTCAATTATTATTTTGAGTAATTACCAATAGTGTCCACTGCCTTTAAAGCCATTGGATCCTTTTGGTAAACAGTATTGCCCAAGGCAAACACTCCGTGTATCACAACTTCTATATCAAATAACAAACCCTGTGACAATTTAGGCTCAATCGGTCATCGAAATCTGGAAAAAATAACGGGAAAACCCACCCTCATATCCGCGCGTTTTCCCCATGCCATGACATATGTTTAAAAATAAATCCGTTATTCTCGTTATCAAGAATTGATACTGTTTTACTGTTTTCTCAAGTCAAAAAGTAAAGCATTTCATGGAACAATATTTCAAGAGAAGTCTTTCACCACTACCTTCTGTAAACCCTGGAAGTTATTTGAAAATCTGTGAACTTTAATTTTTTTATCTGTACCGAAAGGGTCCAATGGCTTTAAACTACTGCCTCATCCAGGAGTGAGTCCTAAAAATATAAATGAGAGAGGGAGTGCATGCAGTGAGTACACAGGTGTGAGTGGAGTCCGAGAAACCGCCTGGTGTTGCGTAACAAAAGGAAGGCATGAGGGCTGCCTGGGGCATTCAAAGGCAGTGGACAATATTGATAATTACTCAAAATAATTGTTAGCATAAAACCTCACTTGGTAAAGAGAAATGGGTAAAGGTTGATAGTATAAACCATTTTGAGAAACGGCTCCCATTGAAGTAACGTAGTTTTGAGAAATTTCAATTTGAGACCTAAGATTTAGAGTTTGAGGTTGGAAATCAAACATCTGAAAGCACACAACTTGTGCGAAAAAGGTTTAGAATTTGAGGTTTCGAAATCAAACATCTGAGCACACAACTTATGAGACAAAGGCGTTTTTTCTTTCATTCTTATCTGGCAACCTCGACGACCTGTTGAGCGCAAATTTTCACAGGCTTGTTATTTTATGCATATGTTGAGATACACAAAGTGAGAAGACTGGTCTTTAACAATTACCAACAGTGTCCAGTGTCTTTAAATTAAATAAAGAAAAAGTACTGTCTGGTCTACACCTTACCATCAAACTTGAGGTTCTGGTAGTGAAGAGGACCAGGACCTCGGCTCCTCATTTCTTCCTCCTCTGCCTCCCATTTCTTTTTCATCATCTCCCGATGCATGTCACTAGAGAGAAGATCTGGCAGTGACTCTTGCTTCATAGCTTTCTCTTTGTCGTCCTTCTCCCTAAGATATGCAAAACAAAAACAGGTATTAAAGTGAAGCTTATATCTCATCCCCATCCGCCACCAGAGGGCAGTATTCTTCCCATCATGGCTGATTTAACAGTCTCCTCTTTCTCAATCTGTTAAGGCCACATGCCAACAGAAATTATTATCACTAGAGAGAAAATCTGGAGGTGATTCTTGCTTCATAGCTTTATATTTGTCTTACTTCTCCCTAAGTTAAGCAAACATAAAAACAGGTCAAGTTAAAGGCAGTGGACACTATTGGTAGTTACTCAAAATAATTATTGGCATAAAACCTTACTTGGTGATGAGTAATGGGGAGAGGTTGATATGGTATAAAACATTGTGAGAAACAGCTCCCTCTGAAGTGCCATAGTTTTAGAGAAAGACGTAATTTTCCACGAATTTGATTTCGAGACCTCAGATTAGAATTTGAGGTCTCGAAATCAACCATCTTAACGCACACAACTTTGTGTGTAAAGGGTGTTTTTTTCGTTCATTATTATCTCGCAAGTTCGATGACCGATTGAGCTCAAATTTTCACAGGTTTGTTATTTTATGCATATGTTGAGAAACACCAATAGTGTCCACTGCCTTTAAAGGGTGGTGTGAGTGCTGAAGATGACTAGAGCAGGCTAGATGAATTATTGAGCCCAGGATAACTCATCCCACTGCAGTGCAATCCACAAGAAGATTGAGACAAAGAACTCCTCTCCAAGATTGATACAAAGACAGATGCCTTCTCTGTGAGACCAAGAACAAAACCTAACCTCCAAGATCGAAACCAAGGTCAAGATCTTCCCGCTTCTTCTTCTTGTGTCCATGCTACTCAAATGCTATCCCTCCAGTAGTTGGCACACTAAAGGGCAGTGTCGGTGGCCTCAGCCAGGGGCCAATTTCATAGAGCTGCTTAGGCAAAAGATTTGCTTAAAGCCATTATATGTACACTTTCGGTAAACAGTATTGTCCAAGTCCCACACTTCGTGTATCACAACTTATATATAAAACAACAAACCTGTGAAAATTTAGGCTCAATTGGACATCGGAGTCAGGAGAAAATAAGGAGAAAACCCACTCTTGTTTCCGCACGTTTCGCCGTGTCATGACATGTGTTTAAAATAAATCTGTAATTCTCACTAACGAGAATTTATATTGTTTTACTGTTTTCTCAAAAAGTAAAGCATTTCATGGACTAATATTTCAAGAGAAGTCTTTCACCATTACCAGAACTGCAAACCCTGTAAATTATTTGTAAATCTGTGAACTTTTATTTTTTTTCTGTACCGAAAGGGTCCAATGGCTTTAACATGTTTAAGCACGAAAATAGCTCGCTTATTTTACACATGTTACTGGGCAAAATTTCATACCGTATGCATTGCTTGTGACTGGTATTTAGCTGTTGTTTACTTAGCATAACAATTGAGTGGAGTATTGGCCGGTAATCTGATTTTTTTAAGCAGTGATTAAGTAGGATTTGAAACTTTGCATGGTGGAGATAAGATATAGAAGAGTTTGCGGTAACACCATGTATTAACAATCTCTAAATGAGTTGGGGTGGTTCTGAAAAGAACCGTTGGGTTAACTCGACGTTTCGATCAGTATGCTCTGATCGTCTTCTGGAGAATGCTGGACTCTGATGCTGCATGCTGCTTAAGTACTAGGCGGTGGATCAGCGGTGATGCACGAAGGCGGGAAATGTAGGCGGGAAGTGAACTCGATGATGCGTGGTGAAACCTGTTGTGGAGCCTTGGGGGTTGTGTGGGGGGTATGTGCTCACTGAACCGTGTCAGTAGGAACAAGCACAGGGGACAGTGAGGGTGTGGGGCCTAGGTGACTGAGGGTATAGATGACCCAAAGCAGTCTAATAGTTGGGGCCTAGGAGGTGACCGTGGATAAGCAGTGATTGTTTTGCTTAAGCAAAATATTGTGCTTTAGCAGCTCTACGAAATTGGCCCCTGGTCATCAGTAGTAGTTGCTGATGGCAGTAGGGGGCAGGTAAGGAGATGATCCATGGTCTGCCACTCCCCGCATTAACAGGTGTCGGAACCTGCAACGTATCCCAACTTCACCAGGTTCGCTTTGCACCTTCCGACTCTTGTGCGCAACCGGTTAAGAGTCTTCCTTCTGACATCAAGACTTCGAGACCAAGTCAAAGAGACTTCCCCTCCAACATCAAGACAAAAAACAAGACCTTCCCTCCTAGCTTGAGATCAAGACCAAGACCTCCCCACTGAGACCAAGTATGCCCTCGGGTAAACAACTCCTCATAAGGGAATGCAATGCTCGTCGCGTGTACCGCGTGATGTGTCACAACTGTTTCAGCCGTTGCTCTCGACCAATGGAATGAAGAAACTGTCTTAAAAGAACAGGTGCAAGGTCGCGTGTCACGCCCAAGAATTAACACTTTTTACCGGTCATAAACAAAGGTTATACACAACCACGTGACGCACTCTTCACCAATAGGAATAGCGAAACTGTATTTAGGTATTTATGAATGAGGGTTCTTCATCATCTACTCTCCACAGGTGTCTTCAGGTTTTAAGGGTCACTTTTTTAGCAACATGAGGATGGATTTGTGCGCTTTTTAAGTTTTTTGTTATTTATATTGATATCCGAAACAAAAAGTCGCATCCCCTCAAAGAGATCCCCTGGCTGCCCAGGTTGTATCGTAATTTGGGTGTGATCCCTGGCTACACGGCAGTTTACGGTTGATGGTTCTGACTGGCACCCCCAAACAAAGATATTGACAAAATAGTAACACCGCCAATATAGGGCTAGATAGCTCAGTTGGTAGAGCGCCGACACGTTAATCCGGAGGTCGTTGGTTTAAATCCCACTCTAGTCAATTCTTTGTTCAACCCCAAAAATCGTTTTTATTATTATTATTATTATTATTACTTATTTCATTACCAGAATATAAAATAGTTGACCCAGTTCAATGAGGACATTCTGTGGAGTTGTATTTTTTTTCGACCTTCTAAACCCAAAAGTTGCACAAATTTTGTGCTTTCACAAAATTGTTAGCTGAACTATGAATTAAATACCAAGCGCGGAGACACATCATTTACAATCGATGTTAATATGGACTTACTTGAACGCCTGAGGATTAAGACGTTTATCCATGTTGATGAGCTAAGGAAGATATTTCTTCATATAGCGTCTTGAGCGTCCTAAGGTGTTCACATAGTCCACCCTGAGGAGAAGAAAAGACAAGGAAAGTTCAGACTCAAAATAATTGCTAGATAAAAACTTAACAAGTAATGTGAGGCACTTGTGGCTGGCCCGAGGTCCACTGACGTCACCTCGAGAAGGGTGAGTGAAAGTTTGATTACATGTAGCTCATGGAAGGGGCTCACCCAGATGCGCATGATTTTTTTCCGGGAAGTATGTGGGTAATTATCTGCCAACGTTCGTCCTGGGGAAAAAAAATCCGCCACCCGGATGAGCAGACCAGAAGACGAGAAAACAAGGAAAGTATGATTTTAAGATGCACTGAACACTATTGGTAATTACTCAAAGCAATTGTTAGCATAAAAACTTACTTAATAACTAGCAATGGAGATCTGTTGATAGTATACAAATATTGAGTGGCTCAGAGTGGAATGGGAGGAATATAATCGCAAGGTAAAATTTGGACTGTTCCATTTCACGAGGCAAAGCTGAGTAAAATGAAACAGTCCAAATTTTACCGAACGATAATATTCCTTCCATTCCACGAATTAAAGCCACTCAATATTTATTTTATATAACTGACATATAGATCTTTGTCATTTGATGTATTTTAAAAGTATAACATTATGAAAAATCACACAAATAACCGACAACCAAAAATCGTATAGCGCCGCGTAGCGGCAACAATGCACAAATCGGACCACTTTTGCACAGGTGCTCCTTTGTTTTAGCAGCGGCGCGGCGGCACTGTACTGCTCAAAAACATTGAGAACAAGGATGATCCTAACTGTTGAATGGGAAATGCTATTCCCCATGGGAGAATAGGTTGATTGCTTGTGCTGATGGGAGTTATAGTGAATCACGTGAGTTAAGTTCCACCAATCAAATGACAAGGATCTGTATGTCAGTTATGTAGTATAAAACATTGCGAGAAACAGCTCCCTTTGAAGTAACATAGTTTTTGAGAAAGGGACAACTTTTCACCCAAGTAATTAAAGGCATTCAGGCCTGAAATTTGGGCAACAAGGGTGTTTTTTCTTTAGAGACACTTGACACTATTGGTAATTGTCAAAGACAATTCTTCTCAATTGGTGTATCTCAACATATGCATAAAATAACAAACCTGTGAAAATTTGAGCTCAATCGGTTGCCGAAGTTGCGAAATAGTAATGAAAGAGAAAACATTTTGTCGCATAAGTTGTGTGCTTTCAGATGCTTGCTTTCGAGACCTCAAATTCTAAATCTGAGGTCTCGAAATCAAATTTGCGGAAAATTACTTCTTTCGGGAAAACTACTTGACTTCAGAGGGAGTTATATTTCACAATGTTTTATACTATCAACCTCTCCCCATTACTCGTAATCAAGAAAGGTTTTACGATAATAATTATTTTGAGTAATTACCAATAGGATCACTGCTTTTAATGGGAGACTTTTGGGACGCTTGGTGGCAGCAGACTTACCAGGTAAAATCCATTGTTCTCGGTCAAATGCGCACGCTCAGAACTACGTAAACAATGGAAATTAACCTGGTAAGTCTGCTGCCACCTAACGTCCCAAAAGTCTCCCATTACTCTCTGGCTACTTCGATTGTTTTAAAAGTTTCCACAGATTTGTGTTTGATTCATATATTGGGATACACCAAGTGAGAATACTTGTCTTTGACAATTTAATTACCCTACATGTACATATGTAGACAAACACTAAACACTAAATGTGGATGGATTTGACATTGGTCTAAAAAACATGGTTATAAATACTTATAAGCGTAGAGATACACCAAGTGAGGATTGCCAAAGTACTAATACTGCTTTTAAAGACACTGGACACTATTGGTAATTGTCAAAGACTAGCCTACACAGTTAAAGGCAGTGGACACTATTGGTAATTGTCAAAGACTAGCCTTCACAGTTAAAGGCAGTGGACACTATTGGTAATTGTCAAAGACTAGCCTACACAGTTAAAGGCAGTGGACACTATTGGTAATTGTCAAAGACTAGCCTACACAGTTAAAGGCAGTGGACACTATTGGCAATTGTCAAAGACTAGCCTACACAGTTAAAGGCAGTGGACACTATTGGTAATTGTCAAAGACTAGCCTACACAGTTAAAGACAGTGGACACTATTGGTAATTGTCAAAGACTAGCCTTCACAGTTAAAGGCAGTGGACACTATTGGCAATTGTCAAAGACTAGCCTACACAGTTAAAGGCAGTGGACACTATTGGTAATTGTCAAAGACTAGCCTACACAGTTAAAGACAGTGGACACTATTGGTAATTGTCAAAGACTAGCCTACACAGTTAAAGGCAGTGGACACTATTGGTAATTGTCAAAGACTAGCCTACACAGTTAAAGGCAGTGGACACTATTGGTAATTGTCAAAGACTAGCCTTCACAGTTAAAGGCAGTGGACACTATTGGTAATTGTCAAAGACTAGCCTACACAGTTAAAGGCAGTGGACACTATTGGTAATTGTCAAAGACTAGCCTACACAGTTAAAGACAGTGGACACTATTGGTAATTGTCAAAGACTAGCCTACACAGTTAAAGACAGTGGACACTATTGGTAATTGTCAAAGACTAGCCTTCACAGTTAAAGGCAGTGGACACTATTGGTAATTGTCAAAGACTAGCCTTCACAGTTAAAGGCAGTGGACACTATTGGCAATTGTCAAAGACTAGCCTACACAGTTAAAGACAGTGGACACTATTGGTAATTGTCAAAGACTAGCCTACACAGTTAAAGGCAGTGGACACTATTGGTAATTGTCAAAGACTAGCCTACACAGTTAAAGGCAGTGGACACTATTGGTAATTGTCAAAGACTAGCCTTCACAGTTAAAGACAGTGGACACTATTGGTAATTGTCAAAGACTAGCCTTCACAGTTAAAGGCAGTGGACACTATTGGTAATTGTCAAAGACTAGCCTACACAGTTAAAGGCAGTGGACACTATTGGTAATTGTCAAAGACTAGCCTTCACAGTTAAAGGCAGTGGACACTATTGGTAATTGTCAAAGACTAGCCTACACAGTTAAAGGCAGTGGACACTATTGGTAATTGTCAAAGACTAGCCTACACAGTTAAAGGCAGTGGACACTATTGGTAATTGTCAAAGACTAGCCTTCACAGTTAAAGACAGTGGACACTATTGGTAATTGTCAAAGACTAGCCTACACAGTTAAAGGCAGTGGACACTATTGGTAATTGTCAAAGACTAGCCTTCACAGTTAAAGACAGTGGACACTATTGGTAATTGTCAAAGACTAGCCTTCACAGTTAAAGGCAGTGGACACTATTGGTAATTGTCAAAGACTAGCCTTCACAGTTAAAGGCAGTGGACACTATTGGTAATTGTCAAAGACTAGCCTTCACAGTTAAAGGCAGTGGACACTATTGGCAATTGTCAAAGACTAGCCTTCACAGTTAAAGGCAGTGGACACTATTGGCAATTGTCAAAGACTAGCCTACACAGTTAAAGGCAGTGGACACTATTGGCAATTGTCAAAGACTAGCCTACACAGTTAAAGGCAGTGGACACTATTGGCAATTGTCAAAGACTAGCCTTCACAGTTAAAGGCAGTGGACACTATTGGTAATTGTCAAAGACTAGCCTACACAGTTAAAGGCAGTGGACACTATTGGCAATTGTCAAAGACTAGCCTACACAGTTAAAGGCAGTGGACACTATTGGTAATTGTCAAAGACTAGCCTACACAGTTAAAGGCAGTGGACACTATTGGCAATTGTCAAAGACTAGCCTTCACAGTTAAAGGCAGTGGACACTATTGGTAATTGTCAAAGACTAGCCTTCACAGTTAAAGGCAGTGGACACTATTGGCAATTGTCAAAGACTAGCCTACACAGTTAAAGACAGTGGACACTATTGGTAATTGTCAAAGACTAGCCTACACAGTTAAAGGCAGTGGACACTATTGGTAATTGTCAAAGACTAGCCTACACAGTTAAAGGCAGTGGACACTATTGGTAATTGTCAAAGACTAGCCTTCACAGTTAAAGGCAGTGGACACTATTGGCAATTGTCAAAGACTAGCCTACACAGTTAAAGACAGTGGACACTATTGGTAATTGTCAAAGACTAGCCTACACAGTTAAAGGCAGTGGACACTATTGGTAATTGTCAAAGACTAGCCTACACAGTTAAAGGCAGTGGACACTATTGGTAATTGTCAAAGACTAGCCTACACAGTTAAAGGCAGTGGACACTATTGGTAATTGTCAAAGACTAGCCTTCACAGTTAAAGACAGTGGACACTATTGGTAATTGTCAAAGACTAGCCTTCACAGTTAAAGGCAGTGGACACTATTGGTAATTGTCAAAGACTAGCCTACACAGTTAAAGGCAGTGGACACTATTGGTAATTGTCAAAGACTAGCCTTCACAGTTAAAGGCAGTGGACACTATTGGTAATTGTCAAAGACTAGCCTACACAGTTAAAGGCAGTGGACACTATTGGTAATTGTCAAAGACTAGCCTACACAGTTAAAGGCAGTGGACACTATTGGTAATTGTCAAAGACTAGCCTTCACAGTTAAAGACAGTGGACACTATTGGTAATTGTCAAAGACTAGCCTACACAGTTAAAGGCAGTGGACACTATTGGTAATTGTCAAAGACTAGCCTTCACAGTTAAAGACAGTGGACACTATTGGTAATTGTCAAAGACTAGCCTTCACAGTTAAAGGCAGTGGACACTATTGGTAATTGTCAAAGACTAGCCTTCACAGTTAAAGGCAGTGGACACTATTGGTAATTGTCAAAGACTAGCCTTCACAGTTAAAGGCAGTGGACACTATTGGTAATTGTCAAAGACTAGCCTTCACAGTTAAAGGCAGTGGACACTATTGGCAATTGTCAAAGACTAGCCTTCACAGTTAAAGGCAGTGGACACTATTGGCAATTGTCAAAGACTAGCCTACACAGTTAAAGGCAGTGGACACTATTGGCAATTGTCAAAGACTAGCCTACACAGTTAAAGGCAGTGGACACTATTGGCAATTGTCAAAGACTAGCCTTCACAGTTAAAGGCAGTGGACACTATTGGTAATTGTCAAAGACTAGCCTACACAGTTAAAGGCAGTGGACACTATTGGCAATTGTCAAAGACTAGCCTACACAGTTAAAGGCAGTGGACACTATTGGTAATTGTCAAAGACTAGCCTACACAGTTAAAGGCAGTGGACACTATTGGCAATTGTCAAAGACTAGCCTTCACAGTTAAAGGCAGTGGACACTATTGGTAATTGTCAAAGACTAGCCTTCACAGTTAAAGGCAGTGGACACTATTGGCAATTGTCAAAGACTAGCCTACACAGTTAAAGACAGTGGACACTATTGGTAATTGTCAAAGACTAGCCTACACAGTTAAAGGCAGTGGACACTATTGGTAATTGTCAAAGACTAGCCTACACAGTTAAAGGCAGTGGACACTATTGGTAATTGTCAAAGACTAGCCTTCACAGTTAAAGGCAGTGGACACTATTGGCAATTGTCAAAGACTAGCCTACACAGTTAAAGACAGTGGACACTATTGGTAATTGTCAAAGACTAGCCTACACAGTTAAAGGCAGTGGACACTATTGGTAATTGTCAAAGACTAGCCTACACAGTTAAAGGCAGTGGACACTATTGGTAATTGTCAAAGACTAGCCTACACAGTTAAAGGCAGTGGACACTATTGGTAATTGTCAAAGACTAGCCTTCACAGTTAAAGACAGTGGACACTATTGGTAATTGTCAAAGACTAGCCTTCACAGTTAAAGGCAGTGGACACTATTGGTAATTGTCAAAGACTAGCCTACACAGTTAAAGGCAGTGGACACTATTGGTAATTGTCAAAGACTAGCCTTCACAGTTAAAGGCAGTGGACACTATTGGTAATTGTCAAAGACTAGCCTACACAGTTAAAGGCAGTGGACACTATTGGTAATTGTCAAAGACTAGCCTACACAGTTAAAGGCAGTGGACACTATTGGTAATTGTCAAAGACTAGCCTTCACAGTTAAAGACAGTGGACACTATTGGTAATTGTCAAAGACTAGCCTACACAGTTAAAGGCAGTGGACACTATTGGTAATTGTCAAAGACTAGCCTTCACAGTTAAAGACAGTGGACACTATTGGTAATTGTCAAAGACTAGCCTTCACAGTTAAAGGCAGTGGACACTATTGGTAATTGTCAAAGACTAGCCTTCACAGTTAAAGGCAGTGGACACTATTGGTAATTGTCAAAGACTAGCCTTCACAGTTAAAGGCAGTGGACACTATTGGCAATTGTCAAAGACTAGCCTTCACAGTTAAAGGCAGTGGACACTATTGGCAATTGTCAAAGACTAGCCTACACAGTTAAAGGCAGTGGACACTATTGGCAATTGTCAAAGACTAGCCTACACAGTTAAAGGCAGTGGACACTATTGGCAATTGTCAAAGACTAGCCTTCACAGTTAAAGGCAGTGGACACTATTGGTAATTGTCAAAGACTAGCCTACACAGTTAAAGGCAGTGGACACTATTGGCAATTGTCAAAGACTAGCCTACACAGTTAAAGGCAGTGGACACTATTGGTAATTGTCAAAGACTAGCCTACACAGTTAAAGGCAGTGGACACTATTGGCAATTGTCAAAGACTAGCCTACACAGTTAAAGGCAGTGGACACTATTGGCAATTGTCAAAGACTAGCCTTCACAAATAAAGGCAGTGGACACTATTGGTAATTGTCAAAGACTAGCCTTCACAGTTAAAGACAGTGGACACTATTGGCAATTGTCAAAGACTAGCCTACACAGTTAAAGGCAGTGGACACTATTGGTAATTGTCAAAGACTAGCCTACACAGTTAAAGGCAGTGGACACTATTGGCAATTGTCAAAGACTAGCCTACACAGTTAAAGGCAGTGGACACTATTGGCAATTGTCAAAGACTAGCCTTCACAAATAAAGGCAGTGGACACTATTGGTAATTGTCAAAGACTAGCCTTCACAGTTAAAGACAGTGGACACTATTGGCAATTGTCAAAGACTAGCCTACACAGTTAAAGGCAGTGGACACTATTGGCAATTGTCAAAGACTAGCCTACACAGTTAAAGACAGTGGACACTATTGGTAATTGTCTAAGACTAGCCTACACAGTTAAAGACAGTGGACACTATTGGCAATTGTCAAAGACTAGCCTTCACAGTTAAAGGCAGTGGACACTATTGGTAATTGTCGAAGACTAGCCTACACAGTTAAAGACACTGGACACTATTGGTAATTGTCAAAGACTAGCCTTCACAGTTAAAGGCAGTGGACACTATTGGCAATTGTCGAAGACTAGCCTACACAGTTAAAGGCAGTGGACACTATTGGTAATTGTCAAAGACTAGCCTACACAGTTAAAGGCAGTGGACACTATTGGCAATTGTCAAAGACTAGCCTACACAGTTAAAGGCAGTGGACACTATTGGTAATTGTCAAAGACTAGCCTACACAGTTAAAGGCAGTGGACACTATTGGCAATTGTCAAAGACTAGCCTTCACAGTTAAAGGCAGTGGACACTATTGGTAGCTGTCAAAGACTAGCCTTCACAGTTAAAGGCAGTGGACACTATTGGTAATTGCCAAAGACTAGCCTACACAGTTAAAGACAGTGGACACTATTGGTAATTGTCAAAGACTAGCCTACACAGTTAAAGGCAGTGGACACTATTGGTAATTGTCAAAGACTAGCCTACACAGTTAAAGGCAGTGGACACTATTGGTAATTGTCAAAGACTAGCCTTCACAGTTAAAGGCAGTGGACACTATTGGTAATTGTCAAAGACTAGCCTACACAGTTAAAGGCAGTGGACACTATTGGTAATTGTCAAAGACTAGCCTACACAGTTAAAGACAGTGGACACTATTGGTAATTGTCAAAGACTAGCCTACACAGTTAAAGGCAGTGGACACTATTGGTAATTGTCAAAGACTAGCCTACACAGTTAAAGGCAGTGGACACTATTGGTAATTGTCAAAGACTAGCCTACACAGTTAAAGGCAGTGGACACTATTGGTAATTGTCAAAGACTAGCCTACACAGTTAAAGGCAGTGGACACTATTGGTAATTGTCAAAGACTAGCCTACACAGTTAAAGGCAGTGGACACTATTGGTAATTGTCAAAGACTAGCCTACACAGTTAAAGGCAGTGGACACTATTGGTAATTGTCAAAGACTAGCCTTCACAGTTAAAGGCAGTGGACACTATTGGTAATTGTCAAAGACTAGCCTACACAGTTAAAGGCAGTGGACACTATTGGTAATTGTCAAAGACTAGCCTACACAGTTAAAGGCAGTGGACACTATTGGTAATTGTCAAAGACTAGCCTACACAGTTAAAGGCAGTGGACACTATTGGTAATTGTCAAAGACTAGCCTACACAGTTAAAGGCAGTGGACACTATTGGCAATTGTCAAAGACTAGCCTACACAGTTAAAGGCAGTGGACACTATTGGTAATAGTCAAAGACTAGCCTTCACAGTTAAAGGCAGTGGACACTATTGGTAATTGTCAAAGACTAGCCTACACAGTTAAAGGCAGTGGACACTATTGGTAATTGTCAAAGACTAGCCTACACAGTTAAAGGCAGTGGACACTATTGGCAATTGTCAAAGACTAGCCTACACAGTTAAAGGCAGTGGACACTATTGGCAATTGTCAAAGACTAGCCTTCACAGTTAAAGGCAGTGGACACTATTGGTAATTGTCAAAGACTAGCCTACACAGTTAAAGGCAGTGGACACTATTGGTAATTGTCAAAGACTAGCCTACACAGTTAAAGGCAGTGGACACTATTGGTAATTGTCAAAGACTAGCCTACACAGTTAAAGGCAGTGGACACTATTGGTAATTGTCAAAGACTAGCCTACACAGTTAAAGGCAGTGGACACTATTGGTAATTGTCAAAGACTAGCCTACACAGTTAAAGGCAGTGGACACTATTGGTAATTGTCAAAGACTAGCCTACACAGTTAAAGGCAGTGGACACTATTGGCAATTGTCAAAGACTAGCCTACACAGTTAAAGGCAGTGGACACTATTGGTAATTGTCAAAGACTAGCCTACACAGTTAAAGACAGTGGACACTATTGGCAATTGTCAAAGACTAGCCTTCACAGTTAAAGGCAGTGGACACTATTGGTAATAGTCAAAGACTAGCCTTCACAGTTAAAGGCAGTGGACACTATTGGTAATTGTCAAAGACTAGCCTACACAGTTAAAGGCAGTGGACACTATTGGCAATTGTCAAAGACTAGCCTACACAGTTAAAGGCAGTGGACACTATTGGTAATTGTCAAAGACTAGCCTACACAGTTAAAGACAGTGGACACTATTGGTAATTGTCAAAGACTAGCCTTCACAGTTAAAGACAGTGGACACTATTGGTAATTGTCAAAGACTAGCCTACACAGTTAAAGGCAGTGGACACTATTGGTAATTGTCAAAGACTAGCCTACACAGTTAAAGGCAGTGGACACTATTGGTAATTGTCAAAGACTAGCCTACACAGTTTGTGTCTCTCAACATATGGATTTAAAATAACAAACCTGTGAAAATTTGAGCTCAATCGGTCATCGAACTTGCGAGATAATAATGAAGGCAAAAACAAAACAAAGTTGTGTGGTTTTAGATATGGTTGATTTTGAGACCTCAAGTTCTATTATCTGAGGTCTCAAAATCAAATTCTTGGAAAATTACTTCTTTCTCGAAAACTACGCCACTTCAGAGGGAGCGGTTTCGCACAATGTTTTATACCATCAACCGTTCCCCATTACTCGTCACCTAGAAAGGTTTTATGCTAATAATTATTTTGAGTAATAACCAATTAGTGTCCACTGCCTTTAAGTGGCCAAAAGCCCCTAAACAATTTCTACAAAGCAAAAATAAGCAGCAAATGAGATGGTATTTTAAGCTCACAGCCTTTGCTGAAAATACAATTTTCCACTCGAATGGTTTCCTCACCATTGGTCTAAAGGGCTGACAGGGCAAGGTACATCCATGGCCCCCACCTCATACTCCAGCCCCGCCCTAGCTGCCTCCTGTTTCCCCCTCCCCCTCCCTGGCTGACTTTCTTACCATTGGTCTAGAGGGTCGACAGGGCCAGGTACATCAGTGGCCCCCATCTCATACTCCAGCCCTGCCCTTGCTGCCTCCTGTTTTCCCCCTTCCCCTCCCTGGATGACTTCCTTACCATTGGTCTAGAGGGTTGACAGGGCCAGGTACATCCGTGGCCCCCATCTCATACTCCAGCCCCGCCCTTGCTGCCTCCTGTTTTCCCCCTCCCCTTCCCTGGATGACTTCCTTACCATTGGTCTCGAGGGTTGACAGGGCCAGGTACATCAGTGGCCCCCATCTCATACTCTGATGCTTGATTTCGAGACCTCAAGTTCTTAACTTGAGGTCTTGAAATCAAATTCGTGGAAAATTACTTCTTGCTCGAAAACTATGGCACTTCAGAGGGAGCCGTTTCTTACAATGTTTTATACTATCAACCTCTCCCCATTACTCACTACCAAGTAAGGTTTTATGCTGATGATTATTTTGAGTAATTACCAATGGTGTCCACTGCCTTTAAAGATGGGCTCATACACGTGTAGGTCTGCTTGGAATCTGTAGAGAAAGTTGATGGTTGAAAAAAACAGTCACAGGTTCTGTTTAACCTTTTAGGAAAATAAGCGTAAGGGCACAACTCTTTTATTTACCTGCTGTCAGAATGGCTCCTTTGGACCTCTCCTCATAGAGCTTTGTCTTGGCCTCCAAGGCTGCCCTGAAAACACAACAAAAAAATCAAGTCTTGAAACACTAAAAAATACTATCGTTATATCTGGTGTTACTTCTTTTGTTAACCTTAAAGGCAGTTTGGTAATTACTCAAAATAATTATTATCATAAAACCTTTCTTGATTATTAGTAATGGGGAGAGGTCGATGGTATAAAACATTGTGAGAAACAGCTCCCTCTGAAGTGACGTAGTTTTCAGAAGCAATTTTCCACGAATTTGATTTTGAGACCTCGGACTAAGAATTTGACGCCTCAAAATCATGCATCTGAAAGCACACGACTTTGTGTGACCATGGTGTGACAAGGGTGTATTTTCTTTCATTAAATCTCGCAACTTCAACGACCGATTAAGATTTTATGCATATGTTGAGATACACCAAATGTGAAGACTAGTCTTTGACAATTACCAATAGTGTCCAGAGTCTTTAACACAGATGTGTGTTGGGCATTGTATAGGCCTACTCACTGTTTATCAGAACTATCACAGTCGAATCACTCAGGTGGGATTTGAACCCATGACCTTTGCATTGCTAGAGCAGACACATGTATAACTTGGGAAAGTACTAAGTATACAGTGCTTTCATACACATCGGTGTAAGGGTAAACAAATAATATTATTTATCTCTGATGCAAACTAACACCTGGAATATATTATAGTTAAAACAAACTTTTCTTAAAGTCACCTGGAAGTGGTATTTTTTAAAAATAAAGCTTTTGTCAACAATATATGTGTTTTGATGAGTAGAATATGAATAAATAGTTAACTAAGGTTCCCAAAAAATTGTTTTCTTTTTATTTACAAATTTAAGAGTTAGGCCCGACCCGAAAGGGCGCTGTCCATGACATCAATCGTGGCGCGATAGTTGAAGAGAAAATGTGTAGTCTGGCCACGTACACTATGTACCTGATCGGTATGATGCATGTGCAGAACTATGGTCACAAACCATGTCTGCGCGCACTATGACTGCTCTGCGGACGGCCCACTCGGATTACCCTGCACGGTGAATGGCATGCAGTGCCAACACAAGATCGCTTGGCGCTTGACGATTGGTGTAAGCTGAAAACATGCCCTCAAAGTTGAAACATTACACAAATTGTTTTCTCGTCAGGCAAATGCTCCTTTAAGTTCATCACGTCTTTCAGGTACCTTCTTCGACGCCCCACTAGCTAGAAAAATTGTTGGGATGGTGTCATGTTTTAGAATACCTTTTCCCTTCATGTCAAATGTGTGGTGTATTGTATCCCGGATTCGAAGCACGATAGTTCGAAGTGTTCGCTGCACAGCGCTGAAAAAAGACAACTGACCGACCACTTTGCAAACTGACCCAATCTATAGTTGTTTTACTGCATCTAGCAGCAATACACCTGGTCGGCATTGCCGGAAAAATGCAAGAAAAAACTTTTTTTTTAAATGTACAAACTCACGACTAGGACTTGTATGTACTTGCACGTGTGTTCGATGTTCAATCGAGGCAAAGTCTGCCTCGATTGACGTCACAAAAGGGGTAGGCGGAGTAGAATGCACTACCTTCCTAACAAATATAGAACAGGTAAATTGATTTTCAATGCTTGATTCTCAGCCTCGCTTCTCAGCCCATAAAGATGTAGGTACGGATATCATCCACTAGGAGCATGGCTGGTGGAGCAACTTTCTTACATGTATGTAACTGTAAATAACACAAGGCTATGGACGGCCACTTTAATGATTGGGCTACACTTAACTGATTTGGGCTATGGACCAAATCAACTGTCACCAGGAGCACGTTGCCACCTACTCCTGGGGCTGAAACAGGGCTACCCACTTCACAGTCCAGAAGGATGTAGGCATGGGTATCATCCACTAGGAGCCACCTACTCCTGGGGCTGAAACAGGGCTACCCCCTTCACAGTCCAGAAGGATGTAGGCATGGGTATCATCCACTAGGAGCCACCTACTCCTGGGGCTGAAACAGGGTTATCCCCTTCACAGTCCCAAAGGATGTAGGCATGGGTATCATCCACTAGGAGCCACCAACTCCTAGGGCTGAAACAGGGTTACCCCCTTCACAGTCCATAAGGAGGTAGGCATGGGTATCATCCACTAGGAGCCACCTACTCCTAGTGCTGAAACAGGGTTACCCCTTCACAGTCCCTAAGGATGTAGGCATGGGTATCATCCACTAGGAGCCACCTACTCCTGGGGCTGAAACAGGGCTACCCCCTTCACAGTCCAAGGATGTAGGCATCATCCACTAGGAGCCACCTACTCCTAGGGCTGAAACAGGGCTACCCACTTCACTGTCCAGAAGGAGGTAGGCATGGGTATCATCCACTAGGAGCCACCTACTCCTGGGGCTGAAACAGGGCTACCCCCTTCACAGTCCAAGGATGTAGGCATCATCCACTAGGAGCCACCTACTCCTAGGGCTGAAACAGGGCTACCCACTTCACAGTCCCTAAGGATGTAGGCATGGGTATCATCCACTAGGAGCCACCTACTCCTGGGGCTGAAACAGGGCTACCCCCTTCACAGTCCAAGGATGTAGGCATCATCCACTAGGAGCCACCTACTCTTGGGACTAAAACAGGGTTACCCCCTTCACTGTCCAGAAGGATGTAGGCATGGGTATCATCCACTAGGAGCCACCTACTCCTGGGGCTGAAACAGGGCTACCCACTTCACTGTCCAGAAGGATGTAGGCATGGGTATCATCCACTAGGAGCCACCTACTCTTGGGACTGAAACAGGGTTACCCCCTTCACTGTCCAGAAGGATGTAGGCATTGGTATCATCCACTAGGAGCCACCTACTCTTGGGACTGAAACAGGGTTACCCCCTTCACTGTCCAGAAGGATGTAGGCATGGGTATCATCCACTAGGAGCCACCTACTCCTAGGGCTGAAACCATGGAAACAGGGTTACCCCCTTCACAGTCCAAGGATGTAGGCATCATCCACTAGGAACCACCTACTCCTGTGGCTGAAACAGGGTTACCCCCTTCACAGTCCCTAAGAATGTAAGCATGGGTATCATCCACTAGGAACCACCTACTCCTAGGGCTGAAACAGGGTTACCCCCTTCACAGTCCCAAAGGATGTAGGCATGGGTAACATCCACTAGGAGCCACCTACTCCTAGGGCTGAAACAGGGTTACCCCCTTCTCAGTCCGTAAAGATGTAGGTATGGATATCATCCAGTAGGAGCATGGCTGGCGGAGCAAAATGCACTACCTTCAAAACTTTTTAGGGAATGAACAATGCATCTTATATTATTTACCTTGATTTATCCAATGCATTTTCTTCTTCTGCTGTAAGAACTTTAACCTTCTCAGCTCGGGACTGAACTCCGGCATTCTTCTTGGTCCAGAAACTTGCTTTCTGTAAAAAAATAAAAAGGAAAAAGACCAATAACCACAAGAGTTTGATGGCTTAAAGGGTCTGGGTACTTTTTTGTAACACAAAACACGAAGTCCACAGATTTAGATTAAACTTACAATTTTACATACACCGTTTGACTTTGAAGGTAATGATAGTAGAAAGATTTCCTTAAAATAATGATTTGCTGAGGTTCTGCAGTTTTAGAGAAATGAGTAAAACAAAGCCACAAAAAAATAGTTTTTGTCTCAGTTTTTGCCATAAAAAGTATTTTAATATTTTAATACTCTTTACAGCAAAATTGCATTTTTGTCATAACTGGTTAAAGGCAGTACACTATTGGTAATTACCAATAGTGTCCACTGCCTTTCATACGTTTTTACATGCTCAAATAATGTTCGTCTCACTGAGACAAAAATTATTTTTGTGACTCAGGTTTTACTCATATTATTTGCGATAAAAAAGTGTGATAAGTGCAATTGGTTCTTTTACATGTGTTACACAACACATGGGACCAAGGCCTTTACGTCCCATCCGAAGGACGAAGCAATGGTGAAGTGTCTTGTTTAAGGACACAAGTGTCACGGCTGGGGATTCGAACCCACACTCTGCTGATCAGAAACACAAAGTTTGAATTCGGTGCTCTTTACCGCTTGGCCACGACACTTCCATGGGGGTGTCAAACATAGGTGAACATGGTGATTAAAGCCAGTTGACACTATTGGTAATTACTCAAAATAATTATTGCCATAAAACCTCACTTGGTAAAGAGTAATGGGGAGAGGTTGGCAGTATAAAACATTGTGAGAAACGGCTCCCACTGAAGTGGAGTAGTTTTCGAGAAAGAAGTAATTTTCCAGGAATTTGATTTCGAGACCTCAGAACTTGAGGTCTCGAAATCAACCATCTAAACGCACACAACTTTGTGTGACAAGGGTGAATAACCAACTTTTTAGACAGAGTCTCATTTCAGTTCATCCCAGGTCCAGCCTACCTTAGGAACAGGTTTAGCCTTGACTGTAATAGAGTTCTGTTGAAGTCGTTCTTTGCGGAGTGCCTCTTGTTTCCGGAATAACTCCGCCTTCAAACCCACAAGCTGCAAAAGAAGAAAGTGATCACATTGATTAATGTCAAATTATTAACTCCTGACGATGACTAAGGTAGTCGAAATGTTGAGACCAATTAAAGAACTCACTCCGCGGTAGCGCAGTTAATAGCGTTCCTGTAAGTAATGGGGAGAAGTAATTTTCCAGGAATTTGATTTCGAGACCTCAAGTTTAGAACTTGAGGTCTCGAAATCAACCATCTAAATGCATACAACTTCGTGTGACTAGGGTGTTTTCTTCTTTTATCTCGCAACTTTGATGACCAATTGAGCTCAAATTTTCACAGGTTAGTTATTTATGCATATTGTTGAGATACACCAACTGTGAAGGCTAGTCTTTGACAATTACCAATAGTGTCCACTGCCTTTTAAGGACACAAGTGTCACGGCTAGGGATTCGAACCCACACCCTGCTGATCAGAAAAAACAAAGTTTGAATTCGGTGCTCTTTACCGCTTGGCCACAACACTTCCATGGGGGTGTCAACCATAGGTGAACATGGTGAATAACCACCTTTTCAGACAGAGTCTCATTTCAGTTCATCCCAGGTCCAGCCTGTTTTTCTCCCCGTTGTCTTACTTGGTTGCCCAACCACCCCCTCTCTTCCCCACTCTTTTCTTCCAACTGCGATTTGAATATAATAATTTCTTGTCAATACTATTTATTTTATTTTAAAAATTTTGATCTATTCATTATTGTATTTGCTAGTTTTCCTGATTCTGTTTACTTGTTTTGTAGTACTATACTGTCCTTTTGTGAACGGTATGTCTTGTATATTGGTTGAATAAATACTAAATAATGATATAATAATAATTCTACTCCGCGGTAGTAGTATGTACACAGAAAGACAGTTCTCTAAGAACAAACTCTACCTGGCAGGCAAGTAGATACACAAACATGGTGTTACAGCAAACCAAATATAAATTGATACCTCCTCGGCTTACCACGCAATACCTAGAATGTTCATTTCTGTTTTAGTGTAAACTTTTTTGGGGGGTGTTTCAAAATAACTGGGGCAGCATCTCAGCATAAAAAGTTTGTTTTCCATTCAAAAATTATTTCACCTGAAACTGAAAAGCTGAAGGTTCTTACTTTTGGGCATATCCATGTCTACATATTTACCGTTACACAAAATTTTGAGCGATTGAGTCACTCTATCGTATTGGTAACTTTTTCAATGTTCCTTTTTTTTATATTCTTTATTAAAAGCCAGAATAAACTTAAAAAGGTTTTTGTATCAATTTGATCAGTGAAAAACTTCATGATGGGCCGTGTTCTGAGTCTGTGTTCAGTAGAAAGGGTAGAAGAGTTGACTTGTAGGCCTAGATGATTGTATTGGGAAAAGTTTATATCACCACCACTTTTTGCTTTCATTCAATATGAAATCATCAAGTCTAATTACCTCAATCAATGAGATATCCCTTTTTGTGAAAAGTGGCGGAAGGGATGCGGAAAGTTTACTCCTACCTACCTACATACATGAAGAACTATTTCGGTTTCGTCCGGCTATCGACGGGAGACGATAGCCAGACGAAACCGAAATAGTACTAGTAATTAGTAGGGCCTATGGTCCTGGAGTACGGAAAGTTATCCTTGTTAAGTTGTTGTAAATTGTAGTTGTATTGATTGATGACTTTAGTTTAGAAGAGAAATTAATTTAATTAGATCTGGTGGATGGAAATGTTAATTGAAGTTAAAGAAAAATAAAGTAAACTCCTCCATTCATACAAATTTCATTCATTAAAATTTAAGGACAATCGATCGTGACAACATGGCAATGGCCAAGTCCTCTTAACTTAGTCTTACTTAGCCTAGTGACAATCAATCAATTCAACTTATCAAACCGAAACAAAAGAGTTCTTACCGAGGAAGCATTCACTTCTATTTTCTTGCCTGAATTCGTGTTTTCCACTGAGGTGTGATCTATCTAGACAGGGGGGCCATATCTGCAGATAAACCACAATTTCATATAGTGTGGCTATTGCTGCAGTCACAGTTGTTGTTCAGACTTCATTCAGGGCAGTCAAATTCGGTTTAAGGGCGCCGCCATCTTTAAACCACGGTATTTCTGTTACCGACAATAGAGGGCGCTATACTCCAAAAGCCGTCACGACGCGTCTTGTAAAATTATTAATTAAAAATAAAACTAGCGGGATGCCGCTAGATGATGAACATCCTTTACACAAATATTTCAAAATGTAATGTGGGGGAGGGTGTTATACGCCTCTCTCAATATTTATGCATGGCGTCATAATTCTAACCCAAAATGAAGCTATTTCGCACGTCCGCCATTACTTGCAGTGGCTGCGACCTTCGTTTTGGGTTAGACAACGTACCTTATGCATACTTCTAGAAACCAAACCTACCAAGTCTCACGCATTAGGCGTGAGACTCACGCATTTGGGTTCTGTCTCACGCTCACACGCACAGCAACCATTTTCTCACGCATTGGGGCCAGACCGGGGGAAAAAAAAATAAAAATTAGCTATGCATTGCCAAGTCGCGCTCGTGATACAAAAACGCAATCCACAATGTTTGCACAATCTTCAGATTGCACGCAGTTTATCAGAATCATCATTTTTTTGTACAAACTTTGTACAAACAGAGCAAAAATTTGCAGATTGCGCACGCTTTTGCTCTTCCAGCAGGTCCAACTAAAATTCGGCAGAGCGCAATAAGCGTTTCCCGATTAACTTAGCAAACTCGTTAAATGCGCTCCACTACTCTAGCGAAGACACAACAGGCAGAGGAAGTGAGCGGAGGATTTTGGAAATCATTTTTAGTCAATTTTTTGATAGTTTGGAAGGAAATAATCTGACACAATCGTACCTCCACATTAACCATCAACATATTCTGTTTACCTGATGTTAGTTTAAATTATTATGAACAGGTTTTTGATGCATTTTGGAACACTTTTTTGTCCATAATTAAACTTCTGATTTTTGTTTATAAAAAAAAAGAAAAGTTGGGCGGCGAAACTGGAAAAAAAAATCGGGGGGGGGGGGGGGTTGAGCTTTGAAAAATCTCACGCATAATTGTGTATGGTTGTGTATATTCCCATTGACTTGTGTATGGTTGTGTAGTTTCCCATTGACTTGTGTATGGTTGTATAGTTTCCCATTAACTGGTGCATGGTTGTGTCAATTCCCATTGACTTGTGTATGGTTGTGTAGTTTCCCATTGACTTGTGTATGGTTGTTTAGTTTCCCATTGACTTGTGTATGGTTGTGTAGTTTCCCATTGACTTGTGTATGGTTGTGTAGTTTCCCATTGACTTGTGTATGGTTGTGTAGTTTCCCAATGACTTGTGTATGGTTGTGTAGTTTCCACTTGACTTGTGTATGGTTGTGTAGTTTCCAATTGACTTTTTTAGTTTGGAAGGAAATAATCTGACACAATCGTACCTTCACATTAACCATCAACATATTCTGTGTACCTCATGTTAGTTTTAATTATTATGAAGAGGTTTTCAAAGCATTTAGGAACCCTTTTTTGTCCATAATTAAATTTCTGATTTTTGTTAATAAAATTGTGTATGGTTGTGTAGTTTCCCATTGACTTGTGTATGTTTGTGTAGTTTCCCATTGACATGTGTATGGTTGTGTAGTTTCCCATTGACTGGTGTATGGTTGTGTAGTTTCCCAATGACTTGTGTATGGTTGTGTAGTTTCGCATTGACTTGTGTATGGTTGTGTCAATTCCCGTTGACTTGTGTATGGTTGTGAAGTGTCCATTGACTTGTGTATGGTTGTGTAGTTTCCCATTGACTTGTGTATGGTTGTATTAAGCGCCTATTGACTTGTGTATGGTTGTTTAGTTTCCCATTGACTTGTGCATGGTTGTGTCAATTCCCATTGACTTGTGTATGGTTGTGTAGATTCCAAGTGACTTTTTTAGTTTGGAAGGAAATAATCTGACACAATCGTACCTTCACATTAACCATCAAAATATTCTGTGTACCTCATGTTAGTTTTAATTGTTATGAAGAGGTTTTTGATGCATTTTGGAACACTTTTTTGTCCAAAGTTAAATTTCTGATTTTTGTTTGTAAAAAATAGAAAAGTTGGGCGGCGATTTCGAAAGGCCTTCTAAAACTGGAAAAAAAAATTCGGGGGGGGGGTGAGCTTTGAAAAATCTTACGCATAGTTGTGTATGGCTGTGTATATTCCCATTGACTTGTGTATGGTTGTGTAGTTTCCCATTGACTTGTGTATGGTTGTATAGTTTCCCAATGACTGGTGTATGGTTGTGTCAATTCCAATTGACTTGTGTATGGTTGTGTAGTTTCCCATTGACATGTGCATGGTTGTTTAGTTTCCCATTGACTTGTGTTTGGTTGTGTAGTTTCCCATTGACTGGTGTATGGTTGTGTAGTTTCCCATTGACTTGTGTATGGTTGTGTAGTTTCCCATTGACTTGTGTATGGTTGTGTAGTTTCTCGTTAACTGGTGCATTGTTGTGTCAATTCCCATTGACTTGTGTATGGTTGTGTAGTTTCCAATTGACTTTTTTAGTTTGGAAGGAAATAATCTGACACATTAACCATCAACATATTCTGTGTACCTCATGTTAGTTTTAATTATTATGAAGAGGTTTTTGGTGCATTTTGGAACACTTTTTTGTCAACAATTAAATTTCTGATTTTTTTTTATAACAAAATAAAATAAGATAAAAAAAAGTTGGGTGGCGATTTCGGAAGGCCTTCTAAAACTGGCAATTTTTTTTTTCGGGGTAGGGGGTAGTGGGGGAGGGTTGAGCTTTGAAAAATCTTACGCATAATTGTGTCGGGCTGTGTAAATTCCCATTGACTTGTGTATGGTTGTATAGTTTCCCATTGACTTGTGTATGGTTGTTTAGTTTCCCATTGACTTGTGTTTGGTTGTGTAGCTTCCCATTGGCTTGTGTATGGTTGTGTAGTTTCCCATTGACTTGTGTATGGTTGTTTAGTTTCCCATTGACATTGACTTGTGTATGGTTGTGTAGGTTCCCATTGACATGTGTATGGTTGTATTAAGTGTCCTGTGACTTGTGTATGGTGGTGTAGTTTCCCATTGACTTGTGTATGGTTGTGTAGTTTCCCATTGACGTGTGTATGGTTGTGTAGTTTCCCATTGACTTGTGTATGGTTGTGTCAATTCCCATTGACTTGTGTATGGTTGTGTAGTTTCCCATTGACTTGTGTATGGTTGTTTAGTTTCCCATTGACTTGTGTATGGTTGTGTAGTTTCCCATTGACTTGTGTATGGTTGTGTAGTTTCCCATTGACTTGTGTATGGTTGTGTAGTTTCCCAATGACTTGTGTATGGTTGTGTAGTTTCCACTTGACTTGTGTATGGTTGTGTAGTTTCCAATTGACTTTTTTAGTTTGGAAGGAAATAATCTGACACAATCGTACCTTCACATTAACCATCAACATATTCTGTGTACCTCATGTTAGTTTTAATTATTATGAAGAGGTTTTCAAAGCATTTAGGAACCCTTTTTTGTCCATAATTAAATTTCTGATTTTTGTTAATAAAATTGTGTATGGTTGTGTAGTTTCCCATTGACTTGTGTATGTTTGTGTAGTTTCCCATTGACATGTGTATGGTTGTGTAGTTTCCCATTGACTGGTGTATGGTTGTGTAGTTTCCCAATGACTTGTGTATGGTTGTGTAGTTTCGCATTGACTTGTGTATGGTTGTGTCAATTCCCGTTGACTTGTGTATGGTTGTGAAGTGTCCATTGACTTGTGTATGGTTGTGTAGTTTCCCATTGACTTGTGTATGGTTGTATTAAGCGCCTATTGACTTGTGTATGGTTGTTTAGTTTCCCATTGACTTGTGCATGGTTGTGTCAATTCCCATTGACTTGTGTATGGTTGTGTAGATTCCAAGTGACTTTTTTAGTTTGGAAGGAAATAATCTGACACAATCGTACCTTCACATTAACCATCAAAATATTCTGTGTACCTCATGTTAGTTTTAATTGTTATGAAGAGGTTTTTGATGCATTTTGGAACACTTTTTTGTCCAAAGTTAAATTTCTGATTTTTGTTTGTAAAAAATAGAAAAGTTGGGCGGCGATTTCGAAAGGCCTTCTAAAACTGGAAAAAAAAATTCGGGGGGGGGGTGAGCTTTGAAAAATCTTACGCATAGTTGTGTATGGCTGTGTATATTCCCATTGACTTGTGTATGGTTGTGTAGTTTCCCATTGACTTGTGTATGGTTGTATAGTTTCCCAATGACTGGTGTATGGTTGTGTCAATTCCAATTGACTTGTGTATGGTTGTGTAGTTTCCCATTGACATGTGCATGGTTGTTTAGTTTCCCATTGACTTGTGTTTGGTTGTGTAGTTTCCCATTGACTGGTGTATGGTTGTGTAGTTTCCCATTGACTTGTGTATGGTTGTGTAGTTTCCCATTGACTTGTGTATGGTTGTGTAGTTTCTCGTTAACTGGTGCATTGTTGTGTCAATTCCCATTGACTTGTGTATGGTTGTGTAGTTTCCAATTGACTTTTTTAGTTTGGAAGGAAATAATCTGACACATTAACCATCAACATATTCTGTGTACCTCATGTTAGTTTTAATTATTATGAAGAGGTTTTTGGTGCATTTTGGAACACTTTTTTGTCAACAATTAAATTTCTGATTTTTTTTTATAACAAAATAAAATAAGATAAAAAAAAGTTGGGTGGCGATTTCGGAAGGCCTTCTAAAACTGGCAATTTTTTTTTTCGGGGTAGGGGGTAGTGGGGGAGGGTTGAGCTTTGAAAAATCTTACGCATAATTGTGTCGGGCTGTGTAAATTCCCATTGACTTGTGTATGGTTGTATAGTTTCCCATTGACTTGTGTATGGTTGTTTAGTTTCCCATTGACTTGTGTTTGGTTGTGTAGCTTCCCATTGGCTTGTGTATGGTTGTGTAGTTTCCCATTGACTTGTGTATGGTTGTTTAGTTTCCCATTGACATTGACTTGTGTATGGTTGTGTAGGTTCCCATTGACATGTGTATGGTTGTATTAAGTGTCCTGTGACTTGTGTATGGTGGTGTAGTTTCCCATTGACTTGTGTATGGTTGTGTAGTTTCCCATTGACGTGTGTATGGTTGTGTAGTTTCCCATTGACTTGTGTATGGTTGTGTCAATTCCCATTGACTTGTGTATGGTTGTGTAGTTTCCCATTGACTTGTGTATGGTTGTTTAGTTTCCCATTGACTTGTGTATGGTTGTGTAGTTTCCCATTGACTTGTGTATGGTTGTGTAGTTTCCCATTGACTTGTGTATGGTTGTGTAGTTTCCCAATGACTTGTGTATGGTTGTGTAGTTTCCACTTGACTTGTGTATGGTTGTGTAGTTTCCAATTGACTTTTTTAGTTTGGAAGGAAATAATCTGACACAATCGTACCTTCACATTAACCATCAACATATTCTGTGTACCTCATGTTAGTTTTAATTATTATGAAGAGGTTTTCAAAGCATTTAGGAACCCTTTTTTGTCCATAATTAAATTTCTGATTTTTGTTAATAAAATTGTGTATGGTTGTGTAGTTTCCCATTGACTTGTGTATGTTTGTGTAGTTTCCCATTGACATGTGTATGGTTGTGTAGTTTCCCATTGACTGGTGTATGGTTGTGTAGTTTCCCAACGACTTGTGTATGGTTGTGTAGTTTCGCATTGACTTGTGTATGGTTGTGTCAATTCCCGTTGACTTGTGTATGGTTGTGAAGTGTCCATTGACTTGTGTATGGTTGTGTAGTTTCCCATTGACTTGTGTATGGTTGTATTAAGCGCCTATTGACTTGTGTATGGTTGTTTAGTTTCCCATTGACTTGTGCATGGTTGTGTCAATTCCCATTGACTTGTGTATGGTTGTGTAGATTCCAAGTGACTTTTTTAGTTTGGAAGGAAATAATCTGACACAATCGTACCTTCACATTAACCATCAAAATATTCTGTGTACCTCATGTTAGTTTTAATTGTTATGAAGAGGTTTTTGATGCATTTTGGAACACTTTTTTGTCCAAAGTTAAATTTCTGATTTTTGTTTGTAAAAAATAGAAAAGTTGGGCGGCGATTTCGAAAGGACTTCTAAAACTGGAAAAAAAAATTCGGGGGGGGGGGGTGAGCTTTGAAAAATCTTACGCATAGTTGTGTATGGCTGTGTATATTCCCATTGACTTGTGTATGGTTGTGTAGTTTCCCATTGACTTGTGTATGGTTGTATAGTTTCCCAATGACTGGTGTATGGTTGTGTCAATTCCAATTGACTTGTGTATGGTTGTGTAGTTTCCCATTGACATGTGCATGGTTGTTTAGTTTCCCATTGACTTGTGTTTGGTTGTGTAGTTTCCCATTGACTGGTGTATGGTTGTGTAGTTTCCCATTGACTTGTGTATGGTTGTGTAGTTTCCCATTGACTTGTGTATGGTTGTGTAGTTTCTCGTTAACTGGTGCATTGTTGTGTCAATTCCCATTGACTTGTGTATGGTTGTGTAGTTTCCAATTGACTTTTTTAGTTTGGAAGGAAATAATCTGACACATTAACCATCAACATATTCTGTGTACCTCATGTTAGTTTTAATTATTATGAAGAGGTTTTTGGTGCATTTTGGAACACTTTTTTGTCAACAATTAAATTTCTGATTTTTTTTTATAACAAAATAAAATAAGATAAAAAAAAGTTGGGTGGCGATTTCGGAAGGCCTTCTAAAACTGGCAATTTTTTTTTCGGGGTAGGGGGTAGTGGGGGAGGGTTGAGCTTTGAAAAATCTTACGCATAATTGTGTCGGGCTGTGTAAATTCCCATTGACTTGTGTATGGTTGTATAGTTTCCCATTGACTTGTGTATGGTTGTTTAGTTTCCCATTGACTTGTGTTTGGTTGTGTAGCTTCCCATTGGCTTGTGTATGGTTGTGTAGTTTCCCATTGACTTGTGTATGGTTGTTTAGTTTCCCATTGACATTGACTTGTGTATGGTTGTGTAGGTTCCCATTGACATGTGTATGGTTGTATTAAGTGTCCTGTGACTTGTGTATGGTGGTGTAGTTTCCCATTGACTTGTGTATGGTTGTGTAGTTTCCCATTGACGTGTGTATGGTTGTGTAGTTTCCCATTGACTTGTGTATGGTTGTGTCAATTCCCATTGAGTTGTGTTTGGTTGTGAAGTGTCCATTGACTTGTGTATGGTTGTGTACTTTCCCATTGACTTGTGTATGGTTGTATTAAGTGTCCTATTGACTTGTGTATGGTTGTGTATTTTCCCATTGACGTGTGTATGGTTGTGTAGTTTCCCATAGACTTGTGTATGGTTGTGTAGTTTCCCATTGACTGGTGTATGGTTGTGTCGTTTCCCATGGACTCGTGTATGGTTGTGTAGTTTCCCATTGACTTGTGTATGGTTGTGTAGTTTCCCGTTAACTGGTGCATGGTTGTGTCAATTCCCATTGACTTGTGTATGGTTGTGTAGTTTCCCATTGACTTGTGTATGGTTGTGTAGTTTTCCATAGTGTTGTGTATGGTTGTGTAGTTTCCCATTGACTGGTGTATGGTTGTGTCGTTTCCCGTTGACTTGTGTATGGTTGTGTAGTTTCCCATTGACTTGTGTATGGTTGTGTAGTTTCCCTTTAACTGGTGCATGGTTGTGTCAATTCCCATTTACTTGTGTATGGTTGTGTAGTTTCAAATTGACTTTTTTTTAGTTTGGAAGGAAATAATCTGACACAATCGTACCTTCACATTAACCATCAACATATTCTGTGTACCTCATGTTAGTTTTAATTATTATGAAGAGGTTTTTGATGCATTTTGGAACACTTTTTTGTCCACAATTAAATTTCTGAATTTTTTTATAACAACCAAAAATAAAATACAAAAAAAAGTTGGGTGGCGATTTCGGAAGGCCTTCTAAAACTGGCAATTTTTTTTTCGGGGTGGGGTGTGGTGGGAGAGGGTTGAGCTTCGAAAAATCTTACGCATAATTGTGTATGGCTGTGTATATTCCCATTGACTTGTGTATGGTTGTGTAGTTTCCCATTGACTTGTGTTTGGTTGTGTAATTTCCCATTGGCTTGCGTATGGTTGTGTAGTTTTCAATTGACGTTTGTATGGTTGTGTAGTTTCCCATTGACATTGACTTGTGTATGGTTGTGGAAGTTCCCATTGACATGTGTATGGTTGTATTAAGTGTCCTATTGACTTGTGTATGGTTGTGTAGTTTCCCATTGACTTGTGTATGGTTGTGTAGTTTCCCATTGACGTGTGTATGGTTGTGTAGTTTCCCATTGACTTGTGTATGGTTGTGTCAATTCCCATTGAGTTGTGTATGGTTGTGAAGTGCCCATTGACTTGTGTATGGTTGTGTAGTACGGTTTCCCATTGACTTGTGTATGGTTGTATTAAGTGTCCTATTGACTTGTGTATGGTTGTGTAGTTTCCCATTGACTAGTGTATGGTTTTCTAGTTTCCCATAGACTTGTGTATGGTTGTGTATTTTCCCATTGACTGGTGTATGGTAGTGTCGTTTCCCATTGACTTGTGTATGGTTGTGTAGTTTCCTATTGACTTGTGTATGGTTGTGTAGTTTCCCATTAACTGGTGCTTGGTTGTGTCAATTCCCATTGACTTGTGTATGGTTGTGTAGTTTCCCATTGACTTGTGTATGGTTTTCTAGTTTCCCATAGACTTGTGTATGGTTGTGTATTTTCCCATTGACTGGTGTATGGTAGTGTCGTTTCCCATTGACTTGTGTATGGTTGTGTAGTTTCCTATTGACTTGTGTATGGTTGTGTAGTTTCCCATTAACTGGTGCTTGGTTGTGTCAATTCCCATTGGCTTGTGTATGGTTGTGTAGTTTCCCATTGACTTGTGTATGGTTGTGTAGTTTCCCATTGACATTGACTTGTGTATGGTTGTGTAAGTTCCCATTGACTTGTGTATGGTTGTATTAAGTGTCCTATGACTTGTGTATGGTTGTGTAGTTTCCCATTGACGTGTGTATGGTTGTGTAGTTTCCCATTGACTTGTGTATGGTTGTGTCAATTCCCATTGAGTTGTGTATGGTTATGAAGTGCCCATTGACTTGTGTATGGTTGTGTAGTACGGTTTCCTATTGACTTGTGTATGGTTGTATTAAGTGTCCTATTGACTTGTGTATGGTTGTGTAGTTTCCCATTGACTTGTGTATGGTTTTCTAGTTTCCCATAGACTTGTGTATGGTTGTGTATTTTCCCATTGACTGGTGTATGGTAGTGTCGTTTCCCATTGACTTGTGTATGGTTGTGTAGTTTCCTATTGACTTGTGTGTGGTTGTGTAGTTTCCCATTAACTGGTGCTTGGTTGTGTCAATTCCCATTGACTTGTGTATGGTTGTGTAGTTTCCAATTGACTTTTTTTTAGTTTGGACGGAAATAATCTGACACAATCGTACCTTCACATTAACCATCAACATATTCTGTGTACCTCATGTTAGTTTTAATTATTATGTAGTGGTTTTGGTGCATTTTGGAACACTTTTTTGTCCACAATTAAATTTCTTATTTTTTTTTATAACAAAATAAAATAAAATAAAAAAAAGTTGGGTGGCGATTTCGGAACGCCTTCTAAAACTGGCAATTTTTTTTTTCGGGGTAGGGGGTGGTGGGGGAGGGTTGAGCTTTGAAAAATCTTACGCACAATTGTGTATGGCTGTGTATATTCCGATTGACTTGTGTATGGTTGTATAGTTTCCTATTGACTTGTGTATGGTTGTTTAGTTTCCCATTGACTTGTGTTTGGTTTTGTAGTTTCCCATTGGCTTGTGTATGGTTGTGTAGTTTCCCATTGACTTGTGTATGGTTGTGTAGTTTCCCATTGACATTTACTTGTGTATGGTTGTGTAAGTTCCCATTGACATGTGTATGGTTGTATTAAGTGTCCTATTGACTTGTGTATGGTTGTGTAGTTTCCCATTGACTTGTGTATGGTTGTGTAGTTTCCCATTGACGTGTGTATGGTTGTGTAGTTTCCCATTGACTTGTGTATGGTTGTGTCAATTCCCATTGAGTTGTGTATGGTTGTGAAGTGCCCATTGACGTGTGTATGGTTGTGTAGTTTCCCATTGACTTGTGTTTGGTTGTATTATTCCTATTTACTTGTGTATGGTTGTGTAGTTTCCCATTGACTTGTGTATGGTTGTGTAGTTTCCCATAGACCTGTGTATGGTTGTGTAGTTTCCCATTGACTGGTGTATGGTTGTGTCGTTTCCAATTGACTTGCGTATGGTTGTGTAGTTTCCCATTGACTTGTGTATGGTTGTGTAGTTCCCATTGACTGGTGCATGGTTGTGTCAATTCCCATTGACTTGTGTATGGTTGTGTAGTTTCCCATTGACTTGTGTATGGTTGTGTAGTTTTCCATAGACTTGTGTATGGTTGTGTAGTTTCCCATTGACTGGTGTATGGTTGTGTCAATTCCCATTGAGTTGTGTATGGTTGTGAAGTGCCCATTGACTTGTGTATGGTTGTGTAGTTTCCCATTGACTTGTGTATGGTTGTATTAAGGGAGCATCTCAAAAGTTGGAACGGTAGGAACGTTCTTTTTGGATCGCAAGAGTATCCCCGCCGCTTTTGTCCGTTCCACAGGACGGGTCTTTTGGAACGCTCTGCGTATACTTTGTCATGATGTTGCGATCCTGCCGGGATATGCCCGCGATCCATTGGATCGCGGGCATATGCCCGCAGGAACACTCTTTTGCGCTAGGAACGTGCCCAACTTTTGAGACGCTCCCTAAGTGTCCCATAGACTTGTGTATGGTTGTGTAGTTTCTCAATGACTGGTGTATGGTTGTGTCGTTTCCCATGGACTTGTGTATGGTTGTGTAGTTTCCCATTGACTTGTGTATGGTTGTGTCAATTCCCATTGAGTTGTGTATGGTTGTGAAGTGCCATTGACGTGTGTATGGTTGTGTAGTTTCCCATTGACTTGTGTATGGTTGTATTAAGTGTCCTATTGACTTGTGTATGGTTGTGTAGTTTCCCATTGACTTGTGTATGGTTGTGTAGTTTCCCATTGACTGGTGTATGGTTGTGTCGTTTGCCATTGACTTGCGTATGGTTGTGTAGTTTCCCATTGACTTGTGATTGGTTGTGTAGTTTCCCATTGACTTGTGTATGGTTGTGTAGTTTCCCATTGACGTGTGTATGGTTGTGTAGTTTCCCATTGACTTGTGTATGGTTGTATTAAGTGTCCTATTGACTTGTGTATGGTTGTGTAGTTTCCCATTGACTTGTGTATGGTTGTGTAGTTTCCCATAGACTTGTGTATGATTGTGTAGTTTCCCATTGACTGGTGTATGGTTGTGTCGTTTCCCATTGACTTGTGTATGGTTGTGTATTTTCCAATTGACTTGTGTATGGTTGTGTAGTTTCCCATTGACTTGTGTATGGTTGTGTAGTTTCCCATAGACCTGTGTATGGTTGTGTAGTTTCCCATTGACTGGTGTATGGTTGTGTCGTTTCCCATTGACTTGCGTATGGTTGTGTAGTTTCCCATTGACTTGTGTATGGTTGTGTAGTTTCCCATTGACGTGTGTATGGTTGTGTAGTTTCCCATTGACTTGTGTATGGTTGTTTCAATTCCCATTGAGTTGTGTATGTTTGTGAAGTGCCCATTGAGTTGTGTATGGTTGTGTAGTTTCCCATTGACTTGTGTATGGTTGTATTAAGTGTCCATTGACTTGTGTATGGTTGTGTAGTTTCCCATTGACTTGTGTATGGTTGTGTAGTTTCCCATAGACTTGTGTATGGTTGTGTAGTTTCCCATTGACTGGTGTATGGTTGTGTCGTTTACCATTGACTTGTGTATGGTTGTGTAGTTTCCCATTGACTTGTGTATGGTTGTGTAGTTTCCCATTAACTGTTGCATGGTTGTGTCAATTCCCATTGACTTTTGTATGGTTGTGTAGTTTCCAATTGACTTTTTTTTAGTTTGGACGGAAATAATCTGACACAATCGTACCTTCACTTTAACCATCAACATATTCTGTGTACCTCATGTCAGTTTTAATTATTATGAAGAGGTTTTTGGTGCATTTTGGAACACTTTTTTGTCAACAATTAAATTTCTCATATTTTTTTATAAAAAAAAAAAATAGAATAAAAAAAAGTTGGGTGGCGATTTCGGAAGGCCTTCTAAAACTGGCACATTTTTTTTCGGGGTGGGGGTTGTGGGGGGAGGGTTGAGCTTTGAAAAATCTTACGCATAATTGTGTATGGCTGTGTAAATTCCCTTTGACTTTTGTATGGTTGTATAGTTTCCCATTGACTTGTGTATGGTTGTTTAGTTTCCCATTGACTGGTGTATGGTTGTGTAGTTTCCCATTGACTTGTGTATGGTTGTGTAGTTTCCCATTGACTTGTGTATGGTTGTGTAGTTTCTCGTTAACTGATGCATTGTTGTGTCAATTCCCATTGACTTGTGTATGGTTGTGTAGTTTCCAATTGACTTTTTTAGTTTGGAAGGAAATAATCTGACACATTAACCATCAACATATTCTGTGTACCTCATGTTAGTTTTAATTATTATGAAGAGGTTTTTGGTGCATTTTGGAACACTTTTTTGTCAACAATTAAATTTCTGATTTTTTTTTATAACAAAATAAAATAAGATAAAAAAAAGTTGGGTGGCGATTTCGGAAGGCCTTCTAAAACTGGCAATTTTTTTTTCGGGGTAGGGGGTAGTGGGGGAGGGTTGAGCTTTGAAAAATCTTACGCATAATTGTGTCGGGCTGTGTAAATTCCCATTGACTTGTGTATGGTTGTATAGTTTCCCATTGACTTGTGTATGGTTGTTTAGTTTCCCATTGACTTGTGTATGGTTGTGTAGTTTCCCATTGACTTGTGTATGGTTGTTTAGTTTCCCATTGACATTGACTTGTGTATGGTTGTGTAGGTTCCCATTGATATGTGTATGGTTGTATTAAGTGTCCTGTGACTTGTGTATGGTGGTGTAGTTTCCCATTGACTTGTGTATGGTTGTGTAGTTTCCCATTGACGTGTGTATGGTTGTGTAGTTTCCCATTGACTTGTGTATGGTTGTGTCAATTCCCATTGAGTTGTGTTTGGTTGTGAAGTGTCCATTGACTTGTGTATGGTTGTGTACTTTCCCATTGACTTGTGTATGGTTGTATTAAGTGTCCTATTGACTTGTGTATGGTTGTGTAGTTTCCCATTGACGTGTGTATGGTTGTGTAGTTTCCCATAGACTTTTGTATGGTTGTGTAGTTTCCCATTGACTGGTGTATGGTTGTTTCGTTTCCCATGGACTCGTGTATGGTTGTGTAGTTTCCCATTGACTTGTGTATGGTTGTGTAGTTTCCCATTAACTGGTGCATGGTTGTGTCAATTCCCATTGACTTGTGTATGGTTGTGTAGTTTCCCATTGACTTGTGTATGGTTGTGTAGTTTTCCATAGTGTTGTGTATGGTTGTGTAGTTTCCCATTGACTGGTGTATGGTTGTGTCGTTTCCCGTTGACTTGTGTATGGTTGTGTAGTTTCCCATTGACTTGTGTATGGTTGTGTAGTTTCCCTTTAACTGGTGCATGGTTGTGTCAATTCCCATTGACTTGTGTATGGTTGTGTAGTTTCAAATTGACTTTTTTTTAGTTTGGAAGGAAATAATCTGACACAATCGTACCTTCACATTAACCATCAACATATTCTGTGTACCTCATGTTAGTTTTAATTATTATGAAGAGGTTTTTGATGCATTTTGGAACACTTTTTTGTCCACAATTAAATTTCTGAATTTTTTTATAACAACCAAAAATAAAATAAAAAAAAAGTTGGGTGGCGATTTCGGAAGGCCTTCTAAAACTGGCAATTTTTTTTTTTCGGGGTGGGGTGTGGTGGGAGAGGGTTGAGCTTCGAAAAATCTTACGCATAATTGTGTATGGCTGTGTATATTCCCATTGACTTGTGTATGGTTGTGTAGTTTCCCATTGACTTGTGTTTGGTTGTGTAATTTCCCATTGGCTTGCGTATGGTTGTGTAGTTTTCAATTGACGTTTGTATGGTTGTGTAGTTTCCCATTGACATTGACTTGTGTATGGTTGTGTAAGTTCCCATTGACATGTGTATGGTTGTATTAAGTGTCCTATTGACTTGTGTATGGTTGTGTAGTTTCCCATTGACTTGTGTATGGTTGTGTCGATTCCCATTGAGTTGTGTATGGTTGTGAAGTGCCCATTGACTTGTGTATGGTTGTGTAGTACGGTTTCCCATTGACTTGTGTATGGTTGTATTAAGTGTCCTATTGACTTGTGTATGGTTGTGTAGTTTCCCATTGACTAGTGTATGGTTTTCTAGTTTCCCATAGACTTGTGTATGGTTGTGTATTTTCCCATTGACTGGTGTATGGTAGTGTCGTTTCCTATTGACTTGTGTATGGTTGTCTAGTTTCCCATTAACTGGTGCTTGGTTGTGTCAATTCCCATTGACTTGTGTATGGTTGTGTATTTTCCCATTGACTTGTGTATGGTTTTCTAGTTTCCCATAGACTTGTGTATGGTTGTGTATTTTCCCATTGACTGGTGAATGGTAGTGTCGTTTCCCATTGACTTGTGTATGGTTGTGTAGTTTCCTATTGACTTGTGTATGGTTGTGTAGTTTCCCATTAACTGGTGCTTGGTTTTGTCAATTCCCATTGGCTTGTGTATGGTTGTGTAGTTTCCCATTGACTTGTGTATGGTTGTGTAGTTTCCCATTGACATTGACTTGTGTATGGTTGTGTAAGTTCCCATTGACTTGTGTATGGTTGTATTAAGTGTCCTATGACTTGTGTATGGTTGTGTAGTTTCCCATTGACGTGTGTATGGTCGTGTAGTTTCCCATTGACTTGTGTATGGTTGTGTCAATTCCCATTGAGTTGTGTATGGTTATGAAGTGCCCATTGACTTGTGTATGGTTGTGTAGTACGGTTTCCTATTGACTTGTGTATGGTTGTATTAAGTGTCCTATTGACTTGTGTATGGTTGTGTAGTTTCCCATTGACTTGTGTATGGTTTTCTAGTTTCCCATAGACTTGTGTATGGTTGTGTATTTTCCCATTGACTGGTGTATGGTAGTGTCGTTTCCCATTGACTTGTGTATGGTTGTGTAGTTTCCTATTGACTTGTGTGTGGTTGTGTAGTTTCCCATTAACTGGTGCTTGGTTGTGTCAATTCCCATTGACTTGTGTATGGTTGTGTAGTTTCCAATTGACTTTTTTTTAGTTTGGACGGAAATAATCTGACACAATCGTACCTTCACATTAACCATCAACATATTCTGTGTACCTCATGTTAGTTTTAATTATTATGTAGTGGTTTTGGTGCATTTTGGAACACTTTTTTGTCCACAATTAAATTTCTTATTTTTTTTTATAACAAAATAAAATAAAATAAAAAAAAAGTTGGGTGGCGATTTCGGAACGCCTTCTAAAACTGGCAATTTTTTTTTTCGGGGTAGGGGTGGTGGGGGAGGGTTGAGCTTTGAAAAATCTTACGCACAATTGTGTATGGCTGTGTATATTCCGATTGACTTGTGTATGGTTGTATAGTTTCCTATTGACTTTGTGTATGGTTGTTTAGTTTCCCATTGACTTGTGTTTGGTTTTGTAGTTTCCCATTGGCTTGTGTATGGTTGTGTAGTTTCCCATTGACTTGTGTATGGTTGTGTAGTTTCCCATTGACATTTACTTGTGTATGGTTGTGTAAGTTCCCATTGACATGTGTATGGTTGTATTAAGTGTCCTATTGACTTGTGTATGGTTGTGTAGTTTCCCATTGACTTGTGTATGGTTGTGTAGTTTCCCATTGACGTGTGTATGGTTGTGTAGTTTCCCATTGACTTGTGTATGGTTGTGTCAATTCCCATTGAGTTGTGTATGGTTGTGAAGTGCCCATTGACGTGTGTATGGTTGTGTAGTTTCCCATTGACTTGTGTTTGGTTGTATTATTCCTATTTACTTGTGTATGGTTGTGTAGTTTCCCATTGACTTGTGTATGGTTGTGTAGTTTCCCATAGACCTGTGTATGGTTGTGTAGTTTACCATTGACTGGTGTATGGTTGTGTCGTTTCCCATTGACTTGCGTATGGTTGTGTAGTTTCCCATTGACTTGTGTATGGTTGTGTAGTTCCCATTGACTGGTGCATGGTTGTGTCAATTCCCATTGACTTGTGTATGGTTGTGTAGTTTCCCATTGACTTGTGTATGGTTGTGTAGTTTTCCATAGACTTGTGTATGGTTGTGTAGTTTCCCATTGACTGGTGTATGGTTGTGTCAATTCCCATTGAGTTGTGTATGGTTGTGAAGTGCCCATTGACTTGTGTATGGTTGTGTAGTTTCCCATTGACTTGTGTATGGTTGTATTAAGGGAGCATCTCAAAAGTTGGAACGGTAGGAACGTTCTTTTTGGATCGCAAGAGTATCCCCGCCGCTTTTGTCCGTTCCACAGGACGGGTCTTTTGGAACGCTCTGCGTATACTTTGTCATGATGTTGCGATCCTGCCGGGATATGCCCGCGATCCATTGGATCGCGGGCAAATGCCCGCAGGAACACTCTTTTGCGCTAGGAACGTGCCCAACTTTTGAGACGCTCCCTAAGTGTCCCATAGACTTGTGTGTGGTTGTGTAGTTTCCCAATGACTGGTGTATGGTTGTGTCGTTTCCCATGGACTTGTGTATGGTTGTGTAGTTTCCCATTGCCTTGTGTATGGTTGTGTCAACTCCCATTGAGTTGTGTATGGTTGTGAAGTGCCCATTGACGTGTGTATGGTTGTATTATTCCTATTGACTTGTGTATGGTTGTGTAGTTTCCCATTGACTTGTGTATGGTTGTGTAGTTTCCCATTGACTGGTGTATGGTTGTGTCGTTTCCCATTGACTTGCGTATGGTTGTGTAGTTTCCCATTGACTTGTGATTGGTTGTGTAGTTTCCCATTGACTTGTGTATGGTTGTGTAGTTTCCCATTGACGTGTGTATGGTTGTGTAGTTTCCCATTGACTTGTGTATGGTTGTATTAAGTGTCCTATTGACTTGTGTATGGTTGTGTAGTTTCCCATTGACTTGTGTATGGTTGTGTAGTTTCCCATAGACTTGTGTATGATTGTGTAGTTTCCCATTGACTGGTGTATGGTTGTGTCGTTTCCCATTGACTTGTGTATGGTGTATTTTCCAATTGACTTGTGTATGGTTGTGTAGTTTCCCATTGACTTGTGTATGGTTGTGTAGTTTCCCATAGACCTGTGTATGGTTGTGTAGTTTCCCATTGACTGGTGTATGGTTGTGTCGTTTCCCGTTGACTTGCGTATGGTTGTGTAGTTTCCCATTGACTTGTGTATGGTTGTGTAGTTTCCCATTGACGTGTGTATGGTTGTGTAGTTTCCCATTGACTTGTGTATGGTTGTGTAGTTTCCCATTGACTTGTGTATGGTTGTATTAAGTGTCCATTGACTTGTGTATGGTTGTGTAGTTTCCCATTGACTTGTGTATGGTTGTGTAGTTTCCCATAGACTTGTGTATGGTTGTGTAGTTTCCCATTGACTGGTGTATGGTTGTGTCGTTTACCATTGACTTGTGTATGGTTGTGTAGTTTCCCATTGACTTGTGTATGGTTGTGTAGTTTCCCATTAACTGTTGCATGGTTGTGTCAATTCCCATTGACTTTTGTATGGTTGTGTAGTTTCCAATTGACTTTTTTTTAGTTTGGACGGAAATAATCTGACACAATCGTACCTTCACTTTAACCATCAACATATTCTGTGTACCTCATGTCAGTTTTAATTATTATGAAGAGGTTTTTGGTGCATTTTGGAACACTTTTTTGTCAACAATTAAATTTCTCATATTTTTTTATAAAAAAAAAAAAATAGAATAAAAAAAAGTTGGCTGGCGATTTCGGAAGGCCTTCTAAAACTGGCACATTTTTTTTCGGGGTGGGGGTTGTGGGGGGAGGGTTGAGCTTTGAAAAATCTTACGCATAATTGTGTATGGCTGTGTAAATTCCCTTTGACTTTTGTATGGTTGTATAGTTTCCCATTGACTTGTGTATGGTTGTTTAGTTTCCCATTGACTTGTGTTTGGTTGTGTAGTTTCCCATTGGCTTGTGTATGGTTGTGTAGTTTCCCATTGACGTGTGTATGGTTGTGTAGTTTCCCATTGACATTGACTTGTGTATGGTTGTGTAAGCTCCCATTGACATGTGTATGGTTGTATTAAGTGTCCTATTGACTTGTGTATGGTTGTGTAGTTTCCCATTGACTTGTGTATGGTTGTGCAGTTTCCCATTGACGTGTGTATGGTTGTGTAGTTTCCCATTGACTTGTGTATGGTTGTGTCAATTCCCATTGAGTTGTGTATGGTTGTGAAGTGCCCATTGACTTGTGTATGGTTGTGTAGTTTCCCATTGACTTGTGTATGGTTGTATTAATTGTCCTATGACTTGTGTATGGTTGTGTAGTTTCCCATTGGCTTTTGTATGGTTGTGTAGTTTCCCTTAGACTTGTGTATGGTTGTGTAGTTTCCCATTGACTGGTGTATGGTTTTGGCGTTTCCCATGGACTTGTGTATGGTTTTGTAGTTTCCCATTGACTTGTGTATGGTCGTGTCAATTCCCATTGAGTTGTGTATGGTTGTGAAGTGCCCATTGACTTGTGTATGATTGTGTAGTTTCCCATTGACTTGTGTATGGTTGTATTATTCCTATTGACTTGTGTATGGTTGTGTAGTTTCCCATTGACTTGTGTATGGTTGTGTAGTTTCCCATTGACTTGTGTATGGTTGTGTAGTTTCCCATTTACGTGTGTTTGGTTGTGTAGTTTCCCATTGACTTGTGTATGGTTGTGTCAATTCCCATTGAGTTGTGTATGGTTGTGAAGTGCCCATTGACTTGTGTATGGTTGTGTAGTTTCCCATTGACTTGTGTATGGTTGTATTAAGTGTCCTATTGACTTGTGTATGGTTGTGTAGTTTTTTCATTGACTTGTGTATGGTTGTGTAGTTTCCCATAGACTGGTGTATGGTTGTGTAGTTTCCCATTGACTGGTGTATGGTTGTGTCGTTTCCCATTGACTTGTGTATGGTTGTGTAGTTTCCATTGACTTGTGTAGTTTCCCATTAACTGGTGCATGGTTGTGTCAATTCCCATTGACTTGTGTATGGTTGTGTAGTTTCCAATTGACTTTTTTTTTAGTTTGGACGGATATAATCTGACACAATCGTATCTTCACATTAACCATCAACATATTCTGTGTACCTAATGTTAGTTTTAATTATTATGAAGAGGTTTTGGATGCATTTTGGAACACTTTTTTGTCCACAATTAAATTTCTGAATTTTTTTTATAACAAAATAAAATAAAATAAAAAAAAGTTGGGTGGCGATTTCGGAAGGCCTTCTAAAACTGGCAATTTTTTTTCGGGGTGGGGGTGGTGGGGGGAGGGTTGAGCTTTGAAAAATCTTACGCATAATTGTGTATGGCTGTGTATATTCCCACTGACTTGTGTATGGTTGTTAATATTCCCATTGACTTGTGTATGGTTGTGTAGTTTCCCATTGACTTGTGTATGGTTGTGTCAATTCCCGTTGAGTTGTGTATGGTTGTGAAGTGCCCATTGACTTGTGTATGGTTGTGTAGTTTCCCATTGACTTGTGTATGGTTGTATTAAGTGTCCTATTGACTTGTGTATGGTTGTGTAGTTTCCCACTGACTTGTGTATGGTTGTATAGTTTCCCAATGACTGGTGTATGGTTGTGTCAATTCCCATTGACTTGTGTATGGTTGTGAAGTGTCCCATTGACTTGTGTATGGTTGTGTCATTTCCCATTGAGTTGTGTATGGTTGTGAAGTGCCCATTGACTTGTGTATGGTTGTGTAGTTTCCAATTGACTTGTGTATGGTAACCGTTGTATTAAGTGTCCTATTGACTTGTGTATGGCTGTGTAGTTTCCCATTGACTTGTGTATGATTGTGTAGTTTCCCATAGACTTGTGTATGGTTGTTTAGTTTCCCATTGACTGGTGTATGGTTGTGTCGTTTCCCATTGACTTGTGTATGGTTGTGTAGTTTCCAATTGACTTGTGTATGGTTGTGTAGTTTCCCATTAACTGGTGCATGGTTGTGTCAATTCCCATTGCTTTGTGTATGGTTGTGTAGTTTCCAATTAACTTTTTTTTAGTTTGGACGGAAATAATCTGACACAATCGTACCTTCACATTAACCATCAACATATTCTGTGTACCTCATGTTAGTTCTAATTATTATGAAGAGGTTTTTGATGCATTTTGGAACACTTTTTTGTCCACAATTAAATTTCTGGACTTGGTATCTCTGAGAAGATACAAGGCTCCCCCGTGAGCCCATATAGGGGTCTAATATTTTGTGCCTCGTTAACGCTACACGTTTTTCAAATCAGCGTTGATAGGTGAAACTGACCGTTAGCCAGCAATAACTAAAGTTTCTTTTGTACTACACTACCAAAACTTTCCCCACACACTCAATATACATTCATAATGCTTGCATTTCCTTTTTAATGAACATCGTCAAAAAATTACATTTTCACGTCCCACGATACATAGCGTTGCTACAGTACTATAGTATAAGTAAAGCGAGTTTTCGGAACATGCTGTGTGCCACAAATCTAATTTATCTACTGTTTTGGTTTTTTTTCGGGGGGGGGGCGGTAAGAGCGTTTACTCTTTTAAGTTTAAAGCTTCCGTTTGATCCCATCCTTGTCCATCATGATAATTCTCATGCCGTTTGGAAGTGAATGTTTTTTTTTTAATAAATATTCTCCATTTAATCTTTTCAACAAATGAGTCACCTGTCATAAGGATTTCTAGGAAGTCTGATAACAACATCGACCAGTGGTTGACACATGGTCGCCTGCGAAACATCAATCTGTGAGTTACTTCAATCATTCAATGCAAATTCGTGAGATTTGTTTCGGTTTTGTCCTGGCACCCAGCCTCTTCGACCCTTTCGACCCTGCGCAGCAATGAATGAACCAATCCGGAAAACCATGCTTAGTACAACATGAAAGTAACCCGACCAAAAGAGGCGGATCGAATGGCGGGTGGGCAGGCAAGGGGCAATGAGTGAACCAATTCGGAGAACCATCTGCGAAACACTGTCCAATGAGTCGCCAGTCAGAAATATTTCTAGGAAGTCTGGTAACAACATCGACCAGTGGTTGACACACGGTCGCTGCCCAAACTTTCTCCAATCAGATGACTTGTAAGTGGGAACTTGGGTCAGGGTTTTGTAGACTTGCAACCCGACGTCTGAAACCACACAAACGTATTGAATTCCACACACTTAACCGTGTTGGTTTCCACAAGGATGCCATGCCACTGGACCTTCTAACTTAAATCCAACATGGCGCGGGTTACGCTTTTAATAGTATAGATAATAAAATTTTAAACAATCCTCAAAATGAGAATGGTCTCTCATGCATGCAGGATGGCCAACATATCCTTTATAACTTGGAGGATCTTCAAACATTTTAGGTGTATGTTCTGGAATTTATACATGGCAACGCACTCAAAAATTGTCCTGTGTCACAATTGACCTGGGCCCAATTTCATAGAGCTGCTTAAGCACAAAATTTTGCTAAAGGCAAAAAAATCCTTGCTTAGTAAAATCAGATTACCGGCCAAGACTCCACTCAATTGTTATGCTAAGTAAACGACAGCCAATCACCAGTCACAAGCAATGTATATGGCATGACATTTGGACATTAACATGTGTAAAATACACATAACAAAATGCTAGATATCCCAATGTTATTGTATTCAATGGTTCATGGTCCTTTTAAAAATAAGTATTTACTGTCACCAATTTTAGTCATTAATTGTCCTTCCTTGTATTGTGGTGATTTCTTGAATGAAATTTCAGTTTTGAAGCTCATCGGTTATACATTTTTAGATCAGCGCAATCCTCCGGATAAATACATTTTGCTAACTCTTGGATCAATTCAAGCATATTGGAATTGCAGACGTTAAAACTATACAATTGCTTGAACGATTTATTCCTTCAAACGTGCAAAAGATGGCGTCCATTTAAAGAGCACGCGCCCTTTTCGAAACCACGGCTTCTGCTTTGGATTCGGCTTCAGGCTCCGTGCTCTCGTCTGAGAACCTGGCGCGTGCACGCAAAGCATGCGCAATATTGTCAAAACAACCGCGGGGCTAAGCTAGCCCGAGCCAAATCAAAAGCCGAAGCCGTGGTTTTTGAAAGGGTCATAGACAACAACCAATTAATGTGTCCAGTGCCATTAAAAAAAATATGTTATTTGCAACACGATTAAATTGCGATTGAAAGTCACTTTCTTGACTACAGATTCCATTATGATCACAGACAAAGTGTTTCATTCATAAATCATAAATGCGAAGAGTTTAATGTAAAATGTAGGTGCGGTAATCATCTAAGAAAAACAACACCAGTTTTAGTTTGAAGCTCATCGGTTATATATTTTTTATATCATCGCAATACACCGGATAAATGCTGTTTTTTTTTTTTTAAACTCTTGTTTACAGTCGACGATATATAGGATTTGCAGACCCTAAAACTAAATATTGCTGGAACGGTTTATTCCTATACAAAGGTAGAAACGATGGCGTTCATTTTCAAAACCACGGCTTCGGCTTTGGATTCGGCTTCAGGCTCCGTGCCCTCGTCTGAAGCCCTGGCGCGTGCACGCAAAGCATGCGTAATTGTCAAAAAAAAAACAAAAAAAAAAAAAACACGCGGGGCCAAGCTAGCCTGAGCCGAATCAAAAGCCAAAGCCGTGGTTGTTGAAAGGGTCATAGTCTACTTGAATATCAGATCTTGGTAGCTGGATGGTGAGGTTTCTTTATGGCCAGTAGAAGCAGCTTGCCCGTGTAGTTGGGTTTCCATTTCCTCATACGTATTTGCATCTTCATCTGGAGCTGTCTGAACTACACGGGTTGAATAAGGATTGGCTTTGGATCTTCTTTTGGTCACGATATTATACAGGAGTGACGCGATGAAGAGCAATATGGCGACAGCAGCTAGAAACCACCCTACTACTAAGGTGACTGTAGAGTCCGTAGATCCTGAAGAAGGGTTGCTACATGTACTTTCAGGATCGGGATCTTGCTTCTTGGTCGGTTGAGCGGATGGGGTCTGGGGTGCAGATGGGGTAGACTGTGGGTCTGGTCGATCTCTCGGTACGGGTTCAGTGCTGCTGATGGCGGGGTATCTGGTAGGTGGATGGGAAGTGGTCACTGCCATTTGAGATGTCGACACCTCGCCTGTGGTTACTTCATTCTGATGAACAAGTAACAAGCCTTTATAAGTCTCACCAGTAAATGACATGTCTCCTCTGAACACCATACAATTCACTTCAGTGCCGTTTTCTCTCATTGTCAACCTCTGCATTGTCATTGTTTTACTGTTATCACGAAAAACAATAAGATGATCTCCTGCCATTAATTCTCACCAAGATCCATCGTGGTTATTGTACGTTGATTTAATATACCAATTGTATGTTAGTCCGGAGTCAATGATTGGTCGTGTTTGGCAACGAAATTTTGCATTTTTATCCACACTTCCCTCAATCTGAGACGGTGTGACAGTTGTGCTGATTGGACCAACTACCAGTCTAGCTACATTAGAATCTTTATTTTTAATTTCAGGTAGTACTTGGTTGACAAGACAGCTATAATATCCCTCGTCAATCGTTTGTAAATTGCGAATGTGAAAGGTCCCTGTACAGTCATTTAACGTGATCATGTACCTCTCTCTACCAATGGTATTGGGGTTCACCATAGTCCAATGAGATATTGCAATGGATTCTTCTGTCGTTCCACGTTTCCAATACATATTATAATAGGTGTCCGTTCTACGACACCATACATTCTGGAGAGTGCAGCTTAATGTCACATCACTTCCTTTCAAGCCGAGTGTGTCAACTGGGTGAGTCTGGAAAAGTGAGGCCTCACCCAACCCCCAGATTGAAGTCATAAGAAGAATGAACAGAAACATTGTGGCTGTTGATACGTGTAGAATGAGCGATGAAATAACAGCAAACTGCTGTCTTCACATTGATATGACAAACCAGAGATCTTTACGACTCACTCGTCAACTTTAAACTGAACTTGCAAATGACAAGCAGCTTTATATAACCTCAACATGCAAATGAAAAGTACAGCTTTGGTAAAGAAAGTTTTTTTCCCAACATACTTTTCTGTGTTTTCCCTTTTTTATTTTATTCCACTTCCTTCCTTGTATTATTTTGAGTGCATTTAATTTTATACTAATAAAACCCTAATTAAGGAACTGATTTATCTAAAATGTAGAGGACATGTGAAGGAAGTGATAAGACTTTTTGGCAACCTCAATGGTATGTGGATTGTTTTTTGTTTTTCTTGGAGCTCCAAAATAAGCTCTGCGATAGATTAACCACACAACACTCTATTTTTTTTTAAATAAGGAAAGACAAAATGGCAAAAGTATTAATAATGTTTCATATGGCACTTTATTATCCACCAAAATTTTACTTGAACGAATTTTGTATTTTTTAGATGCGAAGCACAAAATGTTTCAACAAAAATGAAGTGGGGGTCATTTAGAATAAATGTTTTCATATGATTATGTACAGAGTAATACAAATTAAAGAATTAACAATTCAAGGCACAGTGTCTACGAGGGGTAGCAATTGGCACCCTTAACTCCTATGTACAAAGAGTAAAATGAATACAAAAAGGTAGACCATAAAGTCAGTTTAGCTATGAGGGGTACCAATCGGCACCCTTCATGAAGAGTCTAAACTCCTATGTACAGATAGTAAAATGAATACAAAAAGGAATACCATAAAGTCAGTTTGGCTTTGAGGGGTGCCAATTGGCACCCTTAAGAGGGGACCAATCGGCACCCTTCATGAAGAGTCTATACTCCTATGTACAGATAGTAAAATGAATACAAAAAGGAATACCATAAAGTCAGTTTGGCTATGAGGGGTGCCAATTGGCACCCTTAAGAGGGGACCAATCGGCACCCTTCATGAAGAGTCTATACTCCTATGTACAAAGAGTAAAATGAATACAAAAAGGCAAACCATAAAATTGCTTTGGCTATGAGGGGTGCCAATCGGCACCCTTCGTGAAGAGTCTATACTCCTGTGTACAGATAGTAAAATGAATACAAAAAGGAATACCATAAAGTCAGTGTGACTATGAGGGGTGCCAATTGGCACCCATGAGAGAGGTACCAATCGGCACCCTTCATGAAGAGTCTAAACTCCTATGTACAGATAGTAAAATGAATACAAAAAGGAATACCATAAAGTCAGTTTGACTATGAGGGGTGCCAATTGGCACCCTAAAGAGGGGTGCCAATTGACACCCTTCATGAAGAGTCTATACTCCTATGTACAGAGAGTAAAATGAATACAGGAATACCATAAAGTCAGTTTGGCTATGAGGGGTGCCAATTGGCACCCTTCATGAAGAGTCTATACTTGTATGTAAAGAGAGTAAAATGAATACAAACAGGCATACCATAAAGTCGCTTTGGCTATAAGGGGTGCCAATAGGCACCCCTCTTCTTTTAAGAGGGAAGAGTGGGGGGAGGTTATGGAAAATCCACAATAATGTTTGTTCGGGCTTACTGACTAAGTGAAAAATGTACCCCGTCCCAACTAGGCAAACCTTTTTCAACATTGCCCCAACAGGGGAATAGGGAATAGATCATTCAGTAACACTTATCAATCAGTAACATTTATTTCAATGCTGCAATTTCATTACAAAAAAACACAATAAGTTGAAATTACCCAAGTAACTCAGTAACATGTGAGATAATACATAATTATGTGGTGTCCAGTGAATCAATAACACTCGGCAGAATGACAACATTTAGGAGTGAGGTGAAGCAGGAACCAAAACATGAATAACAAAGGACTTAGTTACTGCTGTCTGAGTGAAGGGTTTGGTAACTGTCTGATTCGTAATCATACACATCTGTAGGCCCAGGTGCAGGACTGCTCCCATCGTTTTTCCTCCCAACAGCAGATGGCACAAGCTGGTTAAATCTTGCAGGCAAGTGAAACAGTTTTGCAAAGTCCTCTTCCACTGCTACACAGTCCCGTGCCTCCTTCAAGGCTGCTATCAGTCCTGTACCTGTGGTTCATTTAAAATAAATAAAAATGAGGATTACAATGAGGAGAACTAAGAAACCAGCTCCTATAGCTCCTCCTACTAAGATGACTGTAGAGTCCGTAGATCCTGAAGAAGGGTTGTTACTGTCAGGATCGGGATCTTGCTTCTTGGTCGGTGGAGGGGATGGGGTCTGGGGTGCAGATGGGGTAGACTGTGGGTCTGGTCGATCTGTTGGTACGGGTTCAGTGTTGCTGATTGCAGGGTATCTGGTAGGTGGATGGGATGTGTGCAATGTCATTTGAGATTTCCACACCTCAAACGTGGTTACTTCGGCATGGTGAACAAGTAACAAGGTACTAGTAGTATTTCTAGTAAATGACATGGCTCCTCCGAACACCATACATTTCACTTCAGTGGCGTTGTCCCTCATTGTTATCACAAGCAATCAACTCATGTTCCGTTAATTGTTGCCACGGGCCATCTTGATTATTGCAGCTGGTTTGATATACCCAATGTATTTCAGTTCGTACTCAATGATTGGTTGCGCTTGGCAACGAAATCTCGCACTCTGGCTCACGTTTCTCTTAATCTGAGACGGTGTGACAGTAGTGTCTATCAGATCAACTGCAGTCAGTCTAGCTGTATCAGAGAGCTCAAAATCCCTGCTATAATTAATGTTGATTATAGCAATAACAAATCCTCTATCTATCAGGTTCACGCCTTGTATGTACAACCACTTACAGCATTGTCGTAAAACTGTGTAACTCTTACTGTCATAACCCTCCTTAGTGCCGATGGTCAAGTACAAGGTCCTGGTAATGTCCGGTGCTCTCTTCGTTTGAAGTGCACAGACAAAATCGTAATAATATTCCCAAGTTCCAGCACATGGTACATTCTGGATTGTGCAACTCAGTCTAAAAAAATTTATTCTTGGGACCCCCAAAATTCAGGGCATGTAATGCATGATACACACGGCACATGGTGAACTTTGGAGAAAAAAAATATGCATGGAAAAAAAAACCCGGACTTATGAAAACCTTCAGCTATACTCTTGATTCATTCTTGAACCAAAAATGCTAGAAAGAGGGAATTTTAACCTGAATCGTCCTGACATGTCCCTGAACACGAATTTCAATGTTTAATGGCGGCTTCTTGAATTTTTGATACCGAAAATGACAAGTAGGCAGCTGTGCTCCGAAACGAACTCAACAAGCCTCACTACGGGATTTTTGTGCACAGAGAAAATGTACAATGGGTAATTTCGATCCAAGGATCATGCTCAATCTTCAAAATTTTACCACCACAGGATTGCCATGTTCAAGGTCATTCAAAAAATAGGCCGGGAGATGCAGTTTGTACCTTAGTCATGCTGGCATATTCCTGCGTCCATTTTTTAAAGGTTTAGGGCGACTTGCACACTTCTTGATAGAGAAAAAGCTCAAGTAGGCGGGGTTGCTCAGAAACGATTTCAACAGCCTCCACTATGGGAGTTTTGTGCACAGAGCTGTCAGAGAGAAAAACAAAATGTACAACGGGTAATTTCGATCCCAGTATCATGCTCAATCTTCAAATTTTAACCACCAGAGGAATGCCATGTTCAAGGGCGTTCCTCTCGTACAAAACTTAATGCTCTGACGATTTTTAAGGCGGGGCTAGATACGACGGCGCGAGCAGGCACCTATTAGAAATTGACGTACACTGTGCGTGTAAACAGCGTATACAAAGACACGGCGCAGTCAAGGTTCCAACCAACAATAAGGGGGTCATTCAAAAAATAGGCCGGACAATTAAAAACTTTCAGCTACGTTCTGGAATAACTCTGAAACAAAAAATGCCAGGGAAATGCAGTTTGTACCTTAGTCATGCTTGCATATTCCGGCGTCCATTTTTTAAAGGTTTAGGGCGACTTGCACACTTCTTGATAGAAAAAGCTCAAGTAGGCGGGGTTGCTAAGAAACGATTTCAACAGCCTCCACTATGGGAGTTTTGTGCACAGAGCTGTCGGAGAGAAAAACAAAATGTACAACGGGTAATTTCGATCTCAGTATCATGCTCAATCTTCAAAATTTTACCACCACAGGATTGCCAAGTTCAAGGGCTTTCCTCTCGCACAAAACTGAATGCTGTGACGATTTTTAAGGCGGGGCCAGATGCGACGGCGCGAGCAGGCACCCATTAGAAATTGACGTACACTGTGCGTGTATACAGCGTATACAAATACACGGCGCAGTCAAGGATCCAACCAACAATAAGGGGGTCATTCAAAAAATAGGCCGGACAATTAAAAACGTTCAGCTTCGCTCTGGAATAACTATGGAACAAAAAATGCCAGGGAGATGCAGTTTGTACCTTAGTCATGCTGGCTTATTCCTGCGTCCATTTTTTAAAGGTTTAGGGCGACTTGCACACTACTTGATAGAAAAAAGCTCAGACAAGTAGGCGGGGTTGCTCAGAAACGATTTCAACAGCCTCTACTATGGGAGTTTTGTGCACAGAGCTGTCGGAGAGAAAAACAAAATGTAAAACGGGTAATTTCGATCCCAGTATCATGCTCAATCTTCAAAATTTTACCACCACAGGATTGCCATGTTCAAGGGCTTTCCTCTCGTACACGATTTAATGCTGTGACGATTTTTAAGGCGGGGCCAGATGCGACGGCGCGAGCAGGCACCCATTAGAAATTGACGTACACTGTGCGTGTATACAGCATATACAAAGACACGGCGCAGTCAGGGTTCCAACCAACAATAAGGGGGTCATTCAAAAATTAGGCCGGACAATTAAAAACTTTCAGCTACGCTCTGGAATAACTCTGGAACATAAAAATGCTAGGGAGATGCAGTTTGTACCTTCAACATGCTGGCATATTCCTGCGTCCATTTTTTAAAGCTTTAGGGCGACTTGCACACTTCTTGATAGAAAAAGCTCAAGTAGGCGGGTTTGCTCAGAAACGATTTCAACAGCCTCCACTATGGGAGCTTTGTGCAAAGAGCTGTCGGAGAGAAAAACAAAATGTACAACGGGTAATTTCGATCCCAGTATCATGCTCAATCTTCAAAATTTTACCACCACAGGATTGCCATGTTCAAGGGCTTTCCTCTCGTACAAAACTTAATGCTCTGACGATGTTGAAAGCGGGGCCAGATGCGACGGCGCGAGCAGGCACCCATAAGAAATTGACGTACACTGTGCGTGTATAAAGCGTAGACAAAGACACGGCGCAGTCAGGGTTCCAACCAACAATATGGGGGTCATTCAAAATATAGGCCGGACAATTAAAAACTTTCAGCTACGCTCTGGAATAACTATGGAACAAAAAATGCTAGGGAGATGCAGTTTGTACCTTAGTCATGCTGGCATATTCCTGCGTCCTTTTTTCACAGGTTTAGGGCGACTTGCACACTTCTTGATAGAGAAAAAGCTCAAGTAGGCGGGGTTGCTCAGAAACGATTTCAACAGCCTCCACTATGGGAGCTTTGTGCAAAGAGCTGTCGGAGAGAAAAACAAAATGTGCAACGGGTAATTTCGTTCCCAGTATCATGCTAAATCTTCAAAATTTTACCACCACAGGATTGCCATGTTCAAGGGCTTTCCTCTCGTACAAAACTTAATGCTCTGACGATTTTTAAAGCGGGGCCAGATGCGACGGCGGAAGCAGGCACCCATTAGAAATTGACGTACACTGTGCGTGTATACAGCGTATACAAAGACAGAGCTGTCGGAGAGAAAAACAAAATGTACAACGGGTAATTTCGTTCCCAGTATCATGCTCAATCTTCAAAATTTTACCACCACACGATTGTCATGTTCAAGGGGAGTGGAACCGACACACCCCCGAGATGTAAGGTATTTAATGCATGATACACACGGCACGTGGTGAACATTGGAGAAAAAATATATTCATTGAAAAAAAGCTCGGACTTATACAAACCTTCAGCTAAACTTTTGAATCATTCTGGAACTAAAAATGCTAGAGAAACAGAATTTGTACCTAAATCATCCTGGCATATCCCTGCATACGAATATCAAAGTTTTAGGGCGGCTTCCAGAGTTCTTGATACCGAAAATGACAAGTAGGCAGCTGTGCTCCGAAACGAACTCAACAAGCCTCACTACAGGATTGTTGTGCACAAAGAAAATCAAAAGTTCGACGGATAAATTTGACCCCAAATCATTACTCAATCTTAACAAGTTTAGCACCACTGGAATGACAATTTCAAGGGCTTTCCTCTCGTACTACATTTAGTGCTATGGTGATTTTCAAAGCGAGGCTAGAGGTCAGGGAATGGAACCGAAACAACCCCGAGATGTAAGGCATTTAATGCATGATACACACGGCACGTGGTGAACATTGGAGAAAAAAAATATACTCATTGAAAAAAAGCCCGGACTTATAAAAACCTTCAGCTATACTTTTGATTCATTCTGGAACTAAAAACGGTAGAGAGACAAAATTTGTACCAAAATCATCCTGGCATATCCCTGCATACGAATTTCAAAGTTTTAGGGCGGCTTCCAGAGTTCTTGATACCGAAAATGACAAGTAGGCAGCTATGCTCCGAAACGAACTCAAAAAGCCTCACTACGGGATTTTTGTGCACAAAGAAAATCAAAAGTTCGACGGATGAATTTGACCCCAAATCATTACTCAATCTTAACAACTTTAGCACCACCGGAATGACAGTTTCAAGGGCTTTCCTCTCGTATTTAACTTAGTGCTATGGTGATTTTCAAAGCGAGGCTACAGGTCAGGGAGTGGAACCGACACACCCCCAAGATGTAAGGCGTTTAATGCATAATACACACGGCACGTGGTGAACATTGGAGAAAAAAATATATTCATTGATAAAAAGCCCGGACTTATAAAAACCTTCAGCTATACTGTTGATTCATTCTGGAACTAAAAATGCTAGAGAAACAGAATTTGTACCTAAATCATCCTGGCATATCCCTCCATACGAATTTCAAAGTTTTAGGGCGGCTTCCAGAGTTCTTGATACCGAAAATGACAAGTAGGCAGCTATGCTCCGAAACGAACTCAAAAAGCCTCACTACGGGATTTTTGTGCACAAAGAAAATCAAAAGTTCGACGGATGAATTTGACCCCAAATCATTACTCAATCTTAACAACTTTAGCACCACCGGAATGACAGTTTCAAGGGCTTTCCTCTCGTATTTAACTTAGTGCTATGGTGATTTTCAAAGCGAGGCTACAGGTCAGGGAGTGGAACCGACACACCCCCAAGATGTAAGGCGTTTAATGCATAATACACACGGCACGTGGTGAACATTGGAGAAAAAAATATATTCATTGATAAAAAGCCCGGACTTATAAAAACCTTCAGCTATACTGTTGATTCATTCTGGAACTAAAAATGCTAGAGAAACAGAATTTGTACCTAAATCATCCTGGCATATCCCTGCATACGAATTTCAAAGTTTTAGGGCGGCTTCCAGAGTTCTTGATACCGAAAATGACAAGTAGGCAGCTATGCTCCGAAACGAACTAAAAAAGCCTCACTACGGGATTTTTGTGCACAAAGAAAATCAAAAGTTAGACGGATAAGTTTGACCCCAAATCATTACTCAATCTTAACAAGTTTAGCACCACTGGAATGACAATTTCAAGGGCTTTCCTCTCGTATTTAACTTAGTGCTATGGTGATTTTCAAAGCGAGGCTACAGGTCAGGGAGTGGAACCGACACACCCCCGAGATGTAAGGCGTTTAATGCTTAATATACACGGCACGTGGTGAACATTGGAGAACAAAAATATATTTATTGAAAAAAAGCCCGGACTTATGAAAACCTTCAGATATACTTTTGATTCATTCTTGAACTATAAATGCTAGAGACACAGAATTTGTACCTAAATCATCCTGGCATATCCCTCCATACGAATTTCAAAGTTTTAGGGCGGCTTCCAGAGTTCTTGATACCGAAAATGACAAGTAGGCAGCTATGCTCCGAAACGAACTCAAAAAGCCTCACTACGGGATTTTTGTGCACAAAGAAAATCAAAAGTTCGACGGATGAATTTGACCCCAAATCATTACTCAATCTTAACAACTTTAGCACCACTGGAATGACAGTTTCAAGGGCTTTCCTCTCGTATTTAACTTAGTGCTATGGTGATTTTCAAAGCGAGGCTACAGGTCAGGGAGTGGAACCGACACACCCCCGAGATGTAAGGCGTTTAATGCATAATACACACGGCACGTGGTGAACATTGGAGAAAAAAATATATTCATTGATAAAAAGCCCGGACTTATAAAAACCTTCAGCTATACTGTTGATTCATTCTGGAACTAAAAATGCTAGAGAAACAGAATTTGTACCTAAATCATCCTGGCATATCACTGCATACGAATTTCAAAGTTTTAAGGCGGCTTCCAGAGTTCTTGATACCGAAAATGACAAGTAGGCAGCTATGCTCCGAAACGAACTCAACAAGCCTCACTACGGGATTTTTGTGCACAAAGAAAATCAAAAGTTCGACGGATAAATTTGACCCCTAATCATTACTCAATCTTAACAAGTTTAGCACCACTGGAATGACAATTTCAAGGGCTTTCCTCTCGTATTTAACTTAGTGCTATTGCGATTTTCAAAGCGAGGCTACAGGTCAGGGAGTGGAACCGACACACCACCGAGATGTAAAGCATTTAATGCATAATACACACGGCACGTGGTGAACATTGGAGAAAAAAAAATATATTCATTGAAAAAAAGCCCGGACTTATAAAAACCTTCAGCTTTACTCTTAATTCATTTTGGAACAAAAAATGCTAGAAAGACGGAATTTGTACCTAAATCATCCTGGCATGTCCCTAGATACGAATTTCAATGTTTTAGGGCGGCTTCCAGAATTCTTGATACCGAAAATGACAAGTAGGCAGCTGTGCTCCGAAACGAACTCAACAAGCCTCACTACGGGATTTATGTGCACAAAGAAAATCAAACGTTCGACGGATAAATTTGACCCCAAATCTTTACTCAATCTTAACAAGTTTAGCACCACTGGAATGACAATTTCAAGGGCTTTCCTCTCGTACTAAACTTAGTGCTATTGCGATTTTCAAAGCGAGGCTAGAAGTCAGGGAGTGGAACCGACACACCCCCGAGATGTAAGGCATTTAATGCATGATACACACGGCACGTGGTGAACATTGGAGAAAAAAATATATTCATTGAAAAAAAATCCCGGACTTATAAAAACCTTCAGCTATACTTTTGATTCATTCTCGAACTAAAAATGCTAGAGACACAGAATTTGTACCTAAATCATCCTGGCATATCCCTGCATACGAATTTCAAAGTTTTAGGGCGGCTTCCAGAGTTCTTGATACCGAAAATGACAAGTAGGCAGCTATGCTCCGAAACGAACTCAAAAAGCCTCACTACGGGATTTTTGTGCACAAAGAAAATCAAAAGTTCGACGGATGAATTTGACCCCAAATCATTACTCAATCTTTACAAATTTAGCACCACTGGAATGACAATTTCAAGGGCTTTCCTCTCGTACTAAACGTAGTGCTATTTCGATTTTCAAAGCGAGGCTAGAGGTCAGGGAGTGGAACCGACACACCCCCGAGATGTAAGGCATTTAATGCATGATACACACGGCACGTGGTGAACATTGGAGAAAAAAATATATTCATTGAAAAAGAAATCCCGGACTTATAAAAACCTTTAGCTATACTTTTGATTCATTCTCGAACTAAAAATGCTAGAGAAACAGAATTTGTACCTAAATAATCCTGGCATATCCCTGCATACGATTTTCAAAGTTTTAGGGCGGCTTCCAGAGTTCTTGATACCGAAACTGACAAGTAGGCAGCTATGCTTCAAAACGAACTCAACAAGCCTCACTACAGGATTTTTGTGCACAAAGAAAATCAAACGTTCGACGGATAAATTTGACCCCAAATCATTACTCAATGTTAACAAGTTTAGCACCACTGGAACGACAATTTTAAGGGCTTTCCTCTCGTATTAAACTTATTGCTATGGTGAATTTCAAAGCGAGGCTACAGGTCAGGGAGTGGAACCGACACACCCCCGAGATGTGAGGCATTTAATGCATGATACACACGGCACGTGGTGAACATTGGAGAAAAAAATATATTCATTGAAAAAGAAATCCCGGACTTATAAAAACCTTTAGCTATACTTTTGATTCATTCTCGAACTAAAAATGCTAGAGAAACAGAATTTGTACCTAAATCATCCTAGCATATCCCTGCATACGAATTTCAAAGTTTTAGGGCGGCTTCCAGAGTTCTTGATACCGAAAATGACAAGTAGGCAGCTATGATCCGAAACGAACTCAACAAGCCTCACTACGGGATTTTTGTGCACAAAGAAAATCAAAAGTTCGACGGATAAGTTTGACCCCAAATCATTACTCAATCTTTACAATTTAGCACCACTGGAATGACAATTTTAAGGGCTTTCCACTCGTATTAAACTTATTGCTATGGTGAATTTCAAAGCGAGGCAAGAGGTCAGGGAGTGGAACCGACACACCCCCGAGTGGTGAGGCATTTAATGCATGATACACACGGCACGTGGTGAACATTGGAGAAAAAAATATATTCATTGAAAAAGAAATCCCGGACTTATAAAAACCTTTAGCTATACTTTTGATTCATTCTCGAACTAAAAATGCTAGAGAAACAGAATTTGTACCTAAATAATCCTGGTATATCCCTGCATACGAATTTCAAAGTTTTAGGGCGGCTTCCAGAGTTCTTGATACCGAAAATGACAAGTAGGCAGCTATGCTCCGAAACGAACTCAAAAAGACTCACTGCAAGATTTTTGTGCACAAAGAAAATCAAAAGTTCGACGGATAAGTTTGACCCCAAATCATTACTCAATCTTAACAAGTTTAGCAGCAGTGGGATGACAATTTTAAGGGCTTTCCTCTCGTATTAAACTTAGTGCTATTTCGATTTTTAAAGCGAGGCTAGAGGTCAGGGAGTGGAACCGACACACCCCCGAGATGTAAGGCATTTAATGCATGATACACACGGCACGTGGTGAACATTGGAGAAAAAAAATATATTCATTGAAAAAAAAATCCCGGACTTATGAAAACCTTCAGCTATACTTTTGATTCATTCTCGAACTAAAAATGCTAGAGAAACAGAATTTGTACTTAAATCATCCTGGCATATCCCTGCATACGAATTTCAAAGTTTTAAGGCGGCTTCCAGAGTTCTTGATACCGAAAATGACAAGTAGGCAGCTATGCTCCGAAACGAACTCAAGAAGCCTCACTAGTGGATTTTTTGTGCACAAAGAAAATCAAACGTTCGACGGATAAATTTGACCCCAAATCATTACTCAATCTTAAGAAGTTTAGCAGCAGTGGGATGACAATTTTAAGGGCTTTCCTCTCGTATTAAACTTAGTGCTATTTCGATTTTCAAAGCGAGGCTAGAGGTCAGGGAATGGAACCGACACACCCCCGAGATGTAAGGCATTTAATGCATGATACACACGGCACGTGGTGAACATTGGAGAAAAAAATATATTCATTGAAAAAAAAATCCCGGACTTATAAAAACCTTCAGCTATACTTTTGATTCATTCTCGAACTAAAAATGCTAGAGAAACAGAATTTGTACTTAAATCATCCTGGCATATCCCTGCATACGAATTTCAAAGTTTTAGGGCGGCTTCCAGAGTTCTTGATACCGAAAATGACAAGTAGGCAGCTATGCTCCGAAACGAACTCAAGAAGCCTCACTACTGGATTTTTTGTGCACAAAGAAAATCAAAGTTCGACGGATAAATTTGACCCCAAATCATTACTCAATCTTAACAAGTTTAGCACCAGTGGAATGACAATTATAAGGGCTTTCCTCTCGTATTAAACTTAGTGCTATTGCGATTTTCAAAGCGAGGCTAGAGGTCAGGGAGTGGAACCGACACACCCCCGAGATGTAAGGCATTTAATGCATGGTACACACGGCACGTGGTGAACATTGGAGAAAAAAATATATATTCATTGAAAAAAAATCCCGGACTTATAAAAACCTTCAGCTATACTTTTGATTCATTCTGGAACTAAAAATGCTAGAGAAACAGAAATTGTACCTAAATCATCCTGGCATATCCCTGCATACGAATTTCAAAGTTTTAGGGCGGCTTCCAGAGTTCTTGATACCGAAAATGACAAGTAGGCAGCTATGCTCCGAAACGAACTCAAGAAGCCTCACTACTGGATTTTTTGTGCACAAAGAAAATCAAAGTTCGACGGATAAATTTGACTCCAAATCATTACTCAATCTTAACAAGTTTAGCACCAGTGGAATGACAATTATAAGGGCTTTCCTCTCGTATTAAACTTAGTGCTATTGCGATTTTCAAAGCGAGGCTAGAGGTCAGGGAGTGGAACCGACACACCCCCGAGATGTAAGGCATTTAATGCATGGTACACACGGCACGTGGTGAACATTGGAGAAAAAATATATATTCATTGAAAAAAAATCCCGGACTTATAAAAACCTTCAGCTATACTTTTGATTCATTCTGGAACTAAAAATGCTAGAGAAACAGAAATTGTACCTAAATCATCCTAGCATATCCCTGCATACGAATTTCAAAGTTTTAGGGCGGCTTCCAGAGTTCTTGATACCGAAAATGACAAGTAGGCAGCTATGCTCCGAAACGAACTCAAGAAGCCTCACTACTGGATTTTTTGTGCACAAAGAAAATCAAAGTTCGACGGATAAATTTGACCCCAAATCATTACTCAATCTTAACAAGTTTGGCACCAGTGGAATGACAATTATAAGGGCTTTCCTCTCGTATTAAACTTAGTGCTATTGCGATTTTCAAAGCGAGGCTAGAGGTCAGGGAGTGGAACCGACACACCCCCGAGATGTAAGGCATTTAATGCATGGTACACACGGCACGTGGTGAACATTGGAGAAAAAAATATATATTCATTGAAAAAAAATCCCGGACTTATAAAAACCTTCAGATATACTTTTGATTCATTCTGGAACTAAAAATGCTAGAGAAACAGAAATTGTACCTAAATCATCCTAGCATATCCCTGCATACGAATTTTAAAGTTTTAGGGCGGCTTCCAGAGTTCTTGATACCGAAAATGACAAGTAGGCAGCTATGCTCCGAAACAAACTCAACAAGCCTCACTACGGGATTTTTGTGCACATAGAAAATCAAAAGTTCGACGGATAAATTTGACCCCAAATCATTACTCAATCTTAACAAGTTTAGCAGCAGTGGGATGACAATTTTAAGGGCTTTCCTCTCGTATTAAACTTAGTGCTATTTCGATATTCAAAGCGAGGCTAGAGGTCAGGGAGTGGAACCGACACACCCCCGAGATGTAAGGCATTTAATGCATGATACACACGGCACGTGGTGAACATTGGAGAAAAAAATATATTCATTGAAAAAAAAATCCCGGACTTATAAAAACCTTCAGCTATACTTTTGATTCATTCTCGAACTAAAAATGGTAGAGAAACAGAATTTGTACTTAAATCATCCTGGCATATCCCTGCATACGAATTTCAAAGTTTTAGGGCGGCTTCCAGAGTTCTTGATACCGAAAATGACAAGTAGGCAGCTATGCTCCGAAACGAACTCAAGAAGCCTCACTACTGGATTTTTTGTGCACAAAGAAAATCAAACGTTCGACGGATAAATTTGACCCCAAATCATTACTCAATCTTAACAAGTTTAGCACCAGTGGAATGACAATTATAAGGGCTTTCCTCTCGTATTAAACTTAGTGCTATTGCGATTTTCAAAGCGAGGCTAGAGGTCAGGGAGTGGAACCGACACACCCCCGAGATGTAAGGCATTTAATGCATGGTACACACGGCACGTGGTGAACATTGGAGAAAAAAATATATATTCATTGAAAAAAAAATCCCGGACTTATAAAAACCTTCAGCTATGCTTTTGATTCATTCTCGAACTAAAATTGCTAGAGAAACAGAAATTGTACCTAAATCATCCTAGCATATCCCTGCATACGAATTTTAAAGTTTTAGGGCGGCTTCCAGAGTTCTTGATACCGAAAATGACAAGTAGGCAGCTATGCTCCGAAACAAACTCAACAAGCCTCACTACGGGATTTTTGTGCACATAGAAAATCAAAAGTTCGACGGATAAATTTGACCCCAAATCATTACTCAATCTTAACAAGTTTAGCACCAGTGGAATGACAATTTTAAGGGCTTTCCTCTCGTATTAAACTTAGTGCTATTTCGATTTTCAAAGCGAGGCTAGAGGTCAGGGAGTGGAACCGACACACCCCCGAGATGTAAGGCATTTAATGCATGATACACACGGCACGTGGTGAACATTGGAGAAAAAAATATATTCATTGAAAAAAAAATCCCGGACTTATAAAAACCTTCAGCTATACTTTTGATTCATTCTCGAACTAAAAATGCTAGAGAAACAGAATTTGTACTTAAATCATCCTGGCATATCCCTGCATACGAATTTCAAAGTTTTAGGGCGGCTTCCAGAGTTCTTGATACCGAAAATGACAAGTAGGCAGCTATGCTCCGAAACGAACTCAAGAAGCCTCACTACTGGATTTTTTGTGCACAAAGAAAATCAAACGTTCGACGGATAAATTTGACCCCAAATCATTACTCAATCTTAACAAGTTTAGCACCAGTGGAATGACAATTATAAGGGCTTTCCTCTCGTATTAAACTTAGTGCTATTGCGATTTTCAAAGCGAGGCTAGAGGTCAGGGAGTGGAACCGACACACCCCCGAGATGTAAGGCATTTAATGCATGGTACACACGGCACGTGGTGAACATGGGAGAAAAAAATATATATTCATTGAAAAAAAAATCCCGGACTTATAAAAACCTTCAGCTATGCTTTTGATTCATTCTCGAACTAAACTTGCTAGAGAAACAGAATTTGTACTTAAATCATCCTGGCATATCCCTGCATACGAATTTCAAAGTTTTAGGGCAGTTTTCAGAGTTCTTGATACCGAAAATGACAAGTAGGCAGCTATGCTCCGAAACGAACTCAAGAAGCCTCACTACGGGATTTTTGTGCACAAAGAAAATCAAAAGTTCGACGGATAAGTTTGACCCCAAATCATTACTCAATCTTTACAAATTTAGCACCACTGGAATGACAAGTTCAAGGGCTTTCCTCTCGTACTAAACGTAGTGCTATTGCGATTTTCAAAGCGAGGCTAGAGGTCAGGGAGTGGAACCGACACACCCCCGAGATGTAAGGCATTTAATGCATGGTACACACGGCACGTGGTGAACATTGGAGAAAAAAATATATTCATTGAAAAAAAAATCCCGGACTTATAAAAACCTTCAGCTATACTTTTGATTCATTCTCGAACTAAAAATGCTAGAGAAACAGAATTTGTACTTAAATCATCCTGGCATATCCCTGCATACGAATTTCAAAGTTTTAGGGCGGCTTCCAGAGTTCTTGATACCGAAAATGACAAGTAGGCAGCTATGCTCCGAAACGAACTCAAGAAGCCTCACTACTGGATTTTTTGTGCACAAAGAAAATCAAACGTTCGACGGATCAATTTGACCCCAAATCATTACTCAATCTTAACAAGTTTAGCACCAGTGGAATGACAATTATAAGGGCTTTCCTCTCGTATTAAACTTAGTGCTATTGCGATTTTCAAAGCGAGGCTAGAGGTCAGGGAGTGGAACCGACACACCCCCGAGATGTAAGGCATTTAATGCATGGTACACACGGCACGTGGTGAACATTGGAGAAAAAAATATATATTCATTGAAAAAAAAATCCCGGACTTATAAAAACCTTCAGCTATGCTTTTGATTCATTCTCGAACTAAAATTGCTAGAGAAACAGAATTTGTACTTAAATCATCCTGGCATATCCCTGCATACGAATTTCAAAGTTTTAGGGCAGTTTTCAGAGTTCTTGATACCGAAAATGACAAGTAGGCAGCTATGCTCCGAAACGAACTCAAGAAGCCTCACTACGGGATTTTTGTGCACAAAGAAAATCAAAAGTTCGACGGATAAGTTTGACCCCAAATCATTACTCAATCTTTACAAATTTAGCACCACTGGAATGACAATTTCAAGGGCTTTTCTCTCGTACTAAACGTAGTGCTATTGCGATTTTCAAAGCGAGGCTAGAGGTCAGGGAGTGGAACCGACACACCCCCGAGATGTAAGGCATTTAATGCATGATACACACGGCACGTGGTGAACATTGGAGAAAAAAATATATTCATTGAAAAAAAAATCCCGGACTTATAAAAACCTTCAGCTATACTTTTGATTCATTCTCGAACTAAAAATGCTAGAGAAACAGAATTTGTACTTAAATCATCCTGGCATATCCCTGCATACGAATTTCAAAGTTTTAGGGCGGCTTCCAGAGTTCTTGATACCGAAAATGACAAGTAGGCAGCTATGCTCCGAAACGAACTCAAGAAGCCTCACTACTGGATTTTTTGTGCACAAAGAAAATCAAACGTTCGACGGATAAATTTGACCCCAAATCATTACTCAATCTTAACAAGTTTAGCACCAGTGGAATGACAATTATAAGGGCTTTCCTCTCGTATTAAACTTAGTGCTATTGCGATTTTCAAAGCGAGGCTAGAGGTCAGGGAGTGGAACCGACACACCCCCGAGATGTAAGGCATTTAATGCATGGTACACACGGCACGTGGTGAACATTGGAGAAAAAAATATATTCATTGAAAAAAAAATCCCGGACTTATAAAAACCTTCAGCTATACTTTTGATTCATTCTCGAACTAAAAATGCTAGAGAAACAGAATTTGTACTTAAATCATCCTGGCATATCCCTGCATACGAATTTCAAAGTTTTAGGGCAGTTTTCAGAGTTCTTGATACCGAAAATGACAAGTAGGCAGCTATGCTCCGAAACGAACTCAAGAAGCCTCACTACGGGATTTTTGTGCACAAAGAAAATCAAAAGTTCGACGGATAAGTTTGACCCCAAATCATTACTCAATCTTTACAAATTTAGCACCACTGGAATGACAATTTCAAGGGCTTTCCTCTCGTACTAAACGTAGTGCTATTGCGATTTTCAAAGCGAGGCTAGAGGTCAGGGAGTGGAACCGACACACCCCCGAGATGTAAGGCATTTAATGCATGGTACACACGGCACGTGGTGAACATTGGAGAAAAAAATATATTCATTGAAAAAAAAATCCCGGACTTATAAAAACCTTCAGCTATACTTTTGATTCATTCTCGAACTAAAAATGCTAGAGAAACAGAATTTGTACTTAAATCATCCTGGCATATCCCTGCATACGAATTTCAAAGTTTTAGGGCGGCTTCCAGAGTTCTTGATACCGAAAATGACAAGTAGGCAGCTATGCTCCGAAACGAACTCAAGAAGCCTCACTACTGGATTTTTTGTGCACAAAGAAAATCAAACGTTCGACGGATAAATTTGACCCCAAATCATTACTCAATCTTAACAAGTTTAGCACCAGTGGAATGACAATTATAAGGGCTTTCCTCTCGTATTAAACTTAGTGCTATTGCGATTTTCAAAGCGAGGCTAGAGGTCAGGGAGTGGAACCGACACACCCCCGAGATGTAAGGCATTTAATGCATGGTACACACGGCACGTGGTGAACATTGGAGAAAAAAATATATATTCATTGAAAAAAAATCCCGGACTTATAAAAACCTTCAGCTATACTTTTGATTCATTCTGGAACTAAAAATGCTAGAGAAACAGAAATTGTACCTAAATCATCCTAGCATATCCCTGCATACGAATTTTAAAGTTTTAGGGCGGCTTCCAGAGTTCTTGATACCGAAAATGACAAGTAGGCAGCTATGCTCCGAAACAAACTCAACAAGCCTCACTACGGGATTTTTGTGCACATAGAAAATCAAAAGTTCGACGGATAAGTTTGACCCCAAATCATTACTCAATCTTAACAAGTTTAGCAGCAGTGGGATGACAATTATAAGGGCTTTCCTCTCGTATTAAACTTAGTGCTATTTCGATTTTCAAAGCGAGGCTAGAGGTCAGGGAGTGGAACCGACACACCCCCGAGATGTAAGGCATTTAATGCATGATACACACGGCACGTGGTGAACATTGGAGAAAGAAAATATATTCATTGAAAAAAAAATCCCGGACTTATAAAAACCTTCAGCTATACTTTTGATTCATTCTCGAACTAAAAATGCTAGAGAAACAAAATTTGTACCTAAATAATCCTGGCATATCCCTGCATACGAATTTCAAAGTTTTAGGGCGGCTTCCAGAGTTCTTGATAACGAAACTGACAAGTAGGCAGCTATGCTCCAAAACGAACTCAACAAGCCATACTACGGGATTTTTGTGCACAAAGAAAATCAAAAGTTCGACGGATAAATTTGACCCCAAATTATTACTCAATCTTTACAAGTTTAGCACCAATGGAATGACAATTTTAAGGGCTTTCCTCTCGTATTAAACTTAGTGCTATTACGATTTTCAAAGCGAGGCTAGAGGTCAGGGAGTGGAACCGACACACCCCCGAGATGCAAGGCATTTAATGCTTGATACACACGGCACGTGGTGAACATTGGAGAAAAAAAATATATTCATTGAAAAAAAATCCCGGACTTATAAAAACCTTCAGCTATACTTTTGATTCATTCTCGAACTAAAAATGCTAAAGTAACAGAATTTGTACTTAAATCATCCTGGCATATCCCTGCATACGAATTTCAAAGTTTTAGGGCGGCTTCCAGACTTCTTGATACCGAAAATGACAAGTAGACAGCTATGCTCCGAAACGAACTCAAGAAGCCTCACTACGGGATATTTGTGCACAAAGAAAATCAAAAGTTCGACGGATAAGTTTGACCCCAAATCATTACTCAATCTTTACAAATTTAGCACCACTGGAATGACAATTTCAAGGGCTTTCCTGTCGTACTAAACTTAGTGCTATTGCGATTTTCAAAGCGAGGCTAGAGGTCAGGGAGTGGAACCGACACACCCCCGAGATGTAAGGCATTTAATGCATGATACACACGGCACGTGGTGAACATTGGAGAAAAAAATATATATTCATTGAAAAAAAATCCCGGACTTATAAAAACCTTCAGCTATACTTTTGATTCATTCTGGAACTAAAAATGCTAGAGAAACAGAATTTGTACCTAAATCATCCTGGCATATCCCTGCATACGAATTTTAAAGTTTTAGGGCGGTTTCCAGAGTTCTTGATACCGAAAATGACAAGTAGGCAGCTATGCTCCGAAACGAACTCAAGAAGCCTCACTACGGGATTTTTGTGCACAAAGAAAATCAAACGTTCGACGGATAAATTTGACCCCAAATCATTGCTCAAGCTTAACAAGTTTAGCACCAGTGGAATGACAATTATAAGGGCTTTCCTCTCGTACTAAACTTAGTGCTATTGCGATTTTCAAAGCGAGGCTAGAGGTCAGGGAGTGGAACCGACACACCCCCGAGATGTAAGGCATTTAATGCATGATACACACGGCACGTGGTGAACATTGGAGAACAAAAATATATTCATTGAAAAAAAATCCCGGACTTATAAAAACCTTCAGCTATACTTTTGATTCATTCTCGAACTAAAAATGCTAGAGAAACAGAATTTGTACTTAAATCATCCTGGTTTATCCCTGCATACGAATTTCAAAGTTTTAGGGCGGCTTCCAGAGTTCTTGATACCGAAAATGACAAGTAGGCAGCTATGCTCCGAAACGAACTCAAGAAGCCTCACTACTGGATTTTTGTGCACAAAGAAAATCAAACGTTCGACGGATAAATTTGACCCCAAATCATTACACAATTATAAGGGCTTTCCTCTCGTATTAAACTTAGTGCTATTGCGATTTTCAAAGCGAGGCTAGAGGTCAGGGAGTGGAACCGACACACCCCCGAGATGTAAGGCATTTAATGCATGATACACACGGCACGTGGTGAACATTGGAGAAAAAAATATATATTCATTGAAAAAAAATCCCGGACTTATAAAAACCTTCAGCTATACTTTTGATTCATTCTCGAACTAAAAATGCTAGAGAAACAGAATTTGTACCTAAATCATCCTGGCATATCCCTGCATACGAATTTTAAAGTTTTAGGGCGGTTTCCAGAGTTCTTGATACCGAAAATGACAAGTAGGCAGCTATGCTCCGAAACGAACTCAAGAAGCCTCACTAAGGGATTTTTGTGCACAAAGAAAATCAAACGTTCGACGGATAAATTTGACCCCAAATCATTGCTCAAGCTTAACAAGTTTAGCACCAGTTGAATGACAATTATAAGGGCTTTCCTCTCGTACTAAACTTAGTGCTATTGCGATTTTCAAAGCGAGGCTAGAGGTCAGGGAGTGGAACCGACACACCCCCGAGATGTAAGGCATTTAATGCATGATACACACGGCACGTGGTGAACATTGGAGAAAAAAATATATATTCATTGAAAAAGAATCCCGGACTTATAAAAACCTTCAGCTATACATATGATTCATTCTCGAACTAAAAATGCTAGAGAAACAGAATTTGTACTTAAATCATCCTGGCATATCCCTGCATACGAATTTCAAAGTTTTAGGGCGGTTTCCAGAGTTCTTGATACCGAAAATGACAAGTAGGCAGCTATGCTCCGAAACGAACTCAAGAAGCCTCACTACGGGATTTTTGTGCACAAAGAAAATCAAAAGTTCGACGGATAAGTTTGACCCCAAATCATTACTCAATCTTTACTAATTTAGCACCACTGGAATGACAATTTCAAGGGCTTTCCTCTCGTACTAAACGTAGTGCTATTGCGATTTTCAAAGCGAGGCTACAGGTCAGGGAGTGTAACCGACACACCCCCGAGATGTAAGGCATTTAATGCATGATACACACGGCACGTAGTGAACATTGGAGAAAAAAATATATATTCATTGAAAAAAAATCCCGGACTTATGAAAACCTTCAGCTATACTATTGATTCATTCTGGAACTAAAAATGCTAGAGAAACAAAATTTGTACCTAAATCATCCTGGCATATCCCTGCATACGAATTTTAAAGTTTTAGGGCGGCTTCCAGAGTTCTTGATACCGAAAATGACAAGTAGGCAGCTATGCTCCGAAACGAACTCAAGAAGCCTCACTACGGGATTTTTGTGCACAAAGAAAATCAAAAGTTCGACGGATAAATTTGACCCCAAATCATTACTCAATCTTAACAAGTTTAGCAGAAGTGGGATGACAATTTTAAGGGCTTTCCTCTCGTATTAAACTTAGTGCTATTTCGATTTTCAAAGCGAGGCTAGAGGTCAGAGAGTGGAACCGACACACCCCCGAGATGTAAGGCATTTAATGCATGATACACACGGCACGTAGTGAACATTGGAGAAAAAAATATATATTCATTGAAAAAAAATCCCGGACTTATAAAAACCTTCAGCTATACTATTGATTCATTCTGGAACTAAAAATGCTAGAGAAACAGAATTTGTACCTAAATCATCCTGGCATATCCCTGCATACGAATTTTTAAGTTTTAGGGCGGCTTCCAGAGTTCTTGATACCGAAAATGACAAGTAGGCAGCTATGCTCCGAAACGAACTCAACAAGCCTCACTACGGGATTTTTGTGCACAAAGAAAATCAAAAGTTCGACGGATAAATTTGACCCCAAATCATTACTCAATCTTAACAAGTTTAGCAGAAGTGGGATGACAATTTTAAGGGCTTTCCTCTCGTATTAAACTTAGTGCTATTTCGATTTTCAAAGCGAGGCAAGAGGTCAGGGAGTGGAACCGACACACCCCCGAGATGTAAGGCATTTAATGCATGATACACACGGCACGTGGTGAACATTGGAGAAAAAAATATATATTCATTGAAAAAAAATCCCGGACTTATAAAAACCTTTAGCTATACTTTTGATTCATTCTCGAACTAAAACTGCTAGAGAAACAGAATTTGTATCTAAATAATCCTGGTATATCCCTGCATACGAATTTCAAAGTTTTAGGGCGGCTTCCAGAGTTCTTGATACCGAAACTGACAAGTAGGCAGCTATGCTCCGAAACGAACTCAAGAAGCCTCACTACGGGATTTTTGTGCACAAAGAAAATCAAAAGTTCGACGGATAAATTTGACCCCAAATCATTACTCAATCTTAGCAAGTTTAGCACCAGTGGAATGACAATTTTAAGGGCTTTCCTCTCGTATTAAACTTATTGCTATTGGGATTCTTAAAGCGAAGCTAGAGGTCAGGGAGTGTAACCGACACACCCCCGAGATGTAAGGCATTTAATGCATGATACACACGGCACGTGGTGAACATTGGAGAAAAAAAATATATTCATTGAAAAAAAATCCCGGACTTATATAAACCTTCAGCTATACTTTTGATTCATTCTCGAACTAAAAATGCTAGAGAAACAGAATTTGTACCTAAATAATCCTGGCATATCCCTGCATACGAATTTCAAAGTTTTAGGGCGGCTTCCAGAGTTCTTGATACCGAAACTGACAAGTAGGCAGCTATGCTCCGAAACGAACTCAAGAAGCCTCACTACGGGATTTTTGTGCACAAAGAAAATCAAAAGTTCGACGGATAAATTTGACCCCAAATCATTACTCAATCTTAGCAAGTTTAGCACCAGTGGAATGACAATTTTAAGGGCTTTCCTCTCGTATTAAACTTATTGCTATTGGGATTCTTAAAGCGAAGCTAGAGGTCAGGGAGTGTAACCGACACACCCCCGAGATGTAAGGCATTTAATGCATGATACACACGGCACGTGGTGAACATTGGAGAAAAAAAATATATTCATTGAAAAAAAATCCCGGACTTATATAAACCTTCAGCTATACTTTTGATTCATTCTCGAACTAAAAATGCTAGAGAAACAGAATTTGTACCTAAATAATCCTGGCATATCCCTGCATACGAATTTCAAAGTTTTAGGGCGGCTTCCAGAGTTCTTGATACCGAAACTGACAAGTAGGCAGCTATGCTCCGAAACGAACTCAACAAGCCTCACTACGGGATTTTTGTGCACAAAGAAAATCAAAAGTTCGACGGATAAATTTGACCCCAAATCATTACTCAATCTTAGCAAGTTTAGCACCAGTGGAATGACAATTTTAAGGGCTTTCCTCTCGTATTAAACTTAGTGCTATTGGGATTCTTAAAGCGAAGCTAGAGGTCAGGGAGTGGAACCGACACACCCCCGAGATGTAAGGCATTTAATGCATGATACACACGGCACGTGGTGAACATTGGAGAAAAAAATATATATTCATTGAAAAAGAATCCCGGACTTATAAAAACCTTCAGCTATACATATGATTCATTCTCGAACTAAAAATGCTAGAGAAACAGAATTTGTACTTAAATCATCCTGGCATATCCTTGCATACGAATTTCAAAGTTTTAGGGCGGTTTCCAGAGTTCTTGATACCGAAAATGACAAGTAGGCAGCTATGCTCCGAAACGAACTCAAGAAGCCTCACTACGGGTTTTTTGTGCACAAAGAAAATCAAAAGTTCGACGGATAAATTTGACCCCAAATCATTACTCAATCTTAGCAAGTTTAGCACCAGTGGAATGACAATTTTAAGGGCTTTCCTCTCGTATTAAACTTATTGCTATTGGGATTCTTAAAGCGAAGCTAGAGGTCAGGGAGTGTAACCGACACACCCCCGAGATGTAAGGCATTTAATGCATGATACACACGGCACGTGGTGAACATTGGAGAAAAAAAATATATTCATTGAAAAAAAATCCCGGACTTATATAAACCCTCAGCTATACTTTTGATTCATTCTCGAACTAAAAATGCTAGAGAAACAGAATTTGTACCTAAATAATGCTGGCATATCCCTGCATACGAATTTCAAAGTTTTAGGGCGGCTTCCAGAGTTCTTGATACCGAAACTGGCAAGTAGGCAGCTATGCTCCGAAACGAACTCAAGAAGCCTCACTAAGGGATTTTTGTGCACAAAGAAAATCAAAAGTTCGACGGATAAATTTGACCCCAAATCATTACTCAATCTTAACAAGTTTAGCACCAGTGGAATGACAATTTTAAGGGCTTTCCTCTCGTATTAAACTTATTGCTATTGGGATTCTTAAAGCGAAGCTAGAGGTCAGGGAGTGTAACCGACACACCCCCGAGATGTAAGGCATTTAATGCATGATACACACGGCACGTGGTGAACATTGGAGAAAAAAAATATATTCATTGAAAAAAAATCCCGGACTTATATAAACCTTCAGCTATACTTTTGATTCATTCTCGAACTAAAAATGCTAGAGAAACAGAATTTGTACCTAAATAATCCTGGCATATCCCTGCATACGAATTTCAAAGTTTTAGGGCGGCTTCCAGAGTTCTTGATACCGAAACTGGCAAGTAGGCAGCTATGCTCCGAAACGAACTCAAGAAGCCTCACTACGGGATTTTTGTGTACAAAGAAAATCAAAAGTTCGACGGATAAATTTGACCCCAAATCATTACTCAATCTTAACAAGTTTAGCACCAGTGGAATGACAATTTTAAGGGCTTTCCTCTCGTATTAAACTTATTGCTATTGGGATTCTTAAAGCGAAGCTAGAGGTCAGGGAGTGTAACCGACACACCCCCGAGATGTAAGGCATTTAATGCATGATACACACGGCACGTGGTGAACATTGGAGAAAAAAAATATATTCATTGAAAAAAAATCCCGGACTTATATAAACCTTCAGCTATACTTTTGATTCATTCCCGAACTAAAAATGCTAGAGAAACAGAATTTGTACCTAAATAATCCTGGCATATCCCTGCATACGAATTTCAAAGTTTTAGGGCGGCTTCCAGAGTTCTTGATACCGAAACTGGCAAGTAGGCAGCTATGCTCCGAAACGAACTCAAGAAGCCTCACTACGGGATTTTTGTGCACAAAGAAAATCAAAAGTTCGACGGATAAATTTGACCCCAAATCATTACTCAATCTTAACAAGTTTAGCACCAGTGGAATGACAATTTTAAGGGCTTTCCTCTCGTATTAAACTTAGTGCTAATACGATTTTCAAAGCGAGGCTAGAGGTCAGGGAGTGGAACCGACACACCCCCGAGATGTAAGGCATTTAATGCATGATACACACGGCACGTGGTGAACATTGGAGAAAAAAAATATATTCATTGAAAAAAAATCCCGGACTTATATAAACCTTCAGCTATACTTTTGATTCATTCCCGAACTAAAAATGCTAGAGAAACAGAATTTGTACCTAAATAATCCTGGCATATCCCTGCATACGAATTTCAAAGTTTTAGGGCGGCTTCCAGAGTTCTTGATACCGAAACTGGCAAGTAGGCAGCTATGCTCCGAAACGAACTCAAGAAGCCTCACTACGGGATTTTTGTGCACAAAGAAAATCAAAAGTTCGACGGATAAATTTGACCCCAAATCATTACTCAATCTTAGCAAGTTTAGCACCAGTGGAATGACAATTTTAAGGGCTTTCCTTTCGTATTAAACTTAGTGCTATTACGATTTTTTCAAAGCGAGGCTAGAGGTCAGGGAGTGGAACCGACACACCCCCGAGATGTAAGGCATTTAATGCATGATACACACGGCACGTGGTGAACATTGGAGAAAAAAAATATATTCATTGAAAAAGAATCCCGGACTTATAAAAACCTTCAGCTATACTTTTGATTCATTCTCGAACTAAAAATGCTAGAGAAACAGAATTTGTACTTAAATCATCCTGGCATATCCCTGCATACGAATTTCAAAGTTTTAGGGCGGCTTCCAGAGTTCTTGATACCGAAACTGACAAGTAGGCAGCTATGCTCCGAAACGAACTCAACAAGCCTCACTACGGGATTTTTGTGCACAAAGAAAATCAAAAGTTCGACGGATAAATTTGACCCCAAATCATTACTCAATCTTAACAAGTTTAGCACCAGTGGAATGACAATTTTAAGGGCTTTCCTCTCGTATTAAACTTAGTGCTAATACGATTTTCAAAGCGAGGCTAGAGGTCAGGGAGTGGAACCGACACACCCCCGAGATGTAAGGCATTTAATGCATGATACACACGGCACGTGGTGAACATTGGAGAAAAATAAATATATTCATTGAAAAAAAATCCCGGACTTATAAAAACCTTTAGCTATACTTTTGATTCATTCTCGAACTAAAAATGCTAGAGAAACAGAATTTGTACCTAAATTATCCTGGCATATCACTGCATACGAATTTCAAAGTTTTAGGGCGGTTTCCAGAGTTCTTGATACCGAAAATGACAAGTAGGCAGCTATGCTCCGAAACGAACTCAAGAAGCCTCACTACGGGTTTTTTGTGCACAAAGAAAATCAAAAGTTCGACGGATAAATTTGACCCCAAATCATTACTCAATCTTAGCAAGTTTAGCACCAGTGGAATGACAATTTTAAGGGCTTTCCTCTCGTATTAAACTTATTGCTATTGGGATTCTTAAAGCGAAGCTAGAGGTCAGGGAGTGTAACCGACACACCCCCGAGATGTAAGGCATTTAATGCATGATACACACGGCACGTGGTGAACATTGGAGAAAAAAAATATATTCATTGAAAAAAAATCCCGGACTTATATAAACCCTCAGCTATACTTTTGATTCATTCTCGAACTAAAAATGCTAGAGAAACAGAATTTGTACCTAAATAATGCTGGTATATCCCTGCATACGAATTTCAAAGTTTTAGGGCGGCTTCCAGAGTTCTTGATACCGAAACTGGCAAGTAGGCAGCTATGCTCCGAAACGAACTCAAGAAGCCTCACTAAGGGATTTTTGTGCACAAAGAAAATCAAAAGTTCGACGGATAAATTTGACCCCAAATCATTACTCAATCTTAACAAGTTTAGCACCAGTGGAATGACAATTTTAAGGGCTTTCCTCTCGTATTAAACTTATTGCTATTGGGATTCTTAAAGCGAAGCTAGAGGTCAGGGAGTGTAACCGACACACCCCCGAGATGTAAGGCATTTAATGCATGATACACACGGCACGTGGTGAACATTGGAGAAAAAAAATATATTCATTGAAAAAAAATCCCGGACTTATATAAACCTTCAGCTATACTTTTGATTCATTCTCGAACTAAAAATGCTAGAGAAACAGAATTTGTACCTAAATAATCCTGGCATATCCCTGCATACGAATTTCAAAGTTTTAGGGCGGCTTCCAGAGTTCTTGATACCGAAACTGGCAAGTAGGCAGCTATGCTCCGAAACGAACTCAAGAAGCCTCACTACGGGATTTTTGTGCACAAAGAAAATCAAAAGTTCGACGGATAAATTTGACCCCAAATCATTACTCAATCTTAACAAGTTTAGCACCAGTGGAATGACAATTTTAAGGGCTTTCCTCTCGTATTAAACTTATTGCTATTGGGATTCTTAAAGCGAAGCTAGAGGTCAGGGAGTGTAACCGACACACCCCCGAGATGTAAGGCATTTAATGCATGATACACACGGCACGTGGTGAACATTGGAGAAAAAAAATATATTCATTGAAAAAAAATCCCGGACTTATATAAACCTTCAGCTATACTTTTGATTCATTCCCGAACTAAAAATGCTAGAGAAACAGAATTTGTACCTAAATAATCCTGGCATATCCCTGCATACGAATTTCAAAGTTTTAGGGCGGCTTCCAGAGTTCTTGATACCGAAACTGGCAAGTAGGCAGCTATGCTCCGAAACGAACTCAAGAAGCCTCACTACGGGATTTTTGTGCACAAAGAAAATCAAAAGTTCGACGGATAAATTTGACCCCAAATCATTACTCAATCTTAACAAGTTTAGCACCAGTGGAATGACAATTTTAAGGGCTTTCCTCTCGTATTAAACTTAGTGCTAATACGATTTTCAAAGCGAGGCTAGAGGTCAGGGAGTGGAACCGACACACCCCCGAGATGTAAGGCATTTAATGCATGATACACACGGCACGTGGTGAACATTGGAGAAAAAAAAATATATTCATTGAAAAAAAATTCCGGACTTATAAAAACCTTTAGCTATACTTTTGATTCATTCTCGAACTAAAAATGCTAGAGAAACAGAATTTGTACCTAAATAATCCTAGGATATCCCTGCATACGAATTTCAAAGTTTTAGGGGGGCTTCCAGAGTTCTTGATACCGAAACTGACAAGTAGGCAGCTATGCTCCGAAACGAACTCAAGAAGCCTCACTACGGGATTTTTGTGCACAAAGAAAATCAAAAGTTCGACGGATAAATTTGACCCCAAATCATTACTCAATCTTAGCAAGTTTAGCACCAGTGGAATGACAATTTTAAGGGCTTTCCTTTCGTATTAAACTTAGTGCTATTACGATTTTTTCAAAGCGAGGCTAGAGGTCAGGGAGTGGAACCGACACACCCCCGAGATGTAAGGCATTTAATGCATGATACACACGGCACGTGGTGAACATTGGAGAAAAAAAATATATTCATTGAAAAAGAATCCCGGACTTATAAAAACTTTCAGCTATACTTTTGATTCATTCTCGAACTAAAAATGCTAGAGAAACAGAATTTGTACTTAAATCATCCTGGCATATCCCTGCATACGAATTTCAAAGTTTTAGGGCGGCTTCCAGAGTTCTTGATAACGAAACTGACAAGTAGGCAGCTATGCTCCGAAACGAACTCAACAAGCCTCACTACGGGATTTTTGTGCACAAAGAAAATCAAAAGTTCGACGGATAAATTTGACCCCAAATCATTACTCAATCTTAACAAGTTTAGCACCAGTGGAATGACAATTTTAAGGGCTTTCCTCTCGTATTAAACTTAGTGCTAATACGATTTTCAAAGCGAGGCTAGAGGTCAGGGAGTGGAACCGACACACCCCCGAGATGTAAGGCATTTAATGCATGATACACACGGCACGTGGTGAACATTGGAGAAAAATAAATATATTCATTGAAAAAAAATCCCGGACTTATAAAAACCTTTAGCTATACTTTTGATTCATTCTCGAACTAAAAATGCTAGAGAAACAGAATTTGTACCTAAATTATCCTGGCATATCACTGCATACGAATTTCAAAGTTTAATGGGCGGCTTCCAGAGTTCTTGATACCGAAACTGACAAGTAGGCAGCTATGCTCCGAAACGAACTCAACAAGCCTCACTACGGGATTTTTGTGCACAAAGAAAATCAAAAGTTCGACGGATAAATTTGACCCCAAATCATTACTCAATCTTAGCAAGTTTAGCACCAGTGGAATGACAATTTTAAGGGCTTTCCTCTCGTATTAAACTTATTGCTATTGGGATTCTTAAAGCGAAGCTAGAGGTCAGGGAGTGTAACCGACACACCCCCGAGATGTAAGGCATTTAATGCATGATACACACGGCACGTGGTGAACATTGGAGAAAAAAAATATATTCATTGAAAAAAAATCCCGGACTTATATAAACCTTCAGCTATACTTTTGATTCATTCTCGAACTAAAAATGCTAGAGAAACAGAATTTGTACCTAAATAATCCTAGGATATCCCTGCATACGAATTTCAAAGTTTTAGGGGGGCTTCCAGAGTTCTTGATACCGAAACTGACAAGTAGGCAGCTATGCTCCGAAACGAACTCAAGAAGCCTCACTAAGGGATTTTTGTGCACAAAGAAAATCAAAAGTTCGACGGATAAATTTGACCCCAAATCATTACTCAATCTTAGCAAGTTTAGCACCAGTGGAATGACAATTTTAAGGGCTTTCCTCTCGTATTAAACTTAGTGCTATTGGGATTCTTAAAGCCAGGCTAGAGGTCAGGGAGTGTAACCGACACACCCCCGAGATGTAAGGCATTTAATGCATGATACACACGGCACGTGGTGAACATTGGAGAAAAAAAATATATTCATTGAAAAAAAATCCCGGACTTATATAAACCTTCAGCTATACTTTTGATTCATTCTCGAACTAAAAATGCTAGAGAAACAGAATTTGTACCTAAATAATCCTGGCATATCCCTGCATACGAATTTCAAAGTTTTAGGGCGGCTTCCAGAGTTCTTGATACCGAAACTGACAAGTAGGCAGCTATGCTCCGAAACGAACTCAACAAGCCTCACTACGGGATTTTTGTGCACAAAGAAAATCAAAAGTTCGACGGATAAATTTGACCCCAAATCATTACTCAATCTTAGCAAGTTTAGCACCACTGGAATGACAATTTTAAGGGCTTTCCTCTCGTACTAAACGTAGTGCTATTGCTATTTTCAAAGCGAGGCTAGAGGTCAGGGAGTGGAACCGACACACCCCCGAGATGTAAGGCATTTAATGCATGATACACACGGCACGTGGTGAACATTGGAGAAAAAAATATATTCATTGAAAAAAAATCCCGGACTTATATAAACCTTCAGCTATACTTTTGATTCATTCTCGAACTAAAAATGCTAGAGAAACAAAATTTGTACTTAAATCATCCTAGGATATCCCTGCATACGAATTTCAAAGTTTTAGGGCGGCTTCCAGAGTTCTTGATACCGAAACTGACAAGTAGGCAGCTATGCTCCGAAACGAACTCAAGAAGCCTCACTACGGGATTTTTGTGCACAAAGAAAATCAAAAGTTCGACGGATAACATTGACCCCAAATCATTACTCAATCTTAGCAAGTTTAGCACCAGTGGAATGACAATTTTAAGGGCTTTCCTCTCGTATTAAACTTATTGCTATTGGGATTCTTAAAGCGAAGCTAGAGGTCAGGGAGTGTAACCGACACACCCCCGAGATGTAAGGCATTTAATGCATGATACACACGGCACGTGGTGAACATTGGAGAAAAAAAATATATTCATTGGAAAAAAATCCCGGACTTATATAAACCTTCAGCTATACTTTTGATTCATTCTCGAACTAAAAATGCTAGAGAAACAGAATTTGTACCTAAATAATCCTGGCATATCCCTGCATACGAATTTCAAAGTTTTAGGGCGGCTTCCAGAGTTCTTGATACCGAAACTGAAAAGTAGGCAGCTATGCTCCGAAACGAACTCAACAAGCCTCACTACGGGATTTTTGTGCACAAAGAAAATCAAAAGTTCGACGGATAAATTTGACCCCAAATCATTACTCAATCTTAGCAAGTTTAGCACCACTGGAATGACAATTTTAAGGGCTTTCCTCTCGTACTAAACGTAGTGCTATTGCTATTTTCAAAGCGAGGCTAGAGGTCAGGGAGTGGAACCGACACACCCCCGAGATGTAAGGCATTTAATGCATGATACACACGGCACGTGGTTAACATTGGAGAAAAAAATATATTCATTGAAAAAAAATCCCGGACTTATATAAACCTTCAGCTATACTTTTGATTCATTCTCGAACTAAAAATGCTAGAGAAACAGAATTTGTACCTTAATAATCCTGGCATATCCCTGCATACGAATTTCAAAGTTTTAGGGCGGCTTCCAGAGTTCTTGATACCGAAACTGACAAGTAGGCAGCTATGCTCCGAAACGAACTCAACAAGCCTCACTACGGGATTTTTGTGCACAAAGAAAATCAAAAGTTCGACGGATAAATTTGACCCCAAATCATTACTCAATCTTAGCAAGTTTAGCACCACTGGAATGACAATTTTAAGGGCTTTCCTCTCGTACTAAACGTAGTGCTATTGCTATTTTCAAAGCGAGGCTAGAGGTCAGGGAGTGGAACCGACACACCCCCGAGATGTAAGGCATTTAATGCATGATACACACGGCACGTGGTTAACATTGGAGAAAAAAATATATTCATTGAAAAAAAATCCCGGACTTATATAAACCTTCAGCTATACTTTTGATTCATTCTCGAACTAAAAATGCTAGAGAAACAGAATTTGTACCTAAATAATCCTGGCATATCCCTGCATACGAATTTCAAAGTTTTAGGGCGGCTTCCAGAGTTCTTGATACCGAAACTGGCAAGTAGGCAGCTATGCTCCGAAACGAACTCAACAAGCCTCACTAGGGGATTTTTGTGCACAAAGAAAATCAAAAGTTCGACGGATAAATTTGACCCCAAATCATTACTCAATCTTAGCAAGTTTAGCACCAGTGGAATGACAATTTTAAGGGCTTTCCTCTCGTATTAAACTTAGTGCTATTGGGATTCTTAAAGCGAAGCTAGAGGTCAGGGAGTGTAACCGACACACCCCCGAGATGTAAGGCATTTAATGCATGATACACACGGCACGTGGTGAACATTGGAGAAAAAAAATATATTCATTGAAAAAAAATCCCGGACTTATATAAACCTTCAGCTATACTTTTGATTCATTCTCGAACTAAAAATGCTAGAGAAACAGAATTTGTACCTAAATAATCCTGGCATATCCCTGCATACGAATTTCAAAGTTTTAGGGCGGCTTCCAGAGTTCTTGATACCGAAACTGACAAGTAGGCAGCTATGCTCCGAAACGAACTCAACAAGCCTCACTACGGGATTTTTGTGCACAAAGAAAATCAAAAGTTCGACGGATAAATTTGACCCCAAATCATTACTCAATCTTAGCAAGTTTAGCACCACTGGAATGACAATTTTAAGGGCTTTCCTCTCGTACTAAACGTAGTGCTCTTGCTGTTTTCAAAGCGAGGCTAGAGGTCAGGGAGTGGAACCGACACACCCCCGAGATGTAAGGCATTTAATGCATGATACACACGGCACGTGGTTAACATTGGAGAAAAAAATATATTCATTGAAAAAAAATCCCGGACTTATATAAACCTTCAGCTATACTTTTGATTCATTCTCGAACTAAAAATGCTAGAGAAACAGAATTTGTACCTAAATAATCCTGGCATATCCCTGCATACGAATTTCAAAGTTTTAGGGCGGCTTCCAGAGTTCTTGATACCGAAACTGGCAAGTAGGCAGCTATGCTCCGAAACGAACTCAACAAGCCTCACTAGGGGATTTTTGTGCACAAAGAAAATCAAAAGTTCGACGGATAAATTTGACCCCAAATCATTACTCAATCTTAGCAAGTTTAGCACCAGTGGAATGACAATTTTAAGGGCTTTCCTCTCGTATTAAACTTAGTGCTATTGGGATTCTTAAAGCGAAGCTAGAGGTCAGGGAGTGTAACCGACACACCCCCGAGATGTAAGGCATTTAATGCATGATACACACGGCACGTGGTGAACATTGGAGAAAAAAAATATATTCATTGAAAAAAAATCCCGGACTTATATAAACCTTCAGCTATACTTTTGATTCATTCTCGAACTAAAAATGCTAGAGAAACAGAATTTGTACCTAAATAATCCTGGCATATCCCTGCATACGAATTTCAAAGTTTTATGGCGGCTTCCAGAGTTCTTGATACCGAAACTGACAAGTAGGCAGCTATGCTCCGAAACGAACTCAACAAGCCTCACTACGGGATTTTTGTGCACAAAGAAAATCAAAAGTTCGACGGAAAAATTTGACCCCAAATCATTACTCAATCTTAGCAAGTTTAGCACCACTGGAATGACAATTTTAAGGGCTTTCCTCTCGTACTAAACGTAGTGCTATTGCTATTTTCAAAGCGAGGCTAGAGGTCAGGGAGTGGAACCGACACACCCCCGAGATGTGAGGCATTTAATGCATGATACACACGGCACGTGGTGAACATTGGAGAAAAAAAATATATTCATTGAAAAAAAATCCCGGACTTATATAAACCTTCAGCTATACTTTTGATTCATTCTCGAACTAAAAATGCTAGAGAAACAGAATTTGTACCTAAATAATCCTAGGATATCCCTGCATACGAATTTCAAAGTTTTAGGGGGGCTTCCAGAGTTCTTGATACCGAAACTGACAAGTAGGCAGCTATGCTCCGAAACGAACTCAAGAAGCCTCACTAAGGGATTTTTGTGCACAAAGAAAATCAAAAGTTCGACGGATAAATTTGACCCCAAATCATTACTCAATCTTAGCAAGTTTAGCACCAGTGGAATGACAATTTTAAGGGCTTTCCTCTCGTATTAAACTTAGTGCTATTGGGATTCTTAAAGCGAAGCTAGAGGTCAGGGAGTGTAACCGACACACCCCCGAGATGTAAGGCATTTAATGCATGATACACACGGCACGTGGTGAACATTGGAGAAAAAAAATATATTCATTGAAAAAAAATCCCGGACTTATATAAACCTTCAGCTATACTTTTGATTCATTCTCGAACTAAAAATGCTAGAGAAACAGAATTTGTACCTAAATAATCCTGGCATATCCCTGCATACGAATTTCAAAGTTTTAGGGCGGCTTCCAGAGTTCTTGATACCGAAACTGACAAGTAGGCAGCTATGCTCCGAAACGAACTCAACAAGCCTCACTACGGGATTTTTGTGCACAAAGAAAATCAAAAGTTCGACGGATAAATTTGACCCCAAATCATTACTCAATCTTAGCAAGTTTAGCACCACTGGAATGACAATTTTAAGGGCTTTCCTCTCGTACTAAACGTAGTGCTATTGCTATTTTCAAAGCGAGGCTAGAGGTCAGGGAGTGGAACCGACACACCCCCGAGATGTAAGGCATTTAATGCATGATACACACGGCACGTGGTGAACATTGGAGAAAAAAATATATTCATTGAAAAAAAATCCCGGACTTATATAAACCTTCAGCTATACTTTTGATTCATTCTCGAACTAAAAATGCTAGAGAAACAAAATTTGTACTTAAATCATCCTAGGATATCCCTGCATACGAATTTCAAAGTTTTAGGGCGGCTTCCAGAGTTCTTGATACCGAAACTGACAAGTAGGCAGCTATGCTCCGAAACGAACTCAAGAAGCCTCACTACGGGATTTTTGTGCACAAAGAAAATCAAAAGTTCGACGGATAACATTGACCCCAAATCATTACTCAATCTTAGCAAGTTTAGCACCAGTGGAATGACAATTTTAAGGGCTTTCCTCTCGTATTAAACTTATTGCTATTGGGATTCTTAAAGCGAAGCTAGAGGTCAGGGAGTGTAACCGACACACCCCCGAGATGTAAGGCATTTAATGCATGATACACACGGCACGTGGTGAACATTGGAGAAAAAAAATATATTCATTGGAAAAAAATCCCGGACTTATATAAACCTTCAGCTATACTTTTGATTCATTCTCGAACTAAAAATGCTAGAGAAACAGAATTTGTACCTAAATAATCCTGGCATATCCCTGCATACGAATTTCAAAGTTTTAGGGCGGCTTCCAGAGTTCTTGATACCGAAACTGAAAAGTAGGCAGCTATGCTCCGAAACGAACTCAACAAGCCTCACTACGGGATTTTTGTGCACAAAGAAAATCAAAAGTTCGACGGATAAATTTGACCCCAAATCATTACTCAATCTTAGCAAGTTTAGCACCACTGGAATGACAATTTTAAGGGCTTTCCTCTCGTACTAAACGTAGTGCTATTGCTATTTTCAAAGCGAGGCTAGAGGTCAGGGAGTGGAACCGACACACCCCCGAGATGTAAGGCATTTAATGCATGATACACACGGCACGTGGTTAACATTGGAGAAAAAAATATATTCATTGAAAAAAAATCCCGGACTTATATAAACCTTCAGCTATACTTTTGATTCATTCTCGAACTAAAAATGCTAGAGAAACAGAATTTGTACCTTAATAATCCTGGCATATCCCTGCATACGAATTTCAAAGTTTTAGGGCGGCTTCCAGAGTTCTTGATACCGAAACTGACAAGTAGGCAGCTATGCTCCGAAACGAACTCAACAAGCCTCACTACGGGATTTTTGTGCACAAAGAAAATCAAAAGTTCGACGGATAAATTTGACCCCAAATCATTACTCAATCTTAGCAAGTTTAGCACCACTGGAATGACAATTTTAAGGGCTTTCCTCTCGTACTAAACGTAGTGCTATTGCTATTTTCAAAGCGAGGCTAGAGGTCAGGGAGTGGAACCGACACACCCCCGAGATGTAAGGCATTTAATGCATGATACACACGGCACGTGGTTAACATTGGAGAAAAAAATATATTCATTGAAAAAAAATCCCGGACTTATATAAACCTTCAGCTATACTTTTGATTCATTCTCGAACTAAAAATGCTAGAGAAACAGAATTTGTACCTAAATAATCCTGGCATATCCCTGCATACGAATTTCAAAGTTTTAGGGCGGCTTCCAGAGTTCTTGATACCGAAACTGGCAAGTAGGCAGCTATGCTCCGAAACGAACTCAACAAGCCTCACTAGGGGATTTTTGTGCACAAAGAAAATCAAAAGTTCGACGGATAAATTTGACCCCAAATCATTACTCAATCTTAGCAAGTTTAGCACCAGTGGAATGACAATTTTAAGGGCTTTCCTCTCGTATTAAACTTAGTGCTATTGGGATTCTTAAAGCGAAGCTAGAGGTCAGGGAGTGTAACCGACACACCCCCGAGATGTAAGGCATTTAATGCATGATACACACGGCACGTGGTGAACATTGGAGAAAAAAAATATATTCATTGAAAAAAAATCCCGGACTTATATAAACCTTCAGCTATACTTTTGATTCATTCTCGAACTAAAAATGCTAGAGAAACAGAATTTGTACCTAAATAATCCTGGCATATCCCTGCATACGAATTTCAAAGTTTTAGGGCGGCTTCCAGAGTTCTTGATACCGAAACTGACAAGTAGGCAGCTATGCTCCGAAACGAACTCAACAAGCCTCACTACGGGATTTTTGTGCACAAAGAAAATCAAAAGTTCGACGGATAAATTTGACCCCAAATCATTACTCAATCTTAGCAAGTTTAGCACCACTGGAATGACAATTTTAAGGGCTTTCCTCTCGTACTAAACGTAGTGCTCTTGCTGTTTTCAAAGCGAGGCTAGAGGTCAGGGAGTGGAACCGACACACCCCCGAGATGTAAGGCATTTAATGCATGATACACACGGCACGTGGTTAACATTGGAGAAAAAAATATATTCATTGAAAAAAAATCCCGGACTTATATAAACCTTCAGCTATACTTTTGATTCATTCTCGAACTAAAAATGCTAGAGAAACAGAATTTGTACCTAAATAATCCTGGCATATCCCTGCATACGAATTTCAAAGTTTTAGGGCGGCTTCCAGAGTTCTTGATACCGAAACTGGCAAGTAGGCAGCTATGCTCCGAAACGAACTCAACAAGCCTCACTACGGGATTTTTGTGCACAAAGAAAATCAAAAGTTCGACGGATAAATTTGACCCCAAATCATTACTCAATCTTAGCAAGTTTAGCACCAGTGGAATGACAATTTTAAGGGCTTTCCTCTCGTATTAAACTTAGTGCTATTGGGATTCTTAAAGCGAAGCTAGAGGTCAGGGAGTGTAACCGACACACCCCCGAGATGTAAGGCATTTAATGCATGATACACACGGCACGTGGTGAACATTGGAGAAAAAAAATATATTCATTGAAAAAAAATCCCGGACTTATATAAACCTTCAGCTATACTTTTGATTCATTCTCGAACTAAAAATGCTAGAGAAACAGAATTTGTACCTAAATAATCCTGGCATATCCCTGCATACGAATTTCAAAGTTTTATGGCGGCTTCCAGAGTTCTTGATACCGAAACTGACAAGTAGGCAGCTATGCTCCGAAACGAACTCAACAAGCCTCACTACGGGATTTTTGTGCACAAAGAAAATCAAAAGTTCGACGGAAAAATTTGACCCCAAATCATTACTCAATCTTAGCAAGTTTAGCACCACTGGAATGACAATTTTAAGGGCTTTCCTCTCGTACTAAACGTAGTGCTATTGCTATTTTCAAAGCGAGGCTAGAGGTCAGGGAGTGGAACCGACACACCCCCGAGATGTGAGGCATTTAATGCATGATACACACGGCACGTGGTGAACATTGGAGAAAAAAATATATTCATTGAAAAAAAATCCCGGACTTATAAAAACCTTCAGCTATACTTTTGATTCATTCTCGAACTAAAAATGCTAGAGAAACAAAATTTGTACTTAAATCATCCTAGGATATCCCTGCATACGAATTTCAAAGTTTTAGGGCGGCTTCCAGAGTTCTTGATACCGAAACTGACAAGTAGGCAGCTATGCTCCGAAACGAACTCAAGAAGCCTCACTACGGGATTTTTGTGCACAAAGAAAATCAAAAGTTCGACGGATAACATTGACCCCAAATCATTACTCAATCTTAGCAAGTTTAGCACCAGTGGAATGACAATTTTAAGGGCTTTCCTCTCGTATTAAACTTATTGCTATTGGGATTCTTAAAGCGAAGCTAGAGGTCAGGGAGTGTAACCGACACACCCCCGAGATGTAAGGCATTTAATGCATGATACACACGGCACGTGGTGAACATTGGAGAAAAAAAATATATTCATTGGAAAAAAATCCCGGACTTATATAAACCTTCAGCTATACTTTTGATTCATTCTCGAACTAAAAATGCTAGAGAAACAGAATTTGTACCTAAATAATCCTGGCATATCCCTGCATACGAATTTCAAAGTTTTAGGGCGGCTTCCAGAGTTCTTGATACCGAAACTGACAAGTAGGCAGCTATGCTCCGAAACGAACTCAACAAGCCTCACTACGGGATTTTTGTGCACAAAGAAAATCAAAAGTTCGACGGATAAATTTGACCCCAAATCATTACTCAATCTTAGCAAGTTTAGCACCACTGGAATGACAATTTTAAGGGCTTTCCTCTCGTACTAAACGTAGTGCTATTGCTATTTTCAAAGCGAGGCTAGAGGTCAGGGAGTGGAACCGACACACCCCCGAGATGTAAGGCATTTAATGCATGATACACACGGCACGTGGTTAACATTGGAGAAAAAAATATATTCATTGAAAAAAAATCCCGGACTTATATAAACCTTCAGCTATACTTTTGATTCATTCTCGAACTAAAAATGCTAGAGAAACAGAATTTGTACCTTAATAATCCTGGCATATCCCTGCATACGAATTTCAAAGTTTTAGGGCGGCTTCCAGAGTTCTTGATACCGAAACTGACAAGTAGGCAGCTATGCTCCGAAACGAACTCAACAAGCCTCACTACGGGATTTTTGTGCACAAAGAAAATCAAAAGTTCGACGGATAAATTTGACCCCAAATCATTACTCAATCTTAGCAAGTTTAGCACCACTGGAATGACAATTTTAAGGGCTTTCCTCTCGTACTAAACGTAGTGCTATTGCTTTTTTCAAAGCGAGGCTAGAGGTCAGGGAGTGGAACCGACACACCCCCGAGATGTGAGGCATTTAATGCATGATACACACGGCACGTGGTTAACATTGGAGAAAAAAATATATTCATTGAAAAAAAATCCCGGACTTATATAAACCTTCAGCTATACTTTTGATTCATTCTCGAACTAAAAATGCTAGAGAAACAGAATTTGTACCTAAATAATCCTGGCATATCCCTGCATACGAATTTCAAAGTTTTAGGGCGGCTTCCAGAGTTCTTGATACCGAAACTGGCAAGTAGGCAGCTATGCTCCGAAACGAACTCAACAAGCCTCACTAGGGGATTTTTGTGCACAAAGAAAATCAAAAGTTCGACGGATAAATTTGACCCCAAATCATTACTCAATCTTAGCAAGTTTAGCACCAGTGGAATGACAATTTTAAGGGCTTTCCTCTCGTATTAAACTTAGTGCTATTGGGATTCTTAAAGCGAAGCTAGAGGTCAGGGAGTGTAACCGACACACCCCCGAGATGTAAGGCATTTAATGCATGATACACACGGCACGTGGTGAACATTGGAGAAAAAAAATATATTCATTGAAAAAAAATCCCGGACTTATATAAACCTTCAGCTATACTTTTGATTCATTCTCGAACTAAAAATGCTAGAGAAACAGAATTTGTACCTAAATAATCCTGGCATATCCCTGCATACGAATTTCAAAGTTTTAGGGCGGCTTCCAGAGTTCTTGATACCGAAACTGACAAGTAGGCAGCTATGCTCCGAAACGAACTCAACAAGCCTCACTACGGGATTTTTGTGCACAAAGAAAATCAAAAGTTCGACGGATAAATTTGACCCCAAATCATTACTCAATCTTAGCAAGTTTAGCACCACTGGAATGACAATTTTAAGGGCTTTCCTCTCGTACTAAACGTAGTGCTATAGCTATTTTCAAAGCGAGGCTAGAGGTCAGGGAGTGGAACCGACACACCCCCGAGATGTAAGGCATTTAATGCATGATACACACGGCACGTGGTGAACATTGGAGAAAAAAATATATTCATTGAAAAAAAATCCCGGACTTATAAAAACCTTCAGCTATACTTTTGATTCATTCTCGAACTAAAAATGCTAGAGAAACAAAATTTGTACCTAAATCATCCTAGGATATCCCTGCATACGAATTTCAAAGTTTTAGGGCGGCTTCCAGAGTTCTTGATACCGAAACTGACAAGTAGGCAGCTATGCTCCGAAACGAACTCAACAAGCCTCACTACGGGATTTTTGTGCACAAAGAAAATCAAAAGTTCGACGGATAAATTTGACCCCAAATCATTACTCAATCTTAGCAAGTTTAGCACCACTGGAATGACAATTTTAAGGGCTTTCCTCTCGTACTAAACGTAGTGCTATTGCTATTTTCAAAGCGAGGCTAGAGGTCAGGGAGTGGAACCGACACACCCCCGAGATGTAAGGCATTTAATGCATGATACACACGGCACGTGGTTAACATTGGAGAAAAAAATATATTCATTGAAAAAAAATCCCGGACTTATATAAACCTTCAGCTATACTTTTGATTCATTCTCGAACTAAAAATGCTAGAGAAACAGAATTTGTACCTTAATAATCCTGGCATATCCCTGCATACGAATTTCAAAGTTTTAGGGCGGCTTCCAGAGTTCTTGATACCGAAACTGACAAGTAGGCAGCTATGCTCCGAAACGAACTCAACAAGCCTCACTACGGGATTTTTGTGCACAAAGAAAATCAAAAGTTCGACGGATAAATTTGACCCCAAATCATTACTCAATCTTAGCAAGTTTAGCACCACTGGAATGACAATTTTAAGGGCTTTCCTCTCGTACTAAACGTAGTGCTGTTGCTAATTTCAAAGCGAGGCTAGAGGTCAGGGAGTGGAACCGACACACCCCCGAGATGTAAGGCATTTAATGCATGATACACACGGCACGTGGTTAACATTGGAGAAAAAAATATATTCATTGAAAAAAAATCCCGGACTTATATAAACCTTCAGCTATACTTTTGATTCATTCTCGAACTAAAAATGCTAGAGAAACAGAATTTGTACCTAAATAATCCTGGCATATCCCTGCATACGAATTTCAAAGTTTTAGGGCGGCTTCCAGAGTTCTTGATACCGAAACTGGCAAGTAGGCAGCTATGCTCCGAAACGAACTCAACAAGCCTCACTACGGGATTTTTGTGCACAAAGAAAATCAAAAGTTCGACGGATAAATTTGACCCCAAATCATTACTCAATCTTAGCAAGTTTAGCACCAGTGGAATGACAATTTTAAGGGCTTTCCTCTCGTATTAAACTTAGTGCTATTGGGATTCTTAAAACGAAGCTAGAGGTCAGGGAGTGTAACCGACACACCCCCGAGATGTAAGGCATTTAATGCATGATACACACGGCACGTGGTGAACATTGGAGAAAAAAAATATATTCATTGAAAAAAAATCCCGGACTTATATAAACCTTCAGCTATACTTTTGATTCATTCTCGAACTAAAAATGCTAGAGAAACAGAATTTGTACCTAAATAATCCTGGCATATCCCTGCATACGAATTTCAAAGTTTTAGGGAGGCTTCCAGAGTTCTTGATACCGAAACTGACAAGTAGGCAGCTATGCTCCGAAACGAACTCAACAAGCCTCACTACGGGATTTTTGTGCACAAAGAAAATCAAAAGTTCGACGGATAAATTTGACCCCAAATCATTACTCAATCTTAGCAAGTTTAGCACCACTGGAATGACAATTTTAAGGGCTTTCCTCTCGTACTAAACGTAGTGCTATTGCTATTTTCAAAGCGAGGCTAGAGGTCAGGGAGTGGAACCGACACACCCCCGAGATGTAAGGCATTTAATGCATGATACACACGGCACGTGGTGAACATTGGAGAAAAAAATATATTCATTGAAAAAAAATCCCGGACTTATAAAAACCTTCAGCTATACTTTTGATTCATTCTCGAACTAAAAATGCTAGAGAAACAAAATTTGTACTTAAATCATCCTAGGATATCCCTGCATACGAATTTCAAAGTTTTAGGGCGGCTTCCAGAGTTCTTGATACCGAAACTGACAAGTAGGCAGCTATGCTCCGAAACGAACTCAACAAGCCTCACTACGGGATTTTTGTGCACAAAGAAAATCAAAAGTTCGACGGATAAATTTGACCCCAAATCATTACTCAATCTTAGCAAGTTTAGCACCACTGGAATGACAATTTTAAGGGCTTTCCTCTCGTACTAAACGTAGTGCTATTGCTATTTTCAAAGCGAGGCTAGAGGTCAGGGAGTGGAACCGACACACCCCCGAGATGTAAGGCATTTAATGCATGATACACACGGCACGTGGTTAACATTGGAGAAAAAAATATATTCATTGAAAAAAAATCCCGGACTTATATAAACCTTCAGCTATACTTTTGATTCATTCTCGAACTAAAAATGCTAGAGAAACAGAATTTGTACCTTAATAATCCTGGCATATCCCTGCATACGAATTTCAAAGTTTTAGGGCGGCTTCCAGAGTTCTTGATACCGAAACTGACAAGTAGGCAGCTATGCTCCGAAACGAACTCAACAAGCCTCACTACGGGATTTTTGTGCACAAAGAAAATCAAAAGTTCGACGGATAAATTTGACCCCAAATCATTACTCAATCTTAGCAAGTTTAGCACCAGTGGAATGACAATTTTAAGGGCTTTCCTCTCGTATTAAACTTAGTGCTATTGGGATTCTTAAAGCGAAGCTAGAGGTCAGGGAGTGGAACCGACACACCCCCGAGATGTAAGGCATTTAATGCATGATACACACGGCACGTGGTGAACATTGGAGAAAAAAAATATATTCATTGAAAAAAAATCCCGGACTTATATAAACCTTCAGCTATACTTTTGATTCATTCTCGAACTAAAAATGCTAGAGAAACAGAATTTGTACCTAAATAATCCTGGCATATCCCTGCATACGAATTTCAAAGTTTTAGGGCGGCTTCCAGAGTTCTTGATACCGAAACTGACAAGTAGGCAGCTATGCTCCGAAACGAACTCAACAAGCCTCACTACGGGATTTTTGTGCACAAAGAAAATCAAAAGTTCGACGGATAAATTTGACCCCAAATCATTACTCAATCTTAGCAAGTTTAGCACCAGTGGAATGACAATTTTAAGGGCTTTCCTCTCGTATTAAACTTAGTGCTATTGGGATTCTTAAAGCGAAGCTAGAGGTCAGGGAGTGTAACCGACACACCCCCGAGATGTAAGGCATTTAATGCATGATACACACGGCACGTGGTGAACATTGGAGAAACAAAATATATTCATTGAAAAAAAATCCCGGACTTATATAAACCTTCAGCTATACTTTTGATTCATTCTCGAACTAAAAATGCTAGAGAAACAGAATTTGTACCTAAATAATTCTGGCATATCCCTGCATACGAATTTCAAAGTTTTAGGGCGGCTTCCAGAGTTCTTGATACCGAAACTGACAAGTAGGCAGCTATGCTCCGAAACGAACTCAACAAGCCTCACTACGGGATTTTTGTGCACAAAGAAAATCAAAAGTTCGACGGATAAATTTGACCCCAAATCATTACTCAATCTTAGCAAGTTTAGCACCACTGGAATGACAATTTTAAGGGCTTTCCTCTCGTACTAAACGTAGTGCTATTGCTATTTTCAAAGCGAGGCTAGAGGTCAGGGAGTGGAACCGACACACCCCCGAGATGTAAGGCATTTAATGCATGATACACACGGCACGTGGTGAACATTGGAGAAAAAAATATATTCATTGAAAAAAAATCCCGGACTTATAAAAACTTTCAGCTATACTTTTGATTCATTCTCGAACTAAAAATGCTAGAGAAACAAAATTTGTACTTAAATCATCCTAGGATATCCCTGCATACGAATTTCAAAGTTTTAGGGCGGCTTCCAGAGTTCTTGATACCGAAACTGACAAGTAGGCAGCTATGCTCCGAAACGAACTCAACAAGCCTCACTACGGGATTTTTGTGCACAAAGAAAATCAAAAGTTCGACGGATAACATTGACCCCAAATCATTACTCAATCTTAGCAAGTTTAGCACCACTGGAATGACAATTTTAAGGGCTTTCCTCTCGTATTAAACTTAGTGCTATTGCTATTTTCAAAGCGAGGCTAGAGGTCAGGGAGTGGAACCGACACACCCCCGAGATGTAAGGCATTTAATGCATGATACACACGGCACGTGGTGAACATTGGAGAAAAAAATATATTCATTGAAAAAAAATCCCGGACTTATAAAAACCTTCAGCTATACTTTTGATTCATTCTCGAACTAAAAATGCTAGAGAAACAAAATTTGTACTTAAATCATCCTAGGATATCCCTGCATACGAATTTCAAAGTTTTAGGGCGGCTTCCAGAGTTCTTGATACCGAAACTGACAAGTAGGCAGCTATGCTCCGAAACGAACTCAAGAAGCCTCACTACGGGATTTTTGTGCACAAAGAAAATCAAAAGTTCGACGGATAACATTGACCCCAAATCATTACTCAATCTTAGCAAGTTTAGCACCAGTGGAATGACAATTTTAAGGGCTTTCCTCTCGTATTAAACTTAGTGCTATTGGGATTCTTAAAGCGAAGCTAGAGGTCAGGGAGTGTAACCGACACACCCCCGAGATGTAAGGCATTTAATGCATGATACACACGGCACGTGGTGAACATTGGAGAAAAAAAATATATTCATTGGAAAAAAATCCCGGACTTATATAAACCTTCAGCTATACTTTTGATTCATTCTCGAACTAAAAATGCTAGAGAAACGGAATTTGTACCTAAATAATCCTGGCATATCCCTGCATACGAATTTCAAAGTTTTAGGGCGGCTTCCAGAGTTCTTGATACCGAAACTGGCAAGTAGGCAGCTATGCTCCGAAACGAACTCAACAAGCCTCACTACGGGATTTTTGTGCACAAAGAAAATCAAAAGTTCGACGGATAAATTTGACCCCAAATCATTACTCAATCTTAGCAAGTTTAGCACCAGTGGAATGACAATTTTAAGGGCTTTCCTCTCGTATTAAACTTATTGCTATTGGGATTCTTAAAGCGAAGCTAGAGGTCAGGGAGTGTAACCGACACACCCCGAGATGTAAGGCATTTAATGCATGATACACACGGCACGTGGTGAACATTGGAGAAAAAAAATATATTCATTGAAAAAAAATCCCGGACTTATATAAACCTTCAGCTATACTTTTGATTCATTCTCGAACTAAAAATGCTAGAGAAACAGAATTTGTACCTTAATAATCCTGGCATGTCCCTGCATACGAATTTCAAAGTTTTAGGGCGGCTTCCAGAGTTCTTGATACCGAAACTGACAAGTAGGCAGCTATGCTCCGAAACGAACTCAAGAAGCCTCACTACGGGATTTTTGTGCACAAAGAAAATCAAAAGTTCGACGGATAAATTTGACCCCAAATCATTACTCAATCTTAGCAAGTTTAGCACCACTGGAATGACAATTTTAAGGGCTTTCCTCTCGTACTAAACGTAGTGCTATTGCTATTTTCAAAGCGAGGCTAGAGGTCAGGGAGTGGAACCGACACACCCCCGAGATGTAAGGCATTTAATGCATGATACACACGGCACGTGGTGAACATTGGAGAAAAAAATATATTCATTGAAAAAAAATCCCGGACTTATAAAAACTTTCAGCTATACTTTTGATTCATTCTCGAACTAAAAATGCTAGAGAAACAAAATTTGTACTTAAATCATCCTAGGATATCCCTGCATACGAATTTCAAAGTTTTAGGGCGGCTTCCAGAGTTCTTGATACCGAAACTGACAAGTAGGCAGCTATGCTCCGAAACGAACTCAACAAGCCTCACTACGGGATTTTTGTGCACAAAGAAAATCAAAAGTTCGACGGATAACATTGACCCCAAATCATTACTCAATCTTAGCAAGTTTAGCACCACTGGAATGACAATTTTAAGGGCTTTCCTCTCGTATTAAACTTAGTGCTATTGCTATTTTCAAAGCGAGGCTAGAGGTCAGGGAGTGGAACCGACACACCCCCGAGATGTAAGGCATTTAATGCATGATACACACGGCACGTGGTGAACATTGGAGAAAAAAATATATTCATTGAAAAAAAATCCCGGACTTATAAAAACCTTCAGCTATACTTTTGATTCATTCTCGAACTAAAAATGCTAGAGAAACAAAATTTGTACTTAAATCATCCTAGGATATCCCTGCATACGAATTTCAAAGTTTTAGGGCGGCTTCCAGAGTTCTTGATACCGAAACTGACAAGTAGGCAGCTATGCTCCGAAACGAACTCAAGAAGCCTCACTACGGGATTTTTGTGCACAAAGAAAATCAAAAGTTCGACGGATAACATTGACCCCAAATCATTACTCAATCTTAGCAAGTTTAGCACCAGTGGAATGACAATTTTAAGGGCTTTCCTCTCGTATTAAACTTAGTGCTATTGGGATTCTTAAAGCGAAGCTAGAGGTCAGGGAGTGTAACCGACACACCCCCGAGATGTAAGGCATTTAATGCATGATACACACGGCACGTGGTGAACACTGGAGAAAAAAAATATATTCATTGGAAAAAAATCCCGGACTTATATAAACCTTCAGCTATACTTTTGATTCATTCTCGAACTAAAAATGCTAGAGAAACAGAATTTGTACCTAAATAATCCTGGCATATCCCTGCATACGAATTTCAAAGTTTTAGGGCGGCTTCCAGAGTTCTTGATACCGAAACTGGCAAGTAGGCAGCTATGCTCCGAAACGAACTCAACAAGCCTCACTACGGGATTTTTGTGCACAAAGAAAATCAAAAGTTCGACGGATAAATTTGACCCCAAATCATTACTCAATCTTAGCAAGTTTAGCACCAGTGGAATGACAATTTTAAGGGCTTTCCTCTCGTATTAAACTTATTGCTATTGAGATTCTTAAAGCGAAGCTAGAGGTCAGGGAGTGTAACCGACACACCCCCGAGATGTAAGGCATTTAATGCATGATACACACGGCACGTGGTGAACATTGGAGAAAAAAAATATATTCATTGAAAAAAAATCCCGGACTTATATAAACCTTCAGCTATACTTTTGATTCATTCTCGAACTAAAAATGCTAGAGAAACAGAATTTGTACCTAAATAATCCTGGCATATCCCTGCATACGAATTTCAAAGTTTTAGGGCGGCTTCCAGAGTTCTTGATACCGAAACTGACAAGTAGGCAGCTATGCTCCGAAACGAACTCAACAAGCCTCACTACGGGATTTTTGTGCACAAAGAAAATCAAAAGTTCGACGGATAAATTTGACCCCAAATCATTACTCGATCTTAGCAAGTTTAGCACCACTGGAATGACAATTTTAAGGGCTTTCCTCTCGTACTAAACGTAGTGCTCTTGCTATCTTCAAAGCGAGGCTAGAGGTCAGGGAGTGGAACCGACACACCCCCGAGATGTAAGGCATTTAATGCATGATACACACGGCACGTGGTGAACATTGGAGAAAAAAATATATTCATTGAAAAAAAATCCTGGACTTATAAAAACCTTCAGCTATACTTTTGATTCATTCTCGAACTAAAAATGCTAGAGAAACAAAATTTGTACTTAAATCATCCTAGGATATCCCTGCATACGAATTTCAAAGTTTTAGGGCGGCTTCCAGAGTTCTTGATACCGAAACTGACAAGTAGGCAGCTATGCTCCGAAACGAACTCAAGAAGCCTCACTACGGGATTTTTGTGCACAAAGAAAATCAAAAGTTCGACGGATAACATTGACCCCAAATCATTACTCAATCTTAGCAAGTTTAGCACCAGTGGAATGACAATTTTAAGGGCTTTCCTCTCGTATTAAACTTAGTGCTATTGGGATTCTTAAAGCGAAGCTAGAGGTCAGGGAGTGTAACCGACACACCCCCGAGATGTAAGGCATTTAATGCATGATACACACGGCACGTGGTGAACATTGGAGAAAAAAAATATATTCATTGAAAAAAAATCCCGGACTTATATAAACCTTCAGCTATACTTTTGATTCATTCTCGAACTAAAAATGCTAGAGAAACAGAATTTGTACCTTAATAATCCTGGCATATCCCTGCATACGAATTTCAAAGTTTTAGGGCGGCTTCCAGAGTTCTTGATACCGAAACTGACAAGTAGGCAGCTATGCTCCGAAACGAACTCAACAAGCCTCACTACGGGATTTTTGTGCACAAAGAAAATCAAAAGTTCGACGGATAAATTTGACCCCAAATCATTACTCAATCTTAGCAAGTTTAGCACCACTGGAATGACAATTTTAAGGGCTTTCCTCTCGTACTAAACGTAGTGCTGTTGCTATTTTCATAGCGAGGCTAGAGGTCAGGGAGTGGAACCGACACACCCCCGAGATGTAAGGCATTTAATGCATGATACACACGGCACGTGGTTAACATTGGAGAAAAAAATATATTCATTGAAAAAAAATCCCGGACTTATATAAACCTTCAGCTATACTTTTGATTCATTCTCGAACTAAAAATGCTAGAGAAACAGAATTTGTACCTAAATAATCCTGGCATATCCCTGCATACGAATTTCAAAGTTTTAGGGCGGCTTCCAGAGTTCTTGATACCGAAACTGGCAAGTAGGCATCTATGCTCCGAAACGAACTCAACAAGCCTCACTAGGGGATTTTTGTGCACAAAGAAAATCAAAAGTTCGACGGATAAATTTGACCCCAAATCATTACTCAATCTTAGCAAGTTTAGCACCAGTGGAATGACAATTTTAAGGGCTTTCCTCTCGTATTAAACTTAGTGCTATTGGGATTCTTAAAGCGAAGCTAGAGGTCAGGGAGTGTAACCGACACACCCCCGAGATGTAAGGCATTTAATGCATGATACACACGGCACGTGGTGAACATTGGAGAAAAAAAATATATTCATTGAAAAAAAATCCCGGACTTATATAAACCTTCAGCTATACTTTTGATTCATTCTCGAACTAAAAATGCTAGAGAAACAGAATTTGTACCTAAATAATCCTGGCATATCCCTGCATACGAATTTCAAAGTTTTAGGGCGGCTTCCAGAGTTCTTGATACCGAAACTGACAAGTAGGCAGCTATGCTCCGAAACGAACTCAACAAGCCTCACTACGGGATTTTTATGCACAAAGAAAATCAAAAGTTCGACGGATAAATTTGACCCCAAATCATTACTCAATCTTAGCAAGTTTAGCACCAGTGGAATGACAATTTTAAGGGCTTTCCTCTCGTATTAAACTTAGTGCTATTGGGATTCTTAAAGCGAAGCTAGAGGTCAGGGAGTGTAACCGACACACCCCCGAGATGTAAGGCATTTAATGCATGATACACACGGCACGTGGTGAACATTGGAGAAACAAAATATATTCATTGAAAAAAAATCCCGGACTTATATAAACCTTCAGCTATACTTTTGATTCATTCTCGAACTAAAAATGCTAGAGAAACAGAATTTGTACCTAAATAATTCTGGCATATCCCTGCATACGAATTTCAAAGTTTTAGGGCGGCTTCCAGAGTTCTTGATACCGAAACTGACAAGTAGGCAGCTATGCTCCGAAACGAACTCAACAAGCCTCACTACGGGATTTTTGTGCACAAAGAAAATCAAAAGTTCGACGGATAAATTTGACCCCAAATCATTACTCAATCTTAGCAAGTTTAGCACCACTGGAATGACAATTTTAAGGGCTTTCCTCTCGTACTAAACGTAGTGCTATTGCTATCTTCAAAGCGAGGCTAGAGGTCAGGGAGTGGAACCGACACACCCCCGAGATGTAAGGCATTTAATGCATGATACACACGGCACGTGGTGAACATTGGAGAAAAAAATATATTCATTGAAAAAAAATCCCGGACTTATAAAAACCTTCAGCTATACTTTTGATTCATTCTCGAACTAAAAATGCTAGAGAAACAAAATTTGTACTTAAATCATCCTAGGATATCCCTGCATACGAATTTCAAAGTTTTAGGGCGGCTTCCAGAGTTCTTGATACCGAAACTGACAAGTAGGCAGCTATGCTCCGAAACGAACTCAAGAAGCCTCACTACGGGATTTTTGTGCACAAAGAAAATCAAAAGTTCGACGGATAACATTGACCCCAAATCATTACTCAATCTTAGCAAGTTTAGCACCAGTGGAATGACAATTTTAAGGGCTTTCCTCTCGTATTAAACTTAGTGCTATTGGGATTCTTAAAGCGAAGCTAGAGGTCAGGGAGTGTAACCGACACACCCCCGAGATGTAAGGCATTTAATGCATGATACACACGGCACGTGGTGAACATTGGAGAAAAAAAATATATTCATTGGAAAAAAATCCCGGACTTATATAAACCTTCAGCTATACTTTTGATTCATTCTCGAACTAAAAATGCTAGAGAAACAGAATTTGTACCTAAATAATCCTGGCATATCCCTGCATACGAATTTCAAAGTTTTAGGGCGGCTTCCAGAGTTCTTGATACCGAAACTGGCAAGTAGGCAGCTATGCTCCGAAACGAACTCAACAAGCCTCACTACGGGATTTTTGTGCACAAAGAAAATCAAAAGTTCGACGGATAAATTTGACCCCAAATCATTACTCAATCTTAGCAAGTTTAGCACCAGTGGAATGACAATTTTAAGGGCTTTCCTCTCGTATTAAACTTATTGCTATTGGGATTCTTAAAGCGAAGCTAGAGGTCAGGGAGTGTAACCGACACACCCCGAGATGTAAGGCATTTAATGCATGATACACACGGCACGTGGTGAACATTGGAGAAAAAAAATATATTCATTGAAAAAAAATCCCGGACTTATATAAACCTTCAGCTATACTTTTGATTCATTCTCGAACTAAAAATGCTAGAGAAACAGAATTTGTACCTTAATAATCCTGGCATGTCCCTGCATACGAATTTCAAAGTTTTAGGGCGGCTTCCAGAGTTCTTGATACCGAAACTGACAAGTAGGCAGCTATGCTCCGAAACGAACTCAACAAGCCTCACTACGGGATTTTTGTGCACAAAGAAAATCAAAAGTTCGACGGATAAATTTGACCCCAAATCATTACTCAATCTTAGCAAGTTTAGCACCACTGGAATGACAATTTTAAGGGCTTTCCTCTCGTACTAAACGTAGTGCTATTGCTATTTTCAAAGCGAGGCTAGAGGTCAGGGAGTGGAACCGACACACCCCCGAGATGTAAGGCATTTAATGCATGATACACACGGCACGTGGTTAACATTGGAGAAAAAAATATATTCATTGAAAAAAAATCCCGGACTTATATAAACCTTCAGCTATACTTTTGATTCATTCTCGAACTAAAAATGCTAGAGAAACAGAATTTGTACCTAAATAATCCTGGCATATCCCTGCATACGAATTTCAAAGTTTTAGGGCGGCTTCCAGAGTTCTTGATACCGAAACTGGCAAGTAGGCAGCTATGCTCCGAAACGAACTCAACAAGCCTCACTAGGGGATTTTTGTGCACAAAGAAAATCAAAAGTTCGACGGATAAATTTGACCCCAAATCATTACTCAATCTTAGCAAGTTTAGCACCAGTGGAATGACAATTTTAAGGGCTTTCCTCTCGTATTAAACTTAGTGCTATTGGGATTCTTAAAGCGAAGCTAGAGGTCAGGGAGTGTAACCGACACACCCCCGAGATGTAAGGCATTTAATGCATGATACACACGGCACGTGGTGAACATTGGAGAAAAAAAATATATTCATTGAAAAAAAATCCCGGACTTATATAAACCTTCAGCTATACTTTTGATTCATTCTCGAACTAAAAATGCTAGAGAAACAGAATTTGTACCTAAATAATCCTGGCATATCCCTGCATACGAATTTCAAAGTTTTAGGGCGGCTTCCAGAGTTCTTGATACCGAAACTGACAAGTAGGCAGCTATGCTCCGAAACGAACTCAACAAGCCTCACTACGGGATTTTTGTGCACAAAGAAAATCAAAAGTTCGACGGATAAATTTGACCCCAAATCATTACTCGATCTTAGCAAGTTTAGCACCACTGGAATGACAATTTTAAGGGCTTTCCTCTCGTACTAAACGTAGTGCTCTTGCTATTTTCAAAGCGAGGCTAGAGGTCAGGGAGTGGAACCGACACACCCCCGAGATGTAAGGCATTTAATGCATGATACACACGGCACGTGGTGAACATTGGAGAAAAAAATATATTCATTGAAAAAAAATCCCGGACTTATAAAAACCTTCAGCTATACTTTTGATTCATTCTCGAACTAAAAATGCTAGAGAAACAAAATTTGTACTTAAATCATCCTAGGATATCCCTGCATACGAATTTCAAAGTTTTAGGGCGGCTTCCAGAGTTCTTGATACCGAAACTGACAAGTAGGCAGCTATGCTCCGAAACGAACTCAAGAAGCCTCACTACGGGATTTTTGTGCACAAAGAAAATCAAAAGTTCGACGGATAACATTGACCCCAAATCATTACTCAATCTTAGCAAGTTTAGCACCAGTGGAATGACAATTTTAAGGGCTTTCCTCTCGTATTAAACTTAGTGCTATTGGGATTCTTAAAGCGAAGCTAGAGGTCAGGGAGTGTAACCGACACACCCCCGAGATGTAAGGCATTTAATGCATGATACACACGGCACGTGGTGAACACTGGAGAAAAAAAATATATTCATTGGAAAAAAATCCCGGACTTATATAAACCTTCAGCTATACTTTTGATTCATTCTCGAACTAAAAATGCTAGAGAAACAGAATTTGTACCTAAATAATCCTGGCATATCCCTGCATACGAATTTCAAAGTTTTAGGGCGGCTTCCAGAGTTCTTGATACCGAAACTGGCAAGTAGGCAGCTATGCTCCGAAACGAACTCAACAAGCCTCACTACGGGATTTTTGTGCACAAAGAAAATCAAAAGTTCGACGGATAAATTTGACCCCAAATCATTACTCAATCTTAGCAAGTTTAGCACCAGTGGAATGACAATTTTAAGGGCTTTCCTCTCGTATTAAACTTATTGCTATTGAGATTCTTAAAGCGAAGCTAGAGGTCAGGGAGTGTAACCGACACACCCCCGAGATGTAAGGCATTTAATGCATGATACACACGGCACGTGGTGAACATTGGAGAAAAAAAATATATTCATTGAAAAAAAATCCCGGACTTATATAAACCTTCAGCTATACTTTTGATTCATTCTCGAACTAAAAATGCTAGAGAAACAGAATTTGTACCTAAATAATCCTGGCATATCCCTGCATACGAATTTCAAAGTTTTAGGGCGGCTTCCAGAGTTCTTGATACCGAAACTGACAAGTAGGCAGCTATGCTCCGAAACGAACTCAACAAGCCTCACTACGGGATTTTTGTGCACAAAGAAAATCAAAAGTTCGACGGATAAATTTGACCCCAAATCATTACTCGATCTTAGCAAGTTTAGCACCACTGGAATGACAATTTTAAGGGCTTTCCTCTCGTACTAAACGTAGTGCTCTTGCTATCTTCAAAGCGAGGCTAGAGGTCAGGGAGTGGAACCGACACACCCCCGAGATGTAAGGCATTTAATGCATGATACACACGGCACGTGGTGAACATTGGAGAAAAAAATATATTCATTGAAAAAAAATCCCGGACTTATAAAAACCTTCAGCTATACTTTTGATTCATTCTCGAACTAAAAATGCTAGAGAAACAAAATTTGTACTTAAATCATCCTAGGATATCCCTGCATACGAATTTCAAAGTTTTAGGGCGGCTTCCAGAGTTCTTGATACCGAAACTGACAAGTAGGCAGCTATGCTCCGAAACGAACTCAAGAAGCCTCACTACGGGATTTTTGTGCACAAAGAAAATCAAAAGTTCGACGGATAACATTGACCCCAAATCATTACTCAATCTTAGCAAGTTTAGCACCAGTGGAATGACAATTTTAAGGGCTTTCCTCTCGTATTAAACTTAGTGCTATTGGGATTCTTAAAGCGAAGCTAGAGGTCAGGGAGTGTAACCGACACACCCCCGAGATGTAAGGCATTTAATGCATGATACACACGGCACGTGGTGAACATTGGAGAAAAAAAATATATTCATTGGAAAAAAATCCCGGACTTATATAAACCTTCAGCTATACTTTTGATTCATTCTCGAACTAAAAATGCTAGAGAAACAGAATTTGTACCTAAATAATCCTGGCATATCCCTGCATACGAATTTCAAAGTTTTAGGGCGGCTTCCAGAGTTCTTGATACCGAAACTGGCAAGTAGGCAGCTATGCTCCGAAACGAACTCAACAAGCCTCACTACGGGATTTTTGTGCACAAAGAAAATCAAAAGTTCGACGGATAAATTTGACCCCAAATCATTACTCAATCTTAGCAAGTTTAGCACCAGTGGAATGACAATTTTAAGGGCTTTCCTCTCGTATTAAACTTATTGCTATTGAGATTCTTAAAGCGAAGCTAGAGGTCAGGGAGTGTAACCGACACACCCCCGAGATGTAAGGCATTTAATGCATGATACACACGGCACGTGGTGAACATTGGAGAAAAAAAATATATTCATTGAAAAAAAATCCCGGACTTATATAAACCTTCAGCTATACTTTTGATTCATTCTCGAACTAAAAATGCTAGAGAAACAGAATTTGTACCTTAATAATCCTGGCATATCCCTGCATACGAATTTCAAAGTTTTAGGGCGGCTTCCAGAGTTCTTGATACCGAAACTGACAAGTAGGCAGCTATGCTCCGAAACGAACTCAACAAGCCTCACTACGGGATTTTTGTGCACAAAGAAAATCAAAAGTTCGACGGATAAATTTGACCCCAAATCATTACTCAATCTTAGCAAGTTTAGCACCACTGGAATGACAATTTTAAGGGCTTTCCTCTCGTACTAAACGTAGTGCTATTGCTATTTTCAAAGCGAGGCTAGAGGTCAGGGAGTGGAACCGACACACCCCCGAGATGTAAGGCATTTAATGCATGATACACACGGCACGTGGTTAACATTGGAGAAAAAAATATATTCATTGAAAAAAAATCCCGGACTTATATAAACCTTCAGCTATACTTTTGATTCATTCTCGAACTAAAAATGCTAGAGAAACAGAATTTGTACCTAAATAATCCTGGCATATCCCTGCATACGAATTTCAAAGTTTTAGGGCGGCTTCCAGAGTTCTTGATACCGAAACTGGCAAGTAGGCAGCTATGCTCCGAAACGAACTCAACAAGCCTCACTAGGGGATTTTTGTGCACAAAGAAAATCAAAAGTTCGACGGATAAATTTGACCCCAAATCATTACTCAATCTTAGCAAGTTTAGCACCAGTGGAATGACAATTTTAAGGGCTTTCCTCTCGTATTAAACTTAGTGCTATTGGGATTCTTAAAGCGAAGCTAGAGGTCAGGGAGTGTAACCGACACACCCCCGAGATGTAAGGCATTTAATGCATGATACACACGGCACGTGGTGAACATTGGAGAAAAAAAATATATTCATTGAAAAAAAATCCCGGACTTATATAAACCTTCAGCTATACTTTTGATTCATTCTCGAACTAAAAATGCTAGAGAAACAGAATTTGTACCTAAATAATCCTGGCATATCCCTGCATACGAATTTCAAAGTTTTAGGGCGGCTTCCAGAGTTCTTGATACCGAAACTGACAAGTAGGCAGCTATGCTCCGAAACGAACTCAACAAGCCTCACTACGGGATTTTTGTGCACAAAGAAAATCAAAAGTTCGACGGATAAATTTGACCCCAAATCATTACTCAATCTTAGCAAGTTTAGCACCACTGGAATGACAATTTTAAGGGCTTTCCTCTCGTACTAAACGTAGTGCTATTGCTATTTTCAAAGCGAGGCTAGAGGTCAGGGAGTGGAACCGACACACCCCCGAGATGTAAGGCATTTAATGCATGATACACACGGCACGTGGTGAACATTGGAGAAAAAAATATATTCATTGAAAAAAAATCCCGGACTTATAAAAACCTTCAGCTATACTTTTGATTCATTCTCGAACTAAAAATGCTAGAGAAACAAAATTTGTACTTAAATCATCCTAGGATATCCCTGCATACGAATTTCAAAGTTTTAGGGCGGCTTCCAGAGTTCTTGATACCAAAACTGACAAGTAGGCAGCTATGCTCCGAAACGAACTCAAGAAGCCTCACTACGGGACTTTTGTGCACAAAGAAAATCAAAAGTTCGACGGATAAATTTGACCCCAAATCATTACTCAATCTTAGCAAGTTTAGCACCAGTGGAATGACAATTTTAAGGGCTTTCCTCTCGTATTAAACTTATTGCTATTGGGATTCTTAAAGCGAAGCTAGAGGTCAGGGAGTGTAACCGACACACCCCCGAGATGTAAGGCATTTAATGCATGATACACACGTCACGTGGTGAACATTGGAGAAAAAAAATATATTCATTGAAAAAAAATCCCGGACTTATATAAACCTTCAGCTATACTTTTGATTCATTCTCGAACTAAAAATGCTAGAGAAACAGAATTTGTACCTAAATAATCCTGGCATATCCCTGCATACGAATTTCAAAGTTTTAGGGCGGCTTCCAGAGTTCTTGATACCGAAACTGGCAAGTAGGCAGCTATGCTCCGAAACGAACTCAAGAAGCCTCACTACGGGATTTTTGTGCACAAAGAAAATCAAAAGTTCGACGGATAAATTTGACCCCAAATCATTACTCAATCTTAGCAAGTTTAGCACCAGTGGAATGACAATTTTAAGGGCTTTCCTCTCGTATTAAACTTAGTGCTATTACGATTTTCAAAGCGAGGCTAGAGGTCAGGGAGTGGAACCGACACACCCCCGAGATGTAAGGCATTTAATGCATGATACACACGGCACGTGGTGAACATTGGAGAAAAAAAAATATATTCATTGAAAAAAAATCCCGGACTTATAAAAACCTTTAGCTATACTTTTGATTCATTCTCGAACTAAAAATGCTAGAGAAACAAAATTTGTACCTAAATAATCCTAGGATATCCCTGCATACGAATTTCAAAGTTTTAGGGGGGCTTCCAGAGTTCTTGATACCGAAACTGACAAGTAGGCAGCTATGCTCCGAAACGAACTCAAGAAGCCTCACTACGGGATTTTTGTGCACAAAGAAAATCAAAAGTTCGACGGATAAATTTGACCCCAAATCATTACTCAATCTTAGCAAGTTTAGCACCAGTGGAATGACAATTTTAAGGGCTTTCCTCTCGTATTAAACTTAGTGCTATTACGATTTTCAAAGCGAGGCTAGAGGTCAGGGAGTGGAACCGACACACCCCCGAGATGTAAGGCATTTAATGCATGATACACACGTCACGTGGTGAACATTGGAGAAAAAAAATATATTCATTGAAAAAGAACCCCGGACTTATAAAAACCTTCAGCTATACTTTTGATTCATTCTCGAACTAAAAATGCTAGAGAAACAGAATTTGTACTTAAATCATCCTGGCATATCCCTGCATACGAATTTCAAAGTTTTAGGGCGGCTTCCAGAGTTCTTGATACCGAAACTGACAAGTAGGCAGCTATGCTCCGAAACGAACTCAACAAGCCTCACTACGGGATTTTTGTGCACAAAGAAAATCAAAAGTTCGACGGATAAATTTGACCCCAAATCATTACTCAATCTTAACAAGTTTAGCACCAGTGGAATGACAATTTTAAGGGCTTTCCTCTCGTATTAAACTTAGTGCTAATACGATTTTCAAAGCGAGGCTAGAGGTCAGGGAGTGGAACCGACACACCCCCGAGATGTAAGGCATTTAATGCATGATACACACGGCACGTGGTGAACATTGGAGAAAAAAAATATATTCATTGAAAAAAAATCCCGGACTTATATAAACCTTCAGCTATACTTTTGATTCATTCTCGAACTAAAAATGCTAGAGAAACAGAATTTGTACCTAAATAATCCTGGCATATCCCTGCATACGAATTTCAAAGTTTTAGGGCGGCTTCCAGAGTTCTTGATACCGAAACTGACAAGTAGGCAGCTATGCTCCGAAACGAACTCAACAAGCCTCACTACGGGATTTTTGTGCACAAAGAAAATCAAAAGTTCGACGGATAAATTTGACCCCAAATCATTACTCAATCTTAGCAAGTTTAGCACCAGTGGAATGACAATTTTAAGGGCTTTCCTCTCGTATTAAACTTATTGCTATTGGGATTCTTAAAGCGAAGCTAGAGGTCAGGGAGTGTAACCGACACACCCCCGAGATGTAAGGCATTTAATGCATGATACACACGGCACGTGGTGAACATTGGAGAAAAAAAATATATTCATTGAAAAAAAATCCCGGACTTATATAAACCTTCAGCTATACTTTTGATTCATTCTCGAACTAAAAATGCTAGAGAAACAGAATTTGTACCTAAATAATCCTGGCATATCCCTGCATACGAATTTCAAAGTTTTAGGGCGGCTTCCAGAGTTCTTGATACCGAAACTGACAAGTAGGCAGCTATGCTCCGAAACGAACTCAACAAGCCTCACTACGGGATTTTTGTGCACAAAGAAAATCAAAAGTTCGACGGATAAATTTGACCCCAAATCATTACTCAATCTTAGCAAGTTTAGCACCAGTGGAATGACAATTTTAAGGGCTTTCCTCTCGTATTAAACTTAGTGCTATTGGGATTCTTAAAGCGAAGCTAGAGGTCAGGGAGTGTAACCGACACACCCCCGAGATGTAAGGCATTTAATGCATGATACACACGGCACGTGGTGAACATTGGAGAAACAAAATATATTCATTGAAAAAAAATCCCGGACTTATATAAACCTTCAGCTATACTTTTGATTCATTCTCGAACTAAAAATGCTAGAGAAACAGAATTTGTACCTAAATAATCCTGGCATATCCCTGCATACGAATTTCAAAGTTTTAGTGCGGCTTCCAGAGTTCTTGATACCGAAACTGACAAGTAGGCAGCTATGCTCCGAAACGAACTCAACAAGCCTCACTACGGGATTTTTGTGCACAAAGAAAATCAAAAGTTCGACGGATAAATTTGACCCCAAATCATTACTCGATCTTAGCAAGTTTAGCACCACTGGAATGACAATTTTAAGGGCTTTCCTCTCGTACTAAACGTAGTGCTATTGCTATTTTCAAAGCGAGGCTAGAGGTCAGGGAGTGGAACCGACACACCCCCGAGATGTAAGGCATTTAATGCATGATACACACGGCACGTGGTGAACATTGGAGAAAAAAATATATTCATTGAAAAAAAATCCCGGACTTATAAAAACCTTCAGCTATACTTTTGATTCATTCTCGAACTAAAAATGCTAGAGAAACAAAATTTGTACTTAAATCATCCTAGGATATCCCTGCATACGAATTTCAAAGTTTTAGGGCGGCTTCCAGAGTTCTTGATACCGAAACTGACAAGTAGGCAGCTATGCTCCGAAACGAACTCAAGAAGCCTCACTACGGGATTTTTGTGCACAAAGAAAATCAAAAGTTCGACGGATAACATTGACCCCAAATCATTACTCAATCTTAGCAAGTTTAGCACCAGTGGAATGACAATTTTAAGGGCTTTCCTCTCGTATTAAACTTATTGCTATTGGGATTCTTAAAGCGAAGCTAGAGGTCAGGGAGTGTAACCGACACACCCCCGAGATGTAAGGCATTTAATGCATGATACACACGGCACGTGGTGAACATTGGAGAAAAAAAATATATTCATTGAAAAAGAATCCCGGACTTATATAAACCTTCAGCTATACTTTTGATTCATTCTCGAACTAAAAATGCTAGAGAAACAGAATTTGTACCTTAATAATCCTGGCATATCCCTGCATTAGAATTTCAAAGTTTTAGGGCGGCTTCCAGAGTTCTTGATACCGAAACTGACAAGTAGGCAGCTATGCTCCGAAACGAACTCAACAAGCCTCACTACGGGATTTTTGTGCACAAAGAAAATCAAAAGTTCGACGGATAAATTTGACCCCAAATCATTACTCAATCTTAGCAAGTTTAGCACCAGTGGAATGACAATTTTAAGGGCTTTCCTCTCGTATTAAACTTAGTGCTATTGGGATTCTTAAAGCGAAGCTAGAGGTCAGGGAGTGTAACCGACACACCCCCGAGATGTAAGGCATTTAATGCATGATACACACGGCACGTGGTGAACATTGGAGAAACAAAATATATTCATTGAAAAAAAATCCCGGACTTATATAAACCTTCAGCTATACTTTTGATTCATTCTCGAACTAAAAATGCTAGAGAAACAGAATTTGTACCTAAATAATTCTGGCATATCCCTGCATACGAATTTCAAAGTTTTAGGGCGGCTTCCAGAGTTCTTGATACCGAAACTGACAAGTAGGCAGCTATGCTCCGAAACGAACTCAACAAGCCTCACTACGGGATTTTTGTGCACAAAGAAAATCAAAAGTTCGACGGATAAATTTGACCCCAAATCATTACTCAATCTTAGCAAGTTTAGCACCACTGGAATGACAATTTTAAGGGCTTTCCTCTCGTACTAAACGTAGTGCTATTGCTATTTTCAAAGCGAGGCTAGAGGTCAGGGAGTGGAACCGACACACCCCCGAGATGTAAGGCATTTAATGCATGATACACACGGCACGTGGTGAACATTGGAGAAACAAATATATTCATTGAAAAAAAATCCCGGACTTATAAAAACCTTCAGCTATACTTTTGATTCATTCTCGAACTAAAAATGCTAGAGAAACAAAATTTGTACTTAAATCATCCTAGGATATCCCTGCATACGAATTTCAAAGTTTTAGGGCGGCTTCCAGAGTTCTTGATACCGAAACTGAAAAGTAGGCAGCTATGCTCCGAAACGAACTCAACAAGCCTCACTACGGGATTTTTGTGCACAAAGAAAATCAAAAGTTCGACGGATAAATTTGACCCCAAATCATTACTCAATCTTAGCAAGTTTAGCACCACTGGAATGACAATTTTAAGGGCTTTCCTCTCGTACTAAACGTAGTGCTATTGCTATTTTCAAAGCGAGGCTAGAGGTCAGGGAGTGGAACCGACACACCCCCGAGATGTAAGGCATTTAATGCATGATACACACGGCACGTGGTGAACATTGGAGAAAAAAATATATTCATTGAAAAAAAATCCCGGACTTATAAAAACCTTCAGCTATACTTTTGATTCATTCTCGAACTAAAAATGCTAGAGAAACAAAATTTGTACTTAAATCATCCTAGGATATCCCTGCATACGAATTTCAAAGTTTTAGGGCGGCTTCCAGAGTTCTTGATACCGAAACTGACAAGTAGGCAGCTATGCTCCGAAACGAACTCAACAAGCCTCACTACGGGATTTTTGTGCACAAAGAAAATCAAAAGTTCGACGGATAACATTGACCCCAAATCATTACTCAATCTTAGCAAGTTTAGCACCACTGGAATGACAATTTTAAGGGCTTTCCTCTCGTATTAAACTTAGTGCTATTGCTATTTTCAAAGCGAGGCTAGAGGTCAGGGAGTGGAACCGACACACCCCCGAGATGTAAGGCATTTAATGCATGATACACACGGCACGTGGTGAACATTGGAGAAAAAAATATATTCATTGAAAAAAAATCCCGGACTTATAAAAACCTTCAGCTATACTTTTGATTCATTCTCGAACTAAAAATGCTAGAGAAACAAAATTTGTACTTAAATCATCCTAGGATATCCCTGCATACGAATTTCAAAGTTTTAGGGCGGCTTCCAGAGTTCTTGATACCGAAACTGACAAGTAGGCAGCTATGCTCCGAAACGAACTCAAGAAGCCTCACTACGGGATTTTTGTGCACAAAGAAAATCAAAAGTTCGACGGATAACATTGACCCCAAATCATTACTCAATCTTAGCAAGTTTAGCACCAGTGGAATGACAATTTTAAGGGCTTTCCTCTCGTATTAAACTTAGTGCTATTGGGATTCTTAAAGCGAAGCTAGAGGTCAGGGAGTGTAACCGACACACCCCCGAGATGTAAGGCATTTAATGCATGATACACACGGCACGTGGTGAACATTGGAGAAAAAAAATATATTCATTGGAAAAAAATCCCGGACTTATATAAACCTTCAGCTATACTTTTGATTCATTCTCGAACTAAAAATGCTAGAGAAACAGAATTTGTACCTAAATAATCCTGGCATATCCCTGCATACGAATTTCAAAGTTTTAGGGCGGCTTCCAGAGTTCTTGATACCGAAACTGGCAAGTAGGCAGCTATGCTCCGAAACGAACTCAACAAGCCTCACTACGGGATTTTTGTGCACAAAGAAAATCAAAAGTTCGACGGATAAATTTGACCCCAAATCATTACTCAATCTTAGCAAGTTTAGCACCAGTGGAATGACAATTTTAAGGGCTTTCCTCTCGTATTAAACTTATTGCTATTGGGATTCTTAAAGCGAAGCTAGAGGTCAGGGAGTGTAACCGACACACCCCGAGATGTAAGGCATTTAATGCATGATACACACGGCACGTGGTGAACATTGGAGAAAAAAAATATATTCATTGAAAAAAAATCCCGGACTTATATAAACCTTCAGCTATACTTTTGATTCATTCTCGAACTAAAAATGCTAGAGAAACAGAATTTGTACCTTAATAATCCTGGCATGTCCCTGCATACGAATTTCAAAGTTTTAGGGAGGCTTCCAGAGTTCTTGATACCGAAACTGACAAGTAGGCAGCTATGCTCCGAAACGAACTCAACAAGCCTCACTACGGGATTTTTGTGCACAAAGAAAATCAAAAGTTCGACGGATAAATTTGACCCCAAATCATTACTCAATCTTAGCAAGTTTAGCACCACTGGAATGACAATTTTAAGGGCTTTCCTCTCGTACTAAACGTAGTGCTATTGCTATTTTCAAAGCGAGGCTAGAGGTCAGGGAGTGGAACCGACACACCCCCGAGATGTAAGGCATTTAATGCATGATACACACGGCACGTGGTTAACATTGGAGAAAAAAATATATTCATTGAAAAAAAATCCCGGACTTATATAAACCTTCAGCTATACTTTTGATTCATTCTCGAACTAAAAATGCTAGAGAAACAGAATTTGTACCTAAATAATCCTGGCATATCCCTGCATACGAATTTCAAAGTTTTAGGGCGGCTTCCAGAGTTCTTGATACCGAAACTGGCAAGTAGGCAGCTATGCTCCGAAACGAACTCAACAAGCCTCACTAGGGGATTTTTGTGCACAAAGAAAATCAAAAGTTCGACGGATAAATTTGACCCCAAATCATTACTCAATCTTAGCAAGTTTAGCACCAGTGGAATGACAATTTTAAGGGCTTTCCTCTCGTATTAAACTTAGTGCTATTGGGATTCTTAAAGCGAAGCTAGAGGTCAGGGAGTGTAACCGACACACCCCCGAGATGTAAGGCATTTAATGCATGATACACACGGCACGTGGTGAACATTGGAGAAAAAAAATATATTCATTGAAAAAAAATCCCGGACTTATATAAACCTTCAGCTATACTTTTGATTCATTCTCGAACTAAAAATGCTAGAGAAACAGAATTTGTACCTAAATAATCCTGGCATATCCCTGCATACGAATTTCAAAGTTTTAGGGCGGCTTCCAGAGTTCTTGATACCGAAACTGACAAGTAGGCAGCTATGCTCCGAAACGAACTCAACAAGCACAAAGAAAATCAAAAGTTCGACGGATAAATTTGACCCCAAATCATTACTCGATCTTAGCAAGTTTAGCACCACTGGAATGACAATTTTAAGGGCTTTCCTCTCGTACTAAACGTAGTGCTCTTGCTATTTTCAAAGCGAGGCTAGAGGTCAGGGAGTGGAACCGACACACCCCCGAGATGTAAGGCATTTAATGCATGATACACACGGCACGTGGTGAACATTGGAGAAAAAAATATATTCATTGAAAAAAAATCCCGGACTTATAAAAACCTTCAGCTATACTTTTGATTCATTCTCGAACTAAAATTGCTAGAGAAACAAAATTTGTACTTAAATCATCCTAGGATATCCCTGCATACGAATTTCAAAGTTTTAGGGCGGCTTCCAGAGTTCTTGATACCGAAACTGACAAGTAGGCAGCTATGCTCCGAAACGAACTCAAGAAGCCTCACTACGGGATTTTTGTGCACAAAGAAAATCAAAAGTTCGACGGATAACATTGACCCCAAATCATTACTCAATCTTAGCAAGTTTAGCACCAGTGGAATGACAATTTTAAGGGCTTTCCTCTCGTATTAAACTTAGTGCTATTGGGATTCTTAAAGCGAAGCTAGAGGTCAGGGAGTGTAACCGACACACCCCCGAGATGTAAGGCATTTAATGCATGATACACACGGCACGTGGTGAACACTGGAGAAAAAAAATATATTCATTGGAAAAAAATCCCGGACTTATATAAACCTTCAGCTATACTTTTGATTCATTCTCGAACTAAAAATGCTAGAGAAACAGAATTTGTACCTAAATAATCCTGGCATATCCCTGCATACGAATTTCAAAGTTTTAGGGCGGCTTCCAGAGTTCTTGATACCGAAACTGGCAAGTAGGCAGCTATGCTCCGAAACGAACTCAACAAGCCTCACTACGGGATTTTTGTGCACAAAGAAAATCAAAAGTTCGACGGATAAATTTGACCCCAAATCATTACTCAATCTTAGCAAGTTTAGCACCAGTGGAATGACAATTTTAAGGGCTTTCCTCTCGTATTAAACTTATTGCTATTGAGATTCTTAAAGCGAAGCTAGAGGTCAGGGAGTGTAACCGACACACCCCCGAGATGTAAGGCATTTAATGCATGATACACACGGCACGTGGTGAACATTGGAGAAAAAAAATATATTCATTGAAAAAAAATCCCGGACTTATATAAACCTTCAGCTATACTTTTGATTCATTCTCGAACTAAAAATGCTAGAGAAACAGAATTTGTACCTAAATAATCCTGGCATATCCCTGCATACGAATTTCAAAGTTTTAGGGCGGCTTCCAGAGTTCTTGATACCGAAACTGACAAGTAGGCAGCTATGCTCCGAAACGAACTCAACAAGCCTCACTACGGGATTTTTGTGCACAAAGAAAATCAAAAGTTCGACGGATAAATTTGACCCCAAATCATTACTCGATCTTAGCAAGTTTAGCACCACTGGAATGACAATTTTAAGGGCTTTCCTCTCGTACTAAACGTAGTGCTCTTGCTATCTTCAAAGCGAGGCTAGAGGTCAGGGAGTGGAACCGACACACCCCCGAGATGTAAGGCATTTAATGCATGATACACACGGCACGTGGTTAACATTGGAGAAAAAAATATATTCATTGAAAAAAAATCCCGGACTTATATAAACCTTCAGCTATACTTTTGATTCATTCTCGAACTAAAAATGCTAGAGAAACAGAATTTGTACCTAAATAATCCTGGCATATCCCTGCATACGAATTTCAAAGTTTTAGGGCGGCTTCCAGAGTTCTTGATACCGAAACTGGCAAGTAGGCAGCTATGCTCCGAAACGAACTCAACAAGCCTCACTAGGGGATTTTTGTGCACAAAGAAAATCAAAGGTTCGACGGATAAATTTGACCCCAAATCATTACTCAATCTTAGCAAGTTTAGCACCAGTGGAATGACAATTTTAAGGGCTTTCCTCTCGTATTAAACTTAGTGCTATTGGGATTCTTAAAGCGAAGCTAGAGGTCAGGGAGTGTAACCGACACACCCCCGAGATGTAAGGCATTTAATGCATGATACACACGGCACGTGGTGAACATTGGAGAAAAAAAATATATTCATTGAAAAAAAATCCCGGACTTATATAAACCTTCAGCTATACTTTTGATTCATTCTCGAACTAAAAATGCTAGAGAAACAGAATTTGTACCTAAATAATCCTGGCATATCCCTGCATACGAATTTCAAAGTTTTAGGGCGGCTTCCAGAGTTCTTGATACCGAAACTGACAAGTAGGCAGCTATGCTCCGAAACGAACTCAACAAGCCTCACTACGGGATTTTTGTGCACAAAGAAAATCAAAAGTTCGACGGATAAATTTGACCCCAAATCATTACTCAATCTTAGCAAGTTTAGCACCAGTGGAATGACAATTTTAAGGGCTTTCCTCTCGTATTATACTTAGTGCTATTGGGATTCTTAAAGCGAAGCTAGAGGTCAGGGAGTGTAACCGACACACCCCCGAGATGTAAGGCATTTAATGCATGATACACACGGCACGTGGTGAACATTGGAGAAACAAAATATATTCATTGAAAAAAAATCCCGGACTTATATAAACCTTCAGCTATACTTTTGATTCATTCTCGAACTAAAAATGCTAGAGAAACAGAATTTGTACCTAAATAATTCTGGCATATCCCTGCATACGAATTTCAAAGTTTTAGGGCGGCTTCCAGAGTTCTTGATACCGAAACTGACAAGTAGGCAGCTATGCTCCGAAACGAACTCAACAAGCCTCACTACGGGATTTTTGTGCACAAAGAAAATCAAAAGTTCGACGGATAAATTTGACCCCAAATCATTACTCAATCTTAGCAAGTTTAGCACCACTGGAATGACAATTTTAAGGGCTTTCCTCTCGTACTAAACGTAGTGCTATTGCTATTTTCAAAGCGAGGCTAGAGGTCAGGGAGTGGAACCGACACACCCCCGAGATGTAAGGCATTTAATGCATGATACACACGGCACGTGGTGAACATTGGAGAAAAAAATATATTCATTGAAAAAAAATCCCGGACTTATAAAAACCTTCAGCTATACTTTTGATTCATTCTCGAACTAAAAATGCTAGAGAAACAAAATTTGTACTTAAATCATCCTAGGATATCCCTGCATACGAATTTCAAAGTTTTAGGGCGGCTTCCAGAGTTCTTGATACCGAAACTGACAAGTAGGCAGCTATGCTCCGAAACGAACTCAAGAAGCCTCACTACGGGATTTTTGTGCACAAAGAAAATCAAAAGTTCGACGGATAACATTGACCCCAAATCATTACTCAATCTTAGCAAGTTTAGCACCAGTGGAATGACAATTTTAAGGGCTTTCCTCTCGTATTAAACTTAGTGCTATTGGGATTCTTAAAGCGAAGCTAGAGGTCAGGGAGTGTAACCGACACACCCCCGAGATGTAAGGCATTTAATGCATGATACACACGGCACGTGGTGAACATTGGAGAAAAAAAATATATTCATTGGAAAAAAATCCCGGACTTATATAAACCTTCAGCTATACTTTTGATTCATTCTCGAACTAAAAATGCTAGAGAAACAGAATTTGTACCTAAATAATCCTGGCATATCCCTGCATACGAATTTCAAAGTTTTAGGGCGGCTTCCAGAGTTCTTGATACCGAAACTGGCAAGTAGGCAGCTATGCTCCGAAACGAACTCAACAAGCCTCACTACGGGATTTTTGTGCACAAAGAAAATCAAAAGTTCGACGGATAAATTTGACCCCAAATCATTACTCAATCTTAGCAAGTTTAGCACCAGTGGAATGACAATTTTAAGGGCTTTCCTCTCGTATTAAACGTATTGCTATTGGGATTCTTAAAGCGAAGCTAGAGGTCAGGGAGTGTAACCGACACACCCCGAGATGTAAGGCATTTAATGCATGATACACACGGCACGTGGTGAACATTGGAGAAAAAAAATATATTCATTGAAAAAAAATCCCGGACTTATATAAACCTTCAGCTATACTTTTGATTCATTCTCGAACTAAAAATGCTAGAGAAACAGAATTTGTACCTTAATAATCCTGGCATGTCCCTGCATACGAATTTCAAAGTTTTAGGGCGGCTTCCAGAGTTCTTGATACCGAAACTGACAAGTAGGCAGCTATGCTCCGAAACGAACTCAACAAGCCTCACTACGGGATTTTTGTGCACAAAGAAAATCAAAAGTTCGACGGATAAATTTGACCCCAAATCATTACTCAATCTTAGCAAGTTTAGCACCACTGGAATGACAATTTTAAGGGCTTTCCTCTCGTACTAAACGTAGTGCTATTGCTATTTTCAAAGCGAGGCTAGAGGTCAGGGAGTGGAACCGACACACCCCCGAGATGTAAGGCATTTAATGCATGATACACACGGCACGTGGTTAACATTGGAGAAAAAAATATATTCATTGAAAAAAAATCCCGGACTTATATAAACCTTCAGCTATACTTTTGATTCATTCTCGAACTAAAAATGCTAGAGAAACAGAATTTGTACCTAAATAATCCTGGCATATCCCTGCATACGAATTTCAAAGTTTTAGGGCGGCTTCCAGAGTTCTTGATACCGAAACTGGCAAGTAGGCAGCTATGCTCCGAAACGAACTCAACAAGCCTCACTAGGGGATTTTTGTGCACAAAGAAAATCAAAAGTTCGACGGATAAATTTGACCCCAAATCATTACTCAATCTTAGCAAGTTTAGCACCAGTGGAATGACAATTTTAAGGGCTTTCCTCTCGTATTAAACTTAGTGCTATTGGGATTCTTAAAGCGAAGCTAGAGGTCAGGGAGTGTAACCGACACACCCCCGAGATGTAAGGCATTTAATGCATGATACACACGGCACGTGGTGAACATTGGAGAAAAAAAATATATTCATTGAAAAAAAATCCCGGACTTATATAAACCTTCAGCTATACTTTTGATTCATTCTCGAACTAAAAATGCTAGAGAAACAGAATTTGTACCTAAATAATCCTGGCATATCCCTGCATACGAATTTCAAAGTTTTAGGGCGGCTTCCAGAGTTCTTGATACCGAAACTGACAAGTAGGCAGCTATGCTCCGAAACGAACTCAACAAGCCTCACTACGGGATTTTTGTGCACAAAGAAAATCAAAAGTTCGACGGATAAATTTGACCCCAAATCATTACTCGATCTTAGCAAGTTTAGCACCACTGGAATGACAATTTTAAGGGCTTTCCTCTCGTACTAAACGTAGTGCTCTTGCTATTTTCAAAGCGAGGCTAGAGGTCAGGGAGTGGAACCGACACACCCCCGAGATGTAAGGCATTTAATGCATGATACACACGGCACGTGGTGAACATTGGAGAAAAAAATATATTCATTGAAAAAAAATCCCGGACTTATAAAAACCTTCAGCTATACTTTTGATTCATTCTCGAACTAAAAATGCTAGAGAAACAAAATTTGTACTTAAATCATCCTAGGATATCCCTGCATACGAATTTCAAAGTTTTAGGGCGGCTTCCAGAGTTCTTGATACCGAAACTGACAAGTAGGCAGCTATGCTCCGAAACGAACTCAAGAAGCCTCACTACGGGATTTTTGTGCACAAAGAAAATCAAAAGTTCGACGGATAACATTGACCCCAAATCATTACTCAATCTTAGCAAGTTTAGCACCAGTGGAATGACAATTTTAAGGGCTTTCCTCTCGTATTAAACTTAGTGCTATTGGGATTCTTAAAGCGAAGCTAGAGGTCAGGGAGTGTAACCGACACACCCCCGAGATGTAAGGCATTTAATGCATGATACACACGGCACGTGGTGAACACTGGAGAAAAAAAATATATTCATTGGAAAAAAATCCCGGACTTATATAAACCTTCAGCTATACTTTTGATTCATTCTCGAACTAAAAATGCTAGAGAAACAGAATTTGTACCTAAATAATCCTGGCATATCCCTGCATACGAATTTCAAAGTTTTAGGGCGGCTTCCAGAGTTCTTGATACCGAAACTGGCAAGTAGGCAGCTATGCTCCGAAACGAACTCAACAAGCCTCACTACGGGATTTTTGTGCACAAAGAAAATCAAAAGTTCGACGGATAAATTTGACCCCAAATCATTACTCAATCTTAGCAAGTTTAGCACCAGTGGAATGACAATTTTAAGGGCTTTCCTCTCGTATTAAACTTATTGCTATTGAGATTCTTAAAGCGAAGCTAGAGGTCAGGGAGTGTAACCGACACACCCCCGAGATGTAAGGCATTTAATGCATGATACACACGGCACGTGGTGAACATTGGAGAAAAAAAATATATTCATTGAAAAAAAATCCCGGACTTATATAAACCTTCAGCTATACTTTTGATTCATTCTCGAACTAAAAATGCTAGAGAAACAGAATTTGTACCTAAATAATCCTGGCATATCCCTGCATACGAATTTCAAAGTTTTAGGGCGGCTTCCAGAGTTCTTGATACCGAAACTGACAAGTAGGCAGCTATGCTCCGAAACGAACTCAACAAGCCTCACTACGGGATTTTTGTGCACAAAGAAAATCAAAAGTTCGACGGATAAATTTGACCCCAAATCATTACTCGATCTTAGCAAGTTTAGCACCACTGGAATGACAATTTTAAGGGCTTTCCTCTCGTACTAAACGTAGTGCTCTTGCTATCTTCAAAGCGAGGCTAGAGGTCAGGGAGTGGAACCGACACACCCCCGAGATGTAAGGCATTTAATGCATGATACACACGGCACGTGGTGAACATTGGAGAAAAAAATATATTCATTGAAAAAAAATCCCGGACTTATAAAAACCTTCAGCTATACTTTTGATTCATTCTCGAACTAAAAATGCTAGAGAAACAAAATTTGTACTTAAATCATCCTAGGATATCCCTGCATACGAATTTCAAAGTTTTAGGGCGGCTTCCAGAGTTCTTGATACCGAAACTGACAAGTAGGCAGCTATGCTCCGAAACGAACTCAAGAAGCCTCACTACGGGATTTTTGTGCACAAAGAAAATCAAAAGTTCGACGGATAACATTGACCCCAAATCATTACTCAATCTTAGCAAGTTTAGCACCAGTGGAATGACAATTTTAAGGGCTTTCCTCTCGTATTAAACTTAGTGCTATTGGGATTCTTAAAGCGAAGCTAGAGGTCAGGGAGTGTAACCGACACACCCCCGAGATGTAAGGCATTTAATGCATGATACACACGGCACGTGGTGAACATTGGAGAAAAAAAATATATTCATTGGAAAAAAATCCCGGACTTATATAAACCTTCAGCTATACTTTTGATTCATTCTCGAACTAAAAATGCTAGAGAAACAGAATTTGTACCTAAATAATCCTGGCATATCCCTGCATACGAATTTCAAAGTTTTAGGGCGGCTTCCAGAGTTCTTGATACCGAAACTGGCAAGTAGGCAGCTATGCTCCGAAACGAACTCAACAAGCCTCACTACGGGATTTTTGTGCACAAAGAAAATCAAAAGTTCGACGGATAAATTTGACCCCAAATCATTACTCAATCTTAGCAAGTTTAGCACCAGTGGAATGACAATTTTAAGGGCTTTCCTCTCGTATTAAACTTATTGCTATTGAGATTCTTAAAGCGAAGCTAGAGGTCAGGGAGTGTAACCGACACACCCCCGAGATGTAAGGCATTTAATGCATGATACACACGGCACGTGGTGAACATTGGAGAAAAAAAATATATTCATTGAAAAAAAATCCCGGACTTATATAAACCTTCAGCTATACTTTTGATTCATTCTCGAACTAAAAATGCTAGAGAAACAGAATTTGTACCTTAATAATCCTGGCATATCCCTGCATACGAATTTCAAAGTTTTAGGGCGGCTTCCAGAGTTCTTGATACCGAAACTGACAAGTAGGCAGCTATGCTCCGAAACGAACTCAACAAGCCTCACTACGGGATTTTTGTGCACAAAGAAAATCAAAAGTTCGACGGATAAATTTGACCCCAAATCATTACTCAATCTTAGCAAGTTTAGCACCACTGGAATGACAATTTTAAGGGCTTTCCTCTCGTACTAAACGTAGTGCTATTGCTATTTTCAAAGCGAGGCTAGAGGTCAGGGAGTGGAACCGACACACCCCCGAGATGTAAGGCATTTAATGCATGATACACACGGCACGTGGTTAACATTGGAGAAAAAAATATATTCATTGAAAAAAAATCCCGGACTTATATAAACCTTCAGCTATACTTTTGATTCATTCTCGAACTAAAAATGCTAGAGAAACAGAATTTGTACCTAAATAATCCTGGCATATCCCTGCATACGAATTTCAAAGTTTTAGGGCGGCTTCCAGAGTTCTTGATACCGAAACTGGCAAGTAGGCAGCTATGCTCCGAAACGAACTCAACAAGCCTCACTAGGGGATTTTTGTGCACAAAGAAAATCAAAAGTTCGACGGATAAATTTGACCCCAAATCATTACTCAATCTTAGCAAGTTTAGCACCAGTGGAATGACAATTCTAAGGGCTTTCCTCTCGTATTAAACTTAGTGCTATTGGGATTCTTAAAGCGAAGCTAGAGGTCAGGGAGTGTAACCGACACACCCCCGAGATGTAAGGCATTTAATGCATGATACACACGGCACGTGGTGAACATTGGAGAAAAAAAATATATTCATTGAAAAAAAATCCCGGACTTATATAAACCTTCAGCTATACTTTTGATTCATTCTCGAACTAAAAATGCTAGAGAAACAGAATTTGTACCTAAATAATCCTGGCATATCCCTGCATACGAATTTCAAAGTTTTAGGGCGGCTTCCAGAGTTCTTGATACCGAAACTGACAAGTAGGCAGCTATGCTCCGAAACGAACTCAACAAGCCTCACTACGGGATTTTTGTGCACAAAGAAAATCAAAAGTTCGACGGATAAATTTGACCCCAAATCATTACTCAATCTTAGCAAGTTTAGCACCACTGGAATGACAATTTTAAGGGCTTTCCTCTCGTACTAAACGTAGTGCTATTGCTATTTTCAAAGCGAGGCTAGAGGTCAGGGAGTGGAACCGACACACCCCCGAGATGTAAGGCATTTAATGCATGATACACACGGCACGTGGTGAACATTGGAGAAAAAAATATATTCATTGAAAAAAAATCCCGGACTTATAAAAACCTTCAGCTATACTTTTGATTCATTCTCGAACTAAAAATGCTAGAGAAACAAAATTTGTACTTAAATCATCCTAGGATATCCCTGCATACGAATTTCAAAGTTTTAGGGCGGCTTCCAGAGTTCTTGATACCAAAACTGACAAGTAGGCAGCTATGCTCCGAAACGAACTCAAGAAGCCTCACTACGGGACTTTTGTGCACAAAGAAAATCAAAAGTTCGACGGATAAATTTGACCCCAAATCATTACTCAATCTTAGCAAGTTTAGCACCAGTGGAATGACAATTTTAAGGGCTTTCCTCTCGTATTAAACTTATTGCTATTGGGATTCTTAAAGCGAAGCTAGAGGTCAGGGAGTGTAACCGACACACCCCCGAGATGTAAGGCATTTAATGCATGATACACACGTCACGTGGTGAACATTGGAGAAAAAAAAATATATTCATTGAAAAAAAATCCCGGACTTATAAAAACCTTTAGCTATACTTTTGATTCATTCTCGAACTAAAAATGCTAGAGAAACAAAATTTGTACCTAAATAATCCTAGGATATCCCTGCATACGAATTTCAAAGTTTTAGGGGGGCTTCCAGAGTTCTTGATACCGAAACTGACAAGTAGGCAGCTATGCTCCGAAACGAACTCAAGAAGCCTCACTACGGGATTTTTGTGCACAAAGAAAATCAAAAGTTCGACGGATAACATTGACCCCAAATCATTACTCAATCTTAGCAAGTTTAGCACCAGTGGAATGACAATTTTAAGGGCTTTCCTCTCGTATTAAACTTAGTGCTATTACGATTTTCAAAGCGAGGCTAGAGGTCAGGGAGTGGAACCGACACACCCCCGAGATGTAAGGCATTTAATGCATGATACACACGTCACGTGGTGAACATTGGAGAAAAAAAATATATTCATTGAAAAAGAATCCCGGACTTATAAAAACCTTCAGCTATACTTTTGATTCATTCTCGAACTAAAAATGCTAGAGAAACAGAATTTGTACTTAAATCATCCTGGCATATCCCTGCATACGAATTTCAAAGTTTTAGGGCGGCTTCCAGAGTTCTTGATACCGAAACTGACAAGTAGGCAGCTATGCTCCGAAACGAACTCAACAAGCCTCACTACGGGATTTTTGTGCACAAAGAAAATCAAAAGTTCGACGGATAAATTTGACCCCAAATCATTACTCAATCTTAACAAGTTTAGCACCAGTGGAATGACAATTTTAAGGGCTTTCCTCTCGTATTAAACTTAGTGCTAATACGATTTTCAAAGCGAGGCTAGAGGTCAGGGAGTGGAACCGACACACCCCCGAGATGTAAGGCATTTAATGCATGATACACACGGCACGTGGTGAACATTGGAGAAAAAAAATATATTCATTGAAAAAAAATCCCGGACTTATATAAACCTTCAGCTATACTTTTGATTCATTCTCGAACTAAAAATGCTAGAGAAACAGAATTTGTACCTAAATAATCCTGGCATATCCCTGCATACGAATTTCAAAGTTTTAGGGCGGCTTCCAGAGTTCTTGATACCGAAACTGACAAGTAGGCAGCTATGCTCCGAAACGAACTCAACAAGCCTCACTACGGGATTTTTGTGCACAAAGAAAATCAAAAGTTCGACGGATAAATTTGACCCCAAATCATTACTCAATCTTAGCAAGTTTAGCACCAGTGGAATGACAATTTTAAGGGCTTTCCTCTCGTATTAAACTTATTGCTATTGGGATTCTTAAAGCGAAGCTAGAGGTCAGGGAGTGTAACCGACACACCCCCGAGATGTAAGGCATTTAATGCATGATACACACGGCACGTGGTGAACATTGGAGAAAAAAAATATATTCATTGAAAAAAAATCCCGGACTTATATAAACCTTCAGCTATACTTTTGATTCATTCTCGAACTAAAAATGCTAGAGAAACAGAATTTGTACCTAAATAATCCTGGCATATCCCTGCATACGAATTTCAAAGTTTTAGGGCGGCTTCCAGAGTTCTTGATACCGAAACTGACAAGTAGGCAGCTATGCTCCGAAACGAACTCAACAAGCCTCACTACGGGATTTTTGTGCACAAAGAAAATCAAAAGTTCGACGGATAAATTTGACCCCAAATCATTACTCAATCTTAGCAAGTTTAGCACCACTGGAATGACAATTTTAAGGGCTTTCCTCTCGTACTAAACGTAGTGCTATTGCTATTTTCAAAGCGAGGCTAGAGGTCAGGGAGTGGAACCGACACACCCCCGAGATGTAAGGCATTTAATGCATGATACACACGGCACGTGGTGAACATTGGAGAAAAAAATATATTCATTGAAAAAAAATCCCGGACTTATAAAAACCTTCAGCTATACTTTTGATTCATTCTCGAACTAAAAATGCTAGAGAAACAAAATTTGTACTTAAATCATCCTAGGATATCCCTGCATACGAATTTCAAAGTTTTAGGGCGGCTTCCAGAGTTCTTGATACCAAAACTGACAAGTAGGCAGCTATGCTCCGAAACGAACTCAAGAAGCCTCACTACGGGACTTTTGTGCACAAAGAAAATCAAAAGTTCGACGGATAAATTTGACCCCAAATCATTACTCAATCTTAGCAAGTTTAGCACCAGTGGAATGACAATTTTAAGGGCTTTCCTCTCGTATTAAACTTATTGCTATTGGGATTCTTAAAGCGAAGCTAGAGGTCAGGGAGTGTAACCGACACACCCCCGAGATGTAAGGCATTTAATGCATGATACACACGTCACGTGGTGAACATTGGAGAAAAAAAAATATATTCATTGAAAAAAAATCCCGGACTTATAAAAACCTTTAGCTATACTTTTGATTCATTCTCGAACTAAAAATGCTAGAGAAACAAAATTTGTACCTAAATAATCCTAGGATATCCCTGCATACGAATTTCAAAGTTTTAGGGGGGCTTCCAGAGTTCTTGATACCGAAACTGACAAGTAGGCAGCTATGCTCCGAAACGAACTCAAGAAGCCTCACTACGGGATTTTTGTGCACAAAGAAAATCAAAAGTTCGACGGATAACATTGACCCCAAATCATTACTCAATCTTAGCAAGTTTAGCACCAGTGGAATGACAATTTTAAGGGCTTTCCTCTCGTATTAAACTTAGTGCTATTACGATTTTCAAAGCGAGGCTAGAGGTCAGGGAGTGGAACCGACACACCCCCGAGATGTAAGGCATTTAATGCATGATACACACGTCACGTGGTGAACATTGGAGAAAAAAAATATATTCATTGAAAAAGAATCCCGGACTTATAAAAACCTTCAGCTATACTTTTGATTCATTCTCGAACTAAAAATGCTAGAGAAACAGAATTTGTACTTAAATCATCCTGGCATATCCCTGCATACGAATTTCAAAGTTTTAGGGCGGCTTCCAGAGTTCTTGATACCGAAACTGACAAGTAGGCAGCTATGCTCCGAAACGAACTCAACAAGCCTCACTACGGGATTTTTGTGCACAAAGAAAATCAAAAGTTCGACGGATAAATTTGACCCCAAATCATTACTCAATCTTAACAAGTTTAGCACCAGTGGAATGACAATTTTAAGGGCTTTCCTCTCGTATTAAACTTAGTGCTAATACGATTTTCAAAGCGAGGCTAGAGGTCAGGGAGTGGAACCGACACACCCCCGAGATGTAAGGCATTTAATGCATGATACACACGGCACGTGGTGAACATTGGAGAAAAAAAATATATTCATTGAAAAAAAATCCCGGACTTATATAAACCTTCAGCTATACTTTTGATTCATTCTCGAACTAAAAATGCTAGAGAAACAGAATTTGTACCTAAATAATCCTGGCATATCCCTGCATACGAATTTCAAAGTTTTAGGGCGGCTTCCAGAGTTCTTGATACCGAAACTGACAAGTAGGCAGCTATGCTCCGAAACGAACTCAACAAGCCTCACTACGGGATTTTTGTGCACAAAGAAAATCAAAAGTTCGACGGATAAATTTGACCCCAAATCATTACTCAATCTTAGCAAGTTTAGCACCAGTGGAATGACAATTTTAAGGGCTTTCCTCTCGTATTAAACTTATTGCTATTGGGATTCTTAAAGCGAAGCTAGAGGTCAGGGAGTGTAACCGACACACCCCCGAGATGTAAGGCATTTAATGCATGATACACACGGCACGTGGTGAACATTGGAGAAAAAAAATATATTCATTGAAAAAAAATCCCGGACTTATATAAACCTTCAGCTATACTTTTGATTCATTCTCGAACTAAAAATGCTAGAGAAACAGAATTTGTACCTAAATAATCCTGGCATATCCCTGCATACGAATTTCAAAGTTTTAGGGCGGCTTCCAGAGTTCTTGATACCGAAACTGACAAGTAGGCAGCTATGCTCCGAAACGAACTCAACAAGCCTCACTACGGGATTTTTGTGCACAAAGAAAATCAAAAGTTCGACGGATAAATTTGACCCCAAATCATTACTCAATCTTAGCAAGTTTAGCACCAGTGGAATGACAATTTTAAGGGCTTTCCTCTCGTATTAAACTTAGTGCTATTGGGATTCTTAAAGCGAAGCTAGAGGTCAGGGAGTGTAACCGACACACCCCCGAGATGTAAGGCATTTAATGCATGATACACACGGCACGTGGTGAACATTGGAGAAACAAAATATATTCATTGAAAAAAAATCCCGGACTTATATAAACCTTCAGCTATACTTTTGATTCATTCTCGAACTAAAAATGCTAGAGAAACAGAATTTGTACCTAAATAATCCTGGCATATCCCTGCATACGAATTTCAAAGTTTTAGGGCGGCTTCCAGAGTTCTTGATACCGAAACTGACAAGTAGGCAGCTATGCTCCGAAACGAACTCAACAAGCCTCACTACGGGATTTTTGTGCACAAAGAAAATCAAAAGTTCGACGGATAAATTTGACCCCAAATCATTACTCGATCTTAGCAAGTTTAGCACCACTGGAATGACAATTTTAAGGGCTTTCCTCTCGTACTAAACGTAGTGCTATTGCTATTTTCAAAGCGAGGCTAGAGGTCAGGGAGTGGAACCGACACACCCCCGAGATGTAAGGCATTTAATGCATGATACACACGGCACGTGGTGAACATTGGAGAAAAAAATATATTCATTGAAAAAAAATCCCGGACTTATAAAAACCTTCAGCTATACTTTTGATTCATTCTCGAACTAAAAATGCTAGAGAAACAAAATTTGTACTTAAATCATCCTAGGATATCCCTGCATACGAATTTCAAAGTTTTAGGGCGGCTTCCAGAGTTCTTGATACCGAAACTGACAAGTAGGCAGCTATGCTCCGAAACGAACTCAAGAAGCCTCACTACGGGATTTTTGTGCACAAAGAAAATCAAAAGTTCGACGGATAACATTGACCCCAAATCATTACTCAATCTTAGCAAGTTTAGCACCAGTGGAATGACAATTTTAAGGGCTTTCCTCTCGTATTAAACTTATTGCTATTGGGATTCTTAAAGCGAAGCTAGAGGTCAGGGAGTGTAACCGACACACCCCCGAGATGTAAGGCATTTAATGCATGATACACACGGCACGTGGTGAACATTGGAGAAAAAAAATATATTCATTGAAAAAGAATCCCGGACTTATATAAACCTTCAGCTATACTTTTGATTCATTCTCGAACTAAAAATGCTAGAGAAACAGAATTTGTACCTTAATAATCCTGGCATATCCCTGCATTAGAATTTCAAAGTTTTAGGGCGGCTTCCAGAGTTCTTGATACCGAAACTGACAAGTAGGCAGCTATGCTCCGAAACGAACTCAACAAGCCTCACTACGGGATTTTTGTGCACAAAGAAAATCAAAAGTTCGACGGATAAATTTGACCCCAAATCATTACTCAATCTTAGCAAGTTTAGCACCAGTGGAATGACAATTTTAAGGGCTTTCCTCTCGTATTAAACTTATTGCTATTGGGATTCTTAAAGCGAAGCTAGAGGTCAGGGAGTGTAACCGACACACCCCCGAGATGTAAGGCATTTAATGCATGATACACACGGCACGTGGTGAACATTGGAGAAAAAAAATATATTCATTGAAAAAAAATCCCGGACTTATATAAACCTTCAGCTATACTTTTGATTCATTCTCGAACTAAAAATGCTAGAGAAACAGAATTTGTACCTAAATAATCCTGGCATATCCCTGCATACGAATTTCAAAGTTTTAGGGCGGCTTCCAGAGTTCTTGATACCGAAACTGACAAGTAGGCAGCTATGCTCCGAAACGAACTCAACAAGCCTCACTACGGGATTTTTGTGCACAAAGAAAATCAAAAGTTCGACGGATAAATTTGACCCCAAATCATTACTCAATCTTAGCAAGTTTAGCACCAGTGGAATGACAATTTTAAGGGCTTTCCTCTCGTATTAAACTTAGTGCTATTGGGATTCTTAAAGCGAAGCTAGAGGTCAGGGAGTGTAACCGACACACCCCCGAGATGTAAGGCATTTAATGCATGATACACACGGCACGTGGTGAACATTGGAGAAACAAAATATATTCATTGAAAAAAAATCCCGGACTTATATAAACCTTCAGCTATACTTTTGATTCATTCTCGAACTAAAAATGCTAGAGAAACAGAATTTGTACCTAAATAATCCTGGCATATCCCTGCATACGAATTTCAAAGTTTTAGGGCGGCTTCCAGAGTTCTTGATACCGAAACTGACAAGTAGGCAGCTATGCTCCGAAACGAACTCAACAAGCCTCACTACGGGATTTTTGTGCACAAAGAAAATCAAAAGTTCGACGGATAAATTTGACCCCAAATCATTACTCGATCTTAGCAAGTTTAGCACCACTGGAATGACAATTTTAAGGGCTTTCCTCTCGTACTAAACGTAGTGCTATTGCTATTTTCAAAGCGAGGCTAGAGGTCAGGGAGTGGAACCGACACACCCCCGAGATGTAAGGCATTTAATGCATGATACACACGGCACGTGGTGAACATTGGAGAAAAAAATATATTCATTGAAAAAAAATCCCGGACTTATAAAAACCTTCAGCTATACTTTTGATTCATTCTCGAACTAAAAATGCTAGAGAAACAAAATTTGTACTTAAATCATCCTAGGATATCCCTGCATACGAATTTCAAAGTTTTAGGGCGGCTTCCAGAGTTCTTGATACCGAAACTGACAAGTAGGCAGCTATGCTCCGAAACGAACTCAAGAAGCCTCACTACGGGATTTTTGTGCACAAAGAAAATCAAAAGTTCGACGGATAACATTGACCCCAAATCATTACTCAATCTTAGCAAGTTTAGCACCAGTGGAATGACAATTTTAAGGGCTTTCCTCTCGTATTAAACTTATTGCTATTGGGATTCTTAAAGCGAAGCTAGAGGTCAGGGAGTGTAACCGACACACCCCCGAGATGTAAGGCATTTAATGCATGATACACACGGCACGTGGTGAACATTGGAGAAAAAAAATATATTCATTGAAAAAGAATCCCGGACTTATATAAACCTTCAGCTATACTTTTGATTCATTCTCGAACTAAAAATGCTAGAGAAACAGAATTTGTACCTTAATAATCCTGGCATATCCCTGCATTAGAATTTCAAAGTTTTAGGGCGGCTTCCAGAGTTCTTGATACCGAAACTGACAAGTAGGCAGCTATGCTCCGAAACGAACTCAACAAGCCTCACTACGGGATTTTTGTGCACAAAGAAAATCAAAAGTTCGACGGATAAATTTGACCCCAAATCATTACTCAATCTTAGCAAGTTTAGCACCAGTGGAATGACAATTTTAAGGGCTTTCCTCTCGTATTAAACTTAGTGCTATTGGGATTCTTAAAGCGAAGCTAGAGGTCAGGGAGTGTAACCGACACACCCCCGAGATGTAAGGCATTTAATGCATGATACACACGGCACGTGGTGAACATTGGAGAAAAAAAATATATTCATTGAAAAAAAATCCCGGACTTATATAAACCTTCAGCTATACTTTTGATTCATTCTCGAACTAAAAATGCTAGAGAAACAGAATTTGTACCTAAATAATCCTGGCATATCCCTGCATACGAATTTCAAAGTTTTAGGGCGGCTTCCAGAGTTCTTGATACCGAAACTGACAAGTAGGCAGCTATGCTCCGAAACGAACTCAACAAGCCTCACTACGGGATTTTTGTGCACAAAGAAAATCAAAAGTTCGACGGATAAATTTGACCCCAAATCATTACTCAATCTTAGCAAGTTTAGCACCACTGGAATGACAATTTTAAGGGCTTTCCTCTCGTACTAAACGTAGTGCTATTGCTATTTTCAAAGCGAGGCTAGAGGTCAGGGAGTGGAACCGACACACCCCCGAGATGTAAGGCATTTAATGCATGATACACACGGCACGTGGTGAACATTGGAGAAAAAAATATATTCATTGAAAAAAAATCCCGGACTTATAAAAACCTTCAGCTATACTTTTGATTCATTCTCGAACTAAAAATGCTAGAGAAACAAAATTTGTACTTAAATCATCCTAGGATATCCCTGCATACGAATTTCAAAGTTTTAGGGCGGCTTCCAGAGTTCTTGATACCGAAACTGACAAGTAGGCAGCTATGCTCCGAAACGAACTCAAGAAGCCTCACTACGGGATTTTTGTGCACAAAGAAAATCAAAAGTTCGACGGATAACATTGACCCCAAATCATTACTCAATCTTAGCAAGTTTAGCACCAGTGGAATGACAATTTTAAGGGCTTTCCTCTCGTATTAAACTTATTGCTATTGGGATTCTTAAAGCGAAGCTAGAGGTCAGGGAGTGTAACCGACACACCCCCGAGATGTAAGGCATTTAATGCATGATACACACGGCACGTGGTGAACATTGGAGAAAAAAAATATATTCATTGAAAAAAAATCCCGGACTTATATAAACCTTCAGCTATACTTTTGATTCATTCTCGAACTAAAAATGCTAGAGAAACAGAATTTGTACCTTAATAATCCTGGCATATCCCTGCATACGAATTTCAAAGTTTTAGGGCGGCTTCCAGAGTTCTTGATACCGAAACTGACAAGTAGGCAGCTATGCTCCGAAACGAACTCAACAAGCCTCACTACGGGATTTTTGTGCACAAAGAAAATCAAAAGTTCGACGGATAAATTTGACCCCAAATCATTACTCAATCTTAGCAAGTTTAGCACCAGTGGAATGACAATTTTAAGGGCTTTCCTCTCGTATTAAACTTATTGCTATTGGGATTCTTAAAGCGAAGCTAGAGGTCAGGGAGTGGAACCGACACACCCCCGAGATGTAAGGCATTTAATGCATGATACACACGGCACGTGGTGAACATTGGAGAAAAAAATATATTCATTGAAAAAAAATCCCGGACTTATAAAAACCTTCAGCTATACTTTTGATTCATTCTCGAACTAAAAATGCTAGAGAAACAAAATTTGTACTTAAATCATCCTAGGATATCCCTGCATACGAATTTCAAAGTTTTAGGGCGGCTTCCAGAGTTCTTGATACCGAAACTGACAAGTAGGCAGCTATGCTCCGAAACGAACTCAAGAAGCCTCACTACGGGATTTTTGTGCACAAAGAAAATCAAAAGTTCGACGGATAACATTGACCCCAAATCATTACTCAATCTTAGCAAGTTTAGCACCAGTGGAATGACAATTTTAAGGGCTTTCCTCTCGTATTAAACTTATTGCTATTGGGATTCTTAAAGCGAAGCTAGAGGTCAGGGAGTGTAACCGACACACCCCCGAGATGTAAGGCATTTAATGCATGATACACACGGCACGTGGTGAACATTGGAGAAAAAAAATATATTCATTGAAAAAAAATCCCGGACTTATATAAACCTTCAGCTATACTTTTGATTCATTCTCGAACTAAAAATGCTAGAGAAACAGAATTTGTACCTTAATAATCCTGGCATATCCCTGCATACGAATTTCAAAGTTTTAGGGCGGCTTCCAGAGTTCTTGATACCGAAACTGACAAGTAGGCAGCTATGCTCCGAAACGAACTCAACAAGCCTCACTACGGGATTTTTGTGCACAAAGAAAATCAAAAGTTCGACGGATAAATTTGACCCCAAATCATTACTCAATCTTAGCAAGTTTAGCACCAGTGGAATGACAATTTTAAGGGCTTTCCTCTCGTATTAAACTTATTGCTATTGGGATTCTTAAAGCGAAGCTAGAGGTCAGGGAGTGTAACCGACACACCCTCGAGATGTAAGGCATTTAATGAATGATACACACGGCACGTGGTGAACATTGGAGAAAAAAAATATATTCATTGAAAAAAAATCCCGGACTTATATAAACCTTCAGCTATACTTTTGATTCATTCTCGAACTAAAAATGCTAGAGAAACAGAATTTGTACCTAAATAATCCTGGCATATCCCTGCATACGAATTTCAAAGTTTTAGGGCGGCTTCCAGAGTTCTTGATACCGAAACTGGCAAGTAGGCAGCTATGCTCCGAAACGAACTCAACAAGCCTCACTACGGGATTTTTGTGCACAAAGAAAATCAAAAGTTCGACGGATAAATTTGACCCCAAATCATTACTCAATCTTAGCAAGTTTAGCACCAGTGGAATGACAATTTTAAGGGCTTTCCTCTCGTATTAAACTTAGTGCTATTACGATTTTCAAAGCGAGGCTAGAGGTCAGGGAGTGGAACCGACACACCCCCGAGATGTAAGGCATTTAATGCATGATACACACGGCACGTGGTGAACATTGGAGAAAAAAAATATATTCATTGAAAAAGAATCCCGGACTTATAAAAACCTTCAGCTATACTTTTGATTCATTCTCGAACTAAAAATGCTAGAGAAACAGAATTTGTACTTAAATAATCCTGGCATATCCCTGCATACGAATTTCAAAGTTTTAGGGCGGCTTCCAGAGTTCTTGATACCGAAACTGGCAAGTAGGCAGCTATGCTCCGAAACGAACTCAACAAGCCTCACTACGGGATTTTTGTGCACAAAGAAAATCAAAAGTTCGACGGATAAATTTGACCCCAAATCATTACTCAATCTTAGCAAGTTTAGCACCAGTGGAATGACAATTTTAAGGGCTTTCCTCTCGTATTAAACTTAGTGCTATTACGATTTTCAAAGCGAGGCTAGAGGTCAGGGAGTGGAACCGACACACCCCCGAGATGTAAGGCATTTAATGCATGATACACACGGCACGTGGTGAACATTGGAGAAAAAAAATATATTCATTGAAAAAGAATCCCGGACTTATAAAAACCTTCAGCTATACTTTTGATTCATTCTCGAACTAAAAATGTTAGAGAAACAGAATTTGTACTTAAATCATCCTGGCATATCCCTGCATACGAATTTCAAAGTTTTAGGGCGGCTTCCAGAGTTCTTGATACCGAAACTGACAAGTAGGCAGCTATGCTCCGAAACGAACTCAACAAGCCTCAATACGGGATTTTTGTGCACAAAGAAAATCAAAAGTTCGACGGATAAATTTGACCCCAAATCATTACTCAATCTTAGCAAGTTTAGCACCAGTGGAATGACAATTTTAAGGGCTTTCCTCTCGTATTAAACTTATTGCTATTGGGATTCTTAAAGCGAAGCTAGAGGTCAGGGAGTGTAACCGACACACCCCCGAGATGTAAGGCATTTAATGCATGATACACACGGCACGTGGTGAACATTGGAGAAAAAAAATATATTCATTGAAAAAAAATCCCGGACTTATATAAACCTTCAGCTATACTTTTGATTCATTCTCGAACTAAAAATGCTAGAGAAACAGAATTTGTACTTAAATCATCCTGGCATATCCCTGCATACGAATTTCAAAGTTTTAGGGCGGCTTCCAGAGTTCTTGATACCGAAACTGACAAGTAGGCAGCTATGCTCCGAAACGAACTCAACAAGCCTCACTACGGGATTTTTGTGCACAAAGAAAATCAAAAGTTCGACGGATAAATTTGACCCCAAATCATTACTCAATCTTAGCAAGTTTAGCACCAGTGGAATGACAATTTTAAGGGCTTTCCTCTCGTATTAAACTTATTGCTATTGGGATTCTTAAAGCGAAGCTAGAGGTCAGGGAGTGTAACCGACACACCCCGAGATGTAAGGCATTTAATGCATGATACACACGGCACGTGGTGAACATTGGAGAAAAAAAATATATTCATTGAAAAAAAATCCCGGACTTATATAAACCTTCAGCTATACTTTTGATTCATTCTCGAACTAAAAATGCTAGAGAAACAGAATTTGTACCTAAATAATCCTGGCATATCCCTGCATACGAATTTCAAAGTTTTAGGGCGGCTTCCAGAGTTCTTGATACCGAAACTGACAAGTAGGCAGCTATGCTCCGAAACGAACTCAACAAGCCTCACTACGGGATTTTTGTGCACAAAGAAAATCAAAAGTTCGACGGATAAATTTGACCCCAAATCATTACTCAATCTTAGCAAGTTTAGCACCAGTGGAATGACAATTTTAAGGGCTTTCCTCTCGTATTAAACTTATTGCTATTGGGATTCTTAAAGCGAAGCTAGAGGTCAGGGAGTGTAACCGACACACCCCCGAGATGTAAGGCATTTAATGCATGATACACACGGCACGTGGTGAACATTGGAGAAAAAAAATATATTCATTGAAAAAAAATCCCGGACTTATATAAACCTTCAGCTATACTTTTGATTCATTCTCGAACTAAAAATGCTAGAGAAACAGAATTTGTACCTTAATAATCCTGGCATATCCCTGCATACGAATTTCAAAGTTTTAGGGCGGCTTCCAGAGTTCTTGATACCGAAACTGACAAGTAGGCAGCTATGCTCCGAAACGAACTCAAGAAGCCTCACTACGGGATTTTTGTGCACAAAGAAAATCAAAAGTTCGACGGATAAATTTGACCCCAAATCATTACTCAATCTTAGCAAGTTTAGCATCACTGGAATGACAATTTTAAGGGCTTTCCTCTCGTACTAAACGTAGTGCTATTGCTATTTTCAAAGCGAGGATAGAGGTCAGGGAGTGGAACCGACACACCCCCGAGATGTAAGGCATTTAATGCATGATACACACGGCACGTGGTGAACATTGGAGAAAAAAATATATTCATTGAAAAAAAATCCCGGACTTATATAAACCTTCAGCTATACTTTTGATTCATTCTCGAACTAAAAATGCTAGAGAAACAGAATTTGTACCTAAATAATCCTGGCATATCCCTGCATACGAATTTCAAAGTTTTAGGGCGGCTTCCAGAGTTCTTGATACCGAAACTGGCAAGTAGGCAGCTATGCTCCGAAACGAACTCAACAAGCCTCACTAGGGGATTTTTGTGCACAAAGAAAATCAAAAGTTCGACGGATAAATTTGACCCCAAATCATTACTCAATCTTAACAAGTTTAGCACCAGTGGAATGACAATTTTAAGGGCTTTCCTCTCGTATTAAACTTAGTGCTATTACGATTTTCAAAGCGAGGCTAGAGGTCAGGGAGTGGAACCGACACACCCCCGAGATGTAAGGCATTTAATGCATGATACACACGGCACGTGGTGAACATTGGAGAAAAAAAATATATTCATTGAAAAAGAATCCCGGACTTATAAAAACCTTCAGCTATACTTTTGATTCATTCTCGAACTAAAAATGCTAGAGAAACAGAAATTGTACTTAAATCATCCTGGCATATCCCTGCATACGAATTTCAAAGTTTTAGGGCGGCTTCCAGAGTTCTTGATACCGAAACTGACAAGTAGGCAGCTATGCTCCGAAACGAACTCAACAAGCCTCACTACGGGATTTTTGTGCACAAAGAAAATCAAAAGTTCGACGGATAAATTTGTCCCCAAATCATTACTCAATCTTAGCAAGTTTAGCACCAGTGGAATGACAATTTTAAGGGCTTTCCTCTCGTATTAAACTTATTGCTATTGGGATTCTTAAAGCGAAGCTAGAGGTCAGGGAGTGTAACCGACACACCCCCGAGATGTAAGGCATTTAATGCATGATACACACGGCACGTGGTGAACATTGGAGAAAAAAAATATATTCATTGAAAAAAAATCCCGGACTTATATAAACCTTCAGCTATACTTTTGATTCATTCTCGAACTAAAAATGCTAGAGAAACAGAATTTGTACCTTAATAATCCTGGCATATCCCTGCATACGAATTTCAAAGTTTTAGGGCGGCTTCCAGAGTTCTTGATACCGAAACTGACAAGTAGGCAGCTATGCTCCGAAACGAACTCAAGAAGCCTCACTACGGGATTTTTGTGCACAAAGAAAATCAAAAGTTCGACGGATAAATTTGACCCCAAATCATTACTCAATCTTAGCAAGTTTAGCATCACTGGAATGACAATTTTAAGGGCTTTCCTCTCGTACTAAACGTAGTGCTATTGGGATTCTTCAAGCGAAGCTAGAGGTCAGGGAGTGTAACCGACACACCCCCGAGATGTAAGGCATTTAATGCATGATACACACGGCACGTGGTGAACATTGGAGAAAAAAAATATATTCATTGAAAAAAATCCCGGACTTATATAAACCTTCAGCTATACTTTTGATTCATTCTCGAACTAAAAATGCTAGAGAAACAGAATTTGTACTTAAATCATCCTGGCATATCCCTGCATACGAATTTCAAAGTTTTAGGGCGGCTTCCAGAGTTCTTGATACCGAAACTGACAAGTAGGCAGCTATGCTCCGAAACGAACTAAACAAGCCTCACTACGGGATTTTTGTGCACAAAGAAAATCAAAAGTTCGACGGATAAATTTGTCCCCAAATCATTACTCAATCTTAGCAAGTTTAGCACCAGTGGAATGACAATTTTAAGGGCTTTCCTCTCGTATTAAACTTATTGCTATTGGGATTCTTAAAGCGAAGCTAGAGGTCAGGGAGTGTAACCGACACACCCCCGAGATGTAAGGCATTTAATGCATGATACACACGGCACGTGGTGAACATTGGAGAAAAAAAATATATTCATTGAAAAAGAATCCCGGACTTATAAAAACCTTCAGCTATACTTTTGATTCATTCTCGAACTAAAAATGCTAGAGAAACAGAATTTGTACTTAAATCATCCTGGCATATCCCTGCATACGAATTTCAAAGTTTTAGGGCGGCTTCCAGAGTTCTTGATACCGAAACTGACAAGTAGGCAGCTATGCTCCGAAACGAACTCAACAAGCCTCACTACGAGATTTTTGTGCACAAAGAAAATCAAAAGTTCGACGGATAAATTTGACCCCAAATCATTACTCAATCTTAGCAAGTTTAGCACCAGTGGAATGACAATTTTAAGGGCTTTCCTCTCGTATTAAACTTATTGCTATTGGGATTCTTAAAGCGAAGCTAGAGGTCAGGGAGTGTAACCGACACACCCCCGAGATGTAAGGCATTTAATGCATGATACACACGGCACGTGGTGAACATTGGAGAAAAAAAATATATTCATTGAAAAAAAATCCCGGACTTATATAAACCTTCAGCTATACTTTTGATTCATTCTCGAACTAAAAATGCTAGAGAAACAGAATTTGTACCTTAATAATCCTGGCATATCCCTGCATACGAATTTCAAAGTTTTAGGGCGGCTTCCAGAGTTCTTGATACCGAAACTGACAAGTAGGCAGCTATGCTCCGAAACGAACTCAACAAGCCTCACTACGGGATTTTTGTGCACAAAGAAAATCAAAAGTTCGACGGATAAATTTGACCCCAAATCATTACTCAATCTTAGCAAGTTTAGCATCACTGGAATGACAATTTTAAGGGCTTTCCTCTCGTACTAAACGTAGTGCTATTGCTATTTTCAAAGCGAGGCTAGAGGTCAGGGAGTGGAACCGACACACCCCCGAGATGTAAGGCATTTAATGCATGATACACACGGCACGTGGTGAACATTGGAGAAAAAAATATATTCATTGAAAAAAAATCCCGGACTTATATAAACCTTCAGCTATACTTTTGATTCATTCTCGAACTAAAAATGCTAGAGAAACAGAATTTGTACCTAAATAATCCTGGCATATCCCTGCATACGAATTTCAAAGTTTTAGGGCGGCTTCCAGAGTTCTTGATACCGAAACTGGCAAGTAGGCAGCTATGCTCCGAAACGAACTCAACAAGCCTCACTAGGGGATTTTTGTGCACAAAGAAAATCAAAAGTTCGACGGATAAATTTGACCCCAAATCATTACTCAATCTTAACAAGTTTAGCACCAGTGGAATGACAATTTTAAGGGCTTTCCTCTCGTATTAAACTTAGTGCTATTACGATTTTCAAAGCGAGGCTAGAGGTCAGGGAGTGGAACCGACACACCCCCGAGATGTAAGGCATTTAATGCATGATACACACGGCACGTGGTGAACATTGGAGAAAAAAAATATATTCATTGAAAAAGAATCCCGGACTTATAAAAACCTTCAGCTATACTTTTGATTCATTCTCGAACTAAAAATGCTAGAGAAACAGAAATTGTACTTAAATCATCCTGGCATATCCCTGCATACGAATTTCAAAGTTTTAGGGCGGCTTCCAGAGTTCTTGATACCGAAACTGACAAGTAGGCAGCTATGCTCCGAAACGAACTCAACAAGCCTCACTACGGGATTTTTGTGCACAAAGAAAATCAAAAGTTCGACGGATAAATTTGTCCCCAAATCATTACTCAATCTTAGCAAGTTTAGCACCACTGGAATGACAATTTTAAGGGCTTTCCTCTCGTATTAAACTTAGTGCTATTACGATTTTCAAAGCGAGGCTAGAGGTCAGGGAGTGGAACCGACACACCCCCGAGATGTAAGGCATTTAATGCATGATACACACGGCACGTGGTGAACATTGGAGAAAAAAAATATATTCATTGAAAAAAAATCCCGGACTTATATAAACCTTCAGCTATACTTTTGATTCATTCTCGAACTAAAAATGCTAGAGAAACAGAATTTGTACTTAAATCATCCTGGCATATCCCTGCATACGAATTTCAAAGTTTTAGGGCGGCTTCCAGAGTTCTTGATACCGAAACTGACAAGTAGGCAGCTATGCTCCGAAACGAACTCAACAAGCCTCACTACGGGATTTTTGTGCACAAAGAAAATCAAAAGTTCGACGGATAAATTTGACCCCAAATCATTACTCAATCTTAGCAAGTTTAGCACCAGTGGAATGACAATTTTAAGGGCTTTCCTCTCGTATTAAACTTATTGCTATTGGGATTCTTAAAGCGAAGCTAGAGGTCAGGGAGTGTAACCGACACACCCCCGAGATGTAAGGCATTTAATGCATGATACACACGGCACGTGGTGAACATTGGAGAAAAAAAATATATTCATTGAAAAAAAATCCCGGACTTATATAAACCTTCAGCTATACTTTTGATTCATTCTCGAACTAAAAATGCTAGAGAAACAGAATTTGTACCTTAATAATCCTGGCATATCCCTGCATACGAATTTCAAAGTTTTAGGGCGGCTTCCAGAGTTCTTGATACCGAAACTGACAAGTAGGCAGCTATGCTCCGAAACGAACTCAAGAAGCCTCACTACGGGATTTTTGTGCACAAAGAAAATCAAAAGTTCGACGGATAAATTTGACCCCAAATCATTACTCAATCTTAGCAAGTTTAGCATCACTGGAATGACAATTTTAAGGGCTTTCCTCTCGTACTAAACGTAGTGCTATTGGGATTCTTAAAGCGAAGCTAGAGGTCAGGGAGTGTAACCGACACACCCCCGAGATGTAAGGCATTTAATGCATGATACACACGGCACGTGGTGAACATTGGAGAAAAAAAATATATTCATTGAAAACAAATCCCGGACTTATATAAACCTTCAGCTATACTTTTGATTCATTCTCGAACTAAAAATGCTAGAGAAACAGAATTTGTACTTAAATCATCCTGGCATATCCCTGCATACGAATTTCAAAGTTTTAGGGCGGCTTCCAGAGTTCTTGATACCGAAACTGACAAGTAGGCAGCTATGCTCCGAAACGAACTAAACAAGCCTCACTACGGGATTTTTGTGCACAAAGAAAATCAAAAGTTCGACGGATAAATTTGACCCCAAATCATTACTCAATCTTAGCAAGTTTAGCACCAGTGGAATGACAATTTTAAGGGCTTTCCTCTCGTATTAAACTTATTGCTATTGGGATTCTTAAAGCGAAGCTAGAGGTCAGGGAGTGTAACCGACACACCCCCGAGATGTAAGGCATTTAATGCATGATACACACGGCACGTGGTGAACATTGGAGAAAAAAAATATATTCATTGAAAAAAAATCCCGGACTTATATAAACCTTCAGCTATACTTTTGATTCATTCTCGAACTAAAAATGCTAGAGAAACAGAATTTGTACCTAAATAATCCTGGCATATCCCTGCATACGAATTTCAAAGTTTTAGGGCGGCTTCCAGAGTTCTTGATACCGAAACTGACAAGTAGGCAGCTATGCTCCGAAACGAACTCAACAAGCCTCACTACGGGATTTTTGTGCACAAAGAAAATCAAAAGTTCGACGGATAAATTTGACCCCAAATCATTACTCAATCTTAGCAAGTTTAGCACCAGTGGAATGACAATTTTAAGGGCTTTCCTCTCGTATTAAACTTATTGCTATTGGGATTCTTAAAGCGAAGCTAGAGGTCAGGGAGTGTAACCGACACACCCACGAGATGTAAGGCATTTAATGCATGATACACACGGCACGTGGTGAACATTGGAGAAAAAAAATATATTCATTGAAAAAAAATCCCGGACTTATATAAACCTTCAGCTATACTTTTGATTCATTCTCGAACTAAAAATGCTAGAGAAACAGAATTTGTACCTAAATAATCCTGGCATATCCCTGCATACGAATTTCAAAGTTTTAGGGCGGCTTCCAGAGTTCTTGATACCGAAACTGGCAAGTAGGCAGCTATGCTCCGAAACGAACTCAACAAGCCTCACTACGGGATTTTTGTGCACAAAGAAAATCAAAAGTTCGACGGATAAATTTGACCCCAAATCATTACTCAATCTTAGCAAGTTTAGCACCAGTGGAATGACAATTTTAAGGGCTTTCCTCTCGTATTAAACTTAGTGCTATTACGATTTTCAAAGCGAGGCTAGAGGTCAGGGAGTGGAACCGACACACCCCCGAGATGTAAGGCATTTAATGCATGATACACACGGCACGTGGTGAACATTGGAGAAAAAAAATATATTCATTGAAAAAGAATCCCGGACTTATAAAAACCTTCAGCTATACTTTTGATTCATTCTCGAACTAAAAATGCTAGAGAAACAGAATTTGTACTTAAATCATCCTGGCATATCCCTGCATACGAATTTCAAAGTTTTAGGGCGGCTTCCAGAGTTCTTGATACCGAAACTGACAAGTAGGCAGCTATGCTCCGAAACGAACTCAACAAGCCTCACTACGAGATTTTTGTGCACAAAGAAAATCAAAAGTTCGACGGATAAATTTGACCCCAAATCATTACTCAATCTTAGCAAGTTTAGCACCAGTGGAATGACAATTTTAAGGGCTTTCCTCTCGTATTAAACTTATTGCTATTGGGATTCTTAAAGCGAAGCTAGAGGTCAGGGAGTGTAACCGACACACCCCCGAGATGTAAGGCATTTAATGCATGATACACACGGCACGTGGTGAACATTGGAGAAAAAAAATATATTCATTGAAAAAAAATCCCGGACTTATATAAACCTTCAGCTATACTTTTGATTCATTCTCGAACTAAAAATGCTAGAGAAACAGAATTTGTACCTTAATAATCCTGGCATATCCCTGCATACGAATTTCAAAGTTTTAGGGCGGCTTCCAGAGTTCTTGATACCGAAACTGACAAGTAGGCAGCTATGCTCCGAAACGAACTCAAGAAGCCTCACTACGGGATTTTTGTGCACAAAGAAAATCAAAAGTTCGACGGATAAATTTGACCCCAAATCATTACTCAATCTTAGCAAGTTTAGCATCACTGGAATGACAATTTTAAGGGCTTTCCTCTCGTACTAAACGTAGTGCTATTGCTATTTTCAAAGCGAGGCTAGAGGTCAGGGAGTGGAACCGACACACCCCCGAGATGTAAGGCATTTAATGCATGATACACACGGCACGTGGTGAACATTGGAGAAAAAAATATATTCATTGAAAAAAAATCCCGGACTTATATAAACCTTCAGCTATACTTTTGATTCATTCTCGAACTAAAAATGCTAGAGAAACAGAATTTGTACCTAAATAATCCTGGCATATCCCTGCATACGAATTTCAAAGTTTTAGGGCGGCTTCCAGAGTTCTTGATACCGAAACTGGCAAGTAGGCAGCTATGCTCCGAAACGAACTCAACAAGCCTCACTAGGGGATTTTTGTGCACAAAGAAAATCAAAAGTTCGACGGATAAATTTGACCCCAAATCATTACTCAATCTTAACAAGTTTAGCACCAGTGGAATGACAATTTTAAGGGCTTTCCTCTCGTATTGAACTTAGTGCTATTACGATTTTCAAAGCGAGGCTAGAGGTCAGGGAGTGGAACCGACACACCCCCGAGATGTAAGGCATTTAATGCATGATACACACGGCACGTGGTGAACATTGGAGAAAAAAAATATATTCATTGAAAAAGAATCCCGGACTTATAAAAACCTTCAGCTATACTTTTGATTCATTCTCGAACTAAAAATGCTAGAGAAACAGAATTTGTACTTAAATCATCCTGGCATATCCCTGCATACGAATTTCAAAGTTTTAGGGCGGCTTCCAGAGTTCTTGATACCGAAACTGACAAGTAGGCAGCTATGCTCCGAAACGAACTCAACAAGCCTCACTACGGGATTTTTGTGCACAAAGAAAATCAAAAGTTCGACGGATAAATTTGTCCCCAAATCATTACTCAATCTTAGCAAGTTTAGCACCACTGGAATGACAATTTTAAGGGCTTTCCTCTCGTATTAAACTTAGTGCTATTACGATTTTCAAAGCGAGGCTAGAGGTCAGGGAGTGGAACCGACACACCCCCGAGATGTAAGGCATTTAATGCATAATACACACGGCACGTGGTGAACATTGGAGAAAAAAAATATATTCATTGAAAAAAAATCCCGGACTTATATAAACCTTCAGCTATACTTTTGATTCATTCTCGAACTAAAAATGCTAGAGAAACAGAATTTGTACCTTAATAATCCTGGCATATCCCTGCATACGAATTTCAAAGTTTTAGGGCGGCTTCCAGAGTTCTTGATACCGAAACTGACAAGTAGGCAGCTATGCTCCGAAACGAACTCAAGAAGCCTCACTACTGGATTTTTGTGCACAAAGAAAATCAAAAGTTCGACGGATAAATTTGACCCCAAATCATTACTCAATCTTAGCAAGTTTAGCATCACTGGAATGACAATTTTAAGGGCTTTCCTCTCGTACTAAACGTAGTGCTATTGCTATTTTCAAAGCGAGGCTAGAGGTCAGGGAGTGGAACCGACACACCCCCGAGATGTAAGGCATTTAATGCATGATACACACGGCACGTGGTGAACATTGGAGAAAAAAATATATTCATTGAAAAAAAAACCCGGACTTATATAAACCTTCAGCTATACTTTTGATTCATTCTCGAACTAAAAATGCTAGAGAAACAGAATTTGTACCTAAATAATCCTGGCATATCCCTGCATACGAATTTCAAAGTTTTAGGGCGGCTTCCAGAGTTCTTGATACCGAAACTGGCAAGTAGGCAGCTATGCTCCGAAACGAACTCAACAAGCCTCACTAGGGGATTTTTGTGCACAAAGAAAATCAAAAGTTCGACGGATAAATTTGACCCCAAATCATTACTCAATCTTAACAAGTTTAGCACCAGTGGAATGACAATTTTAAGGGCTTTCCTCTCGTATTGAACTTAGTGCTATTACGATTTTCAAAGCGAGGCTAGAGGTCAGGGAGTGGAACCGACACCCCCCCGAGATGTAAGGCATTTAATGCATGATACACACGGCACGTGGTGAACATTGGAGAAAAAAAATATATTCATTGAAAAAGAATCCCGGACTTATAAAAACCTTCAGCTATACTTTTGATTCATTCTCGAACTAAAAATGCTAGAGAAACAGAATTTGTACTTAAATCATCCTGGCATATCCCTGCATACGAATTTCAAAGTTTTAGGGCGGCTTCCAGAGTTCTTGATACCGAAACTGACAAGTAGGCAGCTATGCTCCGAAACGAACTCAACAAGCCTCACTACGGGATTTTTGTGCACAAAGAAAATCAAAAGTTCGACGGATAAATTTGTCCCCAAATCATTACTCAATCTTAGCAAGTTTAGCACCACTGGAATGACAATTTTAAGGGCTTTCCTCTCGTATTAAACTTAGTGCTATTACGATTTTCAAAGCGAGGCTAGAGGTCAGGGAGTGGAACCGACACACCCCCGAGATGTAAGGCATTTAATGCATGATACACACGGCACGTGGTGAACATTGGAGAAAAAAAATATATTCATTGAAAAAAAATCCCGGACTTATATAAACCTTCAGCTATACTTTTGATTCATTCTCGAACTAAAAATGCTAGAGAAACAGAATTTGTACTTAAATCATCCTGGCATATCCCTGCATACGAATTTCAAAGTTTTAGGGCGGCTTCCAGAGTTCTTGATACCGAAACTGACAAGTAGGCAGCTATGCTCCGAAACGAACTCAACAAGCCTCACTACGGGATTTTTGTGCACAAAGAAAATCAAAAGTTCGACGGATAAATTTGACCCCAAATCATTACTCAATCTTAGCAAGTTTAGCACCAGTGGAATGACAATTTTAAGGGCTTTCCTCTCGTATTAAACTTATTGCTATTGGGATTCTTAAAGCGAAGCTAGAGGTCAGGGAGTGTAACCGACACACCCCCGAGATGTAAGGCATTTAATGCATGATACACACGGCACGTGGTGAACATTGGAGAAAAAAAATATATTCACTGAAAAAAAATCCCGGACTTATATAAACCTTCAGCTATACTTTTGATTCATTCTCGAACTAAAAATGCTAGAGAAACAGAATTTGTACCTAAATAATCCTGGCATATCCCTGCATACTAATTTCAAAGTTTTAGGGCGGCTTCCAGAGTTCTTGATACCGAAACTGACAAGTAGGCAGCTATGCTCCGAAACGAACTCAACAAGCCTCACTACGGGATTTTTGTGCACAAAGAAAATCAAAAGTTCGACGGATAAATTTGACCCCAAATCATTACTCAATCTTAGCAAGTTTAGCACCACTGGAATGACAATTTTAAGGGCTTTCCTCTCGTATTAAACTTAGTGCTATTGCTATTTTCAAAGCGAGGCTAGAGGTCAGGGAGTGGAACCGACACACCCCCGAGATGTAAGGCATTTAATGCATGATACACACGGCACGTGGTGAACATTGGAGAAAAAAATATATTCATTGAAAAAAAATCCCGGACTTATAAAAACCTTCAGCTATACTTTTGATTCATTCTCGAACTAAAAATGCTAGAGAAACAAAATTTGTACTTAAATCATCCTAGGATATCCCTGCATACGAATTTCAAAGTTTTAGGGCGGCTTCCAGAGTTCTTGATACCGAAACTGACAAGTAGGCAGCTATGCTCCGAAACGAACTCAAGAAGCCTCACTACGGGATTTTTGTGCACAAAGAAAATCAAAAGTTCGACGGATAACATTGACCCCAAATCATTACTCAATCTTAGCAAGTTTAGCACCAGTGGAATGACAATTTTAAGGGCTTTCCTCTCGTATTAAACTTAGTGCTATTGGGATTCTTAAAGCGAAGCTAGAGGTCAGGGAGTGTAACCGACACACCCCCGAGATGTAAGGCATTTAATGCATGATACACACGGCACGTGGTGAACATTGGAGAAAAAAAATATATTCATTGGAAAAAAATCCCGGACTTATATAAACCTTCAGCTATACTTTTGATTCATTCTCGAACTAAAAATGCTAGAGAAACAGAATTTGTACCTAAATAATCCTGGCATATCCCTGCATACGAATTTCAAAGTTTTAGGGCGGCTTCCAGAGTTCTTGATACCGAAACTGGCAAGTAGGCAGCTATGCTCCGAAACGAACTCAACAAGCCTCACTACGGGATTTTTGTGCACAAAGAAAATCAAAAGTTCGACGGATAAATTTGACCCCAAATCATTACTCAATCTTAGCAAGTTTAGCACCAGTGGAATGACAATTTTAAGGGCTTTCCTCTCGTATTAAACTTATTGCTATTGGGATTCTTAAAGCGAAGCTAGAGGTCAGGGAGTGTAACCGACACACCCCGAGATGTAAGGCATTTAATGCATGATACACACGGCACGTGGTGAACATTGGAGAAAAAAAATATATTCATTGAAAAAAAATCCCGGACTTATATAAACCTTCAGCTATACTTTTGATTCATTCTCGAACTAAAAATGCTAGAGAAACAGAATTTGTACCTTAATAATCCTGGCATGTCCCTGCATACGAATTTCAAAGTTTTAGGGCGGCTTCCAGAGTTCTTGATACCGAAACTGACAAGTAGGCAGCTATGCTCCGAAACGAACTCAACAAGCCTCACTACGGGATTTTTGTGCACAAAGAAAATCAAAAGTTCGACGGATAAATTTGACCCCAAATCATTACTCAATCTTAGCAAGTTTAGCACCACTGGAATGACAATTTTAAGGGCTTTCCTCTCGTACTAAACGTAGTGCTATTGCTATTTTCAAAGCGAGGCTAGAGGTCAGGGAGTGGAACCGACACACCCCCGAGATGTAAGGCATTTAATGCATGATACACACGGCACGTGGTTAACATTGGAGAAAAAAATATATTCATTGAAAAAAAATCCCGGACTTATATAAACCTTCAGCTATACTTTTGATTCATTCTCGAACTAAAAATGCTAGAGAAACAGAATTTGTACCTAAATAATCCTGGCATATCCCTGCATACGAATTTCAAAGTTTTAGGGCGGCTTCCAGAGTTCTTGATACCGAAACTGGCAAGTAGGCAGCTATGCTCCGAAACGAACTCAACAAGCCTCACTAGGGGATTTTTGTGCACAAAGAAAATCAAAAGTTCGACGGATAAATTTGACCCCAAATCATTACTCAATCTTAGCAAGTTTAGCACCAGTGGAATGACAATTTTAAGGGCTTTCCTCTCGTATTAAACTTAGTGCTATTGGGATTCTTAAAGCGAAGCTAGAGGTCAGGGAGTGTAACCGACACACCCCCGAGATGTAAGGCATTTAATGCATGATACACACGGCACGTGGTGAACATTGGAGAAAAAAAATATATTCATTGAAAAAAAATCCCGGACTTATATAAACCTTCAGCTATACTTTTGATTCATTCTCGAACTAAAAATGCTAGAGAAACAGAATTTGTACCTAAATAATCCTGGCATATCCCTGCATACGAATTTCAAAGTTTTAGGGCGGCTTCCAGAGTTCTTGATACCGAAACTGACAAGTAGGCAGCTATGCTCCGAAACGAACTCAACAAGCCTCACTACGGGATTTTTGTGCACAAAGAAAATCAAAAGTTCGACGGATAAATTTGACCCCAAATCATTACTCAATCTTAGCAAGTTTAGCACCAGTGGAATGACAATTTTAAGGGCTTTCCTCTCGTATTAAACTTATTGCTATTGGGATTCTTAAAGCGAAGCTAGAGGTCAGGGAGTGTAACCGACACACCCCCGAGATGTAAGGCATTTAATGCATGATACACACGGCACGTGGTGAACATTGGAGAAAAAAAATATATTCATTGAAAAAAAATCCCGGACTTATATAAACCTTCAGCTATACTTTTGATTCATTCTCGAACTAAAAATGCTAGAGAAACAGAATTTGTACCTAAATAATCCTGGCATATCCCTGCATGCGAATTTCAAAGTTTTAGGGCGGCTTCCAGAGTTCTTGATACCGAAACTGGCAAGTAGGCAGCTATGCTCCGAAACGAACTCAAGAAGCCTCACTACGGGATTTTTGTGCACAAAGAAAATCAAAAGTTCGACGGATAAATTTGACCCCAAATCATTACTCAATCTTAGCAAGTTTAGCACCAGTGGAATGACAATTTTAAGGGCTTTCCTCTCGTATTAAACTTAGTGCTATTACGATTTTCAAAGCGAGGCTAGAGGTCAGGGAGTGGAACCGACACACCCCCGAGATGTAAGGCATTTAATGCATGATACACACGGCACGTGGTGAACATTGGAGAAAAAAAATATATTCATTGAAAAAGAATCCCGGACTTATAAAAACCTTCAGCTATACTTTTGATTCATTCTCGAACTAAAAATGCTAGAGAAACAGAATTTGTACTTAAATCATCCTGGCATATCCCTGCATACGAATTTCAAAGTTTTAGGGCGGCTTCCAGAGTTCTTGATACCGAAACTGACAAGTAGGCAGCTATGCTCCGAAACGAACTCAACAAGCCTCACTACGGGATTTTTGTGCACAAAGAAAATCAAAAGTTCGACGGATAAATTTGACCCCAAATCATTACTCAATCTTAGCAAGTTTAGCACCAGTGGAATGACAATTTTAAGGGCTTTCCTCTCGTATTAAACTTATTGCTATTGGGATTCTTAAAGCGAAGCTAGAGGTCAGGGAGTGTAACCGACACACCCCCGAGATGTAAGGCATTTAATGCATGATACACACGGCACGTGGTGAACATTGGAGAAAAAAAATATATTCATTGAAAAAAAATCCCGGACTTATATAAACCTTCAGCTATACTTTTGATTCATTCTCGAACTAAAAATGCTAGAGAAACAGAATTTGTACCTAAATAATCCTGGCATATCCCTGCATACGAATTTCAAAGTTTTAGGGCGGCTTCCAGAGTTCTTGATACCGAAACTGACAAGTAGGCAGCTATGCTCCGAAACGAACTCAAGAAGCCTCACTACGGGATTTTTGTGCACAAAGAAAATCAAAAGTTCGACGGATAAATTTGACCCCAAATCATTACTCAATCTTAGCAAGTTTAGCACCAGTGGAATGACAATTTTAAGGGCTTTCCTCTCGTATTAAACTTATTGCTATTGGGATTCTTAAAGCGAAGCTAGAGGTCAGGGAGTGTAACCGACACACCCCCGAGATGTAAGGCATTTAATGCATGATACACACGGCACGTTGTGAACATTGGAGAAAAAAAATATATTCATTGAAAAAAAATCCCGGACTTATATAAACCTTCAGCTATACTTTTGATTCATTCTCGAACTAAAAATGCTAGAGAAACAGAATTTGTACCTTAATAATCCTGGCATATCCCTGCATACGAATTTCAAAGTTTTAGGGCGGCTTCCAGAGTTCTTGATACCGAAACTGACAAGTAGGCAGCTATGCTCCGAAACGAACTCAAGAAGCCTCACTACGGGATTTTTGTGCACAAAGAAAATCAAAAGTTCGACGGATAAATTTGACCCCAAATCATTACTCAATCTTAGCAAGTTTAGCATCACTGGAATGACAATTTTAAGGGCTTTCCTCTCGTACTAAACGTAGTGCTATTGCTATTTTCAAAGCGAGGCTAGAGGTCAGGGAGTGGAACCGACACACCCCCGAGATGTAAGGCATTTAATGCATGATACACACGGCACGTGGTGAACATTGGAGAAAAAAATATATTCATTGAAAAAAAATCCCGGACTTATATAAACCTTCAGCTATACTTTTGATTCATTCTCGAACTAAAAATGCTAGAGAAACAGAATTTGTACCTAAATAATCCTGGCATATCCCTGCATACGAATTTCAAAGTTTTAGGGCGGCTTCCAGAGTTCTTGATACCGAAACTGGCAAGTAGGCAGCTCTGCTCCGAAACGAACTCAACAAGCCTCACTAGGGGATTTTTGTGCACAAAGAAAATCAAAAGTTCGACGGATAAATTTGACCCCAAATCATTACTCAATCTTAACAAGTTTAGCACCAGTGGAATGACAATTTTAAGGGCTTTCCTCTCGTATTGAACTTAGTGCTATTACGATTTTCAAAGCGAGGCTAGAGGTCAGGGAGTGTAACCGACACACCCCCGAGATGTAAGGCATTTAATGCATGATACACACGGCACGTGGTGAACATTGGAGAACAAAAATATATTCATTGAAAAAGAATCCCGGACTTATATAAACCTTCAGCTATACTTTTGATTCATTCTCGAACTAAAAATGCTAGAGAAACAGAATTTGTACCTTAATAATCCTGGCATATCCCTGCATACGAATTTCAAAGTTTTAGGGCGGCTTCCAGAGTTCTTGATACCGAAACTGACAAGTAGGCAGCTATGCTCCGAAACGAACTCAAGAAGCCTCACTACGGGATTTTTGTGCACAAAGAAAATCAAAAGTTCGACGGATAAATTTGACCCCAAATCATTACTCAATCTTAGCAAGTTTAGCACCAGTGGAATGACAATTTTAAGGGCTTTCCTCTCGTATTAAACTTATTGCTATTGGGATTCTTAAAGCGAAGCTAGAGGTCAGGGAGTGTAACCGACACACCCCCGAGATGTAAGGCATTTAATGCATGATACACACGGCACGTGGTGAACATTGGAGAAAAAAAATATATTCACTGAAAAAAAATCCCGGACTTATATAAACCTTCAGCTATACTTTTGATTCATTCTCGAACTAAAAATGCTAGAGAAACAGAATTTGTACCTAAATAATCCTGGCATATCCCTGCATACGAATTTCAAAGTTTTAGGGCGGCTTCCAGAGTTCTTGATACCGAAACTGACAAGTAGGCAGCTATGCTCCGAAACGAACTCAACAAGCCTCACTACGGGATTTTTGTGCACAAAGAAAATCAAAAGTTCGACGGATAAATTTGACCCCAAATCATTACTCAATCTTAGCAAGTTTAGCACCAGTGGAATGACAATTTTAAGGGCTTTCCTCTCGTATTAAACTTATTGCTATTGGGATTCTTAAAGCGAAGCTAGAGGTCAGGGAGTGTAACCGACACACCCCCGAGATGTAAGGCATTTAATGCATGATACACACGGCACGTGGTGAACATCGGAGAAAAAAAATATATTCATTGAAAAAAAATCCCGGACTTATATAAACCTTCAGCTATACTTTTGATTCATTCTCGAACTAAAAATGCTAGAGAAACAGAATTTGTACCTAAATAATCCTGGCATATCCCTGCATACGAATTTCAAAGTTTTAGGGCGGCTTCCAGAGTTCTTGATACCGAAACTGACAAGTAGGCAGCTATGCTCCGAAACGAACTCAACAAGCCTCACTACGGGATTTTTGTGCACAAAGAAAATCAAAAGTTCGACGGATAAATTTGTCCCCAAATCATTACTCAATCTTAGCAAGTTTAGCACCAGTGGAATGACAATTTTAAGGGCTTTCCTCTCGTATTAAACTTATTGCTATTGGGATTCTTAAAGCGAAGCTAGAGGTCAGGGAGTGGAACCGACACACCCCCGAGATGTAAGGCATTTAATGCATGATACACACGGCACATGGTGAACATTGGAGAAAAAAAATATATTCATTGAAAAAAAATCCCGGACTTATATAAACCTTCAGCTATACTTTTGATTCATTCTCGAACTAAAAATGCTAGAGAAACAGAATTTGTACCTAAATAATCCTGGCATATCCCTGCATGCGAATTTCAAAGTTTTAGGGCGGCTTCCAGAGTTCTTGATACCGAAACTGGCAAGTAGGCAGCTATGCTCCGAAACGAACTCAAGAAGCCTCACTACGGGATTTTTGTGCACAAAGAAAATCAAAAGTTCGACGGATAAATTTGACCCCAAATCATTACTCAATCTTAGCAAGTTTAGCACCAGTGGAATGACAATTTTAAGGGCTTTCCTCTCGTATTAAACTTAGTGCTATTACGATTTTCAAAGCGAGGCTAGAGGTCAGGGAGTGGAACCGACACACCCCCGAGATGTAAGGCATTTAATGCATGATACACACGGCACGTGGTGAACATTGGAGAAAAAAAATATATTCATTGAAAAAGAATCCCGGACTTATAAAAACCTTCAGCTATACTTTTGATTCATTCTCGAACTAAAAATGCTAGAGAAACAGAATTTGTACCTAAATCATCCTGGCATATCCCTGCATACGAATTTCAAAGTTTTAGGGCGGCTTCCAGAGTTCTTGATACCGAAACTGACAAGTAGGCAGCTATGCTCCGAAACGAACTCAACAAGCCTCACTACGGGATTTTTGTGCACAAAGAAAATCAAAAGTTCGACGGATAAATTTGACCCCAAATCATTACTCAATCTTAGCAAGTTTAGCACCAGTGGAATGACAATTTTAAGGGCTTTCCTCTCGTATTGAACTTAGTGCTATTGGGATTTTTAAAGCGAAGCTAGAGGTCAGGGAGTGTAACCGACACACCCCCGAGATGTAAGGCATTTAATGCATGATACACACGGCACGTGGTGAACATTGGAGAAAAAAAATATATTCATTGAAAAAGAATCCCGGACTTATAAAAACCTTCAGCTATACTTTTGATTCATTCTCGAACTAAAAATGCTAGAGAAACAGAATTTGTACTTAAATCATCCTGGCATATCCCTGCATACGAATTTCAAAGTTTTAGGGCGGCTTCCAGAGTTCTTGATACCGAAACTGACAAGTAGGCAGCTATGCTCCGAAACGAACTCAACAAGCCTCACTACGGGATTTTTGTGCACAAAGAAAATCAAAAGTTCGACGGATAAATTTGACCCCAAATCATTACTCAATCTTAGCAAGTTTAGCACCACTGGAATGACAATTTTAAGGGCTTTCCTCTCGTACTAAACGTAGTGCTTTTGCTATTTTCAAAGCGAGGCTAGAGGTCAGGGAGTGGAACCGACACACCCCCGAGATGTAAGGCATTTAATGCATGATACACACGGCACGTGGTGAACATTGGAGAAAAAAATATATTCATTGAAAAAAAATCCCGGACTTATATAAACCTTCAGCTATACTTTTGATTCATTCTCGAACTAAAAATGCTAGAGAAACAGAATTTGTACCTAAATAATCCTGGCATATCCCTGCATACGAATTTCAAAGTTTTAGGGCGGCTTCCAGAGTTCTTGATACCGAAACTGGCAAGTAGGCAGCTATGCTCCGAAACGAACTCAAGAAGCCTCACTACGGGATTTTTGTGCACAAAGAAAATCAAAAGTTCGACGGATAAATTTGACCCCAAATCATTACTCAATCTTAACAAGTTTAGCACCAGTGGAATGACAATTTTAAGGGCTTTCCTCTCGTATTAAACTTAGTGCTATTACGATTTTCAAAGCGAGGCTAGAGGTCAGGGAGTGGAACCGACACACCCCCGAGATGTAAGGCATTTAATGCATGATACACACGGCACGTGGTGAACATTGGAGAAAAAAAAATATATTCATTGAAAAAAAAACCCGGACTTATAAAAACCTTTAGCTATACTTTTGATTCATTCTCGAACTAAAAATGCTAGAGAAACAGAATTTGTACCTAAATAATCCTGGCATATCCCTGCATACGAATTTCAAAGTTTTAGGGCGGCTTCCAGAGTTCTTGATACCGAAAATGACAAGTAGGCAGCTGTGCTCCGAAACGAACTCAACAAGCCTCACTACGGGATTTTTGTGCACAAAGAAAATCAAAAGTTCGACGGATAAATTTGACCCCAAACCATTACTCAATCTTAACAAGTTTAGCACCAGTGGAATGACAATTTTAAGGGCTTTCCTCTCGTATTGAACTTAGTGCTATTACGATTTTCAAAGCGAGGCTAGAGGTCAGGGAGTGGAACCGACACACCCCCGAGATGTAAGGCATTTAATGCATGATACACACGGCACGTGGTGAACATTGGAGAAAAAAAATATATTCATTGAAAAAGAATCCCGGACTTATAAAAACCTTCAGCTATACTTTTGATTCATTCTCGAACTAAAAATGCTAGAGAAACAGAATTTGTACTTAAATCATCCTGGCATATCCCTGCATACGAATTTCAAAGTTTTAGGGCGGCTTCCAGAGTTCTTGATACCGAAACTGACAAGTAGGCAGCTATGCTCCGAAACGAACTCAAGAAGCCTCACTACGGGATTTTTGTGCACAAAGAAAATCAAAAGTTCGACGGATAAATTTGACCCCAAATCATTACTCAATCTTAGCAAGTTTAGCACCAGTGGAATGACAATTTTAAGGGCTTTCCTCTCGTATTAAACTTATTGCTATTGGGATTCTTAAAGCGAGGCTAGAGGTCAGGGAGTGTAACCGACACACCCCCGAGATGTAAGGCATTTAATGCATGATACACACGGCACGTGGTGAACATTGGAGAAAAAAAATATATTCATTGAAAAAAAATCCCGGACTTATAAAAACCTTCAGCTATACTGCTGATTCATTCTCGAACTAAAAATGCTAGAGAAACAAACTTTGTACTTCAATCATCCTAGGATATCCCTGCATACGAATTTCAAAGTTTTAGGGCGGCTTCCAGAGTTCTTGATACCGAAAATGACAAGTAGGCAGCTATGCTCCGAAACGAACTCAAGAAGCCTCACTACGGGATTTTTGTGCACAAAGAAAATCAAAAGTTCGACGGATAAATTTGACCCCAAATCATTACTCAATCTTTACAAATTTAGCACCACTGGAATGACAATTTCAAGGGCTTTCCTCTCGTACTAAACGTAGTGCTATTGCGATTTTCAAAACGAGGCTAGAGGTCAGGGAGTGGCACCGATACACCCCCGAGATGTAAGGCATTTAATGCATGATACACACGGCACGTAGTGAACATTGGAGAAAAAAATATATATTCATTGAAAAAAAATCCCGGACTTATAAAAACCTTCAGCTATACTTTTGATTCATTCTCGAACTAAAAATGCTAGAGAAACAGAATTTGTACTTAAATAATCCTGGCATATCCCTGCATACGAATTTCAAAGTTTTAGGACGGCTTCCAGAGTTCTTGATACCGAAAATGACAAGTAGGCAGCTATGCTCCGAAACGAACTCAACAAGCCTCACTACGGGATTTTTGTGCACAAAGAAAATCAAAAGTTCGACGGATAAATTTTACCCCAAATCATTACTCAATCTTAACAAATTTAGCACCACTGGAATGACAATTTTAAGGGCTTTCCTCTCGTATTAAACTTATTGCTATTACGACTTTCAAAGCGAGGCTAGAGGTCAGGGAGTGTAACCGACACACCCCCGAGATGTAAGGCATTTAATGCATGATACACGCGACACGTGGTGAACATTGGAGAAAAAAAATATATTCATTGAAAAAAAATCTCCGACTTATAAAAACCTTCAGCTATACTTTTGATTCATTCTCGAACTAAAAATGCTAGAGAAACAGAATTTGTACCTAAATAATCCTGGCATATCCCTGCATACGAATTTCAAAGTTTTAGGGCGGCTTCCAGAGTCCTTGATACCGAAAATGACAAGTAGGCAGCTATGCTCCGAAACGAACTCAACAAGCCTCACTACGGGATTTTTGTGCACAAAGAAAATCAAAAGTTCGACGGATAAGTTTGACCCCAAATCATTACTCAATCTTAACAAGTTTAGCACCAGTGGAATGACAATTTCAAGGGCTTTCCTCTCGTATTTAACTTATTGCTATTGGTGATTTTCAAAGCGAGGCTACAGGTCAGGGAGTGGAACCGACACACCCCCGATATGTAAGGCGTTTAATGCATGATACACACGGCACGTGGTGAACATTGGAGAAAAAAAATATATTCATTTAAAAAAAAGCCCGGACTTATAAAAAACTTCCGCTACACTTTTGATTCATTCTGGAACTAAAAATGCTAGAGAAACAGAATTTGTACCTAAATCATCCTGGCATATCCCTGCATACGAATTTTAAAGTTTTAGGGCGGCTTCCAGAGTTCTTGATACCGAAAATGACAAGTAGGCAGCTATGCTCCGAAACGAACTCAACAAGCCTCACTACGGGATTTTTGTGCACAATGAAAATAAAAAGTTCGACGGATAAATTTGATCCCAAATCATTACTCAATCTTAACAAATTTAGCACCAGTGGAATGACAATTTCAAGGGCTTTCCTCTCGTATACACTTATTGCTATGGTGAATTTCAAATCAAGGCTAGAGGTCAGGGAGTGTAACCGACACCCCCCCCCCCCCCCCTCGAAATGTAAGGCATTTAATGCATGATACACACTGCATGTGGTGAACATTGGAGAAAAAAATATAATCATTGAAAAAAAACCCGGACTAAAACCTTCAGCTATACTCTTGATTCATTCTGGAACAAAAAAATGCTAGAAAGACGGAATTTGTACCTAAATCATCCTGGCATGTCCCTAGATACGAATTTCAATGTTTTATGAAGGCTTCCAGAATTCTTGATACCGAAAATGACAAGTAGGCAGCTGTGCTCCGAAACGAACTCAACAAGCCTCACTACGGGATTTTTGTGCACAAAGAAAATCAAAAGTTCGACGGATAAATTTGACCCCAAATCATTACTCAATCTTAACAAGTTTAGCACCACTGGAATGACAATTTCAAGGGCTTTCCTCTCGTATACACTTATTGCTACGGTGAATTTCAATGCGAGGCTAGAGGTCAGGGAGTGGAACCGACACACTCCCGAAATGTAAGGCATTTAATGCAGTGGTGAACATGGAGAAAAAAATATATTCATTGAAAAAAAGCCCGGACTTATGAAAACCTTCAGCTATACTTTTGATTCATTCTGGAACTAAAATTGCTAGAAAGACGGGATTTGTACCTGAATCATTATGGCATTTCCTTGAATACGTGTTACAAAGTTTTATGGCGGCTTCGCAGAATTCTTGATACGGAAAATGAAAATAATGTCTTATTCGGGTTGTGTCACATTCAATACCTTAATTAGCACAGGTGCCAGCCCGCGTGTCACGCCCATTTAAAGGCAGTGGACACTTTCTTTGGTAATTACTCATCGGATAGCCATTTTCAAGGCATTTCTACTTGTACTAATTTTAATGATATGAAATTTTCTAAGCGGGGCCAGCGGCCAAGAAGTAGACCTATACCACCCTAAAGTTGTATGCATATGGGCTATACACAAAAAGCCGACGAATTGTTTTGTTTAATGGTTTTAAAATAAGTCTGAGCCGAACTCTTTATTAAGTCTGAAATTATACATGCTAGAGACACGGAGTCATTGTACCCGACTCTACCTGGCTTATCCCTGCATCCGAAATTTAAAAGTTGTGGGGCGGCTTGGACAATTTGTTGGTAGCGGGGGGAAAAAAACAAGTAAGTGGGGACTTCCAAAAGGGAATTTTGTGCACAGAGCTGTAAAGGAAAATATCTCAGATTTATTAAGATCATCTTCGACTCCAGACTAATGCCCAATCTTTACCGCGTCAATGGTTAGCAATACGAACAGCCGATTTATTCCGGGACGAATTTTGTCGTTTTCCTTTGTACATATGCTAAACTACTGGTTGAAATTGGGTGATAACAATGCTGCACAACCACAGAGAAAGGTCCTTTGCCAAACGCAAGGGCTTAGCCACAAAACATCGGTATTTCTTATGCTTAAAAGGTACCGTACCATCTATATGGCCAAAGGAATGTGAAACTGGTACAATAGGTTGCATAATGGCTATAGAACTAATTCTGGCCAAAAGAATAAGCTCAGGACATACCGTATCTTCAAACCCAGTTTGAGTTTGAGTTTTATTTACGTTGTGTTAATTATACTATCGCCATTCTTTGGCCCAATTCAGATGCTCTTCACACTAGCTACTTATTGAACTATAGGGAGGTTTATTAGGTTAGAGTCAAGCCAAAAACAATTGCCCGGATCGTCTTCCTGATGTTGAAACATAAATCCAATTTCTGCTTTAAATTGCCCATTAAACAACGACCTTTTGAATACTATGTTGGTTTGTGTTATTTATAAATAATACGACTTTTAAATTCTTGGTGGGGAAAATATATTTAAGTTTTTGATGGGCACTCCTGATGAAGCTATAATTGCTACATTACATATCTTTTACAACAACGTAACATCAGACCAGGCCTTAGATCATCATCATCATTACACATACTCTATGTTCCCAAAACTCGTCTGGCAAGTTACGGAGACCGTGCCTTTTCCAGCTGCGCACCGCGTCTCTGGAATTCCTTGCCAGTAGAGCTGAGGGCCACACCTGATCTTTCTACTTTCAAACACAACCTCAAGTCTCATCTGTTTAATTTGTCAGCTGACAAGCTTCCGGCACCTTTGATTCGATCTATTCAAGATACAGCGCGCCTTATACATTTTATGTTATTAATATTATTATTATTATTAATTCATTGCGTCGCAAAGTATGTCTTTTTCTTTACCGTTTAAAAAATCAAACTGTGTGAACAAGGCTTTTACCAATGTATGTTTTTCGTTATTAGGAGTAGAGGAATACGTTGCCTTGGATCGGCCGAGTAGGTCTTTGAAAAGCGTTTGTAACCGGTTTTTTTAAGAAAATGCATATGATTAGAAAGATATTTTAAAAATAGAATATAATGATCCACACAAGTATTACTCGAAATTGCGTGGTTTTCCTTTTACCTTGTCGACAAACACGGCCGGCCGTTTGTGGGAGTAAAACAATAATTGACTCCCATTTAATGGCCGACCGTGTTAGTTCTTAAAGTATAAGGAAACCCACGCAATTTTAAGGCAAATGTGTGTGTGGATCACTGTATTCTACTTTTAAAACATCTTTCTAAACCATATGCATTTTATAACAAACTGTTAAAAACGCTTTTCAAAGACCAACTCGACCGATCCAAGGCAACGTGTTCCTTTCACACTCCTTTACTTATGACTTCTTCACTAATTATTATTTATTATTACAATTTCACCCTCCCCGTTTCGGAATAAAATCAAATACAATTAACTTATAGTATATGTGTGCGTTCGTTTAGCTTCCCCCTGGGAAGACCCCGGTGTGTGGCTTTTTTTTTTTTTTTTTTTCAGGACAACCGTGGGTAATTATCTGCACACGTTCGTCCTGGACAAAAAAAAACGCCACACACCGGGGTCGACCCGGGGAAGCTAAACGAACGCACCCGTTATAGACAGGTGGGGGTACGGCGTACAACAGCTTACCACTTGCCGAGTCAGACATGCCTGCCGTGTTCAGACGCTATCACTCGGCGCTCAAAATGGCGGCAAACTTCACTGTTTGAGCTCTCCTTCAGACGCATTTCCTAATCGTATATCCAAGTATGTCCTGCATCAGTCCATAGACAAGTTTTGGTGATCATTGCTACCTTCTTGTGACGGATGCTAAGACCTTTGATGAAGCTGAACAGTATACTGTCAGAGTTCGTCACGCCTTGGCAGACTAGCGTATGAGCCAAGAGTAAAATGACTTCATGGTCAAAATAATAGAAGCGGTAAAAGGGTCGTGTGAGGAGATGCGTTATGGCGCTTGTGGAATGACACGCCTTGCACTGGGTGTTGAGATTCATGTGTAAATGACCTGAAACATTTCAAATCAAGATGAGCACAACTCGTCAAAAGTTATGGGAAAGTAAATGAACAAATATAGACATGAATAAAATAATTGTACCTATTTGTGACCTGTGGGTGGCGGACAAAATTAAGAACTCATTATAAGTGCTGAAATTAAAGACAATAAACACTGTTGGTAATTATTAGTGCTAAAATTAAAGCAATGAACACTGTTGGTAATTACTCAAAATACTTAATAGCATAAACACTTTTTTGGTAATGAGTTATGGGGAGAGGTAGATAGTATAACACAATGTGAGAAACAGCTCCCTCGGAAGTAGCATAGTTTCAAGAAAGAACTAATGTTCAATTCAATTCAATTCAATTCATATTCAGTTAATATTTGTTTTGAGTAGTTACCAAACGTGTACCCTTCCTTTAAGAGACCTCAAAATTAGATTTTGAATTTAGGTCTCGAAATCAAGTTGTCTGGTTCCGAGACCCAACTATCTCCGACTAGGCTCTGTCGAATTTAGGGTCCGGTATCACCCAAAATTACGTGACCAAAAAGGAGGAATTCCTTCTTCTCGAAGTTATCCGAATTGATCCGAACGTGAGGTCGTCAACATTCGGACAGTATCGTTGATGGTCGGTATGGAATCATAATGCAAGTCCTGTCAGCCGTAGATCCAGTAGTTTTTATGCCAGCTTTTGTTATTTAAAGCCAATGCAGGCGTTGTGCCAAAATAAAGCGATGCGACAAGTTCAAAATATTACCTTGGAAATCGCTCTGGGATCTGGTAATAAGTGTTTGTCCTTTTTCTTCAAAGCTATTTTCTCAGTATGAGTCAATGGTGTTTTTTGACCTGAGTGTTCAATGGAGTTAGACGTTGAGGATTAAGTGTGATGATTTTTAAAGTGGTAAAAATGGGGCAAATCTGGTGATCAACTGTCGAAATTATACGTGTGAACCAGATTGTCATTAATTGCCGATCAAAAGAATCTCGTAACCCTCCGGCCTGGCGGCCGTCGGGAGGAGGGTTACGTTATCGCAACTAGTGCAGACATGGTTTCCCTGGATATGACCCCCGACCCTGACAAGTTGCGTAATGCTCTATTTTTAACCGTGGGTGATACCTGACCTAAGATTTTCATCAAGAGACGTCAAGGAATCTTTAGTCAGGGGAGCAGACTAGAAATCTAGGATCAAATCACACATCTCTGTGTGATAAGGGTGGTTTTTTCTGTCATAGTTATCTCGCAACTCCGACGACCAATCGAGCTCAAAATTTCACAGGTTTGTTATTTTGTGAGGAGACTGGTCTTTGACAATTACCAATAGTGTTCAGTGTCTTTAAAGGCAATGGACACTATTGGTAATTGTCAAAGACCAGTCTTCTCACTTGCTGTATCTCAACATTTAATGCATAATATACAAACCTGTGAAAATTTGAGCTTAAATTGGTCGCCAAACTTGCGAGATAAATTGAAAGAAAAAACACCCTTGTCATGCGAAGTTGTGTGCGTTAAAATGGTTGATTTCGAGACCTCAAGTTCTAAATCTGAGGTCTCGAAATAAAATTCATGGAAATTACTTCTTTCTCAAAAACTATGCCACTTCAGAGGGAGCAAATTTTTCATGCTAAGCAAATTGTTGTGCTAAACTTGGTCCGGCTCCAAGTGTCCTGCCTCGAACGGGTTACTTGGGGCTGGCCCGAGGTGCATAACGTCACCACGAGATCGATGGCGAGTTACGGCAGGGATCGATCTAATCGAAGGCTCCTACATTTGTTGCGATCCCGGCAGGGATCGAGCTATAGAATCGAACGCACCTACATTTGTTGCTATACAAACAGTGGAAATCATCGTAAAAACTCATATGAAAACTCATATTTCTTTGACAACTTGAATTTATTACAACTTACTCTCAAATATACAGAATAACAATATTATTTACAAAAAAAAAAAATACAAAAACACCGGAGAAAACAGCAATTGTGAAGGAAAACTGGTTAAACAGTGTTTTCTATAACACCATAACTGCTAATGCTTGCTGAAATTTCGATAAGTAGTTTGCAGACCTTAAAAGAAAGTGAATAGACCTACTACGTCGTGTCTTTTTTTTTTTTTTTTTTTTTAAAGGACAATCGAAGGCTTCCATAAATTGAACTGTAAACTTGGCCTTGTAAATATAGCCGAAAGGAAACAAATAATGAAATAATATGAATATATACCAGATTTTTATATTTATTAAAGAAAACTGATTTTTTTTTTACAATGAAGCAACATGGACTATTTTGTATTGTTTAGGATCATTCGCCGATAAAATCAACAACTATTTTGTTTACTGAAACATGTGAAATAATTTAAAATGATACAAATAAAAAATGTACTGAATAAAAGTGCCACTGAAATGATTTGTGTGGATATTTGAAATTTATACAATTCCAAGTTGTGGCAACATTTGCATTTATGTACCAGTTAACTATGACTAAGTTCTATACATGTATACATTTTGTTCGGAAATTTTAGTCTCATTTTAATTGAAACATCAACCTAATGTGATAGCCAGCTATCTTTTTCCGGGACTAATCAGCGAACAAAATTAAAGGCAGTGGACACTATTGGTAATTGTCAAAGACTAGCCTTCACAGTTGGTGTATCTCAACATATGCATAAAGTAACTAACCTGTGAAAATTTGCGCCCAATCGGTCATTAAAGTTGCGAGATAAAAATGAAAGAAGAAAACACCCTTGTTACACGAGGTTGTGTGCACCTCAAGTTCTAATACTGAGGTCTCGAAATCAAATTCGTGGAGTATTACTTCTATCTCGAAAACTATGGCACTTCAGCGGGAGCCGTTTCTCACAATGTTTTATACCACCAACCTCTCCCCATTACTCGTCACCAAGAAAGGTTTTATGGTAATAATTATTTTGAGTAACTACCAATAGCGTCCACTGCCTTTAAGAGAAAGTATAAACAATTGATATAAAGTCATAAGCAAAGACAGTCAGCATAGACGGTATCCAAAATGTTACCTGAATGTCTGTGACAAATAACACAGACGATACTGACCTAACCAAAGAGAGGCTTTCCTGTTAGCCTCGTTATGGTTTCTAGAATCTGAATTGAAGATAGACTACATTTTTGTGTTGCGATAAAAGAACATTCTGGTGTTTGACAAACCGAGTCATTTCTATTCGTCAATTACGTCAGTTTTCACTTTGCTTCAAACCTCTTGGTTTGTACTTCGAGTCAATACACTTCAAACAAAGTTGAAGGTTTTTATCCAATCTAGTTCATTCATGGAGGAAGTTCGAGTGTACACCCTGGTTATTGACTCAATGTTGACTATTTCGAAACCAGGGTGGTCGACTATTAGTCGACTATTGTGGTCGACCATTAGGAACCAGCCTCACGGTTCCTTCCGTGGTCCCGATAGCCTGTTCCACGCAAACATGTGTAAAGCACAGAAGGGAACCAGTGACACTATAGCAACAAGGAATGGAGTGTTGTATACCGTGGTACCTATGGTTGAATGGCCTTCCAAACGAGTTGTCGGGTGAGTGTGTGTCATTGCACACTGTTGCTGGCCAATAGTCGACCAATGCATGTGCGCACTCGAACTTGCTCTGATTTGTACATGTACATGACTTGTATACGTTTTTACAAGCCCGGAGAGGGTGGGGTCAGTGGGCTCCACGAACCACCCTTGCCGTGGTACAACTGGTTTGACACGGACGAGTAGCCTCCCACATTCTCGGTCGAAATCGGAATTCCGTTCCCTTCAGACAGATGATTGTAATTCTGGTATCCTCCACACGAAGACAGCGCCGCTGACGGGCGTGGCACCCCCGTAATCGAGGAAGTGCTGTGTTGATTGTAATTGGCGTACGTTGCTCGAAGTAGTGACGTATGAACCGGGGAAGCCACAGCGCAGCTTGATGCGGGCGGGACTGATGAGGTTGTTGCAGTTGGCCATACGCTGCCGTACTGGGAGCATGAAGTAGCTGTGCTGTGATGGGCGGAGTTTCCAAGGGGCGACCACGCCTCAGGTGTTGATAGAAGTGGGAGGGTTGACGTTGATGATTCAGTAACATATGCACCTGCAAACAATAGTATATAAACACATGATTCATTTGTAAACCAAACTCCGATAATAATTACAAGTTTTAATATTATGTATTGATTGTATACAATGGTTTTTGGGGATGAACAAAGAATTGACTAGTCACCCAGTCAGTTTCCCTTGTGGTTTATATTGATTTTATACAATGTATACTTTGCCCATTCCATAAAACACAAGCGCATAGCAAAAAAAAATAAACAACAACAGCAAAAAGACATATTAATGTTAGCAGCAGCCATCACAAAACGGAATTGAAATACCACAATCCGTAAATGCGAACACAAGACCCTTTGGAGAATTTCTCGTACAATTCATGTTTAAAAGGCAGAGGGCGGTAGATTGAGTGTGGCTCTGAAAACAGCTGGGGTGGCCTCGACGTTTCGAGTACACTCTACACGTCTTCAAGAGTCAAACAGGCGAACATTCAGATTAAGATGGGCAGGGTAATAATGATAACAATATCGAAGTCTTATATAGCGCACGTATCTACCAACAATATACAGAAGGCGCTGAGTAAACACAAACTTTCAGAAAGATACGTCATTGAAGTGATGAAGATCTCTAAAACATATTTATTCTACTGGTATTAAGTTTACCCCCAGTCTTGACGACTTTAAGGGAATACAGAATCACAACTTAAGTTATTCAGCGGCCCATTGCTGTTTCGTGGCATTTCTTATCGTTAAACGGAACGACAAGTCTTTCAAAAAATGAGATACAAACAAACAACAAGCAGAAAACAACTTCCAACCTCGCAGCAAAAGTCAAAACTAAACAAACTAATCAAAGGCAACCATAATGTCAAGTGATACATCTTCGTAAAGCAATGTTTGCACACTTGTTGGCTCAGAATACTGCAGATTACAAATTCCCGTTTATTTTCCGGCCTCGGTTTGCCTACGTGACTTCTGACCGTAAACGGGGGCTTACAGTCCCCGGGACTCCGTGCCTGCGTCCCCGTCAAGACAATCCCGTGCCACCCGCTAATGTTTGCTGTTCGGAAAACCTCCGACATTACTAATGTGTGTACTTTATTTGCAACCTCATCTCGTATTTGCAGTAATGACGCAATCAATGAGTTTTAATTATTCCATGTAAATTGTAATTAAAGTAAAATGAGCTTTGCTTAGAATTCTGGAATTGTTTTTATCGACGGAGAAACATAGACGGGGCTGAAATAACGAAGCATAGCTATAGGAAATGACTAGGCCCTGAGTGACAGGGTGTTGGGTTGAGGTGTGGAGAAAGGGAATTATAACAATAGGCCTACTACTCTATGTCTACTTTGGAAACAAATTGAAAGGAGGAAAACATACAGAAAGACAGAGCAATTAACAATAGTATGAAGCAACTCATTCTCCGCGTATGCCCCACGCCTTTGGAACTGTCTTCCTCATCAAATTCGTTGCGCGGAGTCGCTTAAAGTTTTTAAAGGAACATCTCAAAAATCTTCCTCTTTCTAAAATTTCTTGTAAAAGCGCCAGGAATTCACAGTGAGCTCGCTGACATGTTAGCGAGCTCTATAAATGCCGATTACTATTGGGTTTTTTATTTTTATTTTGTATATACTGAAATACAAATTGATTTTATACTTCTTAACTTCAGATAAAAAGAAGTTGAAAAGGAAAAACCACTTGGGTAAAAACAAGTCATTATCGAGCATGGGCCGTTTTAACACATTCAAGACGGTTCAAGACATAACCTTATCCCTTAAAGGTTTTTAGTTTACCGTCTTGATGCCCCAGGACATTAAGATACCTCAACGGAAGCCAAAAGGTAGAACCGAAATCTTAAAAATCCTTGTGGCCACCCGCCCGTCGTCTCATACTTGTGTCTAAATAAATACCATCCATACAGGAACTGAATTTAGAATCTCTAAAAATTCCATTGAAATCCCGTGTTTAAACATGGAAGTCAACACACAAAACACCGCAAACTTGCACCGATAAACTAACACAGGTGTGCGTCGGGGGACAGAAGCCTAAAACACGGCGTGACACCTTGACAAACCGCCTGGTGAGAACACCCCCTTTAGAACACATTGTGTGGGCTGGGTGTTTAATAACAATGCATTTCGCACTCTTGAGTTGACTGTTCGGGAGTCGATATTAAGATGTCAAATAAGGAGACAAACATTAAGGAGAATAGACTTAAGAAGTTAAACAGATAGGAACACCGATGGTGGTAAAGTCTGCACCCAACCCACCAAATAGGAGAAAACAGAGCGTCGGAATATTTTTTTTTGTAGGCCTTCAATTTTGTTTTATTCCAGACAGATTTGAGCCCCCAAGATAAGCGACACAGTGTATGAAATGTTCCCGAATTGATCCGTGTGGATTGTTGACTTCCAACTTGAGGTTTTTTAAATTTCATGCCGGGTAATGATTATTTTTTGAGAAATTTCAAAAAAAAAGGATCTCCCTGAGTTCGGGATACTTTGTACGTGTTACGGAAGAAGTTGTTAAAGGAACACGTTGCCTTGGATCAGACGAAGTGTCTATAAAAAGCGTTTATAACCGTTTGTTATAAATTGCATATGGTTGGAAAGATGTTTTAAAAGTAGAATACAATGATCCACACAAATTTGCCTCGAAATTGCGTGGTTTTCATTTTACTTTGCGAACTAACACGGTCGGCCATTTATGGGATTCAACAATTTGACTCCCATAAATGGCCGACCGTGTTCGTCGACGAGGTAAAGGTAAAACCGTGCAATTTCGAGGCGTGTTTGTGTGGATCATTGTATTCTACTTTTAAAACATTTTCCAACCATATGCATTTTTTAACAAACGGTTACAAACGCTTTTCAAAGACCAAAACGACCGATCCAAGGCAACGTGTTCCTTTAACCATAACAACTCATTCGAATAAGTCGTCACACTTTTGGCATAATATAGGTGACAAACAACTCAAACCGTAAGACCCCAAACAACACGATTGGTGTCAGCGCTGGTAATTATTTCCATTTGTGATTTCTCTCCAATTGTTAGCAAACCACCCACACTGTGTTCAGCTGAGATGTATATAAATCCCAGGCTTCATCGGAAAAATACAGAGAACAAATTAATGATAAATCCATCGGCAATAAAGATAAGGAACGAGCGGGGATAAACCTGGATAGGTGCGGGGGCTATTGAAGCGTTTGACGGTACCAGTGAGTCACCCTATTCATGGGTAGGTCGTATTCGGTGATAAAAACACCCCCGGAATACAAAGATGTTTACTGGGGTAACCACACTAGTTTGGAGGTCTACCTTTTGTCGGTGTCGAACTAGCATTGATGCAAACCGGTTTGTTTTCCGAGGACAATTGGCGACAATGCAAATTTGGTTAAAATAAAAAGTGGGGTTACATTTGGTGAACACATTTTGGTCCAATTGCTCGCCTCTGATCAAAGGCACCGACACGTATTATGTATACCCAGCAACAAAAGAATTTTTACTGGAGGTTGAGTTTCATTTAACTGCTCTAACTTCGTTTCCGATTTGGGGATGAGAATAAAACTTTTAGGGTTTTAGAATCTGACAAGAGTTGGAAGTTTGTTTATTACAGATCGCGGGATCGACACCTGCAAATTGTTGGTTTTATGATTGTTTTTTATTCAACACCCACAACTGTAAATGGAAACGTGACGTAGAAAACACTGTACTTTTCCCGTTGCAGTTTGAAATACAAATACAATCTTGTATTTGTGTGATTTGCTGCTCCATGTATAACCGCATTGACATAAAAAGGTACACCCTATTCGTTTTGCTGTTCATAGTAGGCCTCACACCTAATATTGAAATTAAAACTGATACAAGATTAAAGGTTTTTCCCTCATTTTTCCCCAAACGAATTTTGACTGATGCAATTGTTGTGGTATCAAAGTTAAAAGACTGAAGCAAGGACTTTCCCGGATGTCGCAGACGATGCACTAAACACATGTACACGTTACTTGCAAACCGACCGAAATATTATCACTTAGTTCTTTAACTACCACTTACCACAAGATTTTCCAAAAGTGTATAAGAAGAACAGCCGCCTCAATTTAAATTAAAAAAGTAGGGTCAAATTTTTTTATCAGATCAAGTATCTTTAAATCTCTTACGAAAAAGGCCTGACAGATTTTCAGAACTAATGTGAAAGTGAGACAATTTTAAGAAGAACCTTTAACCATAGAGGAAGGAAATATTATTTCCTTCCCTCCATGCTTTAACCTTGCACAAGATTGAACACTTTATTAAAGGGTTTTTCAGAACCAACACTACTTCAAAAAACAAATTACAATTGGTGCTACTGCAAACCTCACCTAATTTTACACCCATCGTGCAAAGTTTCCTATCATAATAAAATTGACTAGAAAAAAAAAATAAACAGAAAAAAACTTAAAACGACAACAAAGTTAATGACCTACCAGAGTCTTTCTCGAAAGCAAACGTGAAACAAAATTTAAAACTAAACCAAGTGTGTGTGTGTGTGTGAAAAGGATGAAACAAATCAAATAATTTCAAACTTACTTGTAGGTGAGTACTTTTGTTCGTAGGGTGGCGGTGGATAGGGTGTGGAACGGTGACTCCGTAGACTGCCGTACCTTTCCATTGCACAGTTGTGTGAAGCGGGTGAAGGGAGGCTGAGAGACGGGGCGAACTGATGGGGATTCGGGGCCGAACACAGACCCCCGGCGCTAGGTAGAAACCAACTACCCACTGTTGGAGAAAGTAGGATTTTAGTTTGTAGAGTCAAATGATCGTTCCAAAGCATCGCGTATAATTTAGTTTACGTTTAAAGACACTGGACACTGTCAAAGACTAGTCTTCTCACTTGGTGTATCTCAACATAATATGCATAATATTACGCATAAAATAACAAACCGGTGAACATTTGAGCTCAATTGGTCCGTCGAAGTTGCGAGATAATAATGAAAGAAAAAACACCCTTCTCACACGAATTTGTGTGCTTTCAGATGCTTGATTTCGAGACCTCAAATTCTTTATCTGAGGTCTCGAAATCAAATTCGTGGAAAACTACTCCGAAAACTACGTTATTTCAGAGGGAGCCGTTTCTCACAATGTTTTATACCATCAACCTCTCCCAATATTACTCATTACCAAGTAAGGTTTTATGCTAATAATTATTTTGAGTAATTACCAATAGTGTCCACTGTCTTTAGGCATTCCAACGAATAGTTGGTCCTCTCAGTGTTCGTATGATGGAAACATATCATAGATTGATAACATATCCAGACAGTTAAAAACAATGTTGCTGTTTTTTATGAAAGCAAGCCACAAACGAACTGAAAATCAAACTGTGGGAAGAATGTCAGCTTTTGTGAAATATTAGGCTATCAAGTATACGTCTTCCCTAAAAACAAACAATGATTTTAATGTGCATTATGCTGTCCAAGAGCAAAGGCTTAATTTTTAATCGATCAATACTATTTGGATAAGCCATAAAATGCGTCATTACTTTGTAAATGATAGTATAAGAAACAACTATCTCTTGACAATGTGCAGAGAAAAAAAAACTTACTTAATAATTACACTAATGGTTTTGATTTTGTTTGCATTAATTGATTTGACTTACGTTGTGGATATCTTGGTTGCTGTAGATCGTGATAGTCATCTTGCTCATGGTCTCCCCTAAAACAATAATTTAAAAATAATTCAAATAAAAATAACAAAACAGAAGATGAAGACATGAGATAAGCGCATTTAGTGGGGAATTTGTGATGAGACTTTCCTCATGCAATAGAATTATTTACTGCTGATCGGTTACAAAGCCAAGGTCTAGAACAATTCGTTACGGAGACCGTGCTTTCGCCAAAGCTGCCCCTGCCCTATGGAATAAGCTCCCTGTCTCACTTCGCCAAACACCATCTCTCAACAACTTCAAGAGGGAACTTAAAACATACTTGTTCACTTAGACTTTCATTTGGGTTTCATTATGTTTTGTTTATTCTTGATTTTCTATTGTATAAGGTTTTCATTTTGTGTAGGCGCCTTGATCGGTTTTCTGGAAAAGTGCGCATTATAAGTCCATATTATTATTATTAGTTATTATTATTACAGATCGGTAACTCGTAACTTACAACTTAGAAAGCCGACGCGTGGCCTAAATTTGACTTACTTTTCTTTGATATCCAAGAAGGCCTTGGCAAAGGGGTTGAACTTGATTTTAAGCTGAGTTATCTGTTGAGAGATTCAAGAGTCATGGAATTAAGAACGGAATTAAGGCAAAATACACAATACAGATTACTTCGATGAAGCACAGCTGTGATGAAGCTACGAAGCAAAGCCAGAGATCGAAAGTGTTTGGATTTTCTGGAGGAAGGAAAACCCTTCATGGTATATGAGAAATACATGGTACATGCTCGCAAATGCCCTTCCGGGAATCGAACCAGGGCCACAGTAGTGATGGTTGCATGTACTTTTAAGCACCACGCCGACTCTCTTAATGGAAGAGGTGACGGTTTTCAGAAAATTAAGTCCGGTTCTTCTTATACGCTAAAGGCATCCCTTTTCCCTCGAATAAGTTGACAAGACTGTGATTCCGCAAGTTGGTTTTTGACACTCTAAAATTCCAGGATAAGAATTTATCCCGGCGACTTCTGGGTCACAGCATGGATGTTCACAGGGAGCAATGAATAATGCTGGAGGAAGACACTATAAATAAATAGTGAACTTGCGGGTAAAACCATGTGTGGATCTCTTGTGTGTGAGTGTCAGCTCCGGAAAGCAGCAAGTTTTGTCTCGACGTTTTGAACAGTATACTCTGCTCGTCATCAGGAAAAAATGCTGGGCTACACTCTAAAAACTAAAGAGTTAGTGACTACTCTTTCAAAGTGTTGAATCCATCATTCTATAATATGTTAAATCACGCATTTTACAGCATTCATTCAACAATTTAACTGCCAGTTTCACGTTTAAAAAGCCGATCCACCAATCCAAGGAATGTTTTTTTTTTAAATGTTGAAGTAACACTTAAATTGATGAATTAACCCTTTTTGCGTTGGATCGCAAATTTTAAATGCTAGATTTAACAAGAAAAACGCTGGTTCCAACTCTTTCAAAGTGTAGTCACTCACCGAACTCATGCAAGGGTTGGGTTCAACAAGTTAGTTTTTAGAGTGTATTGCTACAAAGACTTCGGGTCAGACTGATACAGACATTTTTCAGGCCCCCGTCTATCCCAACGCTGGATTAATTCCAGGTCAATTCTACTATATATATATAAACAAAATGCGATAATTAAGATTTTGAAAAAAATGCGATAATTAAGATGCTACAGACTTACGTCTTCGTTCTGATAAGCAGTAACTGCAATGAACCTTGTCTCTGGGAAGGCGAAGCTCCTTAGAAGACGCTGCTTCTCAGGTCCTCCAACCCGTATGACGTGGATACGAGGCTCGTACTTATGAAGAGAGTTCAACATGATCTATAAACAGGGAACAAGGAGTATGTAAACTTTCGAAGAAGTACTCGTATAACTTCTTCAATCAGATTTTTAAGTTTGCACAACTTTCTCTTTACAGGCTAGGTCAATAACTTGGTTTTAAATCTAAAAAAGAAACTTTCAACAAAATGTACTCTCTAACTGTAAAACACCACTCTTTACATTTCGTGCTGTCCCTCAAATTTTTTGGCTCTTCAAAAAAGAGTGGTGGTTGTTTCACTCTTTTTAGAGGGGTTTCACTCCAGGACAAAGTGAAAACCTTTCAAAAAGATGCAAACTTAAATCTAAAAGAGTGGAAGACCACTCGAAAAAGAGTTGTCCTTCATATGGCTCTTCAAAGAGTGCTGTTTCACTAGAGTATGTACGAATAACCAATTGCAATTATGCCTTTACCTATTACTCAATAACCTACTTTTACAAAACCGAAGGAAACAATCAGTGGATTTTGATAGTTTGGTTTGCTGTTTGTTTTGAAATGGTTTAAAGCCATTGGACCCTTTCGGTACAGAAAAAAAAAAAGTTCACAGATTTACAAATAACTTACAGGGTTTATAGAAGGTAGTGGTGAAATACTTCTCTTGAAATATTATTCCATGAAATGCTTTACTTTTTGAGAAAACGGTAAAACAATATCAATTCTCGTTAACGAGAATTACGGATTTATTTTAAACACATGTAATGACACGGCGAAACGTGCGGAAACAAGGGTGGGTTTTCCTGTTATTTTCTCCCGACTCCGATGACCGATTGAGCCTAAATTTTCACAGGTTTGTTATTTGATATAGATGTTGTGGTACACGAAGTGTGGGCCTTGGACAATACTGTTTACCGAAAGGGTCCAATGGCTTTAAATTGTTGGCACCAACTTTATAAATCCAGCGCTACTAAAATTAAGTTTTCATTTTGTTTAGTACTCTTTTACCTAATAATGAGTGCAATATGAGTTTGAAGACACATTAATACCAAAAACAAAGGAGACCCCTTTTAAGAGTATTAAATAATTTACATGTCCAGTTCCGTTGAGCTTATTCGAGAGTTTACTAAAACACAAGTTTGTCTTTTGTTTAGTACACTTATTCAGTGTTTTACCTATGAGTTAACACTATTTTGGGTGAGTATCCTTTATATGCCTTTAATTTGGTTCGAGTACAGCATAAAATACCAAAACAAGAATGTTGACACTTCGTACCCAAGTCACTTCGTACCCACGTCACTTCGTACCCAAGTCACGTCATACGTGAATGAATTGTACGGTTGTTGAGACCATGGAGTTGAGACGAAGGAAACGATTTGAAACAAACCTTCGTGTTTTTTTGTGGTTTTTTTATGATTCGTTTTTGTTATTAGCACTGGTAATCAGTATATAAAACATTCACTTTTGAGGAGAGTTAAAACAAAACAAAAACGGTTTATACCTGTCCAGTTCCGTTGAGTTTATTGGAGAGTTTGACTTTACTGAATGATACACATTGCTTCATCCAGTGCGCTCCGAAGTTAGGTGAATCAGGGTGGATGTAGGCAGTACTTGGAGGGGGTGAATCGGGCTTACCTCCCGGTACCCATTCACCGTTCACGTACTTCCAGCGATTCTCGTCTGCAGGGGAGAAGTCAAGCAGGACGGAGTACATGGCGTTGGGGTTTAGACCGGAGATTGAGGCAGACAGCACAGGAAACATCCTCCTAAAATGGATTTGAATGGGGACCGAATCAAATTTGACTTTTTAATTTGTTTATCAACTTTCAATTGTTTGGACTCTCGCTGACAAAATGACAGTAGATTCCAGCTTTTTATTAAAACATAGCTAAACATTATTAAGTTCTGATAGGATGGCGGCTTGGTTAGTATTAGAAAATGAAGGCAAGTATAACAGTACAATGTTTATGGAAGGAATTTATGTTCATATATAAAGCAAAGTGAGTTATGAACAGAAGTTCCCTCATAAGGCAAAAGTCAAACATAAATACATTTGGAAACGTTTGGTTTTTAATCACTGATATTATAAAGTTTACAGAAGAGTAAATCTACCAACAAGTATCAATTTGTATATCAATCTCAAAATTAAAAGCAAAAAATAGCATGGCAAAATATGATCTTAAGATGAAATTCAGTTTCTGTGAAATCAAACCTTATAATAATTTACAGAAAGATAAAAACTCTGGTAAAAAGTGTTATTCACTTAAGAAAAGGACCGCCAAGATGAAAGTGCTTTTCTCCAGATATACATATTCAGGCAAACTCATGGAACTTACCTTCCAGTCTTAGTGACAATCATCTCATTTGTAAGTTTACTAAATCTCCGCCATAGATCTCGATCCTCCAGCGTAACCTTCAGTCCCTTCTCGCTGGGGTCACCCTTCTCGCTTCCCCGTGTCATTTCGCTCTGCACGGCGCTCAGAAGATGCGCTACGTTGTACGAAGGCGGGCGCATTGTGTCTGTACTCATTTCTCAAATCAGTCCAAAACGAAAAGGAATATAATTGTGTATGTGTCAGTACTGGTATGTGTTCTTCTTGATAATCTGTTCTCATATAGCCTTTAACGCAAGTTGCAGAGAGGTTCAACTTTGAAGCCTGGCGACTTTTCATGTAGTTGAAAATATCTATTCCATTCGGTCAAGATGCTTCAGTTTTGGAAGTTCTTAAGTTTTGACGGCTTGGCCAGAACCACACACTTACGGAAGAAAGGGGTGTCTAAGAAATGATGTTGAACTATCGAGAGCACGGGCTTCACTGACTCAATTCTGAAGATGCTCCAAAGACTTCAATCCCTCCCACTTCTCTTCCTCTACAATTACCCACCAATCGGTTTACTGAACTTGGGTTGTGTAACTCTGATACAACGCTCAATCATACAGTGGCACAGCGGCTCCACATCAAAGGGGGTACAATTTGAAGTTAAAAAGTCTGCCAACACTGCACCTCTACTGTTCAAACACAATACCACGTAGTGGAGCTTAAAACGTCAACAAACAAAACAGGTGATTTTTCCCGAGTCACATCAATCCCTATTGGCTATTATAACATGAATATCCATTAAACTCATGCATATTTAAACTCCTGATGATGCGATTGGGTTAGTGGCTTATACTTATTCATGACGGGATGGTTTAGCGGCAGCTTATTGGTCCAAATGCAATTAGGAAGTCTGACAGTTTCGATGCGGTGTCAGTTACATAGAGCTGTCATCGACATCTTCTTAATAGCTGGCCTGACGAAGGTTGCGTTGTGATGCAAAGGCAGTTCACACTCCAAGCACACACAGCTTGAGCTTTTGTTATCACTTTAATGGGATATAAAGTTTTTGTTTGTTTAGGGGGGGGGGGTCGGTAGTGCAAGGGATTTCTTGCTGGTCTTTTAGGTCTTCCAGATAGACTTAGGAGCTTCTGTAGTGTTGAAGAAGAGATACACCAAATTGTACAACAAAACAAAGTCTGACACCTGTACTTGGTACAAAAAGTCTTATTTGTTTTAAAAAGGTTTCCATGGTCGGGCCCTTTAAAGGGATGGGGCAAATCTAGCGCTGTTTCACTGTAAGCAAATGTTCGTGCTAATTATAGCAGAACAAAATTTCGTAACCGTAGGGAAGAACACTTGGCGGCCAGAGAGCGCGTTTACCATGGATTTTAAGACAATAATTGTCATTACCTATAATAACAGTTAGCAGCGCTTAGAAATGGAAATTGTACACAAGGGCATTATGCCTAACATCGGCAGTTAGGCAACTCTATGAAATTGTGACATGTCCATGCATTAGAAATGTTCCTGAAAATTACTCACAGCTAGAGTCTAAACGTAAAGCCGTAAACTAAAAGTTGGTTTACATTCTTTATTAGGGATGGATGTAGATTTTACCACAAACAAAATGAGTTTCAAGGACCTCATTACAGACGCGAATGTGTTTAACACAATGGAGGAGAGCACATTATGTAGGCGAGTTATTTCTCGCAAATCGATTGCTTTTTGAGTAGAAGAAACATTTTGCAAATCCTTTCTTATCAGACCAGAGGAAAAAATATTTCCAACAAAGTTCCTTCCCGGTCCTTGAAGGCGTTTTAAAACTACATCCTCTGTAGCTGACTCTGTTCAAAGTTCATAAAGAATTCACTCTTGACTAAAGCTTGAAAGGGACTGACGCAAAAACACTTGAACTGAAAGAAGTATACTGACCACTACAATGCAGCACCAGGGAAACATGACAGACTGTGGTTTTTATGGCACTTGGCGGCACCTTTAATGTTCCACTTGGGTTGACCATCCCATAGGCCCCACTTTGGAACCTCTTATGACCTGGGATTAATTAGTTTTCAAGGAGTCCTTGGCTTTCTTAAGACGAACATCTTTTGTAAGGAGGAGTGTTTTGTGTTGTTGGTGGTTTTTCTCTTACAAAAGATTGGGTAAAGTTAGCAGACAACCACATTGGAGTATTTTGATCGTATGTGCTTGAATGGTCAAAACGAAATTCTGCGAACCTTTGATTGTTTGAGTTTTAATTTGTAACGTCGTTAACCCTTGGTCGTCTTTTGGATGCAGATGACCAGTCCGAACTCACTTGACCCAGAAAGTTTATCCAAAATGACCGCTAAACAGCGCTCTCTGTCACTGTCAGCCACAAAACGGCGGCATAAAATTGGAATTGTACGTAAACCGACATGTCACGACATCGTCTACAAAACAACTTGGAATTCTGTATAGCATTGCGTCTCAATTAATGGGAGTCCATGGGGGGGTAGCCTATCAGAGATGCCCTCCTCAGACATGTATTGATTGCCTTGAAAAACCAATAATTCTGATAAAAAACTGTTCGAAGGATGAAATGGTAACGTTATGTTAGAGGGTCTATGTGACTTTTGTAGGACAAAAAGTACAATGTCCACAGATTTACACTAAACTACTTACACAGTTTGAAGACAATGTTAGTAGAAAACTTTCCTGAAAATATTACGTGCTGAGGTGCTGTAGTTTTGGGGAAATGAGTAAAACAATGTCATGAAAATAATTTTCGTCTCATGAGACGAAAATTATTTAAATCATTTAAAAACGTATTTTCATGACATTGTTTCACTCATTCCCACTATCATTATCTTCAAACCATGTAAGTTTAATGTAAATCTATGGACATTTTGAAAAGATACCCAAATCCTTCAAGTACATGTATTGCCGAAATGGACAATGTTGGTGTATGCATCATCATGATCCAAATAAATACAAACATGGTGTTACCGCAAACCAAGTATATAATAAAATTATTGTTAACAAAAATTAAATTAGTAAACGAATTTACCTTAGCCTATACGTATTTTTTTTAAGTTGTTTAATTTATACCCTACAATACTTTTAAAGCCATTGGACACTTTCTGAACAGAATAAAAATTAAAAGTTCACAGATTTACAAAAAACTTACAGGGTTTAAGGTAATGGTGAAAGACTTCCCTTGAAATATGATTCCATGAAATGCTTTACTGAGAAAACAATTCTTGATATCGAGAATAAAGGATTTATTTTAAACACATGTCATGACACGGCGAAACGTGCGGAAGCAAGGGTGCGTTTTCCCGTTATTTTCTCCCGACTCCGATGACCGATTGAGCCTAAATTTTCACAGGGTTGTTATGTTTTATATAAGTTGTGATACACGAAGTGTGGGCCTTTGGACAATACTGTTTACCGATTTTGTGCGATTGCTTTAAAATCACAACAAATGGTGCAACTTAAATAATATTTCATCTGTATGAAGATATCTTTCATTGTGTATTGATCATCGGTCTAATTCGAATCCCGGTCATGACACTTGTGCCCCGAGCAATGCACTTAAACCACAATGCAACACCCAAACTAATATACACATTGGGCATTGTTGTGTGAAGAGTTGCGAAATGTTTCTATACTTTTGTTGACTAAAAGCACAACTCAAAATTCAGTCGGTCCTATTTCATTTACTCTGAAGTGGAAAAAGCAAGGCCCTTTTTGTGAGCAGGGATTATTTGGGTGGCTGGTTTTGATGTACGAGGTGTCATCCTGCGTTTTATGATCCACATCTTGATTCGTGATTCAAAGAATTCAGATGTAAAGTGTCATAAAGTAGGTTCAGCAAGATTTATTAGGTCATAGTTTGTAGAAAGAGGCAGTAGAATTGCCGAGTCGGTCAGCCATGTATTGAGGGGCGATTGGGCCCGACGCACGGCGGAGATAATGGACATCGGGCCGCTGGGTAGTACGCGACAAAACCCTCTTTCCACAATATATACTTCATTGTTGTGATCATAAACTTGAACAATCTCTTTGTTATATTTTTCATCTGCCTTTAATTTATTTTACCATGGTGGTAGTGGAAACCGATCAAGAAAATGAGAGAGACAAAACTGATGCGTGTGTGTAACTGACCATGGAGGAACAATTTATTCCTCCATGAACTGACCAACGCCCAAACAGAGGGAAGGTTCACTGGACAAACGTACGTGAATGCACACTATAATGTCAAAAATAGAAATCATAACATTCACTGCACAAACCCATGTGAACATCCAATGTCCAAAAATAATAACAGTGGACATTCAGTGTTGTTAAGATCCAAAATCAGAGATGAATACTGTCATTTCGATCAGCAAATAAATAAAACGAAATTGCCTCCACGCAGGTAGCTCGTGTTAGTAGTTTACCGTGAGGGAACATAAATCTTGTACCGTCAAAAGCCTTCGGAATACGGTAGCTGACTCAGGTCCGTGTACGATGTTTACCTAATGATGATAGGGGTGATTGGGGAATGTCGCGACCGGCACCCACTTTAGTGCAGCAGGTAGAGCTTGACAGTACGTCAAAACGGACACATTTGAAACCGGGAACTGACGTTAACAAGACCATAATAACTTTGTTCGTTAAAGAACTGGAAACCCTTGGTTAATGTCAACGACCAGTATTCTTACTTGGTGTATCCCGACAAGTTACAAGAGAATAATGAACAAATAATGAAAACCCACGAGCTGTTGCACAATAATGTTTGTAATTGCATATGCCGAAAAAGGGCTTACGTCTTTTAAAACTTTCAGAGGGAGCCGTTTCTCATAATGTTTTATACTATCAACAGCTCTCCGTTGCCCATTAATTTTTTGGGGGTCAAACGTATCCAGTGCATTTCAAGACACTGGACACTATTACTGGTAATTGTCAAAGACCAGTCTTCTCACTGTGTGTATATCAACAACAAACCTGTACAAATTTGAGCTCAGTTGGTCGTCAAATTTGCGAGATAATAATGCAAGAAAAAAACACCCTTGTCACACGATGTGTGCTTGATTTCGAGACCTCAAAATCCAATTCCGTGGACTCGAAATCAAACTCGTGGAAAATTACTTCTTTTCTCGAAAACCATGTTACTTCGAGGGGGGCCATTTCTCACACTATTTTATACTATCAACAGCTCCCCATACTCTTATCAAGTAAGGTTTTATGCAAATCATTATTTTGAGTAATGACCAATAGTGTCCACTGCCTTTAACCAATACAACGTATAGATATATTTACCGATTCTCTATGTAGTTAAATCAATTGAAGATCCCATCCTAGTCAGAAGTCTGTCTTTATTATTTGCTCGCTCTTCACCAAAACTGCTCATAAACAGGCGGCTACGCCCAACACCCGTCTGTAGAAGACTATTGCATGTATGTGATAGCAAATACAAACCTCAAAGGGTGGTGATTTGGAGCAAATATTTCATCCACATCTGTAATTTTCTCGTCCTTTATTCCACAGACTCTGTTAAAGAATGGGTTGTTTTCAATTATTGTGCTCTGGGAATGCTTTAGATTGTTTAAATTGTTGGATGTAGAGTGTGCTCTGTTGTTAAAAATAAACCACGGACAATTTGATTTCCAGTGACATACCGGTGTTTGGGCTCGCGTCCCTTGTAAGTTGTATACTTCATTGTGTAAAAGGGACCAGCATATTTTCCTTTCAATCTTGGACCGTCTTTAACAGAGCAGATGGTATACCCCCTTTCTCATTGTTCACAGACTTTCCATTTCAAATCGAGCCATATATGTATAATCGGTGATCGATGCAATACATAAAATGAAATCGAAAGTGGCCCTATTTGCAGGGACTGAAAACTCATCCACATTTTATATACAGTGCCAAGTGGGATTTGAACTGGGGTCCTACAAGTGAAAGGCGAGGAAACAATATTACTAGTAAATACAAAATAATATGCCAACGCACCAATCATTCAATTTGATGCGTGCATACACAACTCGTTCTTTTTATAAAGGTTATTTCGAAATGCAAAAGGCAGTTGTTTAATTACCCACAATAATTATTAGCATAAAACGTTACTTGGTAACGAGTATGGGGAGCTGTTGATAATTAAACACACCGTGAGAAACGGCTCCCTCTGAAGTTCCATAGTTTTCGTGAAAGAAGTAATTTTCCACGAATTTGATTTCAAAACATCGGAATTAGATTTTGAGGTCCCGAAATCAAGCATCTGAAAGCACACAGCTTCGTGTGACAAGACTGGTTTTCTTTCATTATTATCTCGCAACTTCGACGACCAATATTGAGCTCAAATTGTCTTTGACAATTACCAATAGTGTTGTCTTTAAAGGCAGTGGACACTATTGGTAATTGTCGGAGACCAGCCTTCACAGTTGGTGTATCTCAACATGTGCATATAATAAAAAACCTGTGGAAATTTGAGCTCAATCGGTCATCGAACTTGCGAGATAATAATGAAAGAAAAAACATCCTTGTCACACGAAGTTGTGTGTGTTTAGATTGATTTCGAGACCTCAAGTTTTAAACCTGAAGTCTCGAAATCAAATTCGTGGAAAATTACTTCTTTCTCGAAAACTATGGCACTTCAGAGGGAGCCGTTTCTCACAATGTTTTATACCATCTACCTCTCCCCATTCAAGAAAGGTTTTATGATGATAACTATTTTGAGTAATTACCAATAGTGTCCACTGCCTTTAAGCTGAGTGTCAGGAAAATAAAGATGTTTTGAAAGTGGACTTGAACAGAACCACAAGGCGCAGTTTTAAAGGACTTGTCAGTGACTTTTTGTTACGTTTTATACGTTATGATTTTCAAAGTTCGGTTGGTAGAATATTATGACACATGTGTGGGTTGGGTACAAATTTACTCATTCAAGTGTTCGGATAGAATTTACCCAATGATACAATTAGTTCTACAAATTGCGATGGCATGCCTCAACACAAATTTGAAAGGAAGAACTTTTTGTCATGGGTCAGATAATTTGTTTTTGTCTATAATCTCCATGGTGGTGGGCGAACAGTTGTGGTTTTATATTTGTTACAACTTAAAACGCACCTTTGTTAACAACAACCTGTGAATAACGTCACGAAAACTACAACCAATCAGGATCTCCGTATGTTTCATAATTAAAAAATTACCAATCAAGGTTTTCCTATCTCTGGTTGTGGTTTGTCTTCGTCATAGATTCGTGAATAATTATAGAGTGATTTCCTCAATATAAATAACTCAAACATTCAAATATTTTCTGTGACTAAAGCTGTGCCACACCCGAACAAATATTTTTACTTAGAGAGCCTCATCTCCCACTGAGACAATCAGAGCAGACTGGGCGAAACGTCGCCACATTTCGGCGCGTTAGATTGTCGAGTTTTTAACGCGTCGGACCAAAAATTCACCACGCAGAACTCTCCAGAGGGGAGCGAGAAACATTTACATGTTTACCCGTTTACCGAGCTTGGGGGTGTGGCTTCGCCCATAGGAATTCCCCATACTCGGGGGGTAAATCGGAAAGGAAAATTGTAATATTTGAAGCAATACCAAAAACCTTTTGGCTGTGGCGCCGACCGCGTCACACCCGCCGAGTAACGGCAGATTGAGCCGGGAGTAGGACATTGTTTACTGATTGCACAATGTTCAATTTGTTATGTATTGAGTTTTAGCATTGGAAGTTTTTTTTTAAGTCAAATAAATCATTGTTAATTACAGAACAATCGAGAGAGAACTTTTTTTTTTTTTTTTTTTTTTTTTTTTTGGGGGGGGGGGTATTTAAAGACAGTGGACACTATCGGTAATCGTCAAAGACCAGTCTTCTCAACATATGCATACAATAACTAACCTGTGTAGATTTGAGCTCAATCGGTTGTAGAAGTTGCGAGAAAATAATGAAAGAAAAAACACCCTTGTTACACGAAGTTGTGTGCTTTCTGATGCTTGATTTCGAGACCTCAAGTTCTAAACTTGAGGTCTCGAAATCAAAACTGTGGAAAGTTACTTCTTTCTCAAAAACATGTCACTTCAGAGGGAGCTATTTCTCACAATGTTTTATACTATCAACCTCTCCCCATTACTGGTAATCAAGAAAGGTTTTGTGATGATAATTATTTTGAGAAATTACCAATAGTGTCCACTGCCTTTAATTCTAAAACGTTTTCTTGAGAGACCCACGGTCGTGACCCATAAATTTACAGACAAAAGTTTTCTGTCTGAGGCTGACGCGAGATGGTTCGCCGGAAAAGACAAGACGTAATTTTATTTTGCTACCGAGACGTCAGTAACTTGGGTACAGATTGAGTGCCGAACCATAATTTTATTACCACACATCAAAGAGTCACATCTCTGAATATACTTTCAATAAGTAATCCGTTATTCATAGCCCATCATACGGTCTGAATTATACGCGAAGCCACCTGAAGTCAACGCTTAGTGAGTAAGCGCGAGCACTTGACAAGTACTTGTGGCCATCACCTACCGTCCAAAGTAGAATAATCACCCACTGAAATCACTCGCCGAGTCCCGCTCACTCTGCGAGAAGGAGATTTTAAGCAAACCGGCCCAACACTTTTACCTTAATATCCCACACCAAAACCAATCTTCTCAGAAAAAAAAAGAACCCTGTTTGTTCATCGGGCATTCTGAAACAAAACAAAATCGATTAGAATGGATATCCTAGTGAGAGGGTTAAGACCATTTTGTGTACCTCCTCTCACCTTGTTTTTGTCCTCCCGGGTATCGGTTTAATTGTTGGGGTGGGTCAGGAACCCTCACTGTGGCCCGGCCTCGGGGACCGGTCTAATTCGTTAATTACAGAGCATACAAATGAACAATGTATGTGGACAAACATTAATTACTGGGTGGTGTTTGGGGATGAAGAGGGATGAATAGTCGGTGGGTTGAGTGGCATGTCCGGACAAGGTGTAGTAGACACACCCGGGTACACTTTTGCTATCTGCTTACACAGGTGTCTTCATAGTCATAATAACCTTCGGCTGTTGCATGAAGCTTTATTGTAGGTAAAATTAATCATTCCCTGAAAAACTTGAAAGGTCTTTAGTAGGTGTTTTACAGATACACCTCTAATGGGACAAGGTACTAACGTCGTGTTAAGGCCCGGTCCCACTGCAGCGATACCGAGAACGATAACGATAACGACGCAAAGAGAACGCATTCCATTGGTTGAATGAGCGTGTGCGTATTCTGCGTGGAGCAATTCAACCAATAGAATGCGTTCTCTTTGCGTCGTTGTCGTTATCGTTCTCGTTCTCGCTGCAGTGGGACCGGGCCTTTACGGTTTAACATATTTTTTAACTGGTATATTTTTAATAAATTGTATTCAACAATGAATGTTTGAAATGCTTCATTACGTTTATTTTTTTATTATACATGTAGATTTATTAAAGCATTGTGCATTTTTAACTCTTTAATTGTATCAGAGTGTGGAGCTATTTTATTGTTACTTTCATTTTCTATTATTATTGAGCAGGGTTTATAATAATGTTTTGCATTGTACACATAGATACGTTATCTTTGAACAAAAAGAACACAACGGTTATATACCTTAAATCATGGAACCATTATTTAGAAGGGAATTGAACATAGCGCGAACTTAAAGTTTTTTCAGAATAATAATATCAAAGAGCACCAAACAGCCGTCTGTAGCAAGTAGGCCGATTGGTTGATGACCACCCTGCTCTACACCAAGAATAATACAGGAAACAATAAGACTTCGAAGACTCTTTGTGAGCTCAAACAAAACGTGATAGGGCATAGACTCTCTGTGATTAAGGGTGGACCATGGCAGGAACTGAACAGCCCACAAAAACTCAATTTCACATACCCTCTAATCAAATAATAATTAAACAGACACAATTCACTGATTTTTGTTTATCATTATGGGTCATTATAGGCAAGGCCAAGACGATAGACGGTGGGGATGGGACGAGACTGAATACTGGGGGGGGGGCTGGTTGGTGGGGGTGTTAATTCTTGCTCTGAATGAGAATGTGTCGTTCGGACCACGGTCTGGTCATAGAGCAAGGGTCTAGCTAATTGATTGGGCGGAACTTTGGTTTGATTGACTCGGGTGATTTCAGTAAGTGGTTGGTGGTTATGATTGGGACGTGTGAGGGCGTATAGAGAAATGTGCCCCCCCCCCCCAGAGATTGGCCCTTTTCGAAACCACGGCTTCGACTTTGGATTCGGCACAACATGCGCAATATTGTCACAAAGCAACCGCAGCGCCAAGCTAGCCTGAGCCGAATCCACAGCCGAAGCCGTGGTTTCGATAAGAGGCTCTGCCCCCACCCAAATAATAGAAAGTAAATTAGCATGTACTGAATGAGGATGATTCAAAAAGAGGGCGCTGTCAGAAGTACTTTGTACACAGTTCGCCGTATTAGGGGGGGCGTCATCTCAGGGGGAACAGAATCTCCTACCGCACCGGCTTTTATTGCCTCCCGTGAGTTTATATTCTGTAGGCCTACTCTATAGCCGATTTTATCCGAGCTTTCAAGGGGCACATTGCTTTGGATTGGGCTATAACAAAGGCGTGTGTTTTGAGATGAATATGACTTGACAAATATTCTAAAAAAAGATTATAATTCGCACATGAAATTGTGTGTTTTTGTGAATTCCAGACAAAACATCGTCAACTCCTGTGAACAACCAAAGTCTTGTCTCCACACATTGGCGGACCGTTTCTACGCTGGTTGTATTTACAAATGCAAATTCATGTCTTTCTATTAATGAAAAGAAGTGTTTTATGCATGGACAGCTCTTGAAAATGAAGAAGGGCAATTTTTAAACGGCGACATTTTTGGAAATTTGTAGGTAATGTGCAAAATAATGGGTTTTTTTAGCTGATTTTATGCCACATTGATGACTAGTCTCCGTAAAGAGATGCACATATTACTAGAATATTTATAGGAAGTTAATAAAACAGTAATGTCGACAATTCATTCACAATTTCATAATTATATTGCATTTATTGCTGGCAATTACTCATCACTAAAAGTTCATGTACAAGTTTAATAAGTAGTATCTCTGGAACATATAAACGAACTAATTAAGCAACTATCGTAAAAAGAAAACCACCATGATTTGAAGGGTGTTTTTAAATATCTACCAGAATTTGTCATGAAACTATTGCTATAAATTAATACAGTATTGTGAAATACATTTATTCTTCAGCAAGGTGGGTGCACTGTAAACAAAAAAGGGTAATCCTACTAACGATTGTGTTTATTCAACACTATTTACTTTTGAAAATGGTAAAACGCAGATTGCTGTACAATAAACACTGTTGTTGACTAGTCAAGCAGTCATGGTCTAAAGTTTGATAGTTCTTTCAATTTAAATACAAAACAGCATTGGAAACTGTAGTAAAATAAACAATAACATTAATCAAAGCAAAGCACCAAACCGATAAAAACAGTACCTAGAAATAAATTATCAGCTCTCTTAAAACATTTATGTTAAAAGGAATGTATGTGTTTCAACATAAAAGCTAGTAATCAAACAGCAAATTAAAAAAGTAAAACCGAAACTTGTCAAACACTACCACTAATTGCACCATATTTTTTAAAACATTATTAGCGGTCGACATATTTAAAACAGCAAATCAGGAACTGTATTAAAAAAAAACACTCACGGTGGAATATTGAAACTGATCAGAAAAGGACATTTTAACAAAATGCAATTCGTGATTTTTTATTTATTTATTTAAAATATGTGCTCAAAACGCGGCTATTCATTTTTGTTTTACCCAGTTGTACACCGATGCTTTTTAGCACTGTATTCTCAGCATTTTCCCGAGCTCTGTGAAAATATTCACAAGCATCACTCGGGTGGGATTCAAACCAACGACCTTTCTTTGCAATTCTAGAGCAGTGTCTTACTAACTAGACCACCAAGATTGATCGGTAGCTATAGAGGCAAGCCGAGGCCGCTCCAAAAGGAATTCCTATGTTTGCCACAGTTGTCATGATTTTTTTTGTTTTATCTGTTTAGTTATTGTTAGGCGAACTTGCATGCGATGTCAAGCATTGGAGGGCAAATCGCGGTTTTTGGATTATTGTCCTGTGTTCAAATCGTCGCTCGTACCACTTCTTTCAGACAATTGCAAATCGTACATAATATTATGCAATTTGTTTTATACATGTACTCATTACTGTTGACATTTTTCAGTAAGTTTCCGTACAAGGTAATTGATTAGTTTCGTAATTGCAAAAAAAATATCATGTCGTTTGTGTTAAGGATTGAAAAACACTAACGTTTCCTGGGGTCGATTTCACACAAAAATTAGGACTCTCGTCCTATCTCAGGTTCTCCAAGTTAGGACGAGTAACTCGTCCTAACTTAGGATTAATCTTAAGGTCTGCATGCTACAGTGCAGGGTTGGGACTCGTAGTAAGTCATAAGATTAATCGTAGGTTTGGAAGAGTTTTGTGAGATCGACGGCTGTACGAATAAAGTACATTGTAGTCAGTTTGATCAGATTTAGCATCTTTGAACAATTTAGAACAAGTTTGAATGACGCACCATAGGCGACCATTGGTTGATTTTGCCTGGTTACCTATGCATTCAATACATCCTGGGTACCAGGCAAAATCAACCAATGGTCGCATATAGTGCCTCACTCGAACTTGCTCTTATACTAAGATTCAACAGTTATTATTTACATCGGTGGTAGTTCAACCGAGCGAGCACGGTGCATACCGTGTTCAGGCACTTCGAGTGTCGAACGGTGGTTAGATGTTGAGCTGGTTGGTAGTGGGTCGCCAGCAGAGGGCGCACCAGGAGACGGTGGTCCTTGTCTGGATGTCGCCTCACGAGACTCGTCCCCTCTGTTATGCACTATTTGAGCGTACACCATTCGTTCTCCTCGTGGGGTCGGACTTCGAGAGTCCATCGACGACGACGCGGCAAAGTCCAAACCCGAATCAGAAAGTCCGGAGTTCCGAGTAGGGATTTGAATATCGGAGTATTCGGCGTGGCTGTTGCTTCGATTCATACCAGCACTTGGCGGGCTTCCACCCCGCCGGAAATGGTCTCTGTTGCGCGTTCGACGCTGTTGGTACTGCTGGTGTCCGGTTGTTTCCTCTGGCCTTATCCTATCCGTTTCTAGCCTACCGTTGGGCGTGGATTGGTAATAGTTCGGGGAAGTTGTACGGTAGTTCGACGATGGGGTGCGATAGTTTGGCGAGGGGGTGTGCTTAGAGTGCGGACGGCTCTCACCGCTCGAGTTATGATGAGAGGTGTTCAGAGTTTGGTCAACAGGGGGCGGCGTTCGTATCGCTCTCGTGACGTAGAAGTCCGTAGAGTCCGGTTCACTGAGACGACGTGATCTATTGGGGGAGGGGGACATGCCGTAGTTTTCGGCAGCTGACCAGGTGCTGTTCAAACTATTAGGGGATAAAACTCGTCGCCGACCTCCTTTCTTGTTGCAACATGTCCGGCAACACGGGCAGAGGTCAAGGGTCATGATTGCAATGAAGAGGAGTAAGAGAATAAGGGTGACTACGACAGAGCAAGGAATTAACCACAGTAAAAGTTCCTCACTGGTTATGTACACTAACGCTGCGTCCTCTTGTCTGATAAGACTTTCCGCACTGCTGGAACCAACGGTATTTGTGACCTCACATATCACGGATACTTCACCCGTTGGAACGACCAAGTTACTGATGAGAATTTCTGGGTCTCCTTCTGCATTCTCTATCAAGTCAATACCGTCGGATAGTGCGTTCACTGCGTTGCCGCGGTAGTACCACTGGTAGGTAACAAGGGAGGGGTTAGCAGCGCTTGTACGGCAGGAGAATCGAGCATTGTCTCCGGTCTTTGCTAATAAGACGGTTGGGGTGATTGAGACAATGGGACGATGCTGTACATCTAAGACACCCGTTGTGCATGATCTTGTGACCCTACCTGGCGTGGATGCTATACACTGATAAGTTGACATATCATCCTTGTAAGTCAGTGTTATGGTATGCCGCCTTATGAAGTATCCATCTCGGTAAACTTGCTTGGTGTTGGACAGCAAAGCTGGTGTGTCCAGTCGCTCCCAGCTCAAAGCAGGCCGAGTGGTCGAGTTATTAAGGTATGCACAAGTCAACTCGACCACGTCTCCTTCCGTTAGAGCGTCGTTGATACTCAGCACACAAACGGGAAACTCCTCCACTGGAAAGTCTATGACGTTGAGTAGGGCTGGCTGAGATGTTAAGTTCGATTGTGTACCGACAGATGAAGTTACTTTGCACTCGTACCTCCCTTGGTCTTTCTTAGCTACCCCAGTCAGTTGTAAATTATACTCTCCGAGGGTAGTGTTCCCGAAGATAGCCCGGGGTGTCTCGCCCTCTGAAGACCCGAGCTGGGGTTGATTTTCACGGGCGAAAATATGCGAGTCCTTCAACCAGAATACTAGCCCACTCTTGTCCGCGATGCGGCAATAGAACGTCGCACTCTCCCCTAACAGGGCGAAAGTGTTTCGAGGCTGGGTGATAAAAGATTGTTCTTGGCTCAGAATTAGTTGTGATAACTGTAGAACGAGAAAACCGGTCAAGATCATACTGACTTTATCACCAATCATTTTGACAAAGTGTGGTGTATAATTTCATGAGTACGATTTGATGTTTGGATCACAGAGTACAAAGATGTCTGACTGGAGTGCAGATGTTGATTGCAAGGACGGGTGCACAATACACGGCCATTTTGACGAGAACAATGCCGGCTATGCTAAAGCGCTCCAACACCTGTCGTCACTACACGGCTAAATACAGTCCATATATCCAATATTATAAAGTCACAATCCACAGCTACATTCGATGAAACAAACTTCTCCTGACATTTCCTCGGAGGAT